>NC_090393.1:23592249-24291624 GCF_036365525.1 Heterodontus francisci
CAGGTTACTGGTGATAGTTGAGCCTAGGTAGGTGAACTCTTGAACCACTTCCAGAGCGTGGTCACCGATATTGATGGATGGAGCATTTCTGATGTCCTGTCCCATGATGTTCGTTTTCTTGAGGCTGATGGTTAGGCCAAATTCGTTGCAGATAGCCGCAAACCTGTCGATGAGACTCTGCAGACACTCTTCAGTGTGAGATGTTAATGCATCGTCAGCAAAGAGGAGTTCCCTGATGAGGACTTTCCATACTTTGGTCTTCGCTCTTAGACGGGCAAGGTTGAACAACCTGCCACCTGATCTTGTGTGGAGGAAAATTCCTTCTTCTGAAGACTTGAACGCATGTGAGAGCATCAGGGTGAAGAAGATCCCAAACAGTGTGGGTGCGAGAACACAGCCCTGTTTCACGCCACTCAGGATAGGAAAGGGGTCTGATGAGGCGCCGCTATGCTGAATTGTGCCTTTCATATTGTCATGGAATGAGGTGATGATACTTAGTAGCTTTGGTGGAGATCCGATCTTTTCTAGTAGTCTGAAGAGACTACGTCTGCTGACTAGGTCAAAGGCTTTGGTGAGATCAATGAAAGCAACGTCGAGGGGCATCTGTTGTTCGCGGCATTTCTCCTGTAGCTGACCTGGAGCTAAACCAATATGGCTTCCCCATTCAAGCCACCCAGCTAAAATGATATCATGCTAATGAGAAGAAGTGCCCTACCAATTTTGGGTGGGTGTCCTTGTGCCTGATCAGTGAAGTAGTTTAAAATTTGTACACTGAGTTCTAGTGATTTTCGGGCAGGTAAATAACCTGGGCGATTTTAACAGATTGCCTGCCCGGTTTCTGCCAGGCAGGTAGATTTGAGTCACCTGCTTTGATTCTTCAAGAGGCAACATACACAACAGCTACAAAGGAGATTCTAAGCTATAGCTCGCTCATATCCAGTACCAGGTTTCTACTGTCTCTGACTGATTTGGTTTGCAATTTGCACAACAAATTTCAACAGCATTTGTGGTTTACAGAACAAACTTTGACACAGCGTTGTCACAAATACATGAGGGTAATTTTTGACTTGGATACCTGGGAGTATTACTGGCAATTCCGATTGGCATTAATTAAACTGCCAGATTTTCAAATAAAATAGATTGATTTCTATAATAGTTAGCTAGTTGTAGCAAATGCTAGTTTTATGCCTGGAGCGCAAGTCAAAAATTACCCTCATAGACTTTCCTCTGGAACTTGGAACTCTTATTGTAAGCTAATTAGTTGGTTAGGAATTAATCAGCAGGTGACATCTTTAGCTTGCCTAATACATCTCACCATCTCGTGCTTAATTGTGCAGAGAAAAGTCTGCCTTTGATAGTATAATCTTCTGAAGGCACAGAAACATCAAGAATCATCCACAATGCAGCTACAAAAGTGCTTTAGTTTCCAGAGGGGTTAATTGTTTACAAAAAGCACTTATCTACATTCTGAAGCCTTAACTGCATTAATGTTGCAGGCATTTTCAAATTTTTGTTTTTAAAAAAAGCACAAATGTAAAATTTGCAATGTTAGATGTAGTCAAATGGAATCTGGACTATCAAGATCCCTGCTGCTGCCTCTAATCATCTTCACATGAGAGAGATGAGCATTTTGAAGCAGGCAATCATTTCCCGCAGGTTCTATTTAGCTATCTGTGAATGCACTTTCTCATCAGCCCTCTGAAGAACATACAGCAGCATGTCTGCACTTTGGAACACAATAGGACAGGCTTATCATCTTAATTGATGCTTTTAACTCCTTAATCAGCTCTACTGTGTTTATCCAAAAGCAATAATTACAGGCACAGAAGTCTAGCTTATACATTTTATTTTAAACTTTGCTTTATTGCTTTGTTCATATGCAAGACATGGAAGAACCAATTGGCAGCAGCTTTGGTGGCTGGCATTAGCACCAATGTTTGACAATCATTTAGTTCTATTAAGCAATAGTTACATTTATGGCGAGCTTGCAAATTGATAAATTCAAACAAGGGAAAAATATGAGTCATAAAGATATATCTTACAATGGCAACTTGCCTCACAGAGAAACCCGCTGTTTCAGCTAATATACCAATTATGTTGTCTTCTACGTGCCACCCCTAGGTAGACAAAATGCTTGGAGTTATTGCAGCATTGGGTTGGATTTGTTTTCTGGCTCTAGATCTGCTCTTAATTCCAGAGGCTATTAATATGTTTATCATTTTTAAAAAGTGTGTCATACTGCAATGCTATTCACTCATCCTAAACTGTCAGACCAACCATAGTCAAGCCAAGGGTATTATCTTAACTCCTAAAATACCTTCCAGATGGGGGCTCATACTGTCTAGAAACTGATCACTCCAAACTAGTGTGGGCATGCAAGCATTAGTCTGTATTATCATGAATGCTTTTCTTCTTAGTGAATAGATGTAAACCCTGCACTATACTCAGTGCAATCAATGTCACCACACAGCTCCTGACAATCTCATATCTCACAATAGTACTCAGTTTCCCTACTGCACTTATTTGCATTTATAGCATTTAATGTCCTTAAACGCATCCATCTGCGATTTATACTGCTGTCTGGCATTCTCTCACAAGATATCAGATGATCACTCAATTTGGTGAATCAACCACCAGTTAGCCATTGTGAGTCAACTGACTTCTCATCCACTTGTTGGATCCCAGCGTTTGTGAGACTGCATAATGCTCAGTTCGTTTAGAAATCTGACTTAAGAGCTTGGATTTTCATTTAAATGAAAGGCGGGAATGGAGGCGGGTGGACGATTAAGCCCGCCCCTTGGGTTGGCGTGCTGGTTTCTCGACGCGAAAACAAAACAGTGAAAGTTTATAAGACTCTGAGAAGACCAGGATGAGGAACCTGCCCGAAATGTATAAACAGTAATTAAGGTTGTTAACAAGCTTGTCAGCTTGTTAAGGGCCAGTTTGGACTTTTCTTATTAAGGCATGGGATCCATGCAGGGTCTCAACCAGGACAGGGAGGAGGAGGCGGTAACACAGCGGGGCACGAGTCAGAAAGGTGGGACAGCAGGAAAAGGCATCATTAAGGAGGGAAGAAGTTCTGCTCTTCTCTCCGACGCTTCTCCTTTGTTATCTCTTGCCCCACCCCCACCTCACTTGCATATAATCTGTGACTTTTCTAATATTTGTCAGTTCCGAAGAAGGGTCACTGACCCGAAACGTTAACTCTGCTTCTCTTTCCACAGATGCTGCCAGACCTGCTGAGTGATTCCAGCATTTCTTGTTTTTACTTCAGATTTCCAGCATCCGCAGTATTTTGCTTTTATTAAGGAGGGAAGGCTCAGAGAAGACCCTCATTTACAGGCAACCAGTTGTACAGTGTCAGGAGAGTTATCTGTAATACCTTTTCCCTCTGGACAAGGGCATCTTGTGGGCGGGGTGGGGGGGTGCGGGGTGGCGGCGGCTTTGATGGTTAGACGGGTCCTTAAGTGTACAGACTTCATGAGCTTATGAGAGGGGAGTTCAGGAAGACTCCACATACCAATTGAAAGGAGGAATGGATGTAACCGGAAATGGAATTAAGCTACTCTGAGATGTGATCGACTAGCGATGTGGAGCAGCATCTGCAGGAGCAGAGGCAGGCCCCTGGACAACAGGGGTACAGGGTGAGGAACAAGTGGCAGGAAGGTAATGAACGCGATACCCTCAGCATAGGGTCTGGCCCCAAAGGAAAAGCTACCCGGACATGTCTGTGTGTCAGTGCCGCAGTAGGCTGTGTCTGTTCAGGCAGATGGTTGCTGACGTGTGTGTCCTCATTGAGGGTCATCCGAGGATTCACATAGCTGTAAAAGTCACAGTGGCCTTGGACCTTTTTTGCAACCGGTTCCTTCCAAGGAGCAGCAGCACATCATTGCATCGTGGAGGTGATGGATGCCCTGTTTGAGAAGGCAGGGGATTGCACTGAATTCCAGATGGATAGTGGCACACTAACTCAAAGGGTAATGGGTTTGCCTCCTTTGCTGGATTCCATCAGGTGCAGGGGATCATCGATTGCACGGCATGTACCCATCAAGGAACCGACTGACCAGCCAGGGAGATTCCTTAATAGGGAGGGATTCCACTCACTAAACATTCAAGTAGTATTCGACCACCACAAGTACTTTATACAGGTGCCGCAGCTCTCATGGAGCCATCAGAAATCCCTGGATGGCTGTCAGCGGATAAAGCTTATCCCTTGAAGAGATGGCTGATGACGCCTGTGTGTAACCCTGCTACGGAGGCTGAGACACTACAACTGATGCCACCTGAGCACAAGGGTCATCACTGAGTGGGTTATCGGCCTCATGAAGATGAGGTTCAGGTGCCTTGACCAGTCAGGTTGTGCACTCCAGTACACTCCCTCAAGGGCATCACATATTATGGTGGTCTGCTACGTTCTCCATAACATAGTCCTCCAAAGAGGTGTAGAGCTTGAAGAGAGAGAAGTGCTGGAATGGCACATCTCGGAGGAAGAGGAGGAAGAAGAGAAGGTGAAAGACGAGGAGGAGGAGGCTGAAGGAGAACTGGAGAATGGTTCCCATGCTTTGTAGGGATGTCGCTGTGGTAGGCTCAGGAGGTGGATCGCTCATCAGGATGGCAGGGACGCTAGGGCTACTCTGATCAAGACACATCTGCAGTGCATTATCAGATGAGCGTATCCTTCATCTGAGTGAGAGCAAGCATCCCTTAAGAGCAAAGGTCAGCAACCTTCCAATGGCACAAGCACTGCAAGGCTCCGCTGTCTCTACCTGACACACTATTCCCCAACACACACTTTTGCTTTGCTGTAACCCTTATTTTCCATCCTCCTGTCTTTTGCCATGATGAAATGGAAACACACCAGTCTGCTTTAGTGCAACAACATGCCTAGTGCTTTATCACATAACAGTTTGATATAATTTACAACAGAAACACCCAAGTGACGCACAAAGTGACATCACCGATGTGGTGGCCTCCCCTCACAGCCACTCCTACAAGTTGCTGTCCCTGTGGCTGAAGAGGTGCTGGAGGAGGTCTGCTCGCTAGTGCCAGTCTGAGGCTGAGATGCCTGTGGAGGTCGGCCTCGTCGTGGAGAGCACCTCCAAAGACTGCTGCTCCTGCATCACTGCACAGGGAGCCTCTGTTACAGGGCATAACTCTACAGATGCTTCCTCCATCAGAGGGACCATGGAGACGGATGGAGCCCTGCGAGGCGTGACCCCTTCATTGCCATCTGTCGCCTACTCAGTCCTTTCATGGCGCCCTTGATCACTAGAGGGAACCACCAGCTGGGGGGCAGCTGGCATCCACACCATACTTTTTTGTGCATTTGCGCCACTGATCGGTCAATGCTACACACTGTGGCATCGCTGTTCCTTTTCATTCACATAAGATGTTGTAGTCTTCAGTATAACCTACTGTCCAATAGTGTTAGGGATATGCGCTATGCTTGTGGATCATCAATGCTGCTGTGCACACATCTCTCCAGTCAGGAAAACTCTATACACCCTCAGGATATCTCTTTCTTTCTTTCTTTTGCATTCTGGTGACTGCTGACCAGGAGACATGCTATCTGGATCTATCTTTGGACTCACCTTGCCAGACCTAAGCAGCTCATTGAAATGGTTTCAATATTGGACCCAGTTCCTCCTCACCACCACTCTGCTGCTGATGTCACGAGCCAATTCTAGCCATGCCGCCTTTGTCTGCCTTGTAGGCTTTCTCATGCCTCTGGCAGGGAATAGGATATTTTTCTATAATGTCATATCTTCCAGCAACACCTCAAGTAAGGAGTCTGAGAAATGGTTGGGGCGGGGTGGGGGGGTGGGGTTGGTGGTTGCTCCTCTGGCACGGGGGCCCTCCCTACACACTGCCCTCTGCTCAGCTCCTCCTTCCATCATTGAAACAAACAGCAACCACAGCAATGGCTGCTGCTCACCCTTTAAATCGGGCCCACTGCTTCCTTTGTCTGGCCTCCTTTCCACTCCTGCCTCCGCTAATTGGACGGCAAATGCGACTCTAAGCCAATTAAATGATTTTTCAATTGAAATTGCATCGTGTGTGTGTTGACGCAGGGTGAGGTCAGGACCCAGAAATGAACATGACATCTGGGTCGTGAGCCTGGAAATGAAATCCTGACCATGGTCTTGATTTCTTAATTAAATAATAGTCTGAAATAACCTCCAGAAAACATGAATTCACATTCTTTGTCAAAAGCCATTAACTTCTATCCCTCTAATCATAGTTTTCATCCATCTTTCGTTTCTATTGCCTTGCTCCCCATAACTATAGTAAAAGTTGTTCATATTGTTTGAAATGTACGCTTCTGAGGCAAGATCAAAAGCAGCAAAAATTGCTCATTTTACTATATTATAATCTGCACTGTACGTCTGATCTAGTTGTGAAAATGTAGGAAATGGCTTATTGCTAAGTAAAAATGTCAGACTCGCTATCCATATTTCTTTCACAAGCATATGATGGTTTGTTAATAATTCGAATGCCCTTCAGAATTAACTAGGTCGTTCTCTTATAACATAGGTACAGTTAAATTTAACATTGTGTACAATGTTATGGGTCTGAATCATCAGGATACTCGCTCATCAGTGCGGTAGTTAGCACACCTTTCTCTGTTAATTCGAGTGCATGTGAATGCTGCTTTTCATTTTTGCCAGCCTCCTGCTTGCACTGTCACTTGTTTTCTTCCTAATATTTGCATGCTGCATGTTATATTTGTGCCATTGCTCCATTTCTTCAACCTTGTGTCTGCACAGATTCTTTTACTCCTCCAATGCTAATTATACATTTCAACTTGATGTCATTGCTGGCTCTCCTCCACAGCTCAGTAAATTGGGCCTATAATTCTCTGGCATTTAGAAGAATGAGAGGTGATCTCACTGAAACTTAAAAGATTCTGAAGGAGCTTGACTGGATAGACACTGAAAGGTTGTTTCCACAGGCTGGAGAATCTAAAACACGGGACGATCATATAGGACTGCAATGAGAAAATTCTTTACTCAACAGGGTTGTGAATCTTTGTAATTCTGTACCCCAGAAGATGCTCGATCATTGAATATATTTAAGGCTGGGATAGACAGATGTTTGGTTTCTCAGGGAATTAAGGGATATGGGGAGCGGACGGTAAAGTGGAGTTGAACCCCAAGATTAGCTATGATCATATTGAATGGCGGGGCAGGTTTGATGGGCCATATGGTCTACTTCTGCTCCTATCTCTTATGTTCTTAGATAATTCCAACTCTTTTTCTTGAGTTGTTATATTCATATTACAAATAAGCACAAATTGATCTTCGGTATTTGGATTTAATGTTTAGTGCATCAAATGCAGCCTATCCATAGCAAATTTCTCAGAGATAGACATTGAGTCATTTTGGAGGAAACATATTTTCTGATGGGTTAGGCAGGGTAGTGGACTAATGAGGAGTAAAAGACGTCCCATGTCCCATTTTTAATTTGTAGTTTACCAAAACCCTAATCAGAATAAGAGTGATAAATAATTCAACAATGTAGCGCTATTTGGTTCTTAGACTGACGACTGTACTGTAAAAAATCAAACACTGAATTTGAGTCACCAGCCGGGTTTGCTAATGCCAGTAAATTTATGATGATGTCTCTCCTGAACTGAAGGACTGACATACCAATTTTAAAAAAAAATTAGATTAGTGTGTAATGTTTCCTCATGCCTGTTGAGGTTACCTTTAAATTGTTTAAAGAGTTGTGCAGGTCATATATTTGCCCCTACTAATTGGAAGAAGTGCAGAGGCTTTGAGAGAAGTTACATAGAATATCAACAGGCCAGATGGGGCTTTCCCAGAGCCAACTGCGTAATTCAGTAACCTTGGTTTAGCAGATAACTGGATACAAAGAGCAAAGTTCCAGGTGATGAGAATCGGGGAGGGAGAGTTTTGTGGTCAGAAGAAGTGCACAAAGCTTTGTTGCTGCCATTCTGTGTTAATATTCTGTTGCACCTGTATTCCCAAAATACTGTAAAGGAGCAGCTATTAGTAGAGCAGAGAGCCCAACCAAATCTCTGTTATTAGAGAATACGGGCTCAACATCTTGTCTACAGTTGTGCTTGGCTATGAACTTCATGGAGTCCAATGGGCAAGAGATGTGTTTTCCCTACAATTATAAGACCGCAACACTGGCTGAAAAAATAAAAGTGAAATACTGCAAATGCTGGAAATCAGGTATACAAAATTATGAGGGGCATTGATGGGATAGATGGGAAGAGACTTTTTCCCTTAGCGGAGGGGTCAATAACTAGGGGGCATAGATTTAAGGTAAGGGGCAGGAGGTTTAGAGGGGCTTTGAGGAAACAAATTTTCACCCAGAGGGTGGTTTGAATCTGGAATACACTGCTTGAAGATGTGGTAGAGGCAGGAACCCTCACAACATTTAAGAAGTATATAGATGAGCACTTGAAACGCCATAGCATACAAGGCTACGGGCCAAGTGCTGGAAAATGGGACTAGAATAGTTAGGTGCTTGATGGCCGGCACAGACACGATGGGCCGAAGGGCTTGTTTCTGTGCTGTATGACTCTAAAATAAAAACAGTAAGTGCTGGAAATACTCAGCAGGTCTGGCAGCATCTGTGGAGAGAGACACAGAGTCAGTGTTTCAGATCTGTTGAAAGGTCATTGACTTGAAACATCAACTCTCTTTCTCTCTCCACAGATGCTGCCAGACCTGTTGAGTATTTCCAGCACTTTCTGTTTTTATTATCACTAGCCAATTGTTGGCTTTGTATTGTAGCATAGCGAAGATAATGAAAGTGACAAGTAGGAAAATCAGGTTTTACTTGTGGTGGAGAATTTTAATTTCAAAACACCACTACAAAGATACACTCAGGACTTCCAGTATTTCATCCAGTGTTGGGAACAAGCTCACCTGTACTGATACAATCTTTGTTCATATTCCACTCAGTAAACATAGGTATGCCACACTCATCTACATCTTCTTCTTCTTTGGCCTCCTTGTCTCGAGAGACAATGGGTAAGCACCTGGAGATGGTCAGTGGTTTGTGGAGCAGCGCCTGGAGTGGCTATAAAGGCCAATTCTAGAGTGACAGACTCTTTCACAGATGCTGCAGAAAAATTTGTTTGTTGGGGCTGTTACACAGTTGGCTCCCCCCTTGCGCTTCTGTCTTTTTTCCTGCCAACTGCGAAGTCTCTTCGACTTGCCACACTTTAGCCCCGCCTTTATGGCTGCCCGCCAGCTCTGGCGATCGCTGGCAACTGACTCCCACGACTTGTGATCAATGTCACAGGACTTCATGTCGCGTTTGCAGACGTCTTTAAAGCGGAGATATGGACGGCCAGTGGGTCTGATACCAGTGGTGAGCTCTCTGTACAATGTGTCTTTGGAGATCCTGCCATTTTCCATGCGGCTCACATGGCCAAGCCATCTCAAGCGCCGCTGACTCAGTAGTGTGTATAAGCTGGGGATGTTGGCTGCCTCGAGGACTTCTGTGTTGGAGATATGGTCCTCCCACCTGATGCCAAGTATTCTCCGGAGGCAGCGAAGATGGAATGAATTGAGACGTCGCTCTTGGCTGACATACGTTGTCCAGGCCTCGCTGCCGTAGAGCAAGGTACTGAGGACACAGGCTTGATACACTCGGACTTTTGTGTTCCATGTCAGTGCGCCATTTTCCCACACACTCTTGGCCAGTCTGGACATAGCAGTGGAAGCCTTTCCCATGCGCTTGTTGATTTCTGCATCTAGAGACAGGTTACTGGTGATAGTTGAGCCTAGGTAGGTGAACTCCTGAACCACTTCCGGAGCGTGGTCGCTTATATTGATGAATGGAGCATTTCTGACGTCCTGTCCCATGATGTTCGTTTTCTTGAGGCTGATGATAGTTAGGTTAAGATGGTTCCTGGGCTATAAGCTCCCTAGGAAGCTCCCTTGCTGTGCAACTCTATCCATGGCCATCTGCTCCCATTCTTAGTGCTTTCTCCCCCAATCTACCCTCTTAAACTGTTTAAATTTCCCTGGCTCTTTAATCAGTTCATTTTAGCCCTAACTACAAGCTAACAGCTAGTTTGTTACCTGGGCCCACTGCCCTCCCCCAGCCATACCTGCTCTTTGTTTTCCTCATTGAGCACTAAATGGAATTGAATGTAATCCGGACGAAATTGCAAAGTACAGCTGGTGATACTTTGATCTTCGATCCTGCTGTCTACACCGTCCAGAGTGTCCGCGGCCATGGCGTGCGATAAGTCCATTGTAGAGAAGAAGGAGCAGCGGGACTCTAGGGAAATAAGACTATTACAGCGGGGAAGCCTCGAGAAAAAGGTGCCCCGAACAGGTAAAAAGCCACGAACGGCTCCTCGGCCACAACTTCTCCTCTACCAGTGTGGTGTATAAACACCAGTCGAGACTAGGTGGGCTGAATGGCCTGTTTCTGTGCTGTAAATTCTGTGCATACTCTACAAGTTTATGCACTGGCTTCGCTTGATGGTTCTAGCTGGATAAGATGAAACAGGAAGACCAGCAAACGATGACAGATCATTTGAGCTGCTTCATCCAACTCTGATCCATTATCAGAGTCCAACTGTCATTTCTGTCCATAACACCTCTCGGTAACACATGTACAGTCAGCAACAGTTTATAAACCTCTTGTTTATACTTCACTTAAAACAATGCTGTTCCTTTTCTCAGTTGCTCACCAGTTAAATGGAATATCAGATTTATGATTATATATGGCATGATCCTGGGCATGTCAAACAAATCATCTTAACCTCCAACAAACAGCAAGGGGGATGCAGTGTTTTAGTGTGTAGCTAGGGGCTAAACAAATTGCTTTATGTAACACAAAAAATCTCCTGTGCCCAATCTGTGGTGTGGTCCATCAAAATTTTGCAGTGAAGGTTTATTTAAGCAGGATGTTCTTTGTGTGCTCACACTGCTGACCTCCACTCTGCTCTCAAGTGTTCTGCTTTGTCAGGAACCAAGGGCCATAGCTAAATGTCAGTATATGTGATCACATAAACCATTTCTGAAGTCAACCACCATTACAGCAACTTGAATAGCTTTGTAAATGAGTGCTAGCAACAGAATTTAAAGAAGAAAAACTTAGCTTTTACAACTTCTACATATCAAAAATAGACATGTCACCAACCACTGAGCACTGAAGCATGAAAGGTTTGCTCAAAATAATTTGTAGTATATAGATTTTATCCTCTTATGTTCAATCATATATCTGGTAACACAGCCACAGTAAAAATGTTACACTATAATTAATCTAATTATAAAACTTGTAATTAGTTAGAAAGAGTATTCAACTTTGGCTTTTCTGATATAAAAAGCCGATGATATGTAGCTCTGACAGTTACATCGTATGCTGTTGTTAATTAACAGTATACCCGCTAGCACAAATGAGCTACCCTTTGAAAGTAATTAACTAAAGTGTTCAACTAACAAATGATTAATAACATCAACTGGATTCTGTCAGTGCATCAACAATTCCTCTTATATTTCAGAGAGCAAAATACAACACCTTGTTTATGTCATGTGAAATGTCTCTGCCAAGTAAGCCTGAGAGCAGCTTTTCCTTTTTTCTCATGTACTGCAGGACCATCCATAAAAGGGCAACAATAGAAGTGATGTTCCTTTGCTGTGTCCCTATTCAAATTACAAATTTATATCATATGAAGTTACACGTGCTGTTGATCAGGAACATCATTTTAGATTTACATTCCACTACTGATATTTCAATGTGGACAGCCAGGCACAACACTGCTGGAACCCCAACCACTAACCAGATAGAAATGGAAAAGGAACATTTTTGCTTAGCAACATGAAACTGAACCTTGATTTGCATTTCCCTTCATCTTGATTCAAAAATATGCCCCCCCCCCCCACCAACATCCCAATTGTTCAGTTATTACCCCTCTTGAAGTTCTTCGAACCACACAACGTTCACAGGCTAAAGGAAGATGTGCAAACAATTTGCTTAAAGTTCCACAAACGCTTTACCATTTCATTTTTGCAGTACTGCACGGTCATTAGTTTCTGCCAATAACAGCTGCCAATACTGCAAAAACTAAATTATTGCCTCTTAATCACTGGTTTAGTATTCAGTGATGAATTCCGAGACAAGCGACATTTCCATCAATGCAAAATCTCATCCCAGACATTCTGGCGCATCTTGTGTGCTGTTACTTTGAAGCCTTGGCAAAGGCATGCAACAAGCAAGCTCATCCTGTTGCCTGTCTATGATATATGGTACACAGATATTGTTGTAAAAACAGTAGAACTGCCTCTCCTACATTTGGAGACAAAGCAGTGGTGTATATTCTAGGTTATAAGGTTTATAACAATTTTTGAAATAATAAATGGTTTCTATCAAAACACAAAGGAAAAAAATTCCCATGCAATACATTAAACTTTAAAAGGGAATTAAATTGTTACACCAGGTTAGTGACTCATCACCTATCATAACTAATTGCAGCTGCTTCATCCTTTAAATTGCACAAGAATTGCTGAGAACTCCTTTTCACATTGGCCTGCAGTGTTCCACTGGCTACACCATATTAACCCTGGCATAGGAGTTGTTGTGGAATAACACACTTGTGCGGTAACATCATTCGGCACAGACAAGCAGTCAGTTCCTTTGTATTTCTGAAAAAAATACTGCAACTGATGAAGATCATCCTATAAATGAACAGCCCCCCAGAATGTGAATACTTGCTTTCTTTAGGCAAAGGAATTGCACCACCACCACATTGCATTTATATAGCATTAATGTAGAAAATTATCCTAACACACTTCACAGGGTGCTAAGAATGTGAAACTTGCTACCATAATGAATAGTTGAGGAGAATAGCAAAGCTGTCATTAAGGGTAAGCTGGATAAGCATGAGGCAGAAAGGAATAGGGGATAAACTGTTGGGTTTAGATAAAGAGGGGTTGGAGGAAGTGCATATGGAGCATGTATGCCAGCATAGACCAGTTGGGCTAAATAGCCTGTTTATGTGCGTATATTCTATGCGAGAGGCAGTCTCAGATATGGGGTCAGCTTCCACATGTCTGCTTAAACCTCCTGTTCTACATCCCTACCTCTCCACACCTCCACTGCCTCTGCAATGTCAGACATCCAGTCTTGAAAGTGCTTTAATTTCCTCCAGTTAAACATTATGAAGGCCAAAGCAATTGTCTTCAGCTCCTGCCACAAACCCTGTACCCTTACCACAGATGCCATTCTCCTCATGGGAATGGTAGCATAGTGGTAATGTTAGCGGACTAGTAATCCTGAGGCCTGAACTAATCCTCTGGAGATGTGAGTTCAAATCCCACCATGACAATTACTGTGATTTAAATTCAGTTAATTAGTAAAATCTGGAATTAAAAAGCTAATCTCAGTATTGGTGATCATGAAACTACTATATTATCATTAAAACCCATCTGGTTCATTAATGTCTTTTAAGGAAGGAAATCAGCTGGCCTACATGTGAATCCAGACCCACAGCAATGTGGTTGATTCTTAACTGCCCTCTGAAATGGAATGGCTGCTAGACCTGCTGAGTATTTCCAGCACTTTCTGTTTTTATTACAGATTTCCAGCATCTGCAGTATTTTGCTTTTATTTTATTGATATCTTATGTGCAAAAATGAACGTGCAGTTTTTTTATTTATTTTTAATAATAGAAGCAATCCTGTGTGAAGGTATTGAATTCTCAAAATAATTTGCTCCCAAACATACTGATGAACAGTTTAAATTTCATATACCTAAACATAAAACAGCAGAAATTTACAGGTGATCTGTCAACATCAGAAACAGAAAGGCATGTTCACATGTCTGATGATTTTGGTCTGAAAATGTTAACTTGTTTTCTCTCAGATGCTAACTGATCTTGTGTGTATTTCCAACATGTTCTGTTTTCATTTCAGACTTCCAGTATTTACAGTTTATCTGACCTTTACCAAAGAATTCACAAATGTTACTCTAAACATTCAGCAGTTATAAACATTTTATGTGGGGATGGTTTGCAAATTGCCTGTTCAGAAAACTGCATGTTTCTCAATTGCAGATATTGTTACCTAAGATTAGCCATTCTAAGTGCAAGGATGCAGTCACACATTCGTACAAATGCAGTCTGAATCCATAGGTAAGACCTGACCGGACGCCAGAGAGAAAGGGAGTGGAACTTCATGGTAAATTCATTCCAGTTGACTTCAGAGTCAGTTTGGGTCTTAGCAACCGATTTATACGCAACAACTTTAGCATCAGCATGAACCTGAAACAACTTTGCACAGATGCTAAACTTGTAGTGTGAATATACCAGAACAAGGCTTTCGGAGAAAATATGTGATACTGAACACTTCATGTTTGCTCATGCTGAAGTAGACTTTGCAGAGATGCTGAATGCCCTCTAAGACATTTTACATATGCTTGTCAGGAAGGAGGTTCTAGGAAAGTACTTCTTCACCCTCCTGTGAAATTATGGCAACCTTCTGCATTCTTCCTATTAAGTGACATTCCTGGCTGGGTAAATTATGTAGTGTGACTCTATCATCCTGCTGCCTTTTCTCTGACCTACAGTATCAGGGTTTGTGTAATAATCAAACAAGGCCTCCAACTTTCTTCTCATTTCAGAGATGGCCCTAAACCATTGCAAGTATCATTCCTTGCAAATATAGCAGCTTGTTTGCATATTTTGTCTAGAATTTAACTTCAACCCCACAACAGCTCAAACTAATGAACATTTAATTTACTGTGTCAAGATGCTCATTTGTTCTCTTGTTACACTGAAGGTTTACGGCACAGAAGGAGGCCATTCAGCTCATTGTGTCTGTGCCAGCTGAAAAAGGGGTATCCAGCTTAATCCCACATTTTTGCTAAACTATAAATTTAAGTCATTGTATAATAAAGGACCATATATCACAAGCCATGTATTCCACTGTGCAGAAAAAAAGTTAATAAAAATTATAAATCTGTCAATTTGGGTCATTTTATTTTGCAGGAGAGATTTAAAAGTTAGTGGAGATTGCAAATTGCTGTGCATTTAAAAAAAAAATGTGAAATTTCTCATAGCCAAGCTGCTGAAGACTGAAAGGTACATTTAAATGCAGGTGGAGCAAAAAATGTAGACAAAGAAATTACTTCAAACCAATGAAATATAAATTGGGTTGTGGGTTAGCTGGCACAGCACGTTCGAGTATTAATGCACTGTGCCACTGAGTGGTAAGGACCAAGATCACGAAATGAAATTCTGCTCTGTGGTCAAGGTCTTCATAATGGACTGAGTTTCAAAATCTTCACTCTACCTTGCATGTCACATATCTTCATTAACTATGGCACTCATCTCTTTTATGCCCTTAGTCCAAAGGAAATACAATGCAGTCTTACCATATAATGAAGGTGAGGTGCACTGAATGACACAGTTTTTTGAGGGGAGGAAGGGAGTTCACCCACAAAAGAAGTCAACTCCTGTTACTTGTGCTGCACTGAAACAGATGGTATTGTGTTAAGTCAGTCTGACAGAATTTGCTGCTGCTTCTTAGGCAGTCCCTCGGGAACGAGGATGACTTTCTTCCACTCCAAGATTGTGGATCCTTAGGTGATTGAATAGTCCAATTCTGGATCCGTACATTCTGCCACAGGTGGGACAAGTGGTGCTTGATGAGGCAAGTGGATGGGATGCTCGAATTTCCGAACACTCCTTCCGCTGTTTGTATTTGGTCACTACCTGGGCATGTCAACGTCGTTCGAACTGGCTGGCACCTTCTCAGATGCGTCTTCTCCATTTTGTGTGGTCTCGGGCAAGAAATTCCCATGAATCAGTGGAGATGTCACATTTTGCAGGGAGGCTTTAAGGACATCCTTGTAGCGTTTCCTTTGCCCTCCTGGTAGCCTCTTGCTGTGACGGAGCTCGGAGTAGAAAGCTTGTTTTGGGAGTCTTGTGTCAGACATGTGGACGATTTGAGTCACAATATGTTATGTGTCTGTCCAAACATTTCTGCTGTTATTGTGTGACCAAACATTTCATTTCAATGAAACCATCTAAGAGACCATCTAAGGGGCAAATCAACATAAAAACTGGTTCGAATAGCATGCAGATAAAATATTTAACATTTTATAATAAAAATATTTCCATCAGCATTAACACTGACTACAGCTTTATTGTTCTTTTGCTTGTTATTTAAACTCTGCTGCCCATATCATAATTTGCATCAAACCCTGTTCACCCATCACACCTGTGCTTGCTGTTCGACAGTAGCTCCCAGTCCAAATAAGACTAGAATTTAAAGTCCTCATCATTTTGTTAAGATCCGTCCGTGGCATTACCTCAGCCTATCTTTGTAACTTTCTCCAGCCCTCCGAGAATGCTGTATGCCTCCAATTCTCGCCTCTTGTGCATCCTCAATTTCCTTTGTCCCGCTATCGGCACTATGTCTTTAGCTGTCTAGGCTCCAAGTAATGTAATTCCCTTCCTAAATCTCTCCACCCCTCAACCTCTCTCTGCCTTTAAGACGGTCCCTAAACCTAGCTCTGCACCAATCTGCCACAGGTTGTCTTATGAGGAAAGGTTGAGCAGGTTGGGCCTATAGTCATTGGAGTTTAGAAGAATGAGAGATAATCTTATTAAAACATATAGGATTTTGAGGGGGCTTGACGGAGTAGATGCTGAGAGGATGTTTCGCCTTGTGGGGGAAAAGTAAGGGGTCTAACTTTTAAGATGAGGAGGAGGAATTTCTTCTCTGAGAATCCTTAATCTTTGGAATTCTTTTCCCCAGAGAACAGTGGTGGCTGGGTCATTGAATATATTCAAGGCTGAGTTAGACAGCTTTTTGATCTCCAAGGGAGTCAAGGGTTATGGGGGGCAGGCAAGAAAGTGGAGTTAAGGCCACAATCAAATCAGCAATGATCTGATTGAATGGTGATGCAGGGCTGAGGGGCTGAAGGGCCTACTCCTGATCTTATGTTCTTTTGGTCACTTGCCTTAAAACCTCCATATGTGACTCAGTGTCAGATTTTGTCTAATGGTGCCCCTGTGAAGCACCTTGAGCCTCGTTACTATGTTAACGGCACTATATAAATGCAAAGTCATTGCTGTTTTTATTAGTAGTAATCATGTGAGTGCAAAGCAAAGTTTAGGTGGGTGTAAGTCATATTCCCAGGTTTGGAGGTCAGAAAATCCTCTTTGAAATCAACCAATGTGTTCTGTTCAATTAACTTTATACTTTAATTTTAAAAACAAAAACTGTTTATTTTCCCAATTGCTGCTGGCTATGTATTGCATGTGGTTCATTGTGGAAATCAGCAGCATTTACTGTAAGACCATGTTTAGCAATTTAGTTGATTCAAACATATATGTCCAAATTTCTATCTGCCTCTCTCTCTACCTCTCTTGAACATATTGTTCATTCTCTGCCTCTAAACATAATTGACCATAGTGTACGCAGTTGGGCTACTCAGTGAAAATTTGAGAGAAAAATAAAATGGCTGCGCCACAGTGCTGATTTCTGATACAGCACTATAATATCAGTTACTTTCTTAGAGTCTATGCTGCTGATTTCTACAGTAATACATTTGGGAATATATGTTTCCACATATTAAACAAAGTGTCTTTTTATTAATTCACTGGATGTGGATGTTGCTGGCAAAGTCAGCATTTATTGCCATCCCTAAATGCCCTTGAGAAGGTGGTGGTGAGTCACTTACTTGAAGGGCTGCAGTCCATGTGCTGTTAGGAAGCGAGTTCCAGGCTTTTGACTCAGTGATAATGAAGGAATGGTGATATATTTACAAGTCAGGATGGTGTGTGACTTGGAGGGGATCTTGGAGGTGGTGGTTAGAGTTAGAGAGATACAGCACTGAAACAGGCCCTTCGGCCCACCGAGTCTGTGCCGACCAACAGCCACCCATTTATACTAATCCTACATTAACCCCATATTCCCTACCACATCCCCACCTTCCCCCAATTATCCTCCCACCACTAGAGGCAATTTACAACAGCCAATTTACCTATCAACCTGCAAGTCTTTGGCTGTGGGAGGAAACCGGAGCGCCTGGCGGAAAACCACACGGTCACAGGGAGAACTTGCAAACTCCGCACAGGCAGTACCCAGAACCGAACCCGGGTCGCTGGAGTTGTGAAGCATCTGCTGCCTTTGTCCTTCTAGGTCGTAGAGGCCACAGGCTTAGGCGGTGCTGTTGAAGCATTAGATTGTTGTTCTGCGGGTGGTGACCTACTGTTCTGTGTTTTCTTTGGGCACTGTTACATGCATTGCACAGTTGTGTTAATAGCCTTCTGGTAATGTGGCCAGGTTCAATTGTGAGAGCCTGTTGCGCTATTCCATGACAAGAAGCACAACACAGAGGCCTGACACTGTTCTTATACCTGATATCCAGACATGTGCAGTCATCTCGGCTGGAAAGTATATGACAGGTTAAGCAGAAATCGTATTGATTTTATGCTACTTATCAGAGAACACTGGGTGGGGGGGGTGGAATTTTATCCTGGCAGCAGGGGGCTCGACGTCCGGAGAAACCGATGCCAAGATCCCCGCATCGCCTCTTCTATGGAAGGCCCACCAAATTTAGTGCCAATCAGGCACTTAACTGGACAGCAGCGGGCCTTCCACGGGATCAAGGACCCCGATGCCATAAGTGCCGCCAATCAGAGGTTGGCAGCAGCAGCACCACCACGGAGGCTGTGGTTATTGCTGCAAGTGCATCTGCCAGGGGCCCAGGAGGGTTGCTGCACCCAGGCTTCAGGCAGATCAGGGCGGGGGTGGGTCACAGTGGGGCCCCCACCTTCCCGATGCCGGGTCCCTCGTTCATGGCACTAAGTGCCTTTTAATGAGAGGAACCCTCCCCCCGGCCCCTTGCAGAGCTGGGAAGCAGCTCATAGGGTTTTCCGTGCCGTGCCTTCCCGCCCTGGACTAACTTTTGGTGGAAGTGGGATGGTGGTGGGAACCCCCCACTGCAACCATTGTATCTAATTTTATGCTCTCCCCGCCTCCAAGCCCGCCACGGGGGGAGAACATAAAATTCCCCCCCCCCCACTGACTCCAACTGTGCAGCCTTTGCTGCAGGCCTAATTTAGATTGGGGAAACTCAGCATAAATGGCAATTTGCATTTATATAGCACTTTTAACATTTAAACATCCCAAGCTGCGTCACAGGAGTGCTATCGATGCAGAGGGATCTGGGTGTCCTAGTGCATGAATCGCAGAAGGTTAGTATGCAGGTACAGCACGTAATTAGGAAAGCTAATAGAATGTTATCATTTATCGTGAGGGGAATTGAATACAAAAGTAGGGAGGTTATGCTTTAGCTATACAGGGCATTGGTGAGACCACATCTGGAGTACTGTGTACAATACTGGTCTCCTTATTTAAGGAAGGATGTACGTGCGTTGGAGGCAGTACAGAGAAGGTTTACTTGACTAGTACCTGGAATGGGTGGGCTGTCTGACAAGGAAAGATTGGACAGGCTAGGCTTGTATCCGCTGGAATTTAGAAGAGTAAGAGGCGACTTGGTTGAAACCTATACGATCCTGAGGGGTCTTGACAGGGCGGATGTTGAAAGGATGTCTCTCTCCCCTTGTGGGAGAATCTAGAACTAGGGGGCACTTGTTAAAAATAAAGGGTCACCCATTTAAGATAGAGATGAGGAGTAATTTTTTCTCTGAGGGTCGTGAGTCTTTGGAATGCTCTTCCTCAAAAGGCGGTGGAAGCAGAGTCTTTGAATATGTTTAATGCAGAGGTCGTTAGATTCTTGATAAGCAAGGGGGTGGAAGGTTATCTGGGGTAGGTGGAAATGTGGAGTAATCAGTTCAGTCATGAACTTAATAAATGGCGGAACAGGCTCGAATGGCCGAGTGGCCTACTCCTGCTCCTAATTCATATGTTCGTATGTATGTATCGAACAAAAGTTGACACAAGTTACATAAGGAGATATTACAGCACTTGGTCAAACAGGTAGATTTTAAGGTGTCATAAAGGTGTAGAGGGAGAGAGGTTTAGGAAGGAGATTTCATAGCTTAGGGCCTAAGCAGCTGAAGGCACGGACACCTGTGGTGGACTGATTAAAATTGGAGATGTGCAAGAGGCCTAATTTGGAGCAACACTGAGTTCTTGGAGGGTTGTAAGGCTGGAGTAGGTTACATAGATAGGGAAGGGCTAGGTCATGGAAGGATTTGAAAACAAGGATGAAAATTTTAAAATCAAGGCATTGCCGGACCGGGAGTCACATGTGTAGTGCATATTTATTTATTTACTCCTTGAACCATTGGGCAAAATCATCACAAGTCCTCATCAATTAAAGAAAAACCTGAGTATGCTGCATTTGCAGTACTCCATGGTGGTGCTGCTGCTGCTGGCCCCTAATTGGCAGCAACTTTTCTCACTATTTGTTAATTCTCTTACATGCCAAGTATGTACCCAACTAACTTTTGAACTCCTTAACTGATTCTGCATCTGTCATCCACTGAAGTGGTGCATTTACATAAATGTTTGAGGAACATATTTCTAGATTTGCTGTTAACTGACAATTCTAATTTTAAGATTATGACCAATAATGATACTATGGCAGGGAGAGGATATGAGTACTTTCAATTTTACCTCTGTTTTACTGAACCTTTTTGCCAGTCTTTCTCGCTTTCTAGTTATTTTTTTAGAAAATCATTATTTATGCTTATAGATCAATAAATTTAGTAGAGAAAGGGTGGAGGCTTTATGTTGGAAGTATTTCTCTTTATTCCTCTCCCCCACAGAGAGTATTGCTTCCCTTGTTTAACAAAGGACCTCACACAGATGATTACTGCTCAGTGAATCAAAAAAAACTGCAGTGGTCTATGTGGAATCAAAAGGGGAGTACCATAATTTGTCATTGTTTATAAACTGAGGCACCACATTTGGCACACTGTCCATATCCCCATGTTCTGAGATGAAAAGAAAACCTGGGAATGCTTTAAGTATATTATAAAGCCACAATGGGCCCATTAGTGTCCGGAATAGAAGTTAGAATGGTTTCCTTAATTTGTGCTTTGCTTATTGACTTGGTTACTTGGATGAGGTTGAAGTGAAGGGTGCAGAGCAGAGGCCAGACAGTTTTAGTGTAAGGGAAGGATAATCATTGGAATAAGGCACTCCCGTGTGTTTCCAAGTGACTGAACACAGATTAATATTGGTAGAGTGCTTAACGTAGGTCATTTGCCTGCGACCTTAAATCAGGAAGCAGAGTGTGGTGTAAGGAAGATTAAGTAGAGGAAGGGTGATGATTAAAAAAAAAAACAGGTTGTGGCATTACGAACACAGGAGCAGCAAAACTGGGCAGAAGTTAACATTGAGAACATACTGATCCAACAGAGAGGGTGAAGTAATGAGCTGCTTCATCTGTTTACCCAGCTTGTGTCAACTTCAGATACCAGTAAAGTTTAATTAAGAGCAATTGCTGTCTCATTTGTTGTTTGTAATTGGTGTAAATAGGTTGTAACCCTTATGCGAACAATTGTCAACCTTCTGGCTGTTACTCTGTAGTCTTGTAAACATTTTGAATGTGGAAACATCCCAAAAATGTGTGTGTTGTTACGATCAGGTGAGGAGGGGTCACAAGGCTCCCCTGTTGTTGTCCTTCTCCTTGTTTGACTGCAACAGCGCTTATTCTTTTTAAAACAGTGGATGTGCTTACCACTTCATTGAGTGTTTTACCTTTTACCTTTGGTTCTTTTACGATCATAACGATCAGACAGGTTGTTTGGAGTTTAAACAAGAAAGAGGTGAGTTTATTGTCCTTTAAAAAAAACTAAACCCGATCTAGATAAAATAATAAAACTACACTACACTTTCACACTCAAACGCATACAAGACTTTGACAAATAGAGTACAGAATGATAAGAAATAGGCTGGTTTGGATTAGAGTCCAGATGAGTAAAAATAATATACAGTCTGTGAGGTCGGTAATTCTGTTGTCTTCCGGCTAAAGTTGCGATCTTGAAATCATTGGCTAGTAGAAGTGCACTTTGTGGCTGGCCCACCTGGTTCAGGTTTTTTTTTGGAGACAGAGTTGTAGGTGGCTTTCCTCCCCCCCCCCCCCCCCCGGTCTTTGTCTGTATCAATGGTAGTCTTGGGTATTCCACAGTCACAGACAGGTTTCAAACTTGCAATGTTATCTTGAGAGAGAAAGAGAGACACACACACACAGCCCCGCTGGGGATCTTGTCTGGTTAGCACTCAAAGCTTGTCTGCTTTAAAGTCTCAAGAGCTTGTCCTTTTGCAAAAGACTGCTAGTTTTTCCACAGATGGGGAGGCAGTCACATGATTGTCCAGTGTCCTCGTTTGCAATTTAATTAGATTTGAGTCGAGGTATTTTCAATCTCCTCCAAGTCTCTTGTTTCAATGTTCACTGCCTGGAGGTATGACTCCACTGTTAATATTCCAAGATGGCTTTGAATGTTTGCCATTAGAAGTGAAGCTGTTAGCTGATGCCAAATTCATGAAGCATTGTCCTGGATGCAACCTCGTTAGACATGCGTCTCCAATTCGACGTCCTGAAATGTGAGGTATTTCAATGTAAATTGTGGTGGACAGCTTGGCTGCCAGCTTTTTAAAAGTTA
This sequence comes from Heterodontus francisci, assembly GCF_036365525.1. Classification (NCBI taxonomy): domain Eukaryota; kingdom Metazoa; phylum Chordata; class Chondrichthyes; order Heterodontiformes; family Heterodontidae; genus Heterodontus; species Heterodontus francisci. Next base: position 23,614,835 of record NC_090393.1, read on the forward strand.
ATTGTAGGATCCAGCTCCTTTTTAAAAGTTTAATGTCGGTTTCCAACTGATGAATTAAAAAACCCTCATTTGGTATCACATATTTTCTTGACAGTGTGCATGTGGATTCAAATATATTGTTAAAGAAGAAACTAACTGAAAATGCATTTTTAAAAAGAAAATTCCATGATTTTCCTGGCGGTGTAGTTCAGAATCAGCTCCCAGTCAATGGTTAGGGAAGACTGATGGTTCTTTTGCAGTGTTGATACCTGGTGTTGCAATATATCTGTAGGCTGAGAGACAGCATTGTGATAACCAAGGACTGCCTGAGACTGAAGCCAAATACCCTAGTGTAGCTAGGCCTGTGGACGTCATCAAAAACTGCTCTGGTTATTGAAAAAAAATACCCAAATATTTCACTAAATTGTTTAACAATCATATATGCAGATTAATATGCACATATGTACATCTTTGTGAGTATGTGTGCATATTTATATTCATGTATGTATGCATCCATGTGTTTGTAGTATTTGTTCATGCATATTGCATGTGTAATGTCCGAAGCATACACCTGACTGTGTTTTAAGAGCCCCAGTGGAGCAAAAGGAACATTGCTTTCAGTATGGCAGAAACTTAAAATCAAAACAATGTTACCTTGAGAAGAAAACACATTGAGGATAAACAATGAACAAGAGCTGGCAGAAAAATAACTAATAAGTAAGATTCATCAATTGGAAGAGCCTGCAAGGTACTTAGCCCCTGTCATGTTAGTAATTGCTGTTTTTTGTGTTTGTATTATGCTATACTTTGTATTTTGGGAACTGGGAGAAAGGGTGCAAAACATTTATTCACTTCAAATGGTGACCCACTGCTTCTTACTCCAAAATGGGATTTATCATAGCTTAGAATTGAAAGGGAGGGACGGAGAATGAAGAGGAGGTCTGTACTGTGTTGCACATCTCCAAGTGCTTCCTAAAAAGTACCCTGAGAATTGAAGGGGGAAGACAATGAATTGTATAGGAGGTAGGAAAGGAATGAGAGGGAGGAAGATTGTTGTGGAGATTTGAAAATTGGATTTAAAATATCAATATGAGGAACATCAGTAAGAGAAGCTAGATAGGTACATGAAAGGGAAAGGAATAGAAGCATTTGTTGATGGGGTGAGATGAAATGAGGTGGTTGGAGGCTCATGTGGAGCATAAACAGTGGCATAGACCTTTTGGGCCAAATGGCATGTACCTGTGCTGTAAAATTCTATGTAAAATCTCCATTGTGCACCCTTTTCCTCTGTTTCCAGTTTTTAGTCACCCATGTTAGCTCATTATGTTTGAATACCCAAGGCACATAAGAAACGGGATATCAGCATTTCTAGTCCGATAGTATCATCTTGTTTCATTACTGGGCTGGTGAGCTGCTCTGCTTCGTATGAATTCTTAGATTATCTTCCTCCACTTCTTCACATTGAATTTTCAAAGTCACTTATGTCTGGAAAATTAACAGTAACAAAATGCTTCTGATGAACAGATGAGGATGTTGATTAGTTGCATATCGGATGGTTAAAAAATGTACAGGAACTGTGTTCATGTTCACGTTATGCTATTATGGCTAACAAACTCTGAGCTGCCACATCTGTACTTTATCCCGCTGACCCCACATCACTGCTGATAATAATGACAACTCTAAAGAATCTTCATCACTATTTACTCTGGTACTATGTAAGGATGATGCTCCTCAGCTGAGGTCCAATGTTTCAGGTACCTTCACACCTAAGCAAGATCTATCCAGTTTTCAAAATATGCACCTAGCTTTAGATTTGTAAATTGTCTAAATAAAGAATTCTTGTCTGTTTCAATCTGATTTTTGGTTTCCTATAACATACTGCAATATCAGTTTCCCTGTATCTCTTTAATTAATTTATGCATTAAAAGATGGTAAAATTCTACCATTTGCTGTCTGGAAAAACAAGAGATAACATAGCACGAAAAGTGTTGTGTTTGGGAATGCATCCTCAACCAGAGGATTGCTGCACCGGTAACATTTAAATATGGCAGAAGCCTTCAGTAAAGCTCTTGATGGAACAAGAAATCAGATATGTTTGCCCTGAGGTAGTGGTGGTCCCTTAAGGTTAAGCTGACCTTTAGTCTGAGGCTGTATATAAATTGAGTAAACAGTGGTATGCTAGTAAGGATCTCTAAAATGAAGCATGTAGTGAATAGGCAGCAGCTAATCTCTTTCATTTAACTGTTAAAATACAGGATTTATTTGAATTTTTAAAAATTGAGGTCAAACAAGAGCAACAGTGCTCACGGATGGAGAAATTGGCTAGTTTGGTTAAGGAGCTGGAAGCACAAGAATGGCACTGCAAACCAATCAATCAGCAAATCAATCAAAAAGGATTCACCCCTTCCTCTGGATGGGATGAATTAGAATGGGTTTAGTTCACCAATTTGAAAGCTTTATGCTTCTTGGCAGATTGAAACTGGGAGAAAAATGCAAAATTATTTTTCTTTGTAAAAAAACAAATTGTGCCCAAGTGAGTGTTTTGAATACTGTTTTAAATGTACATGTGTTCAGGGGATTTATTTGGGACATTTAAGACTTTTCTACAAATTAAAAAAATGCATAATTTTAACTGCATAATTATTCAAAACTGATATTTTGATACTTATTCACAATTGAGGCTAAATTCTTCTTTGCTCCAAGTTATCAAAGATCTATCCTTTTTGAAGTGAAACGGTCCTGTCCTATATTTTGAATCTGTACAAATTTGAATTAACAAATTCAATGTGTGTTGCATAGACTTAACACATTCTTGTAATATAACCTCTGTCCACATTAACAGAGGCATTAACTTGTTTATTTTAAATGCGTAATGTCTTAAACACATTAAGTTCCATAGATAAAGACAACGGGTAATTTTACCCTTGTATCTGAGTCATGCTACAGAATGGCATTTCAATCTGCTCATCATTTGAGGCCACATAGGTTTCATAGCCAGGTTACTGGTATCTGCTGTCTTTCAAAAAAAAATGGATGTACAGACACTTACAGCTCATTCTGTAGAATGGATTGATTTTGTAATGTGCTAATCTGTGGAGCAGTAAGAAACAAATTTTAGCTCCTGATTTGCCAATCAGCAGATTCCTGGAGTTATTGAGAAGGAATACTGAGCAGAGATTAAGCACTTCATGATATGGAGATTGAAGGAAAATCTAAAGGCATGAGTCAAAGCACAGCTGCTCTTGAGTGATAAACTCAAAATGTACCTTTGTACTGATGAGTGCCTTGCATTGAATTCTGCAGGGGCATGACTGTTTCACATCCTAAAAATTCAGTTGTAATAAATGTTGAACAAAACTGGATGTATTATATTCGTTACCATGTAAAGGTTTTACAAATTTTGCGTCATGCTTGATCACAAAGGGAATTAAGGGATAATGGGGATAGTGCAAGTAAGTGGAGCTGAGGTAGAAGATCAGGCATGATCTTATTGAATGGTAGAGCAGGTGCAAGGGGCATGTCATGTTTTTATAGATAGTTTTAATTTCTTGATGACTGACAATTGCCATGAGTTAGACTTGTCCTAGCAGTTTAGGTTTTCAAATTTTCTTGAGACGCAAGTTGCTGAAAGTAAGAGCTAATAGCATCTGGACATAGGGAAACTGGACATCTGGGATCTGAGTGAAAAGGGCAAGCATCTCCTTAACTAATCCCAATCAGACTGGAGGATTGTGAAATTAACAGCACAAGGACTGAGAAGGAAGTGTAAATTAGAGGGTAAATTCAATGGTAAATTAGGTACAGAAGGAGAAATGAAGAGAGGGAAAGAAAGATTGAATTTAGAGAGGGACTCCACATTTGTAATTGTTAATTTTCAGTGTCAGTGTCAGAGGAATTGATCAGCAGTAATTAACACTGATCACATTTTTAAAGGGTACCTAGACAGAAATGGATAAGATTTATCCGGCCATGTTAGGCGCTTGAGCTCCAAGTGTAAGCGAAAGATGAGACTAACATGAGTCATAGAGTGATAATGACACAGAAGGAGGCCATTTGGCCCATCGTGTTCATGCCAGCTCTCTCTAGAGCAATCCAATCAGTCCATTCCCTGGCTGGATCCCCATAGCCCTGTAAGTTTATTTCCCTCAAGTGCCCTTCCAATTTCCTTTTGAAATCATTCCTTGTCTCCACTTCCACCACCCTCGTCGGCAGTGAGTTTCAGGTCACTACCACTGGCTGTGGAAAAAAAGTTCTTCCTCACATTCCCCCCTACATCTCCTGCCTAAAACCTTAAATCTGTGTCCCCTAGTCCTTGTACTGTCAGCTAATGGGAACAGTTTTTCTTTGTCTACCTTATCTAAACCTCCCATAATCTTGTACACCTCCATCAGATCTCCCCTCAACCTCCTTTACTCCAAGGAGGACAATCCCAGCTTCTCCAACCTAACCTTGTAGCTAATATTCCTCATCCCTGAACCATTCTGGTAAATCTCCTCTGCAGCCTATAAAGGACCCTCACATCCTTCCTAAAGTGTGGTTCCCAGAACTGGACACAATACTCCAGTTGTGGCTAAACAGAGCTTTATAAAGGTTCAGCATGACTTCCCTGTTTTAGTACTCACTACCTCTATTTATGATCTCATATGCTTTGCTAAGTACTCTCTCAATATGTCTTCCCACCTTCACATGAACCCCGAGGTCCCCCTGTTCCTGCACACTCTTTAGAACTGTACCATTTAGTCTATACTGCCGCTCCCCATCTCTTTTGTTAAAATGCATCTCCTCACATTTCTCTGTATAAATTCCATCTGCTACTTGTCTGCCCATTCTGCTAGCCTATCTATGTCCTGTTGCAGTAGATTGGTATCATCCTCACTGTTTGTTGCACCTCCAAGTTTCATATCATGGGTAAATTTTGAAATTTTACTCTGTATTCCAATATCCAAGTCATTTATGTATATCAAAAAAGCAGTGGTCCTAACACTGAAGCTTGGGGAACACCACTGTCTACCATCCTCCAGTCTGAAAAACAACTATTTACCACAACTCACTGTTTTCTGTCCTTAAGCCAATTTTTTATTCAAGCTGACACTGACCCTTCTATTCCATGAGCCTCAATTTTATTAACCAGCCTTTTATGTGGTACTTTGTCAAACGCTTTCTTAAAATCCATATAAACGACATCCATTGTTTTCTCTTCACCAGCTTTCTCTGTTACTTCATCAAAAAAAATCAATTAGATTAGCCAAGCACAATGTGTCATTTACAAATCCATGCTGGCTCTTCCTAATTAACTCAAACCTCTCCATGTGTCTGTTGATTTTTTTCCTCTGATTATTGTTTCTAAAACCTTATCCACCACAAATGTTAAACTGACCAGCCTGTAGTAACTAGGAATGTCCTTACACCCTTGAATAAGGATGTCACATTTGTCACTCTCCAATCCTATGGCACCTCCCCCATATCTAAGGATAATGGCAAGCCTTTCCGATATCTACACTTACACTCCCTTTAGCAACCTGGGATGCAAGCCATCCGAACCTGGCAACTTATCCACTCTAAGTACAGCCAGCCTTTCCAGTACGTCCTGCGTAACAATTTTCATCCCATCCATTACCTCTACCATCTCCGCTTTTACCGATATTTTATCAGCATCCATTTCCTTAGTAAACACCAATACAAAGTACTCATTAAGTATTCTAGCCTTGCCCTGCGGCTCTAAGCATTTATCACCCTCTTTGTCCCTAATAGGCCCACCTCACCTCTTACTACTCATTTACTATTTACATGCCAGTAGAAAGATTTTTGGGTTCCCTTTTATGTAAACTGTCATTCTATTCTCATATTCTGGCATTGCCAGTTCTAGTTTCCTCTTCACTTCCCCTCTCAATTTATTGTATTTAGCCTGGTTCTCGCTTGATGAATTCACCTGGCATGCATCATATACTCTCATTTTTTGTTTCATCATATTTTTTATCTCCCTCATCATCCAAGGAGCCCTGGCTCTGATTCCCTTACCTCTTGCCCTTGTTGGAATGTACCTAGCTTGTACCTGAAACATCTCCATAAAGGTCACCCATTTTCCTGTCAATCTTTGGTTCCATGAATAGACCTGTTATTGGTCTATCGCACACATGACAATCCAAGGATCACCATGTCAACCATGACTTTTTATCAACTGTATGGCATTTTATCCATAAATCCATAGCTGGTGTGCAACCACAAGAAGTTCATGCAGATATACACCAGATTTCCTGGGAACTGTCATTGATGCTTTCATACCGCAGCAGCCCAACATTCCAGACCTTTTCATTCCAGGAACTAGATTTAAGGGTTGGCTTGCAAGAAACAAGGGATGTACCCCCTTCAAACTTGGCTGATGACACCTGTGAGGAATCCCACCAATGAGGCTCCAGAGCACTACAAGGACAACCACATGGCCACCAGGTCATTAAGCAAGCCATTGACATTGAAGAAGAGCTACAGGTGCCTAGATAGAGTTGGAAGTACCTTCAGTCCTTGCTAGCAAGGGTTTCCGGAATCATAGTGGTGTACTACATCGTGCATAAGATTGCGCAGCAGAGAGGATTACCATTGCACTCAACAAGCAATATCCGATGAGAACATTGAAGGAAGGGATGAGGAGTATCAAGATGGGGCACATCCTCTGAAAGGACCCAACCTGTATTGACATTTATAATGAACCAAGGCACTATAATGGACAAGACGTGGTGCTAATCTATAAATTTTATGTGGCATTATTTAAGAAAAAAAGGGAAACCTAACATATTTTGTTGAACATCCATCTGCATACACTTGGTGCATGACAATTGCTTTAAGCTATGCTACATGGTGCATCCTATGTGCCTGCCTGCGCTGACTACTGAGATGCTTTTGATCTGCAATCTCTGGGTTTTGGAGCATGTGAGGGCCCTGCCAAAGACTGTTCCACCTGTACCTGTGCAGGGGCAGTCTCGGCCATTGTATGTTAAGGTAGCATGTTGGGTACTGGATGACTGGAGAGGAGCTGGGGGGAGAAATGGGTGAAAAGTGGGAAATATCAACAGGAGACGTTGGCAGTACTCAGCAGGTCAGCCAGCATCTATGGAGAGAGAAACAGAATTAATGTTTTTGGTCAGTGACCTTTCATTTGAACTTTCATTAGATGTATGATCCACAGGTTGTATGTGACTCAACAAATGTACTCTATTTTCATGACTTGGTTACGTCATGAAACCTCTTCCTCTACTGCATCCAAGAATGGGGCACCATGCTTCTCTGTTCACCTCCTCAGCAACTCTTAACCATGCCTTTTTGGTGACAGCAACTTGTTTCTTTTTCCCATTGATGGGGAAAGTATGTCCCTCCTGTTCCTGTCTGCAACCAGCAATAATTCAAGTGAAGCATCACTGAATCTTGATTCGGCCCTTGCTGTTCATGAATTCCTCCTAAATGCCACCTGGCTCCTCCAAGTTCCATTTCTGCATTGGCCCTTTAAATAGTGGATTTCAGATCTTGACATGTGCATGTACATCTCATCCTGCGAAACCAGAAGGAAAATTGTTATGATTCAGTCAAGTCAAAATCTGAGAATCTTACTTGCTAACTTTACCTCTGGGTTTCGTGCACGCAATCACTTCCTGTGCTCAAAACCCATGTTTGCATTAATATGCCTCCCACTGGGCTGCATTTTACAAGCTCGCCGCCGATCTTGGCGCAGGTGCCGACATCATTTTTAAAGGGCTACCAGCCTTAAATTTAATTTAAATTTTTAAAGAAACAGGAGTGTAAAAAATTAAATAAAGTTATCCTGACCCTCTCCCACCAGCCCCAATTGCCATCAAATTTATTCCTTGCCCTCCCTCCCAAAAAAAACTTAACTTGTGCTCCCGACCTTCCTCCCCCCCCAAAAAAAAGATTTCATAAACTATGAACTTTACCCCTTCCCACCATCCCCTAGACCAATCAAAAACGTTTGACCCCACTTCTCCCCCTCCCGCCCTGAAAACGTACCTGCTCCTCCCTCCTCACCAGTGTTCCGTCTCGGATCTCTAAATGGAGATCTGAAGGCGCGTGAGTGCTGACCACCGCCACCAATATGGCTTCGGGACCGATGGCAGGAATGGGTAAGTATTTAAGTGATTACTTTAAATACATTTACATGTTTAAATTTTGATGCCGCCACGAGGCCTCACCAGTGCCGGCTCTGTGGGGCTGAGCCTTCCTGGCGCCTGTGGCGGGCCTCTCCCAGAGGCATTTTCCGGGCCCACCCACCACAACCCCCGCATTGGGGGTTGGGCAAAATCCAGTCCAACTGTTTTCCAACAAATTTCCATTTTAAATTCCCTTCCACTCCAAGTGTTTTTTTTACAAAAACAAGGGAGCATGTTTTCCCTTTTCAGCCGTTTGAGTTAATGTTTTCAATTTTGTATATTTCAAAATCAAATTTACACTCTTTTGACAGATGAATTCATACAACTCGAGTCTTTTAGCATAATAAAGGTAAAGTTTCTAGTCAAAGTATCTCAATATTCCAACTGTGTAATGCAGAAAACTTGGAACTTGGGTCAAATTAACCCTTTGCTTTCTCACCTACTTGACATGAAGACTGGACATAGTTATGACTTTCCATGTGCAACATCATGGGAGATCCACAAGTAGTTGTTATTTGTTATCTTATTGTTGAAGGATTCAATTTTTAACATTATCGCTGAAAAATTGCCCAAAAACTATCTGCAATGAATTAGGAACACAATGTTCGGGGATAAGAAATCACTGTTAAGCCTATCCTGGTTAATCGTTAGATTTACATTCCTTGAAACATCTGTTATGACTGAGGCGGGAGGAGCGCACTGTTTATTCTAGTTCCATTTCTCCACAGGTCACAGCATACATTTAAATTTTACCACTTACCGATATAGTCAATCATATACTCTATTGTTCCCCAGAATAAAATGCACCAACCAGGTTTCTTTAATAAACAGCAAAATTATTAGTTTATTATTACCCAATTCTTAATCAATAATGAAGTAAAACATACACACAAATTGAAATATTAAAGCCCCTTATTTATCTTAGCCCCTCTCTCTCTCTCTCACACACACACATGCATACACACTGGTTAACTGGGAAAATAAAAGGGATTTTTGTTTATAGCTGTTACAAAGAAAACAGAAGGGAAAAAACCCACTTAGGCTGAATATGTAATCGGAAGGATGTCGTTTGTTTTGGTTAGGCATCTCAAATGCGTAAAGATGGCTGTCAATGGAATCTTCCTAGAACAGTTCTTCCCAGGCGATGTTGAAGATCAGTTTAGGTAGGCTTTCCAAAGGATGCAGCTACAGAGGCTCCAAATAGGTCTTAGAGCAGGAAGGTAGCAACAAGGTTTCAGTTCCCACACATTCGATGTGCAAGGTTTCTTTAAACATGCAGGGTTTCTTCAAATAAAGGAGGAAATTGAAATCTGACACACTGGATGCAGGATTTGTTTTCAAGAGAGAGAGCTGAGCTGTTCTTCTTCTGGCAGACAAGAAGCAACTGTCTGTTGTAACTGTTCAAACTGAAACAAAAACCTTCCAGAAGTCAAGCCTCCTGACATTTATAAATCTTGGCCTGTCACTTCTTTGTAAACATCACCCCAATTCAAAAATAACCCCTGCTGGGTGATTATCCCCAGACAGGTGCCTTCCAGTAAGACTTCTTTACTCTCCAAATCCAGGAACCTTCTGGTGACTTCTTTAAAAAAAAAAACACAAGGTCAGCAATCTCTTCAAGATTCCAGATGAATCAGTGTCCATAATTCAAATATAAGTCCTTAACACACATTTTACAAAAGAAATAGAAGCAATCTCATAACACATCACAGTAAAAAAAAAACCTGATTAAGAATTAAATTGAATCTGCCATATTTGTAATCATTGTAAAGATTTTGAAATGCTTTACTTTTATATTTTTCCACATCTTGAAAGTGTGCACATTTAACATTTTGATATTCCCTTGTGTATGAGATTTGTTAACTAATATACTAGAATAAATATTAACTGACAGAACTCTCAGTCATACTCTTTCAGTATGTTGTATTATTTCTAAAAATCTTCATAGTGTTTTTAAAAAGTAATTATACCCCTGTTGAACTGCTGTCCAGCTCCATTGAAAAGCGAGAGCTTTTTTCAGAAAGCATAGCCGTTTGCAAGATTGTAAGGATTGGTGAAAGATTAGATTCTGCTCGGTTGAGCTGTGATATTTTATGAATTTAGGCCTAAACATCCTCATACACCCTGTTTTGCAGATGTTTGCCAGATGAAAAACTGGGGTCAGAGGTTGCCATTCTTGGTGCCTCATGGGAGATATGCCTGTTTAACTCTGAAATGGAATTCATTGCGCACAGCTAACTCAAGGAATTGCAAAAGAGGCCATGTAATGTGATGAATAAAAGTTGATGTAAATCCTGACAGCTGATTTTGTTATGCAATACCAGAAGTACAGTCAGGAAATGACCAAAATTTCACACTTATGCTTTTATTAGAAGATTGGTGAGAAACAACTGTTCACTTCTGCACAAAGTGTAAAGTCTTTAAGAAATTGTAGTTATTGCCTAATTACTTCCACTACCTTCTCCATAAATATGTAAATGACTAGAGTTCTTAGAGCCTTAGCATCATTCTAATTTAAAATTCAGTTATAAAGAATCGCCATTAGTTTTGACATTCTTTTCATTATTTCTGTTGGTAACTTCTTGAATAGTTTAGTTCACTAGCAATCATTGATGATAATGAAGACTGGAGGAGTTGGAGAGCTTGACAACAAGGGATTTGTATTGGCATCCTTAGAGATTGTCTGTAACATATACTGGCTTGGAGGAACTACTGAGTTATGGAGCTGGATTGACATCAGATAGTCAGTAAAACAAGGCTTGTTTTCTTTTAGCTTGAACCACCTCCTTTGCCATCAGTGATCTTGTTAATGGTAACATTTTGAAAACAGAAACGTAAGAAAATGTATGCTTTAGTCAATGATCATTCAACTGATTTGTAACAGATTCTAAAGGTACTACTTGTTCACATCGTTCAGTTGCTTTGATGTTGAACATTGGCAGGTTTGCTGATACAAAACGATTGCGTGGTCTGAAGACATCCTCGGGGTGGCATTAACCTACAGTTCAGTTTTACCTACTTTCTTTTGGGAAATTTTTTTTATATGATCCATACGGTTTCACATCTGCAGAATATTCTTCTAATAAAAAACACGCAATGGAAATGTACTTGAATAAAAACACAATTATTTAAAATATTCAGTCAATAACCAGACTTAAGCCGTGACTTTTATATCCGTCAAACAGAAACCTCCTGTAGTGCCGCACAGAGTTTTCTTGTGAGCACAATGTGCTGTTAATGTGTGCATTGATATGACCTGTATAAGAGACCTTGTTGTACATAATATGCTGGGACAGGAAAATACAACAGTTATGTCAGGATCATGTATATTACCGGCATGTCTAATACCAATCCTTATTGCACTAAGTAGAATGTATTTTACGAGTGTGTCCATTAGCACGCTTTAGTGCATCAAATGAAGAACAAATTGGATACAATAAATATTTTCTTAAGTTAGGATTGCATATGTATTCAATTTGTATGTTATATTAAATGGAACTGGGTCTTGAGAACCATTGGTAACAGCAGCACTTTGAGTTGCTTTCAAACAGCTCCACACTGGGGTTTGCCATCCTGGGGAACCCTGGTCAATTGTAAAACACCTAAAATCTAACATAGTTTTATGTATTATCACAACAAAGTTCACCAGACCTATTGGAACAAGGCTCAGCTCTTGGTGAGCTTCCTCATATGACATAGCTGTTATAATTAGGAGCTCACCAAATACTTTTTAATCATGCTCAAGGTGAAGGCCACTTCCACAGACAAACTCAAGCCTCCTCTGAACTGAAATATAAGCTTTTGCACAGTGTAATCTGGGAGTTAATGTGCCCAGGATGAACAATAAACCTGTTTACAGATGGTATGTACACTGGAAATTTACAGAAGTCCGAGCTGATAGAAACCTGACTTACAGGTGGTGACTCGGTTCCCCTTACTGAAGTCTCCCCACCTGGTGACACATTCCTTTACTTACTGTATCCAAGCAGCTGCATCAATGATGTAGTACTTATTGCCAAATCCTACCTCAGCACCTCTAATTCTCTGATATCTTAATTTCCTTCAGTTGCCTCACAGTCTTCCATGCCTTCTCATTTAAATATTCATAGTGTACCACTCTTCTAAGTCCTTTGTGACCTTCCTTACTGAGATCTCCTCTCATCTTTGCACCAAGTGACTCCTCATTGTCAGTGATTTCAAGCTGCACTTAAACTCCCCATCCCCTTCTTAGATTTGCCTGCTTTCCTACCTTCACTTGGTCATGTCCTTCACTTAAACTCTCACATCCACACTTACAGCCTTTCCCTCAACTTTGCTATCTTTCATGAATGTTCCACTTCTGAGGTCTCAGTCACCGACAAGAATATCTCTGACCACTTTCTTATTTCCCATTAACTCTATCCTGGAGGCCGTAGTAACTCTTCAGCTTTTTCCCATTTCTCTCCCAATGTTATCTCTTCCCTAAGACCCACCTTCTATTCCCTGCACTCTACTTAATTCCTGATCCCCATACTTGCATTTCATTCCATTTTTATCTAAAAACAGTTTCATTTTCGATAAATATGAGAAACCACTCATAATGAGATTACAGCAAATGTGCTAGTTAAAAAACAATCTAACAACATAGAAGATCAGTCTGGCAAATGCAATTAATGGGTGACCCATATGAATACAACAGAATGTACATGGTACAACTCTTAACAACTTTACAATCAAAATATTAGCTTGTCAAAATACATTGTTCCTTTCAAAAAAATACTGTGACAGAAAACTAAAGAAGCCTAGTCTAGAGTTCCATTTTTTGACATTATAGAGTCAGAATTTAATTTATAGTCTATTAACTCAGCAGTACAGTAGTGCAGTGCTGGGATTTGTTTGTGTTATTGTACTATGATTTTCCACATGATGAGTTACCAACCTCAACCCTGATTATCTCAAAGTGGGGAGTTATTATCTTCCACCTAATTAGATTTGTTCAACATATAAGAGTTGATGTTTGTTTCTGGACCCTTGCTGGGAACTGACAAGTGCAGAGTTCCAGAAATGCACACTGCATCTGCTGCAGAACTTGTGCCTCTAATTTTCTTGGTCCGCACAGGGCCTTGCATCATGATTGAGAATGTAAATGGCCTGCAGTTGCACCCCTTATCTGTAGCATTATAGGTTTCTGGCTTCTATTGGAGAGGCCCAAAGGTCATTGACTTGCGGTATGCCACCATTGAACTTCAAGGTGCTCAAAAGATTCCTTGCAGACCTTCTGATCTGCAGAGGGTCTCGCCTCATGCAGTCTGACAGTTTTTTTGAGGTACCCTTCCAGTTGGAGATCCTCACAGGGGGTAGTGAGGTGGGATGACAAGAAACGTCCCCTCCCACTTCATTAACCTCTTTACTTTGGGCCTATGATCATTGCAAACACAGATTCAAATATAATTCAGTTCAGGGAAGCCTTGGAAATCCCAGGGCTATATTGAGTGGCTGCAATCTAATGTATCGGACCTCTACCCCATGTCCTCTTCACTCTATTTAGGATCTGAGTATTCCCCAGGTGCAATGAAAAGCAAAATCAGTCCTATGTTTTTTGTGTTCCCAATTTTTGTCATTAAAGGCAGTTGATGAGTGCAGTCCTGATGTTTCATCACTGCAAAAGAGAGAAAATGACATTGTGTGAAGGCAAGTTTTAGAGCAGTATGGTGATGATAGGTGCAAGTGTGAAAATATAATGTAGAAAGAATAAGTATTAGGTATAATTATATGTAAATTGTATTATAGTACTGTGTTTGACAGATTTAGTTTTGTTTAAATTTATGTCCTCACTGCAAAGCTGAATGCTTCCCTGTTGTTTACTTCTCCTTATTTGTGTTTGAATTTTGTTACAGGAGGAGTGGAATACATTTGCATTAAAATATTTTGATGATGCCTAATGAACTTTGAGCCACATCCTGAAATAAGTTCCACAAAAATATATTTTTTTATGCAAATAAAATACTACTGATGGCAGCATGTGATTCACCATTCAGTAGCCTGTGTAAAGCCTGCTTCAGGCCTTTGCTGATGCAGCTGATGCAAGGACAAGAACTGGCAGGCTTGATTTGCCATCTGTTCTTATAGTTTCTAAGGAAGAAGAAGGAAAGTTGACATCAGGAGCTTGTTGTGAAATTACTTTCTTTGTTATGGTATGTAATAAATGCTTTTCCAAAAAAGTTGAAGAATCGTCCAGATAGATTTGGTTTGACAATATCTAGCTGTTTGAAATGAAAATCAGTTACATAGTATTGATCAAAAATGATGGAGCGAACTGGTTGTCAGTGTGCTAGCAACCATGTTAGAAACATAGCTGGCTGGCCAGGTGTCAAAAAAGGTATAGTCCGCAGACCCGGTTAGACTGGGCTTAAAACACTTGAGCTAAGTTTAAAGAAGATGACAGGAAAGCTAAACAAATACTTGAAGAAGGATTATATTCAAATCCAAACTAATGTTCCTGCTTCATATGTAACCTGTGTAATTCTAAAATTGCCCTGGGAGAATTCCAGGAGCTGAATGTTTTAACTGCTAGAATATTCCAATACATGTGAAATTCATTTGGTCTTGCTGTGTGTATATTTTTACAATATAAATAGCGTATGGTTTAAAAGATGAAGATGTGATTAGGCTAGTGACCCAAGGGATTTATTAAATAATATGTGGTGGTAAATTATCCATCCTGACCTCCACACTCTCCTCACCACACCTGTCTCCTCTTCACCTTTCCCTTCTGCTCTTCACTCCTTCCTTCTATGTCCAATTACATTCCTTTCCTTCTACAATAAGTCAGAAGACATATTATAAAGCCAACAAGACAGGATTTGGACAGAAGTTTGCACAACAGGTTGTTCCAGGCTGCAATGTAGTAAGAACTTTCCAACTCTACCCATTATGCTTCCTCCCCAACACATGAAAAAAAATTAAAATCAATAAGTGGGCCACAGCATTCCATTTTAAAATGCACAAATCTGTTATATCTGGCTCTCTGTATAGCAAAATCCAGTTTAGAAGTGTCAACATCTACTTGTAGGTGGTGCACTGATAGGGCTCTGCCATGTTAAAGGCTACGTAGGCTCACATCAAAAAGAAGCTGCTGCAGCTGTATTACAGATTTGTAAGTGACTTTGCCATTCAATTCCCAGACCACTGGGTGACTGTACAGTCGTAAGTTGTCAAAGTTTTCATGCAGACTTAAGTGTGAGGAAATCTCCAAGTCCTTGGTGACTTTCTCATGTCACCCTACCACTACTGTTCCAGCTTGTTACCCCATTTCAGGCCTGTTGTTGCATGATGTATCTCAGGACGATTACATTGGTTAATCTATGGAGCAACCCCGAACATTGGCACAGTAAATAAATTTGTAGGACTACTATTATCGCCTACCCCCTTCAATGAGCTCTGCATACTACTAATCCATTCCCTGACATTAGTTATTTCTGTGGCAATAATCTCTCAAACCCTCTCTAGAGGGTTGGGCTATGAACTGAGCCTTCAGCTGCTTGTCAAATATTTTCAGGTCTTGAACTCTGCTCGATTTATGCATTCCAAATTGAGTGAAGTGACGGCGAAGAATTCGGCAAGGGCTGAAGTCTGGTGATAACACGGAGATGTTGAAATAGAAGGCCAGGAAATCGAGAGTCTTTAGCTGACTATGTTTTTGTCTTGACCAGAATCTCGCTCATGATTAACATTGTTGGCCTTTGCTCCCTGCCACCCATACATTTTTACTTGACATTGAACTTCCCCACACCCCCTGCCCCCAAATCCAAGCTGGGAAAATTGATTGGAGATGACTCTGTCAGCCCAAGAATTTGCCCGTCATGGGCCCTGCTGCTGCTCTCCTACCTGCTGCTTTTCTCCACTACCACTCTACTCAACTCTTTTACACTTCCTCCCCATTTTACTCCTTTCCTCACTCTTCTATTGTTCGCTGCTTTCCCCCTTCCCTCTTCTACCCATTTACCTCCTCTCCACTCTTTTCCACTTCCTTTCCTCTGCCAGGAGAGATTGGATGCATGGATCACAACTCAATTTGCCCCCATCCTTCATCTTTTGCCATGATATTAAGTCTTCATAAATTACTCTTCGATGCAAAAAGAAATAAGATGACTCTCTACAGATGAGCACTATAGAAACACATGTTATTGTTGAATTTGTCCATTAAAATCAATCAATAGAAGGGTCAGGTGTCGATATTAATGTCTTTCATGGGGCTGAATTTTAACAGCGCACCGCGCTCTGTGGCAGAGCATTATGAAGTTGGCAGCCTTCCGACACGGAGGTACCGCCGCAGAGCCCCCATGATATTCTGCGCGGGGACCCATTTAAATGGAGGGGGCAGAGTGGCCGCCCCCGTTAACGTAGAGGAGGCAGCCGCCGGGTTCCCAGCAACAGCATCCGGCGCCACCACGCAGTCACCGGCGCTATTTTTAAAGGGCTTCAAGCCCTTCAGGGTATGTTAACATTTTTGAAGGTGCCAGTGTGATTAAAAAAATTAACCAATGTTTAATTTAACATTGAATCCCTTCTCCCACCCCTCCCACGGAGTCCTCAACACATAAATTGACCTAATGCCCCAAAAATACAGTTTCTAAAATTCTGAACTCCCCCCCCGACCTTCAGTATCTTTGACCCTCAACCCCTTCCCACCATCGCCACAACTAATAGGAATAGTTTTCCCCTCTTCCCCCCCCCGCCCTGATAATTTTATTGCTCTCCCCTCCAATGGAGTTCCGAAGGGGTGCATGTTGCAGCCGGTTGGTCATAAAATCGGTATGGGACAGCTGGCAGCGACAGGTAAGTTCATTTGCATGTTAATGTATCTAATTTCAATATTTTAATGAAGGCCCCACTGGGGGGGGGCGCACATCAAGGCCTCGCCGCCGCCGCCAATATCAGGCAGGGCCTTCTCTGCTCATGGTGGCTCGCTCCCGGTAACATTTTATGTGCCTTCCCGCCACAACCCACGCGTCGAGGGGCTGGTAAAATTGAGACCATGGACTTTATTGTGAAAACATATGATGTAGAATTTTTTGTTGGTGATAACATGGTTGTATTACATCAGGTATTTTAGGATACAGTACTTTGTAGAATTTTCCCAAATAATCATATATCTTCCCTGTAATTTCTTTATGTTTAACTGAAACTGTTTAAAAGTTCAGTTTTTATACTAACTAAGGTCATGGAGTTAACTGGTATTACAATTTATCTATTTAGCCCTACTGGGGACTGATTTCCCATTGCAGCTTTCAACATATACGTAATGTCTACAGGAAATATTTGTCTGTTGATTTCTAACAGTGTTTCAAATTGGTATAGAGTGCTCAGCTAATTGGGACAGTGTTTTTAAGGTGAGAAGATACAGTGCATAGCAATAGAATTACCTGGGATTCTGTGTGCACAGAGGAAGCCCTGTTTCCATAGCAATCAGATCCCAGTACGAATGATTTTAATCAAGTCTCCTCCAGAAATACTGTTGAACCATCTCGATTGCAACTTTCTTAATGAGAAGAGATGAAAGGCTTGGCCCTTTATGAATTGGGAGGTGATCATTTCAGGGGGTAGATTTTCAATGTGCCATCCAAGCATAAAACTGATTGATGGGCAGCCCACCTGCATAGAAACAACTCAAATTTTATTTTCAGCGATATCGTTGTCAGTTAAAGAAATTTCAAAATAGGGGCTACAGTGCATCTCTTCAGCCCCACAGTTCCTTAAATAAATAGTTGTTTTGCAAAGTAGTGTTCCCCTATCAGATGCCAATGTCAACAACCTATGCTGTACCTGACTTGGAGTACTTGATGAGACTTTGTAGTGAGAGCTCCCTTGTCAGGTACAAGATGAATCAGATGCAAGGTACACAGCTTTCACTACATCAGTTCACAAAATACTTAGTCATTGCTTAAATCGTTTTGGATAAATAAGTATTTTAAATAGGTAAAAACAGAATATTTTATTTTTTTCACCCTTATTTCCTACAGGCATTGACTTCTTACTAGGGTATTGTTTGTTGGTTATGGTTGTCCTTTTGTACTACATCTGGGTGACAGTTACTCCTATGAGCCTTGATGATGAGCATCACTTTGTTGTCAACTGCAGAATGAAGGGAGAAAAGGGGAAAAGCTGGTCCGATTCTGTTTTCACTCGATGGCTAAATGTACACCTCCACTAGAGGTGCTGGATTGTGATCAAATACAGGAGGTCAAGAGCATTTTCCCCTCCTTTGCCCAGAGCCAAATCGTAGGGGTCCTGCCACTATCCTAGCTGAAATATTGTTACAGCACCTTATCATGTATCTCAAATATTCCAAAGCACTTCACTTGCAATAAATTACTTTGAAGTGCAATCACCACTTTTATGTAGGGAAATATATCAGACCATGCCCGCATGCAACAAAACTTGGATGAACTCGAGGCTTGGACTGATATGTAGCAAGTAGCCTTTGCACCACACAAGTGTCAGGCAACTACCATCTCCAACAAAAGGGTGTATAACACCTCCGTATGACATTTAATTGCCTTATTATCACAGAGTCCCCCTGGAGGACATCATCGACCATAAACTGAACTGGACCAGCCACATAATTGCCATGACTACTAGAACAAGTCAGAGGCTAGGTATTCTGCAGAGAGTGACTGACTTTTTGACTCCCCAGAATATCTCTCTCTATCACTTACAAGCACAAGTCAAGTATATAATGGAATACTGTCCACAAGCCTGAATATTTATTAATTAAAGTTCAGCTCCAACAACTCTCAGGAAGCTTGACAGTATCCAGAATAAAGCAGTCTGCTGATCAGCATCTCATCCACTGGCTTAAACTTCCACTTCCCCCACCATTGGTAATGTACTATCTACAGGATATACTGCAGCAACTCACCATGGCTTCTTTGTCCGCTCCTGCTAAACACGTAACCTCTACCACTTAGAAGGACAAGAGCAGCAGGTGCGTGGGAACAGCACTTCCTCTCCAAACCACATACCAGCTCGAGTTAGACATATATCACAATTCCTTCATAGTAGCTGGATCAAAATCCTGGAACTCCTCACCTAACAGCATGGTGGGAGTACCTTTACCACATGGCCTGTAACCTTTCAAGTAGAAGGGCCACCGTCATCTTCTCAAGGGCAACTAGAGATGGTTTTGCTAGTGATGCCAACATCCCGAGAACACAGAAATGAAATGAATTATAAGTTAATCTTTGAAGGATCAGTGTTGGTTAGGACACTGGGAGAATGCCCGACCTCTCTTTGAACATCCACCAAAATTTTGGAACAGGCAGATAGAGCCTCAGTTAAATGCCTCACCCAAATGACAGCACCTCTGCCTAAGTAGAAGTCCTGCATTACTGTACGGGTGTGTTAGCTAAGAGTTACTTACCACCTTTTCAGTCAATCAGTCCTAAACCTTTAATTTGTTTTGTAAATTCTTTCTCAGTCTTTCCGCAGTTGCAAATAATCTTCTATTTTCCAAACTATCTGCCATGGTTTGTAAACTATAATAGTTCCATCCATGAACTTCATTATGAATAACATTAGTAATGTTAAAATGGAACAACCAGCATGTATGTTTAAGCCTGGTTAGATGAAACTCTTGCTCGTACTAGAACATCATGGGATGTATTTGAATATTTATAGTTTGCTCACCTGGATATTACTCTGAACACATTTCACTAGTAAATTGCAGAATTTAAAACATTGGTAAAGGTCAGGAAGTTTTCATCCAAGCTGTAATCCGCCTAAGAGATGGTTTTCAGGCAATGTTCTTGAATAAGAATGCACTGGTTATAAACCAGAGTTTTTTGGGGGAAAAATTAGGTTATCACAGTAGATTGCAGGGTATTCCTGACATTGAAATGTCTGTGACTGTTTAAAAGTGGAAGCTCCTGTTCCAGCTTAACAATATCAGAAGAGGAAATCAGTCTTCTTGTCCATTGAGATTGCATTTTGGCTGTAGCTCTGAACATCAGCCTAATATTTCAATTCTTTTTTTCTCTTGGCCCCTCTCAGGCCCTTCTCTCCTGTTTCTATCCCTTTCTATCACCAAGTCGTGCTCATTTCTCCCTCGAATAATTTGCTTCCCTGCCATCTCCACTTCAATTCATTAATACCTCGTGAATAAGCGCAGATTTACCCTCAGTTCTCTTGGCAATCTCAAAGGGCCCAATTAGGCACTTATTGCTGCCTCTATGAAAAGCAATTTCACTTGTCCCATCCTCCTCTCTTGTCTAATTCCACCTAATGTGCCTGCTGGGGGGCTAACATAATTCACATCTGGGCCTGTTTCTGGCGAAGGTAGGATCTGTATAAAATGGACGGATTGCAACTGAACCTGTACAGAACCAGCAACCTTGCTGGGAGGTTTGCTAGTGCTGTTGGGGTGGGGGTGCGGCGTTTAAACTAATTTGGCAGGGGGATGGGATACAGAGTGGAAGCACAGTAGGGGGTGATGTACAATCAAATATAAATGTGAAGCTAAGTCAGTCCGGAGGTCAGAGTAAATGTAGCTCTGTTAAGGCTCAGGCAAATAATGCAAGGCTGGATTGTATCTATTTTAATGCAAGGAGTCTTACTAGTAAGGCAGATGAATTGAGGGCATTGATTAACACATGGGAATATGATATTATTGCTATTACTGAGACATGGTTGAGGGAAGGGCAGGACTGGCAGCTTAATATCCCAGGGTACAGAATCTTCAGACGTGATAGGGGAGGGGGTAAAAGAGGAGGTGGCATTGCACTGTTGATTAAAGAGACAATTACTGCAGTTAGGAGGAATGATATCTTAGAAGGTTCCTCTAATGAGGCCATATGGGTAGAACTTAAAAACAAAAAGGGGGCTATTACTTGGCTGGGAGTGTACTACAGGCCTCCAGTCAGGCAGTGGTAGAGGAGCAGATATGTAGGCAAATCTCAGAGAGGTGCAATAATAATAGGGTAATAATAGTAGGGGATGTCAACTTCCCCTATGTTAGAGGGGGGTAGTATTAGTGCAAAAAGCTTAACGGGGGCTGAATTCTTCAAGTGCATTCAGGAGAGCTTTTTGAGCCAGTACGTAGAGAGTCCTACAAAAGGAGGAGCGGTACTGAACTTAATCCTAGGGAATGAAGCCGGACAAGTGGTAGAAGTGTCAGTGGGGGAGCATTTCGGGGATAGTGACTATAACTGTGTAAGATTTAAGGTTGTTATGGAAAAGGACATAGAAGGTCCGGAAATAAGAGTACTGAATTGGGGGAAGGCAGATTTCAATATGATAAAACAGGATCTGGCCAAAGTGAACTGGGAGCAGCTTCTTATAGGAAAGTCTACATCAGACCAGTGGGAGTCATTTAGAAGGGAAATTGTGAGGGTTCAGGTGCAGCATGTTCCTGTAAATGTGAAGAGTAGGACCAACAGATCAAGGGAACCCTGGATGTCAAGGGATATAGTGGATTGGATAAGGAAAGAAAAGGAGGTGTATGGCAGATTCAGAGTGCTGAAAACAGCGGAGGCCCTAGAGGAGTATAGAAAGTGTAAGGGAGTACTTTAAAAAAAGTAATTAGGAGAGCGAAGAGGGGACATGAAAAATCAGTGGCAGACAAGATAAAGGAAAATCCTAAGGCGTTTTATAAGTATGTTAGGGGCAAGAGGATAACCAGGGAAAAAGTGGGGCCCATTAGGGATGAAAGAGGCAATCTGTGTGTGGAGCCGGAGGATATAGGTGAGGTTTTGAACGATTACTTTTCATCTGTGTTCACTATGAAGAAGGATGATGTAGGTGTAGTGATCAGGGAGAGGGATTGTGATATACTTGATCAAATTAGCATTGAAAAGGAGGAAGTATTAGCGGGCTTTAAAGTGGATAAATCCCCAGGCCCAGATGAGATGTATCCCTGGCTGTTATGTGAGGCAAGGGAGGAGATAGCAGGGGCTCTGACACATATTTTCAGATCCTTTCTGGCCACAGGAGAGGTACCAGAGGACTGGAGGGTAGTGAGTGTGGTACCATTATTCAAGAAGGGTAGCAGGGATAAACCAGGTAATTACAGGCCGGTGGGTCTAACATCAGTGGTAGGGAAATTATTGGAAAAAGTTCTGAGAGACAGGATTAATCTCCACTTGGAGAGGGAGGGATTAATCAGGGATAGTCAGCATGGCTTTGTCAGGCGGAGATCGTGTCTAAATAACTTGATTGAATTTTTCGAGGAGGTGACTAGAGGTGTAGTTGAGAGTAAAGCAGTTGATATAGTCTACATGGACTTCAGTAAGGCTTTTGATAAGGAGATTGGTTAATAAAGTAAAGGCCCATGGGAAATTGGTTAAGAAGGTAAAGGCCCATGGGATCCAGGATAATTTAGCAAATTGGATTCATAATTGGCTTAGTGGCAAGAGGCAGAGGGTGATAATCGAGGGTTGTTTCTGCAAGTGGAAGCCTGTGGCCAGTGGTGTACCGCAGGGATCGGTGCTGGGACCCTTACTGTTTGTAGTGTACATTAATGATTTAGACATGAATATAGGAGGTATGATCAGTAAGTTCGCAGATGACGTGAAAATTGGTGGTGTAAATAGTGAAGAGGAAAGCCTTAGATTACAGGACGATATAGATGGTCTGGTAAGATGGGCGGAGCAGTGGCAAATGGAGTTTAATCCTGAGAAGTGTGAGGTGATGCACTTTGGGTGGTCTAACAAGGCAATGGAATATAAAATTGATGATAGGACCCTAGGGTGTACAGAGGGTCCTTGGGGTGCTTGTCCATAGATCACTGAAGGCAGCAGCAGAGGTAGATAAGGTGGTTAGGAAGGCATATGGGATAGTTACCTTTATTAGCTGAGGCATAGAATATAAGAGCAGGGAGGTTATGATGGAGCTGTATAAAACGCTGGTTAGGCCACAGTTGGAGTACTGTGTACAGTTCTGGTTGCCACACTATAGGAAGGATGTGATTGCAATGGAGAGGGTGCAGAGGAGATTCACCAGGATGTTGCCTGGGCTGGAGCATTTCAGTTATGAAGACAGACTGGATAGGCTGGGGTTGTTTTCCTTGGAGCAGAGAAGGCTGAGGGGGACCTGATTGAGGTATACAAAATTATGAGGGGCATTGATAGGATAGATAGGAAGAAATGTTTTCCCTTAGTGGAGAGGTCAATAACTAGGGGGCATAGATTTAAGGTAAGGAGCAGAAGATTTAGAGGGGAGTTGAGGAGGAATTCTTTCAGCCAGAGGGTGGTTGGAATCTGGAACACACTGCCTGAAGGGGTGGTAGAGGCAGGAACACTCACGACATTCAAGAAATATTTAGATGAGCACTTGAAACGCCATAACATACAAGGCTAGGGGCCAAGTGCGGGGAAATGGGATTAGTTAGGATGGGTGCTTGATGGTTGGCGCAGGCGCGTTGGGCCGAAGAGCCTGTTTCTGTGCTGTAAAACTCTATGACATCCTTTCCATCTCACTCACACCGCCCACTGCTGCCCCCATGGGCACTGCTGGCCACTCAATAATCACTGCTCCTCTCTATGTTTCCCTCTTAAAGTTACCCCTCTGTTTTTTCACATCCGTCTCATCCTTTATAACATTTTTTAAAAGCTACCTCTTTGAAGCTTTTGGTCACCCTTACAATTATTTCTTTATTTGGCTTCGTGCCCAGTTTTGCCTTAGATTTTCGTGAAGGGTGGTGGGACTTTTCCCCTCTACATAAGAGAAGCTATGGAATGAAAAGTTTTATTGTCCTTCTGCTTCACCTTGGTCAACACAGGCAAGAATTATAAAATTCTACCTTAGGAGTGGAACCAAGACACGACTATCGACCATAAGCAGTACTCTAAGTTCAGTATCCAGACTGAGTATCCAGCAGTTAAGATTTGTAGCTGCCATTCTGCTATCTATTAAATATTTCTGTGTTTTAAACATTTTGAACATTCGCATTCTGATATAAGATAATTCCTGAAATATATTTCAATGTGTTATAACTGTTAACAGAACATATTTTAAAAAACACATCATTTCAGGTAGAGGTCCATAGGTCAAGTAAAACATGCTATTAAAAACAGTTTTACAGATTTCAAAAAGGCAGAGGAATGTTTTCAAAATCTGTGGTATGTTGTTGCTGGCAGTGTTTTATGGGTGATATTTTCAGCCTGTCTGCTTTTGAGGGTTCCTCCTGGAATTACACTTGAATATGTTGGTTAGTACAGCCTCTGCTTTTTTAAAAAAATGTTCTTCATCAAACTGAGGGATGTTGTCATGAGGAATAGAACATTTTTCTGTTTCTTGTACTCAGTGTCATCATCGACCCTTGGTAGGTCAGATTCTTTTGGGCCTCCTTATCTCGAGAGACAATGGATATGCGCCTGGAGGTGGTCAGTGGTTTGTGAAGCAGCGCGTGGAGTGGCTATAAAGGCCAATTCTAGAGTGACAGGCTTTTCCACAGGTGCTGCAGAGAAATTTGTTTGTCGGGGCTATTGCACAGTTGGCTCTCCCCTTGCGCCTCTGTCTTTTTTCCTGCCAACTACCAAGTCTCTTCGACTCGCCACATTTTAGCCCCGTCAGATATACAACTAATTAAATATAGTTGGATTTCTTTTATTTTGCCCCAGCAATGTGTTTTAGCCCTTGTCTCAGACAAAAAAACATCCGTACGCTTCCATTGTGTCAATTTTATTTTCCACCCCAATTATTGTGCCCTTTCTGAGTGATATTGACAATTTAGTGTCAATTTGTGTGAAATTACAGATAGTTTTGTGCTTTGGGCCTGCAACCACTGCGTTGTGGCATGAATCAGTCGATTTATTTTGACAAATTGGAATATATCACCATATAAAGTGCTGAATGCCAATGCATTTGAACCATTTTTTGTATTTCTGTAACAACAAGGGTACGTGGATACACAGTGTAGGGAAATGAAAGTGAGGACTCAGATTTTTTTTTCTTTTCATATTTTGAAGTGGTTTCTCCAGGGATTTCACATATTTGAGCTGTTTGACTCAAGTGAATACCACACATCGAGTTGCTGGACCAGTCCTCATCTGTCCCATTATTGTGTAATGGTAACTGCTTTGTCTGACATTCTAGAAACCACAGTAGAAAAATTCTTTTACGAAATGTGTGGCAAAATTGAAAATGTATTTATGATGACCACAGCACAGTCTGTTCCAAACTAATGCGGTGAGGGTCAATTGTCTCATCCCAGGTCATTCGCCATGAAGACTATTCATTTTAGGAACAGCAGATGTTTTTCCCAAGGGGGCAGGATTCAGGCCCAGTGGTGTATTACCAACCAGGGAGGAAGTCCGTGTCACAGTCCTCTCGTTGGCTGCGAAGAGAGAGAGAAAAGGACACAGGGCCCGATGCTGGAAACTAAAATGCAAGTCAGATTTACAGTTATAAATCATATAGCAAGAAAATGAGTGCCTAAAGCAAGGCAGTTGGCCTATGAAAAGGACAGGGCATGTGGTTATTATTTTGCCATATATTTTCCAAGCGAAAGTGAAATTAAATGAAGTGTCATTTGCTTTGCTTATTGCTCTGTATGTTCACTTGCTGTCTGAAATGAAGCAAGTGAATGATTTGCATCTGGCCTCGTCTTACCAAGTGTTTGTTAATCAGCCTCTGAAAGTATGGGAGAAGTACGTGTGAGGGCACATATGAAAAACATGAAATCCAGTTCCGATCACAAGGAGGTCTCATTGTTACCTCTCTAAGTTACACTATCATAATTGGAGTTGAGGTACATATCAGCCATGAAATAGCTGGATGGTGAAATAGTTCATGGGGCTGAATGGCCTATTTCTGTTCCTGCATTAGGTACTAGGACTGCTTAAGGACTGACTTGGATCACTGTACCCGAGAAACAAACCAGAAACTTGTAGTCAATGCCTGTAATACTCTCATCACAGAAGATACGGCAACTGTAGTAACTGCTGACTACATAATGTTCAATCACTTTTTAAAAAAAAGAAAGCAGTTTCTGCGGAGTTAGACAACGTGGTGGTAAGGCCCTAAGGAGAAGAGTGCTCGAATGAGTATATTTGGAACAGTTTATTTTAATAGTGACGATTTGATTTGGATAAGATCACATCATGCTATATTTATCAGATAATGAAGAAAGGTAACAGTGAAGTACAGTGCAAAAGTCTGTTTCATCAACATAACATTTTGCTCAAACTTTAAATCCATGGATTAACTCATTTGAGCATCTACCAGGAAAGACAGGAAAATGGGTATACAAGTTTTATTGCATAGTTGACTGAGGCCATCATTGGGCTTCCTCTAGCAATAGGGCAGTCTTCTGCTAGTGATGGAGTTGGAATTAAATTTGAGGTCAGGATAAAGACATGCAGGACAAAAAGATTAAAAATTATATTTTTAATGGTGTGCTCACTTAAAAAAATTACTTTAAGCTGTAGATATGTAAGGAAGACTGTGGCATTTGGGTTTTGTGATGTTTACAGTATGTGACCTTTGAGTTAATTTTCAAAGTTTTCAATTTTCACTGAGTAAAACACTCTGGAGAAATGGAGATTTCAACTTTAGTGCCATTATCCGGGTAAGAATCTTGATTCTGCAGTTTTCATACTTTGTTGGACTTGGAGCAACTTCATTTGAAAGTCAATACTTTATACATCTTAATGAAGAACAAGAATGTGGAAGTTGCATGTAAGGGGTGGTTAGAAGTATTTTGTAATAAAAAGCTCCTCATCTGAGATATTTGTCTGTGTTACCCTTGAAATTAATTACAAATTCTCTTTTTAATTAAGTGATATTTTAACTGTGCTGGTGTCCTGATATGTTCTGCGCCTTCACCACCCTCTGCATTATATGAAATCCATGTCCTATCACTCTATTGTACAGCAGTTGTTATTCCAGCACGCAGAGCCAGCCTATGTGTAATATTGTTATAGCATTACAGTACATAAACATTCAAAGGAAGCCTTGTTGGAATGAGAGTAAGTTGGAAGCAGCACACATCATCAACAATTAGCATTTATATGGCACATTTAATATAGTGAAATGTCCCAAGGGATTTTACTCAAACTGGTGTTGCAATTAGAAAAAATGTGCAGTGTAGCAAATATCCAAGGTGGTGTGGCAGCTTGTGCAGATGATTGTTAGACTTATCTTTGGAAAGGTCAAGTCCTGGGCTGTCTGGCACACGGACTGATGGAGGGAGGGGATGGAGTGATTAAAGCAGATATTTTGCACAAACTGTGTCTTTGGCTATGTGACAATGAAGTAGCATTGACAGTGCTTGTGGAGGACTCCTAATCCTCAAATACCTTTGCACCTGAATAAGGCTTTGTACAGGGAAGAAAATGCAGAGAAAATAGATTCGTTATTCAGAAGTTTTTTCAAAGCTTTTTTTACCACTGATGTAAATGGTAAAGAGTGTTTTTAATGTCTTTCATAGGAGAAATATAAACTTCCAGTTATTTAAAAAGGAATGGGGTGCTTTAGGCAGTCTTTACTTTTGCACACTTTTGAAAACTGTACTAACATACTACCATGTTGTTGAGTATTAGCTTCACACCTTTGAGTTAAGACGTGGATTCAAATCCTAGTGATTTGAGCAAATAATCTGTGCTTGCAATCCAGTACCATCCTAAGGATGTACCCTATTATTGAAAGTGCTGCCTTTTGAATGAGCCGTTAGTTACAGCCTTTTCTGCTGTTTCAGGTAAATTGCAAAGTACTCATGAAATTTGTTGTTTTTCTCTCATCCAACACTTGTTTTTATTCAGAACGTTGGCATGATTGGGCTGGCATACTGTCCTTCCACAGAAATGTAGCATATGACTTTTCAATTTTCCACACGAGTTCCTCTCTACAGCATTTGCCATTAAGTTCAGTCAGTAACAAACATACTCTTGGTTGCTCAGCCAATTTAACTAATTACATGTAGCCATCAATCACACCAGCATTACCAAATTGATGGGAGCAGACAATGAAGAGCTTGTGCTTGACTACAGATATCTCTCATTAAAAGAAAATACATTTTTCAATGAAAGCACATCATCAATAATATATATCAAATGTAAAGTCCAATTCCAGTAGTTCATATATAGTCACAAATTAGATAAAATCTGATGAAACGTTAACTGTGCTTCTCTCTCTGCCTGACCTGCTGAGTATTTCCAGCACTTTTTGTTTTTATTTCAGATAAAATGAGTGATCTCTTACTTATTAGAGTAGCAGCAGTCTTGCTATGCATAGTATTGATGGGAGCAATTACCATTTGAGTTCCATTTTTGGGATTATAATCACAGTCTTCTGTTGCTTTCTGATGTTGCGACATTGGTTTACTTACTGTTGACTGGCTAGGTAGGTCCACTTGTTACAGAACTAAATTCTCAGGTCTCTCAAAAAAGAATGGTTCTGTTTCCTTCAGGTTTTTCTGGTTCCTTCCAAATGCCTTACCAGCTTCAATTTTTGCACTGATATATCACCTTTAATATTATGAAAGATTAGGATTGTAGGATGAGCTATTCACTTGCTGTTGCATTTATGCTTGTGCCCATTTCCTTTTCACTATTAGCTGTGACAACTTCTATAAGCTTATCAAGTTTCTTGGTACTTTCATTCTGAGGCATAGCATCTCTTCTGTATCACTTATCGACTTTGGTTTCGGAAGTATTGTCTTGGTTTGTCTGCCATGGTTTTGGTTATCATTATCTGATTTGGTGTATAATTTGGGAAAATTGATATAAAGATTTACATATGAGCAATGATAGACAGAAAAGACCCACTAGTCTATCCATACAACTGCAATACCTGTGCATCACAATTTATACACTACACCCGAACCAATAACCATGTAAAAACCAGATTACAAAAAACAGGCCAATTAGGGAAGAAAAATCTGGAAAATTTCTTTCCGACCCTCTTGGGCAATCACATTAGTCCAGGATCACTCTATCATTTATGTTATACAGTCCCGATCATTTGTATGAGTTGAACTGTGGCCCAGCCAGAAATAGGTCCAGCTCTCACTTGAAGGAATTCAGTATTCATTGCACAAGTCAACAGCCTGTTCCACAGGTCCACTGTTCACTGGGAAAAGAACCACCTCTTAACAACTAACCTTGTTCCATCTTTACATAACTTGAGATTGTGACCCCTGGTCCTCCCTAACCTATTTAGTTGAAACAAACTGTCTACACAATCAAATCCCTTCATCTGATAAACCTTGATCAAATCGCCCCTAAAGCTATGCTTCTCTAAAGTGCAGAGTCCCACTTCTTTGAGCCTATCTTGGTAACTAAAACTGGGAATTAATCTTAGGCCCTCCTGTGCACCACCTCCAAAGCCTCAATATCATTCACCATGTGAGGATCCAAAACTGGATACAGTACTCTTACTGAGGTTAACCAAGCTCTTACATAAGGAAAGAACAGACTGCTTTATCTTAGTGAATTGCCCTAGCATACTAGTCGCCCCAGTTATTGCTTCTAAGCAGTGTTCATGAACCTTTAAAGATCTACATACTAGAATGACCAGTTCTCTCTTTTTTAACATGGGTTTCAGTATTTTTCTATGAAGGTGTACATATGCTCAGCATTCACCTTTCCTACATGCATAACACTGCACTTTTCTTAAGTTAAAAATCATTTACCAGTCACGAGCCCAATCCTTAGATCTGCCTGTTGTCGTCGTTTATTATTCGATATTGATACAGGCAGATTACCATCCTATTCTTTGGTGACTAATGAGACTTACCTTTACTCGTAATGGGCATCTGCTGATTGAGCAGTGGTGACAAGTTTGGAATCTTGATTTTTCAAATGAGACTTCCTGAGCTAGTGCTTACATTCCGTATCAGCAGTGTAAAGGGCCTCATAGTACGAGATGCCTTTATGGATTTTTTTTGCTATGCTTTCTTGGGCTTGATTAAGTTTTTTTAAGTTGAAAGCATTGATTCTCGCACATATTTTGGTATCATCTACAAACTTGCATATCATTCCCACAACATCTATATCTAAATCATTAATGAAAATAGTAGACAGCAAAAGCCCTAACCAATCCCTGTGGAACACCACTATTGACTGGTCTTCAGGCAGATCCATATCCATTTACAAGCACTTTCTGCCAACAGGATTTTAGAATGTTCTCCATTCAGCACAGCAGATTGCTGCTAAGCCTGAGGTCTTGATATTGTAGAGAAACATGTAATGCAATACCTTATCAAAAGCTTTTTGGAAGTTTTAGATAGACAATTACGACTAGGTTTTCCTCATCCACGATCTTGTCAATATCTTCAAAGATTACAATCAAATTATTGAGGTAGGACTTCTTATTTAAAGCTGTGTTGGGTGTCCATGATATGTCCTCCTCTGTCTAAGAAGTTTATATTGCATCCCTAATGATTCCATCAAGCATCTTTCCTATTACTGACATCAAACTACTGGACCAATTAGCTGTTCAGCTTGTTTGGATTTCTATAATTTTTTGTGTGTGAGACAGATTTTAATTAAATTCATACAGAGCAGGATTCATCTGATTATTTGTTTATAATTGAAACATGTTTATACAATCATTAAATATGAAAATAGTAAACAGCATCAGTCCGAACACCAACCCTTCTAGGACACCACTATTGACTAGTCTTCAGGCAGATCCAAATCCATCCACTTCCTGCCTACAGGTTTTCAGACTCTTCTCAATCCAGTGCAGCAGCTTGCCAGTAAATCTGGCATTCTTTTCCACTTTGCAGTGGGCAGGATTTTCCTTGTGGGCTTCAGGACCTCGCCATCAGGCGTAAATGGGGGTCAAAAGACTGCGCTATGTGAGGAGCAGTCACTCACCTGCGATTTTCCTTGAATTGGCCAATTATTGGTTAGAGGGTAGGCTCGTCATCCAATTAAGGATGGTGAGCGGGCTCTTGAAGCTGGAGGGCCAATAGGAGGCCCTCCAGCTTGGAAACAGCAGCAGGATGCCATGACAGGAAAGTAAGGGAGAGGGCATCCCAAAATAGAGGTGCCCTCTCTCCAACTTTTGAAATTTAAAATAAAAAAAAGCCTCTAAGCCCGCCTGGTGCGCTGGCCCCCAAGTTTGCTGCTGGGGAGCACCTCCAGGCAGCTGCACTGTCCCCCGCTGCCTGCGAAGACCTGACCAACAATTGGCTTTAAGTGGCTGTTAAAAAGGTGAATTGGTTACCTGCTGTTTGCGGTGGTCAGGTAGCCCTGCTGCACCCCCCCAATTCCGCATCCCCCATTCCACCTCCAAGAAAATGGCCCGGGTGGGATGGAGCCAGGGAACCGGCAATTACGCGCCTGCCCACCTCTGTGCCCGCTCCCATCGGGGCCTAAAAATCCAGCCCAATGTTTCTGGAGTTTTGGGCAGGAAGGGCACAGCAGAATAAAATGGCCAAAGCATTGATTTTATTGCTGACCAAAGAACAACAGGTGATTTGAAATCCTGGCCTGATTTAACGTATATCGAGGGTTAATGGCATTGCCCATACTGCTGAAGTAATGTTGTCAGTCACCCAGTTGCGTAGGTGCCATTTGTTGCCTCAGAGTATTGATTGCCATGCCATGTTGTGATTATTACTCTGCTGTTCAATTTAGCTCCTTCAGCCCCTTACTTTGTCACAACATAACTGCGAGCTACTAACGCATCAAATTACATACCTTATGATAGTAATGTACCACTGAATTATGTATGCCTGCTGATCATGCATTATTTCCACCTGCAGGTGGTAAACTGGGATAAAAATTTAATAAGTTTTACCAATTTGTATTTTGAACCCTTGACAGGAACTAATAAAAACTGACTGTAATCAACAGACAGTGCTTGAAAATGAAACTGGTTTGTATCTGAGGGATCCAAAAAAGCTATTTTCAGCTGCCAATGAGAATTAAGTAATAAGCAGCAAAATTGTCCTAATTGTTTCAGGGTTGAAGAAAAGTCACAGCTCAAGCTATCGGGTTGGAATTAAGAGGGCTAAAAGGGGTCATGAAATATCTTTAGTAAACAGGGTTAAGGAAAATCCCAAAGCCTTTTATTCATACATAAGGAGCAAGAGGGTAATTAGAGAAAGGATTGGCCCACTCAAGGACAAAGGAGGAAAGTTATGCGTGGAGGCAGAGAAAATGGGTGAGATTTTAAACGAGTACTTTGCATCGGTATTCACCGAGGAGAGGGACATGACGGATATTGAGGTTAGGGACAGATGTTTGATTACTCTAGGTCAAGTTGGCATAAGGAGGGAGGAAGTGTTGGGTATTCTAAAAGGCATTAAGGTGGACAAGTCCCCAGGTCCGGATGGGATCTATCCCAGGTTACTGAGGGAAGCGAGAGAAGAAATAGCTGGGGCCTTAACAGATATCTTTGCAGCATCCTTAAACACGGGTGAGGTCCCGGAGGACTGGAGAATTGCTAATGTTATCCCCTTGTTTAAGAAGGGTAGCAGGGATAATCCAGGTAATTATAGACCGGTGAGTCTGACGTCAGTGGTAGGGAAGCTGCTGGAGAAGATACTGAGGGATAGGATCTATTCCCATTTGGAAGAAAATGAGCTTATCAGTGATAGGCAACATGGTTTTGTGCAGGGAAGGTCATGTCTTACCAACTTAATAGAATTCTTTGAGGAAGTGACAAAGTTGATTGATGAGGGAAGGGCTGTAGATGTCATATACATGGACTTCAGTAAGGCGTTTGATAAGGTTCCCCATGGTAGGCTGATGGAGAAAGTGAAGTCGCATGGGGTCCAGGGTGTACTAGCTAGATGGATAAAGAACTGGCTGGGCAACAGGAGACAGAGAGTAGTAGTGGAAGGGAGTTTCTCAAAATGGAGACGTGTGACCAGTGGTGTTCCACAGGGATCCGTGCTGGGACCACTGTTGTTTGTGATATACATAAATGATTTGGAGGAAAGTATAGGTGGTCTGATTAGCAAGTTTGCAGACGACACTAAGATTGGTGGAGTAGCAGATAGTGAAGGGGACTGTCAGAGAATACAGCAGAATATAGATAGACTGGAGAGTTGGGCAGAGAAATGGCAGATGGAGTTCAATCAGGGCAAATGCGAGGTGATGCATTTTGGAAGATCCAATTCAAGAGTGAACTATACAGTAAATGGAAAAGTCCTGGGGAAAATTGATGTACAGAGAGATTTGGGTGTTCAGGTCCATTGTTCCCTGAAGGTGGCAACGCAGGTCAATAGAGTGATCAAGAAGGCATACGGCATGCTTTCCTTCATCGGACGGGGTATTGAGTACAAGAGTTGGCAGGTCATGTTACAGTTGTATAAGACTTTGGTTCGGCCACATTTGGAATACTGCGTGCAGTTCTGGTCGCCACATTACCAAAAGGATGTAGATGCTTTGGAGAGGGTGCAGAGGAGGTTCACCAGGATGTTGCCTGGTATGGAGGGCGCTAGCTATGAAGAGAGGTTGAGTAGATTAGGATTATTTTCATTAGAAAGACGGAGGTTGAGGGGGGACCTGATTGAGGTGTACAAAATCATGAGAGGTATAGACAGGCTGGATAGCAAGAAGCTTTTCCCCAGAGTGGGGTATTCAATTACTAGGGGTCACGAGTTCAAAGTGAGAGGGGAAAAGTTTAGGGGGGATATGCGTGGAAAGTTCTTTACGCAGAGGGTGGTGGGTGCCTGGAATGCGTTGCCAGCGGAGGTGGTAGACGCGGGCATGATAGCATCTTTTAAGATGTATCTAGACAGATACATGAATGGGCAGGAAGCAAGGAGATACAGACCCTCAGAAAATAGGCGACATGTTTAGATAGAGGATCTGGATCGGCGCAGGCTTGGAGGGCCGAAGGGCCTGTTCCTGTGTTGTAATTTTCTTTGTTCTTTGTTCAGGCGACAGGGGTCCCAGTGGTCGGCTCGAAGGCCTTGGCCCTCTGTCAGATACCTGTTGCTATTTCACAGCAGACAGGCAATTACTGTCTACCGTTGGCCAATTGGAGGGTTGGCAGATCTGCAGAACTGGCAGCGCCTCCGGGAGCAGTGGCCACTGCAGTACTGAGGAATGGAGGGGACCCTCGGAGAGGTAAGTGTAGTTAGGGTCTCTGGGGCCATTCAGGCAGGCCCGAGTGGTGGGGTGGGTGTTAGTGAGGGTGGGGTATCTACTGGGGGGAGGGGGGGAGAAGAGGGGGGCGAGCGGCCATTGTTGACAGGGGTTCCTCCGGGAGCCCTGGATTGCCCCCAAAGGAGGGATCCTTCCGACCCTGCTAGGAGACCACTGAGTTCTACCAGAAGGCATCTCCACAAGGCTGGCAGGCCCTTCTGCCTTCAACAAAATTGAGATGAAAGCAGGAAAAGGCCTTTAAGTGGCCAATTAATGGCCATCCTCCACCTTCCCTGCCCCAGACAAAATGGCAGGGGGCCAGGACAATGTCAGGACCAGCACCCTCTGCCATTTTGTTTGTATCCCGCCTCCAAGGGCAGAACAAAATTCTGCCCATAATTTCTGAGCAACAAAGTACATTCCGCAGTTGATTACTTCACTGATTGTCTGACTGTTGTAGTGTTTTGAAATTGCTATTGCATTGTGCATTTGTACTCTAGAGACTGCTGCAGAACACACAAGCTCGCAAAGGGAAAGTGGAAGTAAAACAATAAAGAAAAGGCCTTTGTGTTCAACATCTTGCAGCTTCTGTCTCAATCTCTGCCTCACATATCATACTAAACTTGACTCAAGTCCCAGAAGAAAATAGTGTTGAGAAATTAGATAAATAGAGAGACTTTGGTCTCCATATACACAAATCCTTAAAGGTGGCAGGGCAAGTTGATGAGGTGATTAAAAAAGCATATGGTTCACTTGGTTTATAAATAGAGGAATAGAGTATAAAAGCAGAGAAATCATGCTAGAACTTTATATAAATCACTGGTTAAACCTCAGCTGAAGAATTGTGGGCAATGCTCGGCACAACCTTGCAGGAAAGATCTTAGAAAGAGTATAGAGGAAGTTTACCAGGATGTTACGAGGGTTGAGGGACTTCAGTTATGACATTGGTTGGAAAAGTTAGGACTGGTATCTTTGGTATAAGGAAGATAAAGAAGGAACAGAATCTTTTCAAGATGATAGGTTTTGATAGACTAGGTAGAGAAAAACTATTTCTTCTGGAGAGTGGGTCAAAAACCAGAGGTCATAGATTAAAAATCATTGGCAAAAGATCTAGAGGAGAGATGAGGACAGTTTTTTTTCTCTTGAGTTGTCAGGATCTGAAATGCTGTACCTGTAAAGGTGGTAGAAGCTGATTCCATAATTAATTTTAAAAGGGAGTTAGACTGGTAATTGAAGGTGAGGAACTTAGCGTTATGGAGAAGAAGTGGGGATGTGGAACTAAGTACAACAGCTCTTTCAAAGTGACAGGCATGATGGGCTGAATGGCAGCCTCCTATGTTATAAGTTTCTATGATTCTCTGAAATTTTTGGTGGTAAACATTCTGAATTTCCATTCAGACAGGTAATTTAAATGGCAAATTGGTGTCCTAAACTGTACATTGCCATTTTAGGAAAAAACGAGGTAAAAGTGTTAATCTAGCCAAACTGAAGCTGACGGGCAAGTCTGTGTTTATATTTTGTGGCTGGAAGGAACAGGAGTGCTCCTTCTGGGCTCCGCAAAACCAATTTGAGCCGCTGCTGCTCTGACTCTCCCTGAGCGAGGACACAAACTTAAGTCCTTATGGCCTGTAAGCTAGCCAGGCCTCCCAACATTGCAGTAACCTGTAGCTGTCAGACTTCTGTTGGATGCTTGTTTTCCTACTGCAGCTTGCCGGCTGAAGTTATGTGCCACTCAGGCCTCCCTTCGGCACAATTGGTGGCCAGCACACTCTTCCGGTCAGCTGCCCAATAGCAAAAATCCACCCCAACATGCTATCTTCCCTCTAGTAGTGCAAGTTATTCCGATCCCCCTCATATCTGTCACCAGCCACAGTGACTATGTCGCACAGCATGTTATCTTGAAATGAATGGGACTAAATATTTGACACTGTGGATATAGGTAGCAGTTCACAATGCTCTCCTTTAATGTTGTCATTGTTGGGGAATTTAGTACCATTACTCAAAGACAGTTTCTCAGCAGCAGGTTTGGCACCTGAAACGTGGGAATAGGGAAATACTGAAATCCCAGTAACTATACAGTTGTGTCTCTTTATAGCATTTCTGTTCTTGTGTTAGTGTATAATGCGCTAAGAAACGATAACTGGATGATTTGCATAGTAGTCAGAGCCCTAAGATTGTGTTTCATTGTTGTGCATTTACTGTTAATACATGTGTAACATGTCGTGTCAGCTTGGTTCAGTGGTAGTGCTGTTTCCTCTAAATCAGAAGGCAACTCCAGGAGTCCCACACACTTCAGAGCAGTACAGAGCGAGTGCTGCATTTTTGGAAGAGTCATGATCCGGGTGACACCTGAATGCTTGTTTAAGAGGACGTTACAGATCCCAAGGCATACTTTTAAAAAAAACAGCATGGACTTCTCTGTGTCCTGGGAAACTCAACCAACACCTCCAAAACAAATTAACTGTCATTCATCTCGCTGCAGTTTGAGAGTCCTTATTGGCTGATGTGTTGGTCTTACAAAGCAACAGTGACGACCATCAAAAGTGAATGGCTGTGCAGTGCTTTTTTTTAGAATTAGAACATTACAGCGCAGTACAGGCCTTTCGGCCCTCGATGTTGCGCCGACCTGTGAAACCATCTGACCTACACTATTCCATTTTCATCCATATGTCTATCCAATGACCACTTAAATGCCCTTAAAGTTGGCGAATCTACTACTGCTGCAGGCAGGGTGTTCCACGCCCTTACTACTCTCTGAGTAAAGAAACTACCTCTCACATCTGTCCTATATCTATCACCCCTCAACTTGAAGCCATGTCCCCTCGTGTTTGCCATCACCATCCGAGGAAAAAGACGCTCACTATCCACCCTATCTAACCCTCTGATTATCTTATATGTCTCTATTAAGTCACCTCTCCTCCTCCTTCTCTCCAACGAAAACAACCTCAAGTCCCTCAGCCTTTCCTCGTAAGACCTTCCCTCCATACCAGGCAACATCCTAGTAAATCTCCTCTGCATCCTTTCCATAGCTTCCACATCCTTCCTATAATGCGGTGACCAGAACTGCACGCAATACTCCAGGTGCGGTCTCACCAGAGTTTTGTACAGCTGCAGCATGACCTCGTGGCTCCAAAACTCGATCCCCCTACTAATAAAAGCTAACACACCATATGCCTTCTTAACAGCCCTATTAACCTGGGTAGCAACCTTCAGGGATTTATGCACCTGGACACCAAGATCTCTCTGTTCATCTACACTACCAAGAATCTTCCCATTAGCCCAGTACTCTGCATTCCTGTTACTCCTTCCAAAGTGAATCACCTCGCACTTTTCCGCATTAAACTCCATTTGCCATCTCTCAGCCCAGCTCTGCAGCCTATCTATGTCCCTCTGTACCCTACAACATCCTTCGGCACTATCCACAACTCCACCGACCTTAGTGTCATCTGCAAATTTACTAACCCACCCTTCTACACCCTCTTCCAGGTCATTTATGAAAATGACAAACAGCAGTGGCCCCAAAACAGATCCTTGCGGTACACCACTAGTAACTAAACTCCAGGATGAACATTTGCCATCAACCACCACCCTCTGTCTTCTTTCAGCTAGCCAATTTCTGATCCAAAGCTCTAAATCACCTTCAACCCCATACTTCCGTATTTTCTGCAATAGCCTACCATGGGGAACCTTATCAAACGCCTTACTGAAATCCATATACACCACATCCACGGCTTTACCCTCATCCACCTGTTTGGTCACCTTCTCGAAAAACTCAATAAGGTTTGTGAGGCACGACCTACCCGTCACAAAACCGTGCTGATTATCTCTAATGAACTTATTCTTTTCAAGATGATTATAAATCCTGTCTCTTATAACCTTTTCCAACATTTTACCCACAACCGAAGTAAGGCTCACAGGTCTATAATTACCAGGGCTGTCTCTACTCCCCTTCTTGAACAAGGGGACAACATTTGCTATCCTCCAGTCTTCCGGCACTATTCCTGTCGACAATGACGACATAAAGATCAAGGACAAAGGCTCTGCAATCTCCTCCCTAGCTTCCCAGAGAATCCTAGGGTAAATCCCATCTGGCCCAGGGGACTTATCTATTTTCACACTTTCCAAAATTGATAACACATCCTCCTTGTGAACCTCAATCCCATCTAGCCTAGTAGCCTGAATCTCAGTATTCTCCTCAACAACATTTTCTTTCTCTACTGTAAATACTGATGCAAAATATTCATTTAACACTTCCCCTATCTCCTCTGATTCCACACACAACTTCCCACTACTATCCTTGATTGGCCCTAATCTAACTCTAGGCATTCTTTTATTCCTGATAGACCTATAGAAAGCCTTAGGGTTTTCCTTGATCCTATCCGCCAATGACTTCTCGTGTCCTCTCCTTGCTCTTCTTAGCTCTGCCTTTAGATCCTTCCTGGCTAGCTTGTAGCTCTCAAGCGCCCTAACTGAGCCTTCACGTCTCATCCTAACATAAGCCTTCTTCTTCCTCTTGACAAGCGCTTCAACTTCTTTAGTAAACCACGGCTCCCTCGCTCGACAACTTCCTCCCTGCCTGACAGGTACATACTTATCAAGGACACGCAGTAGCTGCTCCTTGAATAAGCTCCACATTTCGATTGTGCCCATCCCCTGCAGTTTCCTTCCCCATCCTACGCATCCTAAATCTTGCCTAATCGCATCATAATTTCCTTTCCCCCAGCTATAATTTTTGCCCTGCGGTATATACCTGTCCCTGCCCATCGCTAAGGTAAACCTAACCGAATTGTGATCACTATCACCAAAGTGCTCACCTACATCTAAATCTAACACCTGGCCGGGTTCATTTCCCAGTACCAAATCCAATGTGGCATCGCCCCTGGTTGGCCTGTCTACATACTGTCAGAAAACCCTCCTACACACACTGGACAAAAACTGACCCATCTAAAGTACTCGAACTATAGTATTTCCAGTCGATATTTGGAAAGTTAAAGTCCCCCATAACAACTACCCTGTTACTCTCGCCCCTGTCGAGAATCATCTTCGCTATCCTTTCCTCTACATCTCTGGAACTATTTGGAGGTCTATAAAAGACTCCCAACAGGGTAACCTCACCTCTCCTGTTTCTAACCTCGGCCCATACTACCTCAGTAGACGAGTCCTCAAACGTCCTTTCTGTCGCTGTAATACTCTCCTTGATTAACAATGCCACACCCCCCCCTCTTTTACCATCTTCTCTGTTCTTACTGAAACATCTAAATCCCGGAATCTGCAACATCCACTCCTGCCCCTGCTCTACCCATGTCTCCGAAATGGCCACTACATCGAGATCCCAGGTACCAACCCATGCTGCAAACTCACCCACCTTATTCCGGATGCTCCTGGCGTTGAAGTAGACACACTTTAAACCAGGTTCTTGCTTGCCAGTGCCCTCTTGCGTCCTTGTAACCATATCCCTGACCTCACTACTCTCAACATCCTGTACACTGGCACTACAATTTAGGTTCCCATTCCCCTGCTGAATTAGTTTAAACCCCCCTGAAGAGCACTAGCAAATCTCCCCCCCAGGATATTGGTACCCCTCTGGTTCAGGTGAAGACCATCCTGTTTGTAGAGGTCCCACCTACCCCAGAAAGAGCCCCAATTATCCAGGAAACCAAAACCCTCTCTCCTGCACCATCCCTACAGCCACGTGTTCAACTCCTCTCTCTCCCTATTCCTTGCTTCGCTATCACGTGGCACGGGCAACAACCCAGAGATAACAACTCTGTTTGTTCTCGCTCTAAGCTTCCACCCTAGCTCCCTGAATTTCTGTCTTAAATCCCCATCTCTCTTCCTACCTATGTCGTTGGTGCCTATGTGGACCACGACTTGGGACTGCTCCCCCTCCCCCTTAAGGATCCCAAAAACACGATCCGAGACATCATGAACCCTGGCACCTGGGAGGCAACATACCAACCGTGAGTCTCTCTCGTTCCCACAGAACCTCCTATCTGTTCCCCTGACTATGGAGTCCCCAATGACTAATGTTCTGCTCCTCTTCCCCCTTCCCTTCTGAGCAACAGGGACAGACTCTGTGCCAGATACCTGTACCCCATTGCTTACCCCTGGTAAGTCGTCCCCCGCAACAGTATCCAAAACGGTATACCTGTTGTTGAGGGAAACGGCCACAGGGGATCCCTGCACTGCCTGCTGGTTCCCTCTCCTTCCCCTGACGGTAACCCATCTACCTACTTCTTTTACCTGAGGTGTGACTACCTCCCCATAACTCCTCTCAATAACCTCCTCCGCCTCCCGAATGATCCGAAGTTCATCCAGCTCCAGTTCCCTAACGCGGTTCTCGAGGAGCTGGAGTTGGGTGCACTTCTCGCAGATGCAGTCAGCAGGGACACTCTTGTCGACCCTTACCTCCCACATTCTGCAGGAGGAACATACAACTGCCTTAACCTCCATTCCCACTATTCTAAGTTCCCAACAAATATACTGAAAAACCAAAAACAAAAAGTCAAAACTTGTTAGGTTAGCAATCCAACGGACAGAACTTCTTAAATAAAAAGCTTACCCTATCAACACACCAGAGTCCTTTTTTTTGGTTAGAGGAGGAGGGTGGGTGGGAGACACTACACATGTAGTGTCTCGGGTACAGCCACTACCCAAATATATACTTTTTACTTACCCAGCAGTCCCCTGGACCTCCGAAAACAAAAGGGAATTCACTTTTAAACTTACACTGAAATTTGACTTCACAGCTGTAAGCCCGCTCCCGCACCTCCGTTACTATCAAAGCTGCAGTCACCGATACTTGGGATGTCTTGATATTATGAGTGGCACTACATAA
Organism: Heterodontus francisci; assembly: GCF_036365525.1. Taxonomy (NCBI): domain Eukaryota; kingdom Metazoa; phylum Chordata; class Chondrichthyes; order Heterodontiformes; family Heterodontidae; genus Heterodontus; species Heterodontus francisci. The sequence goes on from NC_090393.1 coordinate 23,655,829, forward strand.
TTTCAAGTTCATTCATTCTGTCTATTCACCCTTGCCTGTGATTCTCTGTGAGGAATTTGAGGAGTCCTTGAGGGGAGGTGGCAAGCCAAGCTCAAGGCTGCCCTTGTGCACTTCATAGAATCCTGTGTCACTTTGTTACTATGCTGTCTTGAAATGAATTATAGAGCTGGGAAATCACCAGAAGTAACAACGCATGTAATCATTTCACAAGTGGGTTTTTTTGATGCTGTTTTCAAGACCGTCTTTTGCAGTTTTTGTATTTCACAATAGGAAGAATAGCTACACAGCAGTTCCATCAGAAGAGCTCAACAATAGTGACGGAGGAAAGAGATTCCAAGACTGATACTGCAAAGATTTTGTGTGTTGTGTGCAATATAATGAACTGGATCAGGAGCAGCAATTAAATTATTTGAAGAAACAGACTATGGGGATTGATTTTCGCAATCTAGAAGGAGCTTCATGGTAGTTATGAATAAGGTTAAAAGACAAACTGTGTAATCAACACAGGCAGTGTGTTCAGTTATAGATAATAAATTTCTACTGTCTGTTTTATGGTTTGAGGTGATTTGATATCTTTAGTAATTGGAAAATGTACTAAGGGCCCTTTATTTTTATGGGTGTATTATGCTATACATGAGGGCTCTTGAAAGTGGACCTAATGGGGAATCATAGTGAATCTCATTTTATGAGGTATAGGTTAATACCAGAAACGGGTCTGACACCTCATATTTGCTAATGAGACCTTCAATATTTATATAGTAATTTGAAGCATTGGAGAGATCACTGTATGGCTTTTGGTACAAATTAAATCTTTCTACCTTCTCTGTCTGCTCAACTTTCTTGTGATAGGATGTTTGCGTGACAAACTGGTGGTATAGAAAGTACTGTTCTGAGGTTGGGAGTAAGGTAGTGCAGAGGGAACTTTACCTTTTCTCTGTCTATGTTGTAACTGACTTCAAAATGATTAATGCTAACACTGGGTGACAAAAGTGGGATAATGTTCCATTCCCCAGCTCTGAGATCCTTCACTGATGAATAGAGGCATTTATTTTTCTAAACCAGAGTGAAGCTGGGGTTTCTGCAGTTGACATCAAGGTTAGGGGAGAGGAAAGATTGGCTAGGATTCATGTGCTTGATTGCTACCCCCGACACCTAATAGAAGTGTATGTATGTAAATACTAGGTTAAACAGGATCGGACTTAACTATGATGGGCCTTATGGTTGAATGGCCTACAGTTAGGAGAAAATGGGAAAATTGAAAAACAAATGTACCCTTCAGAAAAACAAAATAGATGCTGAACGGCTAAGTAATTTCAAACTGAACGGTGTAAGGCTCAAATATAATACGCACGGCATGGACCATGATGTCAAATTCCTGTGCAAGAATCTCTAGTACCCTAAATGTAATTTCATGAAGGCATGAGAATCCTTTATTTTTCACTCAAATACTTCCAAAAGGCATTTTGACTGAAGTGTGGTTCACCAATTCCAAAACATTGGGACAATAGTTAAATTACAAATAGATTTATTTTGATTTTGAAGCTGACAGGAATTAATTGAATGGGATAAGAGAATGGTTAGAAACATACCAAGGAGTAACAGAATATAAAGACAGATAGCAAAAGTTTCTATAAATATATAAAACGAAAAAGAGTGGCTAAAGTAAACGTTGGTCCTTTAGAGGATGAGAAGGGGAATTTAGTTGTGGGATATGATGAAATGGCCGAGGCATTGAACAGGTATTTTGTATCGGTCTTCACAGTGGAGGACACTAATAACATGCCAGTAATTGACAAAGAGACCAACGTAGGTGAGGACCTGGAAACAATCATTATTACGGAAGAGGTAGTGTTGGGCAAGCTAAGGGAGCTAAGGATTGATAGGTCTCCTGGCCCTGATGGAATGCATCCCAGGGTATTAAAAGAGATGGCGGGAGAAATAGCAGGTGCACTGGCGGTAATTTTCCAAAATTCGCTGGACTCTGGGGTAGTCCCAGCAGATTGGAAAACAGCAGATGTGACGCCACTGTTTAAAAAGGGAGGTAGACAAAAGATGGGGAATTATAGACCGGTTAGCTTAACCTCTGTAGTGGGGAAGATGCTTGACTCTATTATCAAGGAAGAAATAGCAGGGCATCTCGATAGAAATTGTCCCGTTGGGCAGACGCAGCATGGGTTCATGAAGGGCAGGTCATGCTTGACAAATCTTTTGGAATTCTATGATGACATTACGAGCAAGGTGGACAATGGGGACCCAGTGGATGTGGTGTACCTAGATTTCCAAAAGGCCTTCGACAAGGTGCCGCACAAGAGGCTGCTGCATAAGATAAGGATGCATGGCGTTAGGGGTAAAGTATTAGCATGGATAGAGGATTGGTTGACTAACAGTAAGCAGAGAGTGGGGATAAATGAGTGCTATTCTGACTGGCAATCAGTCACTAGTGGTGTGCCTCAGGGATCGGTGTTGGGACTGCAATTATTTACAATTTATATAGATGATTTGGAGTTGGGGACCACGTGTAGGGTGTCAAAGTTTGCAGATGACACTAAGATGAGTGGCAGAGCAAAGTGTGCAGATGACTGTGAAACTTTGCAGAGGAACATAGATACATTGAGTGAGTGGGCAAAGGTCTGGCAGATGGAATACAATGTTAATAAATGTGAAGTCATTCATTTCGGTAGGAGTAACAGTAAAAAGGATTATTACTTGAATGGTAAAAAGTTGCAGCATGCTGCTATGCAGAGGGACCTGGGTGTCCTTGTGCATGAATCGCAGAAGGTTGGTCTGCAGGTACAGCAAGTAATTAGGAAGGCAAATGGAATTTTGTCCTTCATTGCTAAAGGGATTGAGTTTAAAAGCAGAGAGGTTATGTTGCAGCTGTATAAGGTACTGGTGAGGCCGCACCTGGAGTACTGTGTGCAGTTTTGGTCTCCTTATTTGAGAAAGGATGTACGGGCACTGGAGGGGGTGCAGAGGAGGTTCACTAAGTTGATTCCGGAGTTGAGGGGGTTGGCTTATGAGGAGAGACTGAGTAGATTGGGATTATATTCATTGGAATTCAGAAGAATGAGGGGGGATCTTATAGAAACATATAAAATTATGAAGTGAATAGATAAGATACAAGTAGAGAGGATGTTTCCACTGGCAGGTGAAGCTAGGACAAGAGGGCATAGCCTCAAGATTAGAGGGAGCAGATTTAGGACTGAATTGAGAAGGAACTTCTTCACCCAGAGGGTTGTTAATCTATGGAATTCTTTGCCCAGTGAAGTAGTTGACGCTACTTCAGTAAACGTTTTTAAAGCTAAGGTAGATATCTTTTTGAACAATAAAGGAACTAAGGGATACGGTGAGAGCGCGGGTAAGTGGATCTGAGTCCACGAAAAGATCAGCCATGATCTTATTGAATGGCGGAGCAGGCTCGAGGGGCCGGACGGCCTACTCCTGCTCCTAGTACTTATGATCTAGTTCCTGGCAGATTATGTATCAGAATTTCTTTTCCCAAAATACAGATTTTTTTCTGTAAGGATGAAAGGTCACAGACCAGAAACATTAACCCTGCTCCTCTCTCCACAGACGCTGCCTGACTTGCTGAGTAGTTCCAGCACTTTGTTTTTATTACAGATTTATTTCAATGTATTTATACATGGTAGAAATTGTCTAGGAGAGAACTTCAATACTGCAACGTGATCTTTGAGTTCGGATGTGTAAGCCACTGGAACTTCCCCTCTTATGGTTTGTGAAGTTATCTAAATTCTCCATTGTCGCAGGCTTATAAATTTTTCTTTGCTATCCAATATTCTATTTATAATACATATTTAAAGGTTAATATTTATTGAAGCTGCTGATCAGAAATCCTTTGTCAGAAATGTTCCAAATTTTAAAAACACATATCAGGTTAGGCTATCTTCTTCAGATCAGAATTGTGAGGGTTGATGATTAGTGACAAAAACACCCAGCCAGTAATAGCCAACAAATTGGATGTGGTGCCTTTGATAAAGAACAGCTTTGAAACTGGGAGGCACAGGGAATTTTCATTCTGCCTCTCCTAATATGGGCCCTGCAGGCTTCTGAGCTGTGTGGCCTGTCTCAGTGGAACAATAGGTGTTCAGGTTTCTTTCTGTTAAATACTGAATAAGCACTGCAGTGGCAGGTAGAGAAAGATCTCTAGAGAACAGGAGCTAAACTTCTTTAATAGAGCAACATTAAAAAAATATATAAATGTATTTTTCTCTTAGAATCAGAAAAAGCTGCTTCCTTCTTGACCTTCTCCTGACACAGTCTCACTAATTGCTTTTTTAAAGACTTGTCAGCAGGTTGACCTTCACTTGCTAGTTCTAAGATAAGTAGTATTTGATTGGCGAAGCATGAGCAGATACATGTGACTTCCTCCCTGGGGACAGTGTAACTTCAATTGACAGTTCACTGGAGAATCCATATGATGTTTTCCCCAACTGTCCCTAATTTATATTGGATCTTGTGCTTATTGTGGCATCCTAATGGTGTAGTGAATCTAACCTCAGTGTAGATTCTCCTTGTTTACACACAGCTCCATATGGCCAGTCTGTCATCAGGAATAGTATATGTACTAAGGACCTGAAACAGGAATATTGTGCATTAAGTTCATTGTCACATTCAAGATTTTGTTTCACATTTCAGCAGTCTGTGATGTGCAGAAGAAATATTTTGAAGGCATTCTTCATATAAAATGGCATTTTGTAGGTAATTCCGGTGTTTTCAAAATATGTTTATTATTTTCTAAATGTTGTTCATATAATTGGTAACAGTTACAAAATGACATCTCTACTTTTTTAATAAAGCTGCTTAGGTTATTTTATATACAATATACAGTAGTTCCCAGCCCCCACTTTGCCTTCCGCTTTTTATATTCCCCAAACCTTAACCTGCCTGATCACCATACCTATTTGCCAGATATTACCCATAATCTTGCTATGTATCTCAGCTTTCAAAAAAGATAAAAAGTAAAATTTGAGTGCATAGGTAAAGATTCATGTGTGCGAGCTATCAAGGTGCATTGGAAGAGATAATGAAGCGAATGGGAACGCAATGAAGAATAAATTGTATGAGAAATCTTAAGGAAAGGGAGATAAACAGGCCACCACAATAGTACTAAAGACTTGTGTTCCAGAACTAGCCGCACCCCTAGCCAAGCTGTTCCAGTAGAGCTACAACACTGGCATCTACCTGCAATGTCGAAAATTGCTCAGGTATGTCCTACACACAAAAACAGGACAAATCCAGCCTGACCAATTACCGCCCTATCAGTCAACTCCCAGTCTTCAACAAAGTGATGGAAGGCATCGTCGACAATGCTATCAAGTGGCACTTGCTCAGCAATAATCTGCTCACTGACGCTCAGTTTGGGTTCCACCAGGGCCATTCAGCTCCTGACCTCATTACAGCCTTGGTCTAAACATAGACAAAAGAGCTGAACTCCAGAGGTGAGGTGAGAGTGACTGCCTTTGACATCAAGGCAGCATTTGACGAGTATGGCATCAAGGAGCCCGAGCAAACCTTGAGTCAGTGGGAATCAGGGGGAAAACTATCACTGGTTGGAGTCATACCTAGCACAAAGGAAGATGGTTGTGATTGTAGGAGGTCAATCATCTCAGTCCCAGGACATCACTGCAGGAAGTCCTCAGGGCAGTGTCCTCGGCCCAACCATCCTCAGCTGCTTCATCAATGACCTTCCCTCCATCATAAGGTCAGAAGTGGGGATGTTCGCTGATGATTGCACAATGTTCCGCACCATTCGCTACTCCTCAGATACTGAAGCAGCCTATGGGTGTGTATGCAGCAAGATCTGGATGACATCCAGGCTTGGACTAATAAGTGGCAAATAACATTTGCGCCACACAATTGCCAGGCAATGACCATCTCCACCAAGAGAAAATCTAGCCATCTCCCCTTGACATCAATGGCATTACCATCGCTGAATCCCCCACTATCAACATCCTGGGTGTCACCATTGACCAGAAACTGAACTGGACCAGCCACATAAATGCTGCGGCTACAAGAGCAGGTCAGGGGCTGGGAATTCTGTGGTGAATAATTCACCTCCTGTCTCCACAATGTCTGTCCACCATCTACAAGGCACAAGTCAGGATTGTGATGGAATACTCTCCACTTGCCTGGATGGGTACAGCTCCAACAACACTCAAGAAGCTCGACCCCATCCAGGATAAAGCAGCCCGCTTGATTGGCATCCCATCCACCATCTTCAACATTCACTCCCTCCACCACCGACGCACAGTGGCAGCAGTGTGTACCATCTACAAGATGCACTCACCAAAGCTCCTTTGACAGCATCTTCCGTGCAAACCCGTGCAATCCGATAAAAGCCGAATCCGAGAAGTGTGCGCTGGTGGGAAGCACCATTTTCAGTGACGGGCCACCAGATCAGGAGTTCAGGGGAGCTATCACGGCACGGCCAAGAGGGATCATCCGTGTACAGCAACCCCCAGGCATTTGAGAAGGCCAGAAGACCTTCTTAGCTGTTTTACTTCCTCTCCTGAAGGTCTCGGGCGAGTCATTTAAAAAAAAATGTCAGCTCCATTACCGACCTAGTCATCGATCAGGAAAGCCACAAAGTAAAAAAATCTTCAGCTCCATTACCACTGACCTTTTCATCGATCGGGAGAGCCATAAAGAAAAAAAAAATCTTCAGCTTCATTACTGACCTTTTCATCGATCATGGGAGCTAAAAAGTAAAAACAATCACTAACTCTTTGTCCCCACTGCCATTACAGAGCCTTTTCGTGCCAAAATCACTCTTTGTGGGTGGTCTTAAGGAGAGTGCGCAGTCCAGGTGGCAGCTGAGCTTTTATTTTTGCGCTGAAATCACCCTTGGTGGGCGGAGTCTAAGGTAAGCAAGATAGCTCCGTTTTTATCTCACTCAAATCGGCCTTTGTGGCAGGGCCTCGAGAGCATGCGAGCCTGGAGCTGGCACCATACTCGCACTGCATTTCTTCCTCTACCGCTCAATTAGGCTGTGGCAGCCAGTGGTATTGCAGGCAGGGATTTCTTTTTAAATGGCAGGAAGTTATTTATTTTAAACAGCTGCAGTGATTTTATTTCATTCCATTTCAGCAAGGCAGTGTTTTTTTGTCGACAAAGAAAGCCTATATTGCCAGTTAAAGGGCCAGACAGTCACCACAGAACTTAACCCCTCGAGGACTGTCCAAGTTTGAATCTTTATTTCTACCACTGATACTGTTCAACACAAAATGTCAACCAAATTTCCACCCCTGAACTGGAAGGCAGTGGACCTCCTCACTGAATTTAAATTGTTCAGACAGAGAATGGAATTGTGTTTTCTCGACTTGGCCATTTCTGAGCCGGATAGACAAGCACAGGGCGGCACAGTGGCGCAGTGGTTAGCACTGCAGCCTCACAGCTCCAGGGACCCGGGTTCGATTCCGGGTACTGCCTGTGTGGAGTTTGCAAGTTCTCCCTGTGTCTGCGTGGGTTTTCTCCGGGTGCTCCGGTTTCCTCCCACAAGCCAAAAGACTTGCAGGTTGATAGGTAAATTGGCCATTATAAATTGTCACTAGTATAGGTAGGTGGTAGGGAAATATAGGGACAGGTGGGGATGTTTGGTAGGAATATGGGATTAGTGTAGGATTAGTATAAATGGGTGGTTGATGTTCGGCACAGACTCGGTGGGCCGAAGGGCCTGTTTCAGTGCTGTATCTCTAATCTAATCTAATCTAATCAATTAAAGTCAAAATTGCCATTGGAAATGAAGGCCTGAAGGTTGAATACATCCGGTCTTTTGGAGGAAGTCTTAAAGGACCTGAGTAAAATGTGGTCCACATTGGGAGTCCAGTTAAAAGTCGAGCTGAATTTCAGAATGCACCATTTCGAATTTATGTCGTTCCGGCAGCAGCCAAAGGAAGCAATAGACCAATTTGTGAGCCGATGTAGTGATAAGGGGCGTGACTGTGATTTTTCTGAGACTGAGTTCGTTGACAGGATTATGGAGCTTGTGATAGCTTGCACTCCCGTTGAAGCATTCCAAAAAGATCATCTTGACCAACCCAAAGGCTACAATTTAGACGCCTTCCTTAAAAACAGGCCTAAATTCGAAGCCATCCATGTGGGCAGGCAGAGCCTACAAGCCCTCTGCACTTCATCTATTATTGGCACCGTTGCCAGCACAACCAAATGTGGCGAGCCATGGAGGCAATGTGGCCTTATTCATTCGCCAAGAAATTGTCCAGGTTTCCGTGATACTTAAAAAGCGTGTGACAACAGAGGGCACTGGAAGCGCCAATGCAGGAAATCCAAAGCAGAACAAGCCAAGCCACAGTCGGGTGCACTTAAGTATGGCATCCCAACAGACAGAGGGAACAGTCCAAATACCAAAGGTGAAAAATACACGAGATGACCCGCCTAAAAGATTAGAAGGTGAGCGTGACCAAGACGCTGACACACAAACTGAGCACCTGTTTTATCCCGTTAACCTCACAGAGTGTATCGATACAGTGGGACTGTCAGAAGCCTTTTCTACCATCCAGATCATTTGCCCGCAAAAGCCTGGCAAACACACAGTCTGGACCAAGATTGACACAGGTGCAAGTGCCAATATTCTACTGCTCCACGTCCTGAAGAACATGTATCTATGGCAATGGCAAACTATGGCTCAACTGACCACCGCCAAGCTCACTGCATACAATAGTTCAGCGATTCTGTCCTTGGGATCCATTACGCTCAAATGCAGATATAGCAACTCACCCTGGTCACCCCAAATTTTTTGCATCGTGGACACCGCAGATCCATCTATTGCAGGCCTAGCAGCATGTAGAGATCTCACATTGGTGGCAATCCACGGCATTGACACAAATGCTCAGCCTATTAACCAAAAGGACAGGCCAATCACCTGTGTAGCTGACTTAACCTCCCTCTATCCACACAGGTTCGAAAGGATTGGCAGTTTTAAGGGCGATGCAGTTTTGCACCTACGCACCGATGCCACCCATTTGATCAATCCTCCACGCAAGTGCAACATTCATGTTCAAGCCAAGCTAAACGTTGAACTGGATATGATGGAGGAAAAACAGCACCATTCGTAAGGTAGAGCATCACACCAAGTGGTGTAGTTCCATCACATGCATGGTGAAGAAAGATGGATCCGTTCAAGTCTGTCTTGACCCAAAGAGGGGGAGTATTATCCTGGCGGCGGGGGTCCCGTTGTTGGGGGAAACCAATGCCTAGATCCACGGGTCGCTGGAAGGCCCGCTGAATTTAGTGCCAATCTGGCACTTAAGTGGACCACGGCGGGCCTTCCATAGGATTTAGGACCCCATCACTGGACATCCCACACTGGGAGAGCTGCCAGACAGTCAGAGGGCGGCAGCTGCAGTGCCACAGCGGAGGAGGTGGCTGCTGCTGGAGGTGACCAGGCCGGAGGCCAAGGAGCGTCGTTGGAGTCAGGGTGGGAGGAGTCTTGCAGGAGTCGGCGGGGAGGTGGGGTTGGCAGCAAGGGCGGGTTGTGCCTCTCAGCAGGCACCCCCTTCCTGATGCCGGGTCTTCCTGTCCCCGGAGCCGGGAAGCAGCCCACACGGTTTTTCTTCCCATGCTTCCCATGCTGCGAGAGGGCTGCCTGCCAGACGGGTAATTGTGGCTGTGGTGGGAAGAGGCCCTTAATTGGGGTTTAATTGCCCAGTTAAGGGCCTCAATTGGCATCAGGGCGGGAAGACTGTTCACAGGCAGAGACGGGATGGTGGCGGAAACCCCCCTCTGCTACCATCCCACCTGATTTTATGCACTCACCCACCTCCAAACCCGCCATGGGGGAGAGCAGAAAATTCTATCCTAGATATCTAAATGCGGTACTGAGGTGATGCCCACATAAGATCCCAACCATAGGGGAATTAAATCCCACGTTCGCAAACACTAAATTCTTTTCTAAATGGGATGCCAAAAATAGGAACTGGTCAGTTCACTCAGTGAAGTCATCCCAAGAACTCACTATGTTTCACACTCCATTCGCCAGGACCTCTTTCAGCAACATATGGACCGTATCACATGCGAGATCCCAGGATGCATCTGATAAATAATTTTCAAGTTAAAGTTGCAATAACTCATTTTCAAGTTACTGTTGTGTGGGTAAATGCAGTAGCATTTTTGTGAACATCCAGGTCTCATGAACAGCAATGAGATAAATGACTGGTTATTCTGGTGTTGGTATTGTTGATTGAGGGAGGCATATTGATCAGGATCACCGGAGAACCTCCTGCCATGGGATCTTGATATACCCCTGAAGTAATGGAACAGGCCAGCAGAGTCTTGGTTTAATGACTGTGCAGCATCCGACTTTCTCATCTGGGCACAGTTACAGTGAGGTTCTATGCCAGGAATGAAGCCTTGCAAAATCAGCCCTCTTGTGTTTATAGTTTTTTTTTTGTTTCTTATAACTCTAAGAGGAATTGTGTTTGAATTTACTAGTTGATAGCTGTAAGAGTGTATTTACATTACAACTTTAAAGTGCAATGATTTCCATTCTTCGGCGATACTAAACTGGTAGTGTAAATTCAGTGTCAGGGCTTGACTTGGCTCTGAAGCAGTGCATGGACGTGGGATATAGGATACCTAGCTGACTTTGATGTAAATGTTTAACAGCAAGGATTTTCCTGTCCTGGCTTTGTAAATATTTAAATTTCTTGCTTTTCAGAAGACCGTGCATGGATCGACCTGTTGCAGAATTTACATTCTCTTGTTACGAAAATCAGTTTTGAGGTGGTGCAGAATTCTAGGAATCCTTGTCATTACATACTGCTTTAAACAGCTCCTCCGTCACTAACACAGCATGCTTTGCTGCTATATATCTGCAACTGTGTGGACATATGGTGTTCCCAGTTTACAGTGCACACATGCAGGAGCTGAGACTGAGGCATATGCAAGTTGGACAATCGCAGGTATGAGTGAACTGTTTCTTTTCTGTCCTGCATGCACTGTCAGTATGCAGGATCTGACACTGAGACACGTGTCAGCACAGTATTATAAAGGGGTGATGATTTCCTTTTTCACCTGGTGTACAACTGCATGTATGCAAGAATGCATACAGTCATACAGGAACAATAGATTGAAATACTCAAGTGGATGTATTTATTGTACACCGTTGTATGCAAGTGCATTTACAAGATATTGGGATGAAGAAAACAGAAAAATCTGCACATGAAAGTAAACATTGTGACTCTCCCTGTCTTTGAGGCACAGAGTAAAATAAATTGTTTACTACCCTGAAGGGAACTTCGGCCCTCGTGTAATGGAAAGTTAAGTTTCCATTTAGGTTCACATCATTAACAAGTGACGTACATCTGTGCAGGCTACAATTGAATGAAAACATTGGTGTAACTAATATGGTATGAAGGAGATATTTACAGAGATGTAACACCTGTTTTAAATTACTCTAAGCTACATCCATTCATCGTGTAGCTCAAGTTTTTATCTTCACACCATGTTGCAGAGGTCTACATATTGAGCAAAGTTCCCTTTCTTGAGGTGAAACTTGGACACAGTTTCTCGTATGTTCAAAGCAGCTGGTCACTCAGTGAACTGATCCAGTGTTTGGATAGTTGGTTTGTTCATGTCTCCTCTGGCTTTTACGTCCCTGCACTTACTTCGTCCTTCTCTACCATTGCACATCTCTTTTGTCCTTTTGCTTCACCACCAGTAGCAATTCATTCATTCAGCCATTGCATTTCTGCCCCCTAGAACTCTCTCACCAAGTTCTTCTGCAATACCTCTCCCTGCTTTCAGAAACCTGTTCAAGCCCCTTCTCTTAAACAGTGTCTTCAGTTTCCCATCCTAGTCTGATCATTTCTATCCCCTTTCCCGATGCTACATATCCAGCATATTCCTTCCTTTCTTGGAAGTCAACCTTGGCTCTGTGGTAGCACTCTCATCTTTGAGTTAAAAGATTATTGATTTAAGCCCCACTCTGGAAACACATAATCTAGACTGACACTTCAGTGCAGTATAGATGGATTGCGGCATTGTCAGAGATGCAATCTTTCAGATGCGATGTTAAACTGCGGCCCCATCTGCTCTCTCAGGTTGGCGTAGTCGATGTGCAGTGCATCATTTATCCCTCAACCAACATCACAAAAGACAGATTATTTGGTTATTTATTTGATTGCTGTTTGTGGAAGCGTGCTATGTGCAATTTTGCTGCTGTGTTTCCGAATTTACAACAATGACTACGCTTCAAATGTGCTTGGCTGTCTGTAAAGTACTTTTGGATGTCCTGATGTGTTGAAAGATGCGATATAATTGCATGTCTTTCTTTCTTCATTTTTTTTTCTTATTCTAACGGGGTCTGGGATATAATGCATGCAAGGAATGCTGTATATGAAACACTTTATGTACTCAAAATATGAGCGATTGACTGATGGAACTTAATTTTTCTTGTTTCAAGCTAGAACTGGTATGATTTTGGATTTCAGATTTTGATAACCGTAATCAAACATTCAGAAATCCTAATCCATGCCTGTAATGATAATTGGCTGATTAGGAGTTTGATGTCTTGTGTAATATATTCATATCATGCTGAAAATGCCATGTTATTAATAAAGACTTGTTTTTGGTTAACACATACTGTATTGTACGTTATTTACTCAGATAAAGTACTGAACGTCTTCATAAGATTGATGTTTCCATTATATGACTGTGTCTCCATAAGAATGGGAAAGAAAGATCTTGGATTTGTGTAGGGAGTTGTATCATAGGGATGTCCCTGAATTTTTATTTCTGTTAGCTAGACAAACATTGCTGTCAATTTCTTCACAACAAAGTCTCATAAACCACAAATTAATAAATGACCATATAAGCAGTTTTGTTTTTGTACCAATATCTCAAATGGCCATGTGAGCCGCATGGAAGATGGCAGGATCCCCAAAGACACATTGTACAGCGAGCTCGCCACTGGTATCAGACCCACCGGCCGTCCATGTCTCCGCTTTAAAGATGTCTGAAAACGCGACATGAAGTCCTGTGACATTGATCATAAGCCGTGGGAGTCAGTTGCCAGCATTCGCCAGAGCTGGCGGGTAGCCATAAAGGCGGGGCTAAAGTGTGGCGAGTCGAAGAGACTTAGCAGTTGGCAGAAAAAAAGACAGAAGTGCAAGGGGAGAGCCAACTGTGTAACAGCCCCGAAAAACAAATTTTTCTGCAGCACCTGTGGGAGAGCCTGTCACTCTAGAATTGGCCTTTATAGCCACTCCAGGCGCTTACCCATTGTCTCTCGAGATAAGGAGGCCAAAGAAAGATCTCAAAAATGATGTTGGTTAGGACACTGGAAGAACTCCCTACTCCAGTTTAAATAGTGCCATATGATCTTTTACAACCAACTAAACAGGTAGATGGTGCCTCGGTTTTGCGTATCATCAGAAAGATAGCAAGCCCGGTTTTATTACTGTGCTAGTGGATCACCACCCTGCCAACACGAAACTGAAGCATCAGTCTGCAATTATGCTTAATTATGTGCTTAAGTATTGGGGCTTGAAAAACTATTTGCTAGAATTACCAGAAGATTTTACACTGCTACAGTTAAAGGTAATATTTACATTTTAAATTATATACAAAACAAAGCCAATTTGTGCAATATTTTGTAGGACCTTTAACATTTTGTCCATTTTGTGTGTTTTCCAAGCTACACTGCTGTCACTATAGTTATTCTTCTCTGCATTGAGCAAGACAAAGCATGGGTTAAGTCTTCCAATGATCTGTAGCCACAATGGCAGTAATATATTTCCACTGTTAGACCTGAACTATGTGTTATTTGGAGACTCAGTCAAACCTTTACTCAGCAACCAATAACAAGGTTATGAAGCTGGCAGTTTATGAAGGGCACAGAATGTACTCTGGGTGGGGGACTTCAAAGTCCATCACCAAGAGTGGCTCGGTAGCACCACTACTGACCGAGCTGGCCAAGTCCGAAAGGACATATCTGCTAGACTGGGTATGCGGCAGGTGGTGAAGGAACTAACAAAAGGGGAAAAAGTACCTGACCTCGTCCTCACCAATCTGCCTGCCGCAGATGCATCTGTCCATGACAGTATTGGTAGGAGTGACTACCACACAGTCCTTGTGGAGACGAAGTCCCACCTTCACATTGTGGATACCCTCCTTCGTGTTGTGTGGCACTACCACCGTGTTAAATGGCATAGATTTCAAACAGATCTAGCAATGCAAAACTGGGCATCCATGAGGCGCTGTGGGCCATCAGCAGCAGCAGAATTGTACTCAACCACAATCTGTAACCTCATGGCCCGGCATATCCCCCACTCTAACATTACCATCAAGCCAGGAGACCAACCCTGGTTCAATGAAGAGTGCAGGAGGGCATGCCAGGAGCAGCACCAGGCATACCTCAAAATGAGGTGTCAACCTGGTAAAGCTACAACACAGGACTATCTGCGTGCCAAACTGCGTAAGCAGCATGCGATAGACAGAGCTAAGCAATCCCATAACCAATGAATCAGATCTAAGCTCTGCAGTCCTGCCACATCCAACTGTGAATGGTGGTGGACAATTAAACAACTAACTGGAGGAGGTGGCTCCACAAATATCCCCATCCTCAATGATGGGGGAGCCCAGCACATCAGTGCGAAAGATAAGGCTGAAGCATTTGCAACAATCTTCAGCCCGAAGTGCCGAGTTGATGATCCATCTCAGCCGCCTCCTGAGGTCCCCAGCATCACAGATGCCAGACTTCAGCCAATTCGATCCACTCCACGTGATATCAAGAAACGACTGAAGGCATTGGATACTGCAAAGGTTATGGGCCCTGACAATATTCCGGCAATAGCACTGAAGACCTGTACTCCAGAACTTGCCGCGCCCCTAGCCAAGCTGTTCCAGTACAGCTACAACACTGGCATCTACCCTGCAATGTGGAAGATTGCTCAGGTATGTCCTGTACACAAAAAGTAGGACAAGTCCAACCCGGCCAATTACCGCCCCATCAGCCTACTCTCAATCATCAGTGAAGTGATGGAAGGTGTCGTCAACAGTGCCATCAAGCGGCACTTGCTTAGCAATAACCTGCTCAGTGACGCTCAGTTTGGGTTCCGACAGGGCCACTCAGCTCCTGACCTCTTTACAGCCTTGGTTCAAACATGGACAAAAGAGCTGAACTCAAGAGGTGAGGTGAGAGTGACTGTCCTTGACATCAAGGCAGCATTTGACCGAGTATGGCATCAAAGAGCCCGAGCAAAACTGAGGTCAATGGGAATCGGGGAAAACCCTCCGCTGGCTGGAGCCATACCTAGCACAAAGGAAGATGGTTGTGGTTGTTGGAGGTCAATCATCTGAGCTCCAGGAAATCTCTGCAGGAGTTCCTCAGGGTAGTGTCCTAGGCCCAACTATCTTCAGCTGCTTTATCAATGACCTTTCTTCAGTCATAAGGTCAGAAGTTGGGATGTTCAGCACCATTCGCAACTCCTCAGATACTGAAGCAGTCCGTGTAGAAATGCTGCAAGACCTGGACAATATCCAGGCTTGGGCTGATAAGTGACAAGTAACATTCCTGCCACACAAGTGCCAGGCAATGACCATCTCCAACAAGAGAGAATCTAATCATCTCCCCTGGACATTCAATGGCGTTACCCTCGCCGAATCCTCCACTATCGACATCCTCGGGGATACCATTGACCAGAAACTGAACTGGAGTAGCCATATAAATACCGTGGCTACAAGAGCAGGTCAGAGGCTAGGAATCCTGCGGCGAGTAACTCACCTCCTGACTCCCCAAAGCCTGTCCACCATCTACAAGGCACAAGTCAGGAGTGTGATGGAATACTCTCCACTTGCCTGGATGGGTGCAGCTGCAATAACACTCAAGAAACTCGACACCATCCAGGACAAAGCAGCTCGTTTGATTGGCAACCCATCTACAAACATTCACTCCCTCCACCGCTGACACACAGTGGCAGCAGTGTGTACCATCTACAAGATGCACTGCAGCAACGCACCAAGGCACCTTAGCACCTTCCAAACCCGCGACCTCTACCAACTAGAAGGACAAGGGCAGCAAATGCATGGGAGCACCACCACCTACAAGTTCCCCTCCAAGTCACACACCATCCTTACTTGGAACTGTATCGCCGTTCCTTCACTGTCGCTGGGTAAAAATCCTGGAACTCCCTTCCTAACAGCACTGTGGGTGTACCTACCCCACATGGACTGCAGCGGTTCAAGAAGGCAGCTCACCACCACCTTCTCGAGGGCAATTAGGGATGGGCAATAAATGCTGGCTTGGCCAGCGACGCCCACATCCCATGAATGAATTTTTAAAAAAAAGTTTGCTGCACTGTAGACTTAAATACCTTTCAGCAAAGTCTGATTGTAAAATTAGATTCCATTTGCTTTGAAAATGTACTTTAACTTTAATTGGACTGCCTATCTAAATGTCAATGACTTAAAAACACAAACTTTAACAAATCAGTTCATTCCATTCATTGATCAAAACAGAATCAATGCACATTTTAAAGTTACAGGATAAAGAAACAAAGAAAGAGCTTGCATTTAAAAAGCACCTTTCGCAGCTTCAGGTTGTTCCAATGCACATGACAGCCAATATAGTTACTGTTGTAATATAGGAAAACATAACAGTCAATTTGCACACAACAAAACCTTACAAACGCCAATGAGAAAATGACTAGATAATCTGCTTTAGTAATGTGGGTTGAGGAACAAACATTGGTCAGGATTCTCGTTGAAATCCTCTGCTGTTTTTCAAATAGTGTCATGGAATCCTCTATATTCTCCTGAGAGGATGACGATGCCTCAGTTTACATAGGATTACATAGGATATATGGTACAGAAACAGGCTTTCTGGCCCAGCAGTCCATGCTGCTGTTTATGCTGCACTTGAGGCTCCTCCCATCTTTCTTCATCTAAGCCTATCATCATAACTCTCTATTCCCTTCTCCCTCATATGATCTTCTCCGGTTTAACATTCCACCTGAAAGACAGCACCTACTCTGGACTGTAGTGATATGTCAGTCTAGATTATGTGCTCAAGTCTCTCTCGAGTGAGACTTTTCTACTGACTCGGAGATGACAGCACTACTACTTAGTTAATACTCACGCCTACGTATTTACATTAACTGTCTTGTTATCAAGCTGGTTGATATGATCAAGGTGCAGGGAGATGCAGATATTTAATTATTCATGTCATGTTCTCTCTTTTTCAAATTTCCTCCCTTCTCTCTTGAAGATTGTAACTCATGCTGCAGGTCTAGTTGCATAAATACCTGCAATGTTCAGGTACCTCTTACAAATGACTATTCCCTATATGTAAACCTTATCTATGAGTATCAGTAGACTATTCACATTATAGCCAAGCCTTTACTCTGTTTTCATCTCATGTTCTCTGTCTCTTTTATACACGTGTGCACACACGCACAGATATACAGACACATTGCAGCAATGATCGCAAGTTAGCAGTCAAAAATAGCAAGCAGGGTTGATTTTTCCTTGCCAGGCCAAAGGAACTGACACCAATTCTAGTATTAAACTGGGCTAAATCAACACAAACCAGATTGGAACCTGGGACATTCCTGTGCAGTTTGACTCAGTATCACACAGGTTACTGTGCTTAAACATTTAGCTTCAGGGCAGCCTTTTCATTTTAAGTGCCAGCTTGCCTTCGTTGGTAGCACTGTTACTCTGAGTCAGAATATTAATTTACAGTTTACATTCCCTTTGATTGGGTTTGCATTATCTCAAAACAAGAAGATGCATTGCGTTCAGCTGAGATGTTGTAATGTCTTTTCCTGGGTATCTGTCTTTGTGTTATTGATCAAAAAATGAGGAGTGTAAGAATAGCTTGGATGAACAATCTGTTTGGACTCTGCTTGGCTCCTTCCTCTTATGATGCCGTTAAGTTTAAGAACAAGGACATAGGAACAGGATTAGGCCATTTAGACCCTCAAGCATGTTCCACCGCCATTCAATGGATAGTGGCTAATGTGTGACTTAACTCAACGTATCTACCTTTGCCCCATGTCCCTTAATACCTTTCGTAAACAAAAATCTATCAATCTCAGATTTAAAATTAACAATTAATCGAGCACCAATTGTCATTTGTGGAAGAGAGTTCCAAGCTTTTGTCACCCTTTGTGTGTAGATGGGTTTCCTAATTTCTCTCCTGAAAGGTCTGGCTCTAATGTTTAGACTCTGGTTTTAGTCTGAAACTCTCCAACTAGCAGAAATAGTTTCTCTCTATCTGCCCTATCTGATCCCCTTAATATCTTGAAAATTTCAATCAAATCACCCCTTAAGCTTGTAAATTATAGGGAATATAGCTCTATCTTGTGTAATCTCACCTTGTAATTTAACCCCTGGGGTCCAGGTACATTCTAGTAAATCTACACTGCACTCCCTCTAATGCCAGTATATCCTTCCTAAGGTATGGCTCTGAACTGATGATAGCACTGGTGTGGTCCAACCAGGGCTTTGTATAGCTGTAGCATAACATCTACCCCACCTTGTACTCCAGTTCTCAAAATATAAAGGTCAACATTAGTTTCTGTACCTGTTCATGACACTTTAATGATCTGTGTACCTGGGCCCACAAGTCCTTTGGACTGCCACTGTTTCTAGCCTTTCACTATTTACAAAGGACTCTGGTCTATCCTTTTTAGGGCAAAAGTGGATGAACCCACATTTTCCAGCATTGAAATCCATTTGCCAGGGACTTCCCCATTTGCTTAATTTATTAATATCCCTTTTATGCTTCTATTTACTCTGCTTGCAATGCAGCCTATGTTTGTGTTACTGCCAAACATGGATATGAGACTTTCTATCTCATCACCTAAGTCATTAATGAATACAGTGAATAGTTGAGGCCCAACACAGATCCTTGCAGAACACCATTAGGCTCATCCTGCCAATTAGAGTACCTGTCCATTATCACTGCTCTGCCACTCAGCCAATTTCATAACTAGGTCAATAATTTGCCTCCAATTCCATGAGCTTCAACTTTAGCGAACAGTCTCTTATGAGGCACTTAATCAAATGCATTCTGGAAGTCTATATAAATAACATTCCCCTGTCCACTCTTCAAAAAAATTCATCAGGCATAATCTATCTTTTAAAAATTCATGCTGGCCCTCTCTGATCAGCAGAAAATGTTCAAGGTCTTCAGTCATGCTATACCTAATTACAGGGTCTGGTAATTTCCTGACAACAAATGTTAGGCTAACTGGCCTATAATTCCCTGGTTTCCCTCTCTTACCTTTCTTAAATAGTGGAGTAGCATATGCAATTTTCCAATCTAAAGGAACAGTTCCCGAATTGAGAGCACTTTGGAAGATTACATTTAGAGCATCTGCAAAGTTCTCAATAACTTCCTTTAAAACCTTGAGATGGAAACCATTTGGTCCTGGGGATTTGTCATTCTAGTACTATTATTTTCTCATTATTATTATGATAACATTAATTTTGGTGAGTCCCTGACCCTGATTCAATATTAGTTTTCTTGGGATGTCTGGCATGCTGGCCTCTTCCTCGTCTGTAAATACCGACACAAAGTAATTATTCAGCATGTCCATCATTTCCTTATTGAAATTGACAATATCACCTTTATCACTTTTCAAGGGCTGCACATTGCTTCTGACCATCCTCTTTCTCCTAAAATTATTGTAAAAATTTGTGCTGTTGATTCAGGATTATGTTGAGGAGGGATAAAGGTCACAAATCTCTGTCCTACTATTATATGGTGCACCAGATTAGAAATAAATTGCATTTTGAAGTTTTTAAGTTTATAGTGTTTCTATAGAATGGCTTTATTAGCAAAACTGCTGCAGTTCTAGTTCTCTTTGCAGAAGGAGGTGGTGTACTTAGTTTTCAGGACTGTTGGCGTTGAGGTTTAAAGAAAAGCAATTCTTGTATAAAAAAAACTCCACAGAAATCCTGTCTGAGTTGTAATCATGTCCTTTGCTTTCATTTTTGTCACTTTGATATTCTTGAGTGAAGTTTAAAAAAATCAATGTGTCTCGCAAACATGTATTGTCTGTATTGCAACTCTCTAACTGTAGCTGTTTGTCAAGTGCTGTTCTATTGATTGATGTATCATTAGATTTATTTGTCTGCAACGTGTATTTGATGGGTTAACAGAACTTTATAGTCAGCATCAATAGATTACTGCATGTTAATGTTCAGCAATTCCCCCTCACCCCCCAACAGTTTGCATCTGCAGCATCTAATAATGTATCGATAGTATAAATCTGCTCATATGCAGTGTCTGGCTATCCGGAGTCTGTACTTTCTGATCTGGTGCTTTTTATTTTCATATAGTCTTTGAGTTTCTGATGTCTTAATTTGGGAAAAAGGTAATTTCACAGTTGAAACTTCCTATGATAAAGCATTCCAGCATTATAGAGTGTGATGTTGCTGTTGCCTCTGGAGAGTTCTAGACGTGCAGTGCTAAGAGATTTGTTAGACAGCCAAGATCTGTGAAGAGCGATCCATTAGAATTGGGAATAATGAAAATAGTCCTGCCAGCAAACATTAAGATTGTTGACGGGAGTGAACTTTTTACAACATAATTTGTCATCCCCCATGTGGCATTCTTTCCTTTCTCCTTGTGTTCATAAAGATGAAGGATTGTGGTGCTGGAGATTTGTGACTTGATGCACAGTGACAGCAAAAAGAATTCCTGGGTTAGATATGGTGCGTCACAGTAGTAATGTTTCCTTACATTGTTTCAATTTCAACACTAATCTTACAGAAAACAAAGTTCCTCTTTGCTGTCATTATCAGTCACTGCCCTTGGATATGGTTCGTTTTCAATTTGATTCTTAGAGTTTACATGGTTGGGGTAACATAATTAATTTTGCAACAAGCAGATTGCATTGCTAGAGGAAAAAGTGTCAACTTGGCTTCATTGAAGAAAAAGTAAGAAGTGTATTTGTACACATACTGAGTGCAGCAGAGCACAAGGGGGCAACGATGAACATAGATATAAAATTGCCTAATGTTGCAATATTTTCTCATGGCACCAGTGAGTTTGTTATACAGTTTTACACACCCCGTTAATGTGGTTTTGTTTGCCCTGCCTTTGCTCATCTGTCTTATTGGAGGGATTGTCAAGAGGACCACACTTTGTAAGAATCAGTTTGTGCCTAGTCAGGTGCTTTTGGCAATAATACAAGGATGTTGTACAAACATACTCAAGCTTGATCTATTCATGCTGGGCAACATGTAACATGTTTATTCGGATTTCCAACTTTGTGTCTTTTGGTGTATTTGAAAGTATGATCAAATCAAGAAAACAGAAATTAAGAATGGTAACAAAGTTTCAAACCTGATATTTGAACAAAGAATCCCATTAAATAAATTAAACTTCAAATGACAGCTTGTGTGAGGTTTCCCTTGGAGGAGAAGCCTGAAGCTGTCTGAATTTCAGGTTACCAAGCATTAGCTAATCCCTTGAAAAATGTTGTTGTGTGTCACAAAGGCATAAAATAGTTCCCATGTTTTAGTGTGTGGAATTTAATGTCATAATGCTTTGGGAACTGATCAGAGAGCCACTCAAGAGCTGTGCGATTAGAAGTCAAACTATCAGAAGAAAATAAAACTTTTTAGCCCCTGTTATTTACAACACACCTATCACAGGAAACACGGGGATGTTCCTATCCATGATGCCACTCATAAGCCCTAAAGGAGAGAGAGAAATGATTCGAGTCTGTAGATAGATGAGAATTTTTAAAAAGTCTACCAAAGTTCCGCAGCTGAATATAAAAAAAACTCTAGTGACTGCAAGCAGTCTTGACTAATGTGTAGATGTTGCTGTTTATTAAATGTGTTGGTTTAGCTTGCATAAACTGCTATTCTCTTCAGTTAGTCTGACAGTCAATAATGTTGGATAGCTGAGTGATGTGTGGGGCTATATCTCTGGTTGACTGATGCCCTAATCTGAATTTGAGCTTGGAAGACCTAACTCGATGCAGTTGATGCTGGTTATAATTAAGAATTTGTCACTTAATCAATTCTTAGGATCATTGACCTCTCCTGCTTGATTATTGGCACCTAGTACTTATTGATTAGACCGTGTGAAGTCATTTTTTCCCCTTATTTCTGATCCATAATGGTTATTGGTCCCAATTTCTGAAGTCTAAAATACTTTAAGATTTCTGAATCATTGAGATATGATACTTTTAGTGGAGCTTTGGGCATTACAATTTGTATCCGCTTTGAGGATAAAATCACAATTTCACTGTTAATGGAAAATAACTACTTGACCCTGACACAAAAAAGTACCTAAATTAAAAGCCCAAACGGCGCCATTGTGGATCCTCACAACTTGAGTTTCTCTGTATTAAAATAAGACGTCTGAGTTCTGTTCTCACTTCAAATTTTTAGTTCTTGTGGTGTTTCCTCTTAGTATGCTATCAATACTTAATTTACATTGCAGTAATTCCCTAAATTAAAGTAGGTAGGTAGGCTGTATTGCTAATTATTGAATATAGTGTGATACGTCCAAGATGTATGTGTGCACAATAAAATTTTAGCATACCATAGACCAAAATGCATTCAGATAGAACTGAGATCTGTGGTATAGAGGAACTGAAGCAAAGAGCAAAGTGGTAATTGAGTTTGTTGATTTGGATGTGCAAAATGGCCTTTTCTGGTTTGTACATCTTGATGTTTCCATTTTTAGATTGTTAATTTTACAATATTTTTTAATTAAGTAAAATGATTATTTCTAGTTGCTATCACTAATTCTCGTCTTCAGAGTAGTTCCATAACAGTGTTTCTAAGTTGGAACCAAACTAAGAGTTTATTAAAGGCTTTAAAAATTATTCTCCCAAAGCCATGTTTCTGGGATGAACCCTAACATTTCCTGTAATGTGTAGCTGAGTAATTTCTTTTTGATCAAAGGAGTAAGTCTGGGTTCAGTTGTGTTGTTTGTAGCTTGTACTTGTTTATACAGTACTGCAAGAGACTATGACCCCTTTGCTATAGTAAATACTGTACTGGAGGCTGGAATCTAACACTGGCAAATACATGCTGTCTGCCTGTAATAAATTTTGCACTAGTTTAAAATAGTTCAGTCAAGTATGATGACAGTTCTATTGCAGCATTCAACTACCTTATTTATTTTATGTCTATAAAATAATAACTTTGCATGATGCTGTTTAAACATACAGTAGGTTCTTTGGCAAGGTGCTGGAATATGCTTGAAGATATATTAAATGGAATCATTTTGAACTTAATCCTAGGCTGGTCAACAAGAAAGGATACTGTCTTCATAGATAATAATTTATGAACCCTCACGTATGAACGTTCCTTCAGTCATACCAGTTTCATTTGTCTGGTGCAGTTTATTCACACACAACTGTACATGAAAAGGACCATTATAAGCAAGTGTTGGCAATGGGTACTATACCTCAGAGAATATAAAGTTGATTGAGTTTAGGTCTCAGACACAGCTTCCTGCTGTATGCTTACTATTATTATTTTAAATTTTAAAAATGGTCCCCCAAGCTTTTGACTTTTAAAAGGATGTGACCAGATCAAGTTCACGGCAATTTTGGTTAGTCTATTATCCATCATGTTAAAAGTTGGCATTAATCTGGCTTTATAAATGTTTATACAATGGTTGTGGGTGTGAAAAGAATGGAAATGTAACATTAAACAGTCCATTTTTTTCTCTGTCCTTTTTAGCTTCAAATACAGGGCGTGTGTTTATCACTGTTTGGATTCTAACCACGGGCGAGCACAACTCATGTTTGTACAACTGCCATTCTCTTGCTGGAGTTTCAGTTGAACTGGAGTGAACCAGATCCCAAAATTCCACTATTAATGAAAAATTAGAATATGCTTCCTTTTTCATAATTAATCTAATTAAATTATGATGTCAAATAATGGCCAGAATTTTGTCGATGCCGCAGGGGCCCCGACAACAGGCCCAGAATCCAGGAGCAACACCACCTCGGCCATTTGTGGGATCCCTAGCCACATTTCTCGGCTGACCGGCAATGAATTAGTTGCTGTCGGGGCTCCCATTCCTTTAAAGGACGGCTGTCTGCCCCCTGGGGCTGCTGGCCAATTGGAGGGCTGGCAGCTCAGCAGTCTCAGTAGCACCACGGGGAACAGTGGCCACTGCTGGGATTGTGCCTAGAAGAGAGCATGTCATGGGAGCAGGTCACCCTCCCACCCAAGTAAGAAGGGTCTGGGGGTGCTGGGCCAGTCAGGCAGGCATAGTTGGGGAGTGTGTTGCCAAGTAGGGTGGTCGTGCAGGGGCCAGAGGGAGTGGTAATTGGTTAAGATGACAAACCCTTTGGTCATTTAATCTCTCCTGTCTTCCACCCTTTCACAGAACGTCCCTTTTTTTCTTATTCCCACTCTCCCCCATTTCACCTGCTTAAAACCTATTACATTTCTAACTTTTCCCAGTTCTGATTAAAGGTCATCGACCTGAAATGTTAACTCTGTTTCTCTCTCTACAGATGCTGCCAGACCTGCTGAGTATTTCTGGCATTTTCTGTCTTTATTTCAGATTTCTAGCATCCACGGTATTTTGCTGTCACCTCTTCCTTGATCCCTTCACAGCAGTATTCTTTTCTCACATGGTAACCTTTGTAGAATCAGGAACTTCTCTCACAACTCCTTCTTCAGTTCACACTTCAACTCCTTGCATTCCATTCAACATGTTCCTATCTTTCTTGCACCTTGTTTCTTCTGAATCCCTAAATGGGCAGAAAGCAGCAACTACAATAGTACTGAAGACCTGTGCTCCAGAAATAGCTGCACCCCTAGCCAAGCTGTTCCAGTACAGCTACAACACTGGCATCTACCTGGCAATGTAGAAAATTTCCCAGGTATGTCCTGTCCACAAAAAGCAGGGCAAGTCCAACCTGGCAAATTACCATCCTATCAGTCTACTCTCAATCATCAGCAAAGGGGTCATCGACACTGCTGTCAAGTGGCACTTGCTCAGCAATAACCTGCTCACTGACACTCAGTTTGGGTTCCACCAGAGCCACTCTGCTCCTGACCTCAGTATAGCCTTGGTCCAAACATGGATAAAAGAGCTGAACTCCAGAGGTGAGGTGAGAGTGACTGTGTTTGACATTAAGGCAGCATTTGATTGAGTATGGCATCAAGGAGCCCTAGCAAAACTGCAGTCAATGGGAACTGAACCAGCCACATAAATGCTGTGGCTACAAGAGCAGGTCAGAGGTTGGGAATTCTGCAGTGAATAACTCATCTCATGCTTCCCCAATGCCTGGCCACCATCTGCAAGGCACAGTCAGGAGTGTGATGGAATACTCTGCACTTGCCTGGATGGGTGCAGCTCCAACAGCATTCCAGAAGATCGACACTATGCAGGACAAAGCAGCCCGCTTGATTGGCATCCCATCCACCACCTTCAACATTCATTCCATCCACCACCAAAGCACAGTGGCAGCAGTGCGTACCATCTACAAGATGCACTGCAGCAACTCTCCAAGTCTCCTTCAACAGCACCTTTCAAACCCACGACCTCTACTAGGAAAGGGCAGCAGATGCATGGGAACATCACCACCTGTAAGTTGTCCTCAAGTCCACACACCATCCTAACTTGGAACTATATCGGCTTTCCTTCACTGTCGCTGGGTCAAAATCCTGGAATTCCCTTCCTAAAAGTACCATTGGTATACCTACACCCCAAGGACTGCAGTGGTTTAAGAAGGCAGCTCACCGCCACCTTCTCAAGGGCAATTAGGGATGGGCAATAAATGCAAGCCGAGCCAGCAATGCCCACATCCCACAAGCGAATAAGAAAAACCTGGTTGGTGGGCAGGAGTGGATGTTCAGTTGGCCAGAGACCACCAGCTAGTACCAAAGGAATGCTTGCTGGCAAACAGGTAAGTCTTGGAGAGGGTTTTGCAGGGGTGGGGGCCATAGACAGGTGTCTTACCAGAAGGAAGGAGGGAGTACTACTGCAGCAATAAATTTAGGGGGCAAAGTTCTCCTGAGTTGTGTGCAGCAGTGCCTAGGAGATTCATTTCCCATTACGAGGCACTCGAACAATTGGGAAGGTTTGGCAACCCTGGTTCCTGGGCCCCATCGGCACTGTCTCGCCAAACTTTCTTTTCCATTGTATCATGTATCATGTATAAAAACAATTTTATAAATATCTAAATCATCATAAATAATTTTTGAAAAAGTTGCTTTGGTGAGGCACGTATAAGCAGTGCTTGCTGAGGGCCCAGGGAACCGGGGTTAGAATTATGCTGACCCTTCCTGAGTTACATGAGCATAAGGGTACGGTAGCATTGTGGTTATGTTACTGGAGTAGTAATCCAGAGGCTTGGGCTCATGGTCTGGAGGCATAAAGAGCTAGTATGAGTGACCATGAAACTACTAGATTGTTGTTTAGTAGTACAGAACTTGAGTATTGCTGAAAATAGAGACACGTTGTCGGAGCTTTTTGTCGTAGAAACATAGAAAAATAGGAGCAGGAGTAGGCCATTCGGCCCTTCGAGCCTGCTCCACCATTCAATACGATCATGGATGATCATCCAAACTCAGGACCCCGTTACCGTTTTCTCCCCGTATCCCTCGATCCCTTAGCCCTAAGAACTATATCTAACTCTTTCTTGAATATATTTAATGATTTGGCCTCAACTGCTTTCCGTGGTAGAGAATGCCACAGGTTCACCACTCTCTGGGTGAAGAAATCCCTTCTCATCTCAGTCCTAAATGGCTTAGCCCTTATCCTTAGACTGTGACCCCTGGTCCTGGACTCCCCCGCCATCGGGAACATCCTTTCTGCATCTAGTCTGTCCAGTCCTGTTAGAATTTTGTAGGTTTCTATGAGATCCCCTCTCATTCTTTTAAACTCTAGCGAATATAAGCCTAATCAACCCAATATCTCTTCATATGTCAGTCCTGCCATCCCAGGAATCAGTCTGGTGAACCTTTGCTGCACTCCCTCCATAGCAAGAATATCCTTCCTCAGATAAGGAGACCAAAACTGCACATAATACTCCAGGTGTGGTCTCACTAAGGCCTTATATAATTGCAGCAAGACATCCTTGCTCCTATACTCAAATCCTCTCGCTATGAAGGCCAACATACTATTTGCCTTTTTAACTGCCTACTGCACCTCCATGCTTACTCTCAGCGACTGGTGCACAAGGACACCCAGGTCTCGCTGCACCTCCCCCTTTCCCAATCTATCGCCGTTCAGATAATCTGCCTTTCTATTTTTGCCACCAAAGTGGATAACCTCACATTTATTCACATTATACTGCATCTGCCATGAATTTGCCCACTCACTGAACCTGTCCAAATCACACTGGAGCTTCTCTGCATCCTCCTCAAAGCTCACACTCCCACCCAGCTTTGTGGTCATCTGCAAACTTGGGCATATTACATTTAATTCCCTCATCTATATCATTAATATATATTGTGAATAGCTGGGGTCCTAGCACTGATCCCTGCGGTATCCCACCAGTCACTGCCTGCCACTCGGAAAAATACCCGTTTATTCCTACTCTTTGTTTCCTGTCTGCCAACCAGTTCTCTATCCACGTCAGTACCTTACCCCCAATCCCATGTGCTTTAATTTTGCATGCTAATCTCTTATGTGGGACCTTGTCGAAAGCCTTCTGAAAGTCCAAATTCACCACATCCACTGGTTCTCCCTTATCTATTCTACTAGTTACATCCTCAAAATATTCCAGTAGATTTGTCCAGCATGATTTTCCTTTCATAAATCCATGTTGACTTTGTCCGATCCTGTCAATGTTTTCCAAGTGCTCTGCTATTACATCTTTTATAATGGACTCTAGCATTTTCCCCACTACTGATGTCAGGTTATCTGGTCTATAATTCCCTGTTTTCTTTCTACCTTTTTTAAATGGTGGGGTTACATTAGCTAACCGTCCAATCCATTGGAACTGTTCCAGAATCTATAAAATTTTGAAAAATGACTAGCAATGCATCTACTATTTCTAGGGCCACTTCCTTAAGTACTCTGGGATGTAGATTATCAGGCCCTGGGGATTTATCGGCCTTCAATCCTGTCAATTTCTCTAACACCATTTCCCTACTAATACTGATTTCATACAGTTTCTCCTTCTCACTAGTCCCTATGTTCCCCAACATTTCTGGGAAGTAATTTGTGTCCTCCTTTGGGAAGACAGAACCAAAGTATGTATTTAATTGGTCTGCCATTTCTTTGTTCCCCATTATAAATTACCCCATTTCTGACTGTAAGGGACCCACATTTGTCTTCACTCATCTTTTTCTCTTCACATATTTATAGAAGCTTTTACAGTCAGGTTTTATGTTCTCTGCAAGCTTATTGTCGTACTCTATTTTCCCCTTCTTAAACAATCCCTTTGTCCTCCTTTACTGAATTCTAAACTGCTCCCAATCCTCAGGTTTGCTGCTTGTTCTGGCCATTTTATATTTCTCCTCCTTGGATCTAATACTATCCATAATTCCTTTTGTAAGCTACTGTTGAGACACACTTCCTGTTTTATTTTTGCGCCAGACAGGAATGAACAATTGTTGTAATTCATATCCATGCGCTCTTTAAATGCTAGCCATTGCCTATCCACTGTCAACCCTTTAAGTAACATTCCCCAATCTATCATAGCCAACTCACGCCTCATACCTTCATAGTTTCTTTTATTTAGATTCAGGACCCTAGTCTCGGAATCAACTCTCTCACTCTCCACCTTAATGAAGAGTTCTATCACGTTATGGTCGCTCTTCCCCAAGGGACCCCGCACAACAAGATTGTTAACTAATCCTTTCTCATTACACAATACCCAGTCTGGAATGGCCTGTTCTCCAGTTGGTTCCTCAACGTATTAGTCCAAAAAACCATCACGTACGCATTCCAGGAATTCCTCCTGTACAGTATTATTGCTCATTTAGTTTGCCCAATCTATATATAGATTAAAGTCACCCATAATTACAGTTGCACCCTTATTGCATGCGTCACTATTTTCCTGTTTAATGCCATCCTCTACATCACCACTGCTGTTTGGGGGTCTATATACAACCTCCACCAACATTTTCTGCCCCTTGGTGTTTCTTTACTTCACCCATATAGATTCCACATCAGGATTCTCTGAGCTAATATCCTTCCTCACTATTGTATTGATTTCCTCGAGTGGTTAAGGTCTGGAATGCACTGCCTGAGAGTGTAGCAGAGGCAGGTTCAATTGAAGCATTCAAAAGGGAATTAGACTGTTATATGAAAAGGAAGAATGTGCAGGGTTTTGGGGAGAAGTCAGGGGAATGGCACTAAGTGAATTGCTCTTTCGGAGAGCTGGTGTGGACAAGATGGGCCGAATGGCCGCCTTCTACACTGTAACAATTCTGTGATTCTGTGATTCTTCTTTTACTAACAATGCAACTCCACCTCCTTTCCCTTTTTGCCTGTCCTTCCTAAATATTGAATACCCCTGGATGTTCAGTTCCCATCCTTGGTCACCCTGCAGCCATGTCTCCGTAATCGCAACTATATCGTATCCATTTACATCTATTTGCGCAGATAATTCGCCTACCTTATGGCGAATACTCCAGTCATTGAGGCACAATGTCTTTAGGCTTGTCTTTTTAACATTCTTACTCATCTTAGCATTATTTCGCACTATGGCCCTATTTGTTTCTTGCCCTTGATTTCTATGCCTTCCACTTTTGCCTTTTTATTTCCTGTGTTTCGTTTCTATCCTTGCTTCCTCCTCCTCAGTCTCCCCGCTCAGGTTCCCATCCCCCTGCCATTCTAGTTTAAATCCTCCCCAAAAGCACTAGCAAAAGCCCCTGTGAGGACATTGGTTCTGGTCCTGCCTGAGTGTAACCCGTCCCACTTGTACAGGTCCCAATTTCCCCAGAACAGGTCCCGGTGTCCCAGGAATCTAAATCCCTCCTTCCTGCACCATTTCTCCAACCATGTATTCATCTGGTCTATTCTCCTGTTCCTATACTCACTAACACGTGGCACAGGAAGTAATCCCGAGATTACTACCTTTTGAGGTCCTGCTTTTTAATTTAGCTCCTAACTCCTTAAATTCATCTTGTAGGACCTCATCCCTTTTTTCTACCTATGTCATTGGTACCAACATGTACCACGACCACTGGCTGTTCACCCTCCCCCTTCAGAGTATCCTGCAGCCGCTCCGAGACATCCTTGACCCTAGCACCAGGGAGGCAAAATACCATCCTGGAGTCTCGTTTGCGGCCACAGAAATGCCTGTCTGTTCCTCTTACAATTGAATCTCCTATCACTATGGCTCTCCCAGTCTTCCCCCCACCCCCCAACCCCCCGCTGTGCAGCAGAGCCATTCATGGTGCCACAAACTTGACTGTTGCTGCTTTTCCCTGGGAGGCCATTCCCCCCCCCCCCAACAGTATTCAAAGTGGTATATCTGTTTGAGAGGGGGAGTCCTGCACTACCTGCCTGCACCTACTACTCTGCCTGGTGGTCACCCATGCCTTCTCTGCCTGTGCAGCCATTACTTGCGGTGTGACCACCTCGCTAAATGTGTTATCCACCACGTCCTCAGCAACGCGGATGCTCCACAGTGAATCCACCTGCAGCTCCAGCTCCGTAATGCGGGTAGCCAGTACTGCAGATGGATACACTTCCAGCACACATGGTCGTCAGGGACATTGGAAGAGTCCCTGATTTCCCACATAGCGCCGGAGGAGCATATCACGGGTGTGAGCTCTCCTGTCATGACTTACCTTTAGATTACTTAGTTACTCCCTTTAAAAAATACTAATTACAGTAGGGGCCTTGTTCTATTTCAAACTCTACCCACTACAATCTAAAGTCCTTCATAAATTACACTAATTTAAAAAAACACACTTTAGTTGTACTCACCTTATCACTTATACGGTAGGTTGCGAGGTTTTTTCCAAAAAAAGAACTTCCCCCTTTTTTAAGCTATTTAAATGCACTAACAGTTGTTACCGAACCAATCAGCTTACAGCTTTCCCGTGATGTCACTAAGTCTTTTTTTCCTCTTTTGAACCTCAGTGTGCGCCGGCACAGACAGAGACTGCCGCTGCTCCGGTCACCAGATAAGTAAGGGCCTCGAGCCCTGCTCTTTCCTTTCCAGGTCCCGCTCGGGATGCCATTCCTCCCAGGTCCGCCTGCCGCTGCTCCGGTCCTCAGGGAAGTAAGGGCGTCGAGCCCCACTCTTTCCTTTTCAGGTCCCGCTCAGGATGCGATTCAGGATGCAAGAGATAACCCCCGCTTTACTTGCTTATAACCTTTTACATTTCTAATATTTGCCAGTTCTGAAGAAGGGTCGCTGACCTGAAACGTTAACTCTGCTGCTCTCTCCACAGGTGCTGCTAGACCTGCTGAGTATTTCCAGCATTTCTTGTTTCTGTTTTAGTATAAAATTAATATTGACTGAAAACTGCACAGTTCTCAAATATAAGATCTATATATGTGATGGATTCTCAATTTCTAGAATATATCATTATCAAGCGATCCTCTGTCCAGTATATATCCAACTATCCAGTTCTCTAATTTTATCTAATATATGGTGACTGTGCAATGCTTTGTCTAATATACAGTGACAGTGTAACACACGTGACTTTTCCAGCAATGTAATAACATAATAAACTATACAATTTTTGTTACAACTATTATTATATCCCTAATCCAGTCAAGTGATGCAATTATTGGCATTCTGAAGTGCCGTAACCTGCAGGGCTATGGACCAAATGCTGAAAAGTAGGATTGGCTGGGTGGCTCTATTTTTCAGCCAGCGCAGACACGATGGACTAAGTGGCCTCTTTCTGTGTCGTAAACTTTCTATGATTCTATGACCATCAAGAACCAAAAATTAGATATGTTATTTAGAAGATGATGGAACAAGACACTCTGTACTTTGTAGCGGACCAAAGCTGCTTGTTAGGAACTAAAATTATTTATAACTATCTAATTTCAATACTTGCTTAAATACACATTCCTATTTGGTTAGAGATGGTTACATCAGGAACGGTTATGTTAGGCATTGAATTCATGAGATTTCCTGTTTAGTTTATGTTGGCATTACTTTGGAAGCAGGGTCATGGAATAGTTTCTTTGGAATTGGAGTTGCTTTGTCTGGGACATCTGTAAGGATATGAACTATGTTCCTTTTCACTTATCCATGCACATGTACCAATCAAGCGTATTTTAAAATCTTGCTGTCATTTTTTTATGCACCATATTTTTATACGTTAGTATTTCATGCACTCCTGTTATATATATTATATATATATATAGATTGTTATACATCCTAGTCGTCACATGGACTAGCTTTTAGCTTTGTACTAGTTTTGAGATTACGTAATATACTCTCTTACTTTTGTCATGGTTGAAAACATTATTCATCCTTAATAATTTCACTTATAAGACAATATCAGTTGTGCAAACCCTTTCCTGGGAACCATGTGATTTCTCCGCCCCCCACCCCTCCCCCCGAGTTCAGATTCCTGCAAATCATGTGGTTTCCTCAGTTTACAGTAATAAGCAGGACTCCTGGAAATTTTGTGGTCTCCTCAGTTTACAGTGATAACCAGGATTCCTGGAAATCACACAACCCTAATTCCTGTAAAACATGTGACCCCTTATGTTCCAGTCAAGTGAGGAGGGGGTCGAAGGGTTTCCCTCTTTTCCCTCTCCGTATTTGACCACAGCAGGTTTAATTCTTTCTTAAACTGGATGTATTGGCCAATTTAATAGGTGTTTGATTGGTTCTTGTTATGATCATACCAATTAACTAATCAGACAGGTTTTCTTGAGTTTAGCAAAGAACGAGTTTAACTTTATTGTACCTAAATCGAACTAATAAAAAATAACTACATGCTAACTTTCACTTACACATACACTAAAGGTTTACACACACACAAATAGGTTACAGAGTGGGGAAAGTTAATTTGGTTGAGCTAGAGTCCATAAAAAAGGGGTATACAGTCTGTGGCGTTTGGTGATTCAGCTGGCTTCTAGCTGAATTCAGAGGTCCTGAGGCTTTTAGTTTGAAGAGGTAGATGACTGGTTTGGCGAGTCTCTTGGAGACAATGATGCGGTGATTTCTTCCAACGGGGTTTCTGATTGTAGCCGGAGTATGCAAAGGTGATTAGTCAACAGGCAGGTTTTGAAAGCTTTCAAGCTGGAATAGAGAGAGAGAGAGAGAGGGAGGTACTCCCACTTAGGGTCTGCACATGTGCACATGTCAGAGTTGAAAGGGTTCTCCTCTGTCTGCTGCAGAAAGACATAAGCTTAAAACCACAGAAGGGGAGGGGCTTGTCACATGACAGTCACTCAGTGATTCAAAACAGCAGTAAACAGTATTTCTCTCTTGCTAAAAAGAAAAAGCTGCATTTGCTGACTACACAACCACTAGGTGGCACTGTACTGGCACTTGTGCAAATGCAGCCAGTTCCACCTAAATGTCACAGTTTGTGACGTTCAGGCAGCCGCCAGGTCTAAAGATGGCGCTGTTCAAATAATCACAGAAAGGCAACGTAAACCCATGGCAGCACACAATGGCTGGAGAGAGCGGGCAGGGTGGGGGGAAGTGGGGAGTGAGCAAGCGGGTGGGCGGGAAAGCGGGGAGCGAGAGGGTGGGGGGGGTGGAAACGAATGAGTGGGTGCGAGACGCGGGAAGCGAGTGGCCGGGGGGTGGTGGTGGGGAGCCCCCCGCTCTCTCCCCGCTTCCCCCCCCCCCCGCTCTCTCCCCGTCCCCCCCCCCCGCTCTCTCCCCGCTTCCCCGTGTTATGCGATGATGTCATCTGTGCATGCGGCAACCAGTCCTGGCAATGCAAACGCCGCGCATGCACAGAGAGCAATAGCCCGTTTGTGCATATGCGCATCTTGGCGCAGTCTGATGACGTCAGCGGCCGGCGTCGTCGTCAGGAATCACTTTGAAAAGTTTTCAAGCTGTTCCCTTAAACTTCCTGGGTCGTGGGTTCTTGCTGGGAAATGCAGCCATTTTGTCTCCCTCCTCACAGTCCTAAATTCAGTCACAGCGGAGGGTTGCTTGGTGAAGGGTGTAAACCTCCAAGAGACGGTTAAAGACTATGCCCAGTAGCCTTTGGCACACATCTTTACTGAAGAAAGTCTGGCTAGAACTAGCATCAATCTGTGTCCAAGCTCCCGTGGAGTAAAGACCATGTGTGAATTGCAAACTATCGTCTGGTTGTTAAATATAATTTTGTTATTTAATAAATCCTCTCAATTTGTTGCACCAGAACTACTGTCTGCAATTGTTTTGTCCAAGAAATCAAATAAGGTTCAGAACTGCCCAGAACCTTTACAAATCTAGTTAGGACCATGGGATCATCATTGTCAGCGTTATCAGCAGACAGGACCTTGGCCAAAAAGTGTGAAAGATGTGCCTGCATCACTGCAGTGCCCTCTTAACATTGGGTATGCATCAGTATTAGGCCAAATGAGACTTGAATCCATATGCTTTGGTCCATTAAAACACTAACCTGCTTGATCTTCTCTCTCTAAAAACAAATGAGACTGATTCATGACCAATGTCATTCCAGGCCTTTTATTATGGACAGGGATCCAAATGTTATATTTATTACGTTTTTAATGAAATTAAGATAGTTATGACTTGAATGAATGATGCTGGTTTTAATGTATGAAGGGAGATTGGAATTTTTGTTGTAGCAAAGCGAAGAATGTTTGCACCAATGAATGGAACATGGTTTATGTTTGGTTGCCAGTGATAATGTCAAATGTTCTCAGGTCAGATATAAGCCAAGTTTGATGCCAGATAAATCTCCCTTTCACTATATTTCAGTCAGAATAGCCCCACTCCCACCAGTGGGAATATTTTTATTTGCTCTTACAGGTGCCATCTCTAATACCAAGTAATTAGTTTCAAAATGCAGACAGCTTTTTGTTTTGTATTTGTATTCATTTGGAACTCCATTGAGATTGCCTCAGACCTGCCTTGCTTAGCAGTCATAAAGCTGACAGAAAGACAGAGGCAACTTTCATGCTGTTAGGTTGAACCGGATATGAACTCAAAGTCTCACAGGTGAAAAGAAATCATATTCCAAGTGTGCAGTCCATTGGAGCTCTGACAACACACTATGCAATGGTATAGGATCACATGAGTTTGTCCCCATAATCCTGCAGAAAGTGAGTTATGAACCTAAGCCATTTCCTTAAAGGGTGGTGCAGAACAGAGGCCAGATGCTTTACTACAGGAGATGAGGAAAACATTTCGATGGAAAGACCTTGTGTTGCTTTTACACTGTACTGTTATGATACCCCCAGGGAAGCTTGGGCTTTTAAAATATTACACATGTATCCAAGTATACATTTAACAAGAAGAGTATGCAGTGGTAAGTGGATTTAATAATGCTGTTATGAAAGTTCAAATGTTTGTGTTTTCTGCATTATTTTAGACATTTATTTTGTGAACAGGCTGAAAGGCTAGTCTTTGGAAAATGTCCTTATTCATTACTGTAATTGATAGTGCACATGGCATTCTGTGCTGCGTAGCACAAGATGCATTAGCCACTTTCTAGTTATTTTTTTTTAGCTCTCCTTGAAAGCTGGGAGTGAAGTAAGAGACTCTATAGTATTACTGTAATTGTCAGTGTGTATGACACATATACTTTATGGCAGAGGATATATTCATTATACTCCTAAAACTTTTGCATATTTCCTGAGCAGTTTGACTGATTTGTGGAGAGGGCATAATGGGAAGAATCGTACCAACTGTGTGGAGATGGCTTTGATGGTAGGCAATGGGGAAATTTTTGAGCATGGTGTGTTGGGTTGGCCACCCAATGCATTCCCGCCTTCGGCAAGATCAGCCGGAGGTGAGTGAGCAATGGAAGTGGCTACCCGCCTGGCAGCAGCAAGTAATCAATTAGTATCAATTATCTGGTCATTGGGGTCCCTGCCCAGATTGGGGATCTTACCGGCGGGGAATGAGCCCCATGCTGTGGGCAAAGCCTGGTAGGTCCCGAGAGGCAGCCTCCATGCAATAGGCCGGGGGGGTCAGTGAAGTATGTAAATCCATCTCAGGCAGCTTCTGACCCATTTTTGGCCCTGGCCTCTGAAAATCTTTAAAGGTGATAAGATTCCACCCAATCAGTCAGACTGCTCAGGAAACATAATACTTTATACAAGAGAATCTAGATAAACATGAGAAAGACAAAGCACAGAATTCTCATATACTATTTCCATTCCAATTGCACAGAAGTTCTGATCCCAATATTGAATTAATTTACACTGTGCATTAGGATTCAGGTTTAGTACATCACCTCACTTAATAAATATTGTCTGAGGTGTCCATGGTAATTCTCAAGGAGAAGCATACTCTAAAGTCTTTGCTTAAAAGGAAGACCTTATGGGTGAAGAAGTGTGACCTTGTCATAATGTAACACAGTGCAGAAATGGTCTTCACACCTTAATTTATTGATCTCTCCTGGGTTCTCAGTGAAGCATTTAGCTTTGCATGAAACAGATTCAGCTTAGTTTTCTCCTAAGGTATTCTTATGCCAAAAATAAAAGAGAATTAATCCTGTCTGTTGAAAATTCAAATACAGTCGATGCTTTGTTACAAGGTAACTTCAGAGAGCTGCATACCCATATGCAAATAATTCAGTTAGTATACTCTTCTTCCCACAACCTGATAATTTCTAAAACCTCAGCTGTTTTCACACAATGTACTGAGTGTGGCATGAATTATCTTCTGTTCTCCTCCCATGCCCTCCTCTGTTTTCTCTCTTGTAAAGTGATTGTGAAAGATTGTCCTGTGTTTAGAGTGAAAGTGGATCTGCCTGGGAGCTGCTCTGATTGACCAAAAGACAATTATTGCATTCGGGCATAATTGAGTGATTGCCAGATGACTGAAGTGCACTGCATGATTTCCGATTTGAGAGGCCATTTCAACATTTTTAAGATAGGTCACCAATGACGGACTGATTATAGCAGTTGCAGCATTCTTTTTCCTGAAATTTAACATTTAGCATATATTGGCATTTGGAATAGCAGACCTACAACTTTTATTGCACCTCCTGTTTCCTCCCATGTTTTCTGTTCATCTTCCATTTTTCTCCCTGAGGAGCTGCTTTTCTATTTGCTTTATTAGGTCATCTGTGTCAGAGTTAAGCTGCAGATGCATTTGCAACAGTACATTCATTTGTCAAACTTGACTCCATTTGTTAGAAGGACCTTGAAAAAATATACTAGCAATGGGCAAGCCAGGTTTCTCATACCTTATTGCTTGCTTCAGCAAGTGATGTCTTATTCTGCATTTACACTTATTGCATAGCGACAGAATTCCAGATGATAACACTGACCAGGAGAAGTGGTGCGTGGAGCTTCACTGCTGATGCTCTGTCCAGACTTTTACAAAATGTTGACGTGTAACTGCAGTAGTTCTTGTGTTCTTGGTACAAACATGGAAGTTTGGCTTATTCTCTACAACTCTGATTGTTTGGAGCAACCTCACCTGAGATCGGCATCATAATTCTGCTGCTCCGATAGTGGCTAATGGTGGCAAATGGGGTTACATTGAGAGACCACACCACAGGCTAGCAGACAATCCTGATATAATGAGGTGCTCTGTTTAGTGATCCTAGCCAGGAACGGTTAAAACTCGTTCCAGACAGGAGCAGGTGAAGATTTTTTTAACTGGCAGCCCTGAAAGTTGAAAAGTATTGATACCTGTTAGTACTTTTTAATTGCTCATGTGTTGACAGCTGCAGCAACAACAGCAATGACAACCTGCATTTATATGGCACCTTTCACATAGTTAAATGTCTCAAGGCACTTCACAGCAACATTATCAAATGAAACTTTACACTGAGCCATTTAAGATATTGGAACAGTTGGTTGGTCAAAAATGTACGTATTATGGAGTGTCTTAAATAAAGAGGAGGAAGAGAGACAAAGAGGTTTAGGGAGGGAATTTCAGAGCTTAGGACCTAGGCAACTGAAGGCATGGCTGCCAATGGTGGAACAATTAAAATCAGGGACGTGCAAGATTCAGAATTGGAAGAGCACAAAGATCTCAGAGGATTGTCGGGCTGGAGGAGGTTACAGAGATGGGGAGGTGTAAAGACATGGAGGGATTTGAAAACAAGGATGAGAATTTTAAAATGGAGGCATTGCCAGACT
Organism: Heterodontus francisci; assembly: GCF_036365525.1. Lineage (NCBI taxonomy): Eukaryota > Metazoa > Chordata > Chondrichthyes > Heterodontiformes > Heterodontidae > Heterodontus > Heterodontus francisci. The sequence goes on from NC_090393.1 coordinate 23,693,966, forward strand.
TGGAGCCAGTGTAGGTCATAGAGCGCAGGGGTGTTGGTGCAAGTTAGCACATGGGCAGCAGAGTTTTGGATGAGCTCAAGTTTATGGCGAGTGTAAGATGGGAGGCTATCAGGTCTAGTGGTAACAAAGGCATGGATGAGGATTTCAGTAACAGGTGAACTGAGGCAGGGGTGGAGTCAGACGATGTTACGGAGGTGGAAGTAGCCAGTCTTAGTGATGGAACAGATATGGGGTTGGAAGCTCATCTGAGGGTCAAATACAACACCAGGGTTGAAAATGGTCAGCATCAGACAGTTGCCTGGGAGAGGGCTGGAGTCGGTGGATAGAGCTTTAATAGCATATTTTCCTATTGTTATGACCGACCGCTCAAGACAGAGCCCTCAATCAAAATATGTAATTCTGATTGCGTGGGAGAAACGCACTGTTGATTCAGTCCCGTCCCTCCACAGATTGCCTAACCTATCACTTCAAACTTTCCAAATTAAAGAAAGACCCAGCCAAATTGTACCATCTATTAACCCCCGAATGAGGCGAACCAAACCAGGTGTCTTTAGATCAACAAATTAACTGTTTAATTAGAAAAACTAAATCCTTAAACACTACTAAGATATAAACATTTAAAAATAGAAAAATTAGTGTCCTTGCAGATTTACTCTCCTGCCGAAGTGGAATCTTCCGATGTGGAACAGTCCAAGGTTACTTGAAGTCCTCACAGCCGTCCGATGGGGAAAAAAATGGTTCTTCAACAGTCGGACAGTCAGTAGTTTATTTCAGAAGTTGAAGTGATGCTGTTTTTCCAGCGATGAATTTAGCAATCAACAACTTGCAGACACTTTTCAATTAATCAGTTTGGCTTTAGAATTGTTTTGAGGGGTGAAAAAATGATCAGTCTAAAATTCGCCTTTCTTCAATTTAAATGATCAGAGAACTCTGTTAGGTTCATGCTGGTCCACCTGTCTGTCTGTGTTTTAGAACAGTCAGTTTCAACTAAAAGCCAGTTCAAAAAATGTAATTGCAATAATGTATATATTTAACCTCGGTCTCCGAGTGACAGTATCCTACGACAACGAGAATGCATTCTTTGACCCACAGTCCCTGGAACTTGTTGCCTTAAAGCAGTACTGATCCTTTTCCAGTCTCAAAGGCACACCACGTACTTCCCGGAAAAGAAAAAAAAAACTACAGGATCATAACACTATAAAGGAAGTAAACCCAAAAGAGCAGATATCAGATGTGTGGCAAGTATGGACCCCATTTTAAAAAGTAGCTTGTGCACAAACATATAATTAGAAAAGGAAGTATGTTGCTTGGAGATCACAGATCTTTGCGTGAACATTGCTTTCCAGAATATTAGCAGCAGTAGGAAACAACCTTATTCTGAGAAGTATTCTTGCCCCACCTGTGATTCTACATTGCCTCCACTTCCGTATTGCAGTAATAAGGTCATTTTGTTTGAAGTTATTCAAATTAATAACAGTACCATTTTCTGACAACTGCAGAAATCTTTGCTTATATGATTTTGCATGCTTGCACGTGAGATCTCCGAATTCTCTAGCGATGTTAACAATAGGATAAAATTGTATTTTATATTACTGTAATTATTCCAATTTTCAGCAATCCATTCCAGCTTCCCTTAGCAAGAGCAGTTGTTCCCTCTAGACACTAGTTACTGCTTGAGAACGCACCTGCATTACTTGCCCTCCTTTTGTCCCCTTTTCTCTGGGGCACTAACTGCACTCTGCTTAGCACTCCTCCTCCTCTTCCTCTCCACGAGGAATCTTGCTGTGTTAAGGGAATTGCTGCTGTGCCAGGCTGCCCCTATTATTCATTTGCACCTTTTTAATAGACTTCATTCTAAAGGAGTTAGTTTCTGTATGCAATCAGCTTCAAACTTTACTTTTATTTCTAGTTTTTTATAGCAATTTTTGGGAAGGGCATTGTGTTCCAATATGGAATCCTTCGTTATTAGTAAAATATTATAAAGCTCTCTATGTTGTCACTGCATATTATTAATGATATTATGAGGCATTTCCTCCTTTATTTTCCTCTCCTTGCAGACTTTCTTCAGACTACAGAAAGCCTGCTTTTGAGAGTGCATCTAAAGCTCGTCAGTTTGCTTATAGCCTGCTGCACAATTCAATGTGGAAACTCAGCAGTGTGTCTAATAGGACAGTTCACAACATTTATATACAAAGGAGTGTACACGCTGGAATGCAATGACACAATTGTGTCTGAAGCTGCCAGTTTTAATCTTGAAGATCAAAAGAGAACACATGGAAAATAGCTTTCACTTTAGCAGATATAAACTCAGCTGTAGAGTCTAATTTGGGGGCCCTGTAGTGGATGTTTTGGAGGAGATTGTTTCTGGTTCCAGGAATGAAATCTGGCTTGTGTTGTACCTGATTGTACCAAATTGCCTCTTTATTGGGATAGAAAAGATAATTGTGAAATACTTGTTTGCTTATGAAACTGAGTATAATTAGAGTGGAAGGAAAGGTGTTCGGTCCATTAAAATTCTGTGTGATAGCAGTGAAAGAGCTTGACGAATTGGAATTGTATACAGTAGGAATTAATGAGTTGTGATTTGGAATAATGGAATATTTATGTTGTGTTTATCTGGAGTTTCCAGTTGACTAGGAATGAGCATTGCAGTTGCAGAGCCTTCAACCATCACTCCCTGATATATTATAACTCTCTTCCTAAATCCATCCTTTTATATTTCACTGTTCCCACTTTTCTCCCAATTGTTTCTTGGTGTCCGATTCCTCTTTGTAAAGTGCTTTGGAACTCTTGCTTTGTTAAACACATCATGTAAGTACAAATTGTTGTGTTTCAAAATCTTAATCTATGTAAAGGTGTGACACAGTGAGTTGGGGATATTTGTGAAGAATGGCTTGAGGTAACTTGAGACTGAGTTCTGAATCAGAATCACAATCTGATGCAGTATTTTCATGTACTTGATTTGTTCCTGATTTAATTCTGGCATCTGTAGATGTTTAGTAATAAGTAACATTTTCAGTTTGTTTTGTCTGTTCTAATGTATTGTATATCACAAGATTATTTAGATTATTAAAATGCTTTTAAAAATGATTATACCAGTCAAATAAATCCCATCATAATCTGCATGTGCAGACTTTGTAATTTGTATTATTAGCCAGTCACCATTAATAGGAATAAATGCTAAAGGGGGAAAAATTTTTTAAAAGCTTTATTGACCAGAATACACCATTTGTATGAGAAGCATAAATAATTAATTCATGACTTAATCACTAGTAAATGATTGGCCTTGTACTCATGGGAAATGGCTGTCATAATTAGATAATTTGCTTGTACGCTGACGTCCTGTGTTTAACGAAAAGGCTGCAAAAAGCTTTTAGATTGATTTGGTTTGTTGTATGACCCTGACGGTCGTAATGCAGTGAGTGAAATCCTGTCATGCTGGATTAACTTTGCACCAAGCTGTTTATATACATGTTTTCCATTCTTTCCTTTTCTCTCCAGCCATTTGTTTAAAATTTATTTTCTCCCTGTCTGTGGTAAATTGAGGATTTCTATGGTAAATTTCTGTGGAGGTCCAGACCTCCTTTATTTGGATTAAAACTTACAGAAAATGTAAAAAAAAACTGTGGGATTTACTATAGGAAATTAAATAGTGCAGTATCTCTTTCATACCACAGATGGATCTTAGATATCTGTTTGATTCACGAGCTTCTAGAGTGAAACTAGCCTTCTGACATGATACAGACCATTTGGAGTCTTAAGCACAGGCTAAGCTAAGACTTAAAATCTGGAACACAGTGCAAGTAATGCACCAGTTTTTATTTTCATACTGTCCCTTTTTGGGTCCTATCAATTCTGTAAATGACTCCTCTTTATGCTGGGTGGTTTGTTTTCGTCACCTTCCCTCAGTGCAAGCACTAGAATAGAAATTTGAGAGTTCTGTATTATTTTAGACTTAGATATTCTTTTGGCTACTGCCACTCTCCTTACAGTATGTGGGAAGTGCCGGAAGCTGCAGATGAGATGATTTACCAGTCAGTCTGAGTTTTTTGTTTGCTGCTGTTGGTAGAAGGAAAAAAATCAAACTCACTGCTTCTCTTAAAATACTGCTGAAAGTTCTCTTATTGACTTGAACCACTGGAAAAGGCATTTGGGCATTGGTTTAATGCTTCATCTGAAAGAAGGCACATTTCAGCAGTGGAGAACTCTCTTGATACAGCACTGAAGTGTCAGCCGAAATTATGTCTTGAATGGGGACTTAAAACTGCAACCTTCTGACTCAGAGGCGAGAGTGCTAGCATCTGAGTGAATCTGGTACTTAAGACGCAGAATAACCAAATTCCCAATGAGACTGGGGGAATTCAAACAGCTTGCCATGGGTTTGACTCTAGTGTCAGCTTACCTTCCTCCTTTGTGCTCTCTCCCTAGAGTGTGATATCAACAGCAATGTTTTTAAAAGTGTGAGACCATAGAAGGAGCTGTGTTATTTTGACACATTATTCTCATCACTGCATTTATTCTCCATATGGCAAGGATTGCAAATAGGTTGTCTGTGAAGTGCCATTTTTTAGAAGAATCAATTTTTAAAAGCATTTTATGTTTTCTTAAGATGTTTTTGTATTTTGTGACCATCAAATATTAACCAGTCACTACTTGATCAATGAAGTCCATCAATAATGCAGTAAATTCCCTCCACTGCCCACTTAATGCTTGGACAGGGTGTTGTAAATTATACTGATTTTTTTGTACCTCCGTTCTCTGTCTTCCTTTCTTAATTTTTGTATTCTGTCCACTTTATATTGTCGATGTGCAAGTGACCTGTTCCCATTTCAACCTAAGATGAAGGAGAGTAGCATGGTGTTGAGAGTGGGAGGGGGTGAGTTGTGCGCACTCTAAACTAATTTTATATAGATATATATAAGAAATTGTAAGTGATACTGAAAGGCTACTGGTGCCCATGGATTACATCCTAGCATGAGCCCAAGTCTTTAGCATGGAGAGCAGAAATAAATAAGAAAACCTTTTAAGACTGAGGTTGGTATAGTACACTGAGTGCTTTTTTGTAAATTGTACTCGAGTATCAGAAGCACCTTCGTAAAAAAAGAAAATTAAAAACATTTTTTATAATATTCTTAATGGAGTTTCTGATAAAGAAAAATAAAAGCATGGTGTCTTTCGTATATCTGTCTTCTGTCAATTATGTGAAAATTCCATCTCAAATTTAAGAAGAAAAATTCTAATTATCTTGTCTCGATGTCATTCTGCAATTGATTGTTTACTCTTTTATGTAAGACAGTGCTGATTATTCATCATTGCTGTTCTTTAATAGTGCAGATTTGTGTGAAGTCTAATTAACATTAAATAATGTTTTCTGCCACCAAATCCTGTGTGGTTCAGTGAAAGCACATAAAGTCCCAACATTTTAATAAATGGTTTGTAATAAACTGAATTAACAATAGGTTCATAATAAAGATTATCCAATAAAGAAGGGAATTAAATATTCATGTACATTAATTTTCAGTGTCACATTGGGTTTTGCTTATATTGTTTTCTCCATGGCTGATTTACTTATAAGGACCCTGAAAACTCTAATGAGAAACATTGTTGAGTATTAATTACAGCCATATTCCATTTAATTAGAAACTGTTCTGAAAAAATGCTATTAATATGCTTGAATATTAGTTTAGATATAGTCAAGTGCTTTGGCTGGAGATAAGTGGATTTTCATATTTAAAGATCTTGAGTTGGTGAGGGCCAGCACATGATGGAATGAAAAAAAAAATTGGCTCTGTTCTGTGGTGGAACTAAAATTAGACTGGATATGATAGTCTCAGCAGTAAGAGTGGCTGAGTCTTCAGTATATTTAATGAGTCTCTGGGCACTGTGCTGTCAAGTGCGTTTGTGTTTATAGTATGTAGGTTTCAGCATTTTGGTGCCTTTTGAAGCTTTTTAGCTCTAGTATTCTGTGAGGGGAAGAGGTGTTTGTCTTTGTACCTATGTTTCTTTGTGTGTCTTTGTTCCTACTTTGGGTGCACTTTTTGTATGTACCTATGTGCCTCTACATATGATGATATCTCTGGCTAAGAGGGAACAGATTCTAGAAGGTACCATTAACTCTGGTGCTATGTAGGAAGGTTTTGTCCTCTGGTGTCAATATACCTTGGCGGGGGTATGGGGTGGTGGGAGGCTTGGGTAAAACATCTAACATGTTATACACTGCTGCAAGGATTAAAAGCACCATGAAGGAAAAGTAACAGTGGTTTGCTTAAGTAATTCATTCGACGATTAGGCAGTATAAAGTGATAAGGGCTTCTTGTACTGGACTGACGCCAAGGCAGCAGGCTGGGGTGCTTACTCAGTTGTGCGGGGTACTTGATGTTGTATGCAATATTTCATAGTAGACAGTGCGCATCTTTTATTGGAGCAAGAGCACAAATTTCATCCATGGGAACAATTAAATATTATAAAGAAAGGGGAGAAAATTGAAGCTATTATGTAGGTTGTTCTATACGAATGCATCGCCTGACAGGAGTGTTAATTGTACGTATTCCTCTTTGTTAAATTGAGAAATAAACCACAGTAATGATCAGTGGTACTGATCTGACCCTGATCCATTGAACTTCAATTGCGCACTGTGACATTGCTAAGTAATGGCTGGTACAAGAGAATGCCTATTGGCATTCACATTTATTGTGGAGTCAAAGATTATAAACTTTTTTTCTGGAATCTGATCCATGGCCAACTGAATTGAATAAGTTGGGTTGGGTCTGATACAGTTTTAACTCACTCTGCATTGAAACAGTTATAAATATTTTAAAAACAAATTAGAGACAACTCCAGGATTGTTAGTCTGTTACTCAAGATGGTTACACTAGTACCATAACACCATCACATGACAGGTCACATTAACTCAGGTAATAGTGATGTGTTCAAACTTTAGTAAATACTTCAGAATTTTCACTTTTTGGTTTATATTGCACTAATTTTATCATTTTTAATGGATTGACAAAGCATATGACATACAAAGGGGGAAATCCTTTCCTCTGACAGTCAGAATGACTGCTGTTTTCTTGGCAGTTCTGACACAAAGAGAATTAGCTGCATATTGTATTGCATGGTAATTACTGGCAGACTTTATGCGACATTCAAAATGCTTTTATGATAGTCAATCAGGGCACCTTGTTTTTTTCTGTATTTCATACCTATTATGATAAAAAACTCCAGTCTCCATTGAAGGTGGTTAAGGAAGAATTCAACTCATGACAATAAAAGCTTTTACCAGTAATACCTAAATTATAGCGTATCTCTTATTCTAACAAAATTAACCAGATGTGTCTTGCAAGTGAGCAATGATCCCCTTCCGCCGCTCCCTGCCCCCTCAACCCCTGCTCCATTGTGTCTGGCATTGATCAGTAATTAACAGCTGATTCCACATTTCCCAGATGGATCAGTAAAACTTCCAAGAGATCTCTTTACATCTGCTCATCTATAAGATTGTTTTATGTTTTGAAAAAGATGTGATAGTGTCCTGCAGGCAGTTTGCATACAGTTGCTGTACTCTGTAGGGTATTGATAGCTAAAATAAGTAATGGTCTGGTTAATGTTATTCTTTTGGGCCTCCTTATCTCGAGAGACAATGGATACGCGCCTGGAGGTGGTCAGTGGTTTGTGAAGCAGCGCCTGGAGTGGCTATAAAGGCCAATTCTGGAGTGACATGCTCTTCCACAGGTGCTGCAGAGAAATTTGTTTGTCGGGGCTGTTACACAGTTGGCTCTCCCCTTGCGCCTCTGTCTTTTTTCCTGCCAACTACTAAGTCTCTTCGACTCGCCACAATTTAGCCCTGTCTTTATGGCTGCCCGCCAGCTCTGGCGAACGCTGGCAACTGACTCCCACGACTTGTGATCAATGTCACACGATTTCATGTCGCGTTTGCAGACGTCTTTATAACGGAGACATGGACGGCCGGTGGGTCTGATACCAGTGGCGAGCTCGCTGTACAATGTGTCTTTGGGGATCCTGCCATCTTCCATGCGGCTCACATGGCCAAGCCATCTCAAGCGCCGCTGACTCAGTAGTGTGTATAAGCTGGGGGTGTTGGCCGCTTCAAGGACTTCTGTGTTGGAGATATAGTCCTGCCACCTGATGCCAAGTATTCTCCGAAGGCAGCGAAGATGGAATGAATTGAGACGTCGCTCTTGGCTGGCATACGTTGTCCAGGCCTCGCTGCCGTAGAGCAAGGTACTGAGGACACAGTTATTAGGCAATTGTTAAGTGCAGAAACTGTACCTGAATGGGAAGTTACCCCCAGTATTCAAAATGTGAGTGAAACATGAGCCTAGAAATTATGGATCACATCTGTAGTAGGAAAGATAAACAAAAGCATTAGACCAAACAATAATTATGCTTATTCTGTCTGTCTTGATAGAATTACTACAAAATGTGTATGATCAATGGCACCAATGTACAAGTCACAGTGCTGCAATTAGAAAATATTACAACAGATATGGAGAGTTGCCTGTTTAATCAGGTTTTGTTGTCTTTCATGTGCTCGAGGCTAAGGTCCAATTTTGTTCTGTTGGGGTAGCAACATTGATATTTCCCAAGGAAGCATATTAGTGTACGCATATATAGCTGCATATTTCTTACTTTATAACTTAAAAGATACCTTACTAAATTAAATGCTACAAAGTTCTTCTGCCCTCCCAAAACCTATCTCTCCAATGTGAACTCTCCTACACATATTCGCTTCCACCCCTTCAACCTTGCCATCTCCCATGGTCTCTCTCCTCTCATGATATAGATCACAGACAAAGCCATTTCTAGCCACTTCCTTATATCGCTAACCACCTACAGTCCTGACCCCTTAGAACTCGCTCTGAAGTTACATAACCATGCTTTCAAGCTCCCAGCCTTTGGCCCTCAATTTCCCCCAATACTGAATTCGCTCATCTCCACCTTTGATGCCATGGAGTCCTGTAAAATCTTTACTCTTCCTTATTCTGGTCAATCTCCCTAGAATGACTTCCATCTTTGCTCCCACAAATGTAAGGGCTGCAGAACTGAGAACATCTGGCACATTTATCATCAGATTTGGTTGGACCACATCAAGGGCCAGCAGGTGTCACTGCCCTCAGTGCTCCAGGAGTGAAAAGATAACTCCTATTTTCTATTTTCCACTATCAACTATCTCCTTAAGCCCCTACCTTCACCCTTGCCTCCGTCCATAGGTAAATCCCCTGCTCCATTTTAACTGCCCCCTTCCACCGATATGGTGGTGTTGCAGGGTGGGGAGGGGAATGCAATTAAAATCAAGGCCTTTCCTTTGTTTTCACACTTTACAGTCTTACGCCGCTCCTATTCGATGATCCTTGAAAATAGTGACTAGTGATTTGCAATAACGGAGTGTCATCTTACTGAGGAGCAAGAGGGGATTGTTTAAAGGTTTGAAAGCTCACAGAATTTTAAGAATATTTATCTCTTCGCGGACAGTGAAAGAAAGCTTTATTTTTAAAAAATCATAACTACGATGTTTAATTTAAAATACAATCAGGATTATTAGTCTGAATTAATAATTAAGTACTTTAAGTTGTTATGAATTAAGTTGATTGAAGCACTGTGCCTGATGCTGTAGATGCTCAATCAAGCTGCCTTCCTTCTTTTGCAAGTTGCTGTACTGTACTCCTACATATCCATTGCTGTTGAGATATCAAAAACATTGAAATAACCTTATACTGTAAAAGGCACATATCTTTCTCTCTCCAGTAAATCAACAATAAGGGACAATCTTATCACAGAATCACAGAATTGTTACGGCCCATCGTGTCCGCACCAGCTCTCTGAAAGAGCAACTCTCAGTTCCATTCCCCCCACCTTCTCCCCATAACCCTGCACATTCTGGGTATTTTTCAGAATAACTATTAAACAATAAATATTTCCCTTTTCCCTCTTTAGATCACCCGATACCATGTGCAAGGCAGATAAACAGACTGCCCTTAGGTGTCTGCCAATGCAGCTTTGTTATTGGTACAAATAAAACTTACAAGAACAGTCTGGGGTGCCCCCTACTCCGATTTTGCTTTCTCTTTCCTTCCCTCTGGTGGAGAGTGGACCTGTACACTGCTTCCTGTTCCATGCTGCATGGCTGAGAATGTTGAGTTGGTACAAGCTAAACCTATTTCTCTGCGCCACCGCTCAGTCCATCAGCTGACAAATGAAACAGCTTCAGTCTCTTAAAGTGCTGCTGATCCTTTCCCCTAGTTGGTTTTGCCTCATAAACCTTGCTCTCCTCTCTACCTATCCCTCCCTCTATCTCTCCTTTCTTTCTTTCTCTTCCTCTCCCCCCTCCTATCTCCCTCCTGTATCTCCTCTCTCTGACTCCACTCTCTTTTATACTCCCTCCTCTCCCCCGTCCCCTATCCCACTCTCCACATTACCTCTCTGGCTTGTGTCAGTATTGGCTAAGTGGTAGTACTCTTGCCTCTGAGTCAGGAGGCTTTGCATTCAAGTTCCACTCCAGAGACTTAAGCACATAATCTTGACTGACGCTCCAGTGCAGTCCTGAGGAGTGCTGCAGTGCGAGAGTTGCCATCTTTCAGATGAGATATTAAAGTGAGGCTCCGTTTTGATTTTGATCTATCTTCTCTGTCAATATTTTCAGCCTTAGTTGTGTCCTACAATGTGGATCTTGACTCTTCAATTAATACTCTGCTTAGATTGAGCTGGTAAAAACGTTGCGTATTTGCAATTTTCATATTTATGTTTTTTCACAATGCAATAATATCTATTTAGATAAAGCAGTAAATGATGCCCATAGGGTTAACACAAAAGATGTATCCCTTATAACTGCACATTTATATGAATGAACTTGTTTACAAATAAATGAAGGAACTTTTCACACCAGAAGTTACTTATATACTTTATAGAAATGTGTGTTAAATGGGGAATACACACTGTAACCACTAACAAGGGAGCAACAATGTTGTATTAGAACAATATTAATAATTAAAGCTGATGGTTATGGTATACTTATCTTCTCATTTTCACTGGTCACAGTTACTGCCAAATCAGTTCATTAGCAGCCACGGTGCTGAATGTCAGTTTTCGGCTGCACTGCTAGCTAATATTATGTGCTGTTGCTACAGAGGCCAGAAAACATTGTCATATAACACAGACATTTATACTATAATTGTATTCCTGATGAGATGCTGAGATTATATTCTGCACCCAGACATCTTGTTTGAAACAATGCTCAAATGGTACAAGAGGAAGCTTAATTTTCTTTTACAGTTTTCATTGTCCCTTTTAATTACAAAATATATCACACATTTCATGCCTTAGGATGTCCTAAAGTGCTTTACAACCAAAGAAGTACTTTTAAAGTGTAGTCACTGATGTAATATAGGAAAAACAGCAGCCAATTTGCACACAGCAAGCTCTCAAACAGCAATGAAATAAATGATCAGGTCATCTATTTAGATGTTGGTTGAATGATAAATGTTGGCCAGGACACTGGGAAAACTCTCCTGCCCTTTGTCGACTTGTGCCTTAGGATCTTTTACATCCACCTGTGAGGGAAAACGGGGCTTTGGTTTTATTTCTCATCCAAAAGCAGCATCTCCAGTGGTGCATCACTCCCTCAGTACTGCACAGAATTGTCAGCCTAGATAATGTACTCTAGTCTCTCGACTGTGACTCAGAGGTGAAAGTGCTGCCACTGAGCCACAAGTGCACTATGTTATTGTCATTGAGGAGCATGAGGACAGACCAGTTTGAAAACACCTTCATTGAGGAAGTCAGGGTATTCTGTGGTCAGCCTGCCAGGAGATGGTTTTGACTAGTGTGTTAAAGGGTCTCCTTTTTTCCGAATAGAAAGATAAGTACAGATTCAGTTCATTTAACCCTCTTGACACTTCTGTGCAGTACTGAGCGAGTGCCGCACCATTGGAGATGCTGCCTTTCAGAGGAGATATAATTGCCTCTTGCATCAGTCCAGAGTACAGACAGCCTGTATAAAAGGGGGTCTGAATGGATTTAAAGAGTTGGATCCACCAGAAGGGAATACAACCTTTGGCGGTCCTTTTGGGTTTTGTTGGATTATACAGGCAGTTTGCATGTAGCGTGTGTATCTTTCAGGGTCTTCAGAAAATAAATAAGCAAAGCTTTGGTTAATATTTTTTAGAACTTGACAAAAAGAGCAGTTAAATTTGAAATGGAAAATAAACACTTAGTCCCTTGTCATCTATCTTCAGAATGTCTCAAAGTGTCACATATAATTCATGCAAAGAATATTATGCAGGTACACGTCATCTACTTTGCACACAGGAGGATCCACAAACAACAGTGAGGTGAATAACTAGTTATTTTGTTTTTGCTCTTGGTTGACAGAGTAATCTTGGTCAGAACACTAGCAAAATTCCTGCTCTTGTTTGATTGGAACGGTTGGATCTTTGACTTTCACTTACCAGAACAGCTAGATGTGGGTTTGGTTTAATGTATTATCTGAATGATAGCATGCTATTCTGATAGTCATAAAAAGAAAAAGACCTAAGTCTGAAAATCACAGACAACTTAATCCCAACATCGGTAGGGAGGAAAATACTTCACAGTCCAGTATTACTTTCTGTCAATGCTCGTCTCACAAGCACCAACAGTAGAAGGAGTAGCCCATCTGGATTTAGAAGCCACAGGGAACTTTTCTGATTGATAATCCTTTTGTGTGAGCATTTCAGCACATGTGCCAGATTACTGACACCATTATGTTAAGGAAAGCATTAACCTGTTTATTTGTATTCATTGATGAGGAAATTAATGCACTAGGATCTATCCATTGAATGAATGTAATCTATTTTGGTTTTCAGATGACATTTGATTATGTTCCATGGGTGAGACCTTTAAAGAAGATTGAGGCTGATGGAATTAATGGCACATTAGCTGTTGGATTGTAAATTAGCTTGAGCAAAGGAAGCAAAAGGTGATGATAACTGAGGAAAAAAAACTCTAGAGAGCATTATTTTGCGGATTGTAATGACTCTGTTCTTGATCTCCAGCTGCTTATGCTATTCATAACTGATATGGAGGAGAGAGCACTTCTTGTAATAATGTCATAAAATTTGATGATACAAAGCTTATAGCCAGGTAACAAATATAAGGAGGTTGAATAGTTTTCAAAAAGATTTGAACAAGTTGAGCAGATGGGGTAAGGAATAACAGATGTATTCTAATGCAGATAAATGTTAGTTCCTGCTCCACCATGCATCACCTATCAAGCATATAAAAGATGAAGGAGTACCTATTAGCAAAGGATCTGGGTGTAACTAATGGATCAGTAACTGCAAGTTTTCAGCCAATATGAAGCTCAATAATAACAAAAACAATAATTATGGAAACATTTTACAACTAACTCTACCAATAATTAACCTAATTCTCTAACACCCCTCTGACTAGGGATGTAGATATTGGTAAGCGTCTGCCTTGCTGTACTTTTTTCTTCTTCCCTTCTGTGTCTTTCTTCTTGCCTTTCTCGCTTTCTGTTCTTTAGCACTTTCTCACCTGCTTTCCTTCTGTTCTCTCAACTCCATCTCTTTTGTGTGCGTGTCTCTCTCTCTCTCTCTACCTTCTTTAGTGTTATTCCTTGCTTCATCTCTGTACTCTCCCTTCCCTCTATCCGTATCTCTATCTTTGCTCATTCCCTTGCAACTCTCTCACCTTTTGCTGTATCTCTTTCCACTCTGTTCCTTCAGTCTGTCTCTCTGAATATGCTTCTTCCTTCTGTTTCTTACCTCCCATTAGCCTCTCTCTACTCTTTTCTGTTTTTGTGCGTGTGTGTCTCTCTCTCTCTCCTTTGGCTCTCTGGTGTCTCCTCAGTCTCTTTCTTTTTCCCTTCTATCAATACCTCTCCCCTCTGTTCTGTATTTGTTTGTCATTTCACCTGCCCTTCTGTCTATCTCTCTGGCCTTACTTTATGTCCCACTCTTCCTCTTTCTCCTTTGTTCTCTTTTTCCTCCTTCCTTCTGTCTCTTTGTCCTCTTTTCCCTTTCAGCTTTTTCTTTCTCCTCTCTTACAGTAAAAAAGGAGGTGATTCGACCCAGTGTGCCTGCACTGGCTTTTTGCTAGAGCAATCCAAAATTAATCCCATTGCCCTGCTTTTTGCTCACAGCCCAGTATTAAAGACATAGTGAATGGTCTCTCCCTCAACCACTCCTGTAGCAAAGCATTCCATGCTCCAACAATGGTTCATGCTTTCTCAGTTTCAGTGAGAATGTAAGCTGATGACCCCTCTGATCACTGATATTCTAATCTGAAGAAATAATCATCATCTATTCACTCTATCAAATCTCCTTATAATTTAAAAAAGTCAACTTGATTTCCTTTTAACTTTTCCTCCTGCAATACACAAAGTCAGACCTCATGCCCAACATCTGCCTGAACACAAAATAAGATCCTTTCTATTTCTCCCTTTGCATTGCATGCTTGCAGCTGGGTGACCAACCTTTTTGTCAGTTCTGCTTGTACAATGGCCTTTTAGCCACTTGAAGGTGTGAAGGAAGTATTCGTACAAGTGTGTCATGATTGGTTGGTTTTCCATTCCTGCAAATGAAATCAGGTTTCATGAAATCCCCCTCTGGGAAATTCACACTGAACTACTACTTTGTTAGTCTTAATTTCTATTTCAAAATGGTTTTAAATCCAAATAAAAAGAAGGCAGGAATGCATAGCCCAAGTTGAAACAAGTTACTCTAATCTTGCATGAAGCAAATTTGGAGTACTAAGTGTGGATTTGCTCATTGGCTTCAAAGGGATAAGATGCATTGCAGAGCGTTTAGTGAAAAATTACCAATAATTCCTGGAATTATGGCACCAAATCATAAGGTCAGATGTGCAGAATTGAACTGGATTTCACACAAAAATTGAGGATTGGAGCGAATATGCTGAGAGGTGCGTATGCAGAATTAAGGACATATACAGAAGATAAAAGAAGCCAAATGGAGATGGGCTGGGCATGTTGCTCAAAGAAATGATCGGTGGACAAAAAGGCTAATGGAGTGGCAGCCAACAGGAAACAGAAGAAAGGGGAGACAGAGAAGAAGATGGAGAGATGACATAATATCATACCTAGGAACCACATGGGCGAGAACAGCAAGGGAGCGAGATAAATAGAAAAGGCATGAGGAGGGCTGTACCCTACAGTGGATGAACACAGCCTAAATGATGATGATGACATATGCAGATGGAAGTAGGTTACTTAGATTGTGAGCAGAGAACTTGATGGGAAAGATATAAAATTAACAAGCCTCAAATGAAACTAGACATTTCAGGCAGTATTTTTGTGTTGATTACTTTTAGAGAAAAAAATATAGAGATTGCACACTTTATACCTGTCTCTACTTCGGGCTATAATTAGTGACAGTGGAAAATATACCTTTTGAAGAATCTTTTTCCCCAAAAAAGAAATGATATTTACAGTGGACATCCAGCAAAGGCAATTAATACCTTGCCAATATAATCCTTCTAAAGAAAGCTAGATAAAAATAAGACTGGGAACAGGATTCAAGCTTGCTGTGCCAACTAAGATACTCCACAGTTCTAGTGCTAATGGAGGTGGGAAGATGACTAAAGGATAGCCAGCCAGGGTTGCTTTGGGAGGTATTTATGCAGAGGTTTCCATCAGAAGATTGAGCGTTTGGATAGAGTCCATTATGGAATAGATTATACATGGTTTGTGAAAGAGAATGGGTTGATGGCCATATAATCTTTAGTTATCCAATATGTTATGTTATTTATCTTAAGCAATTCAAAATGTTTGCATTTTCTTTTATCAATCATGCATCATCTTTCTGAGCTCTGTGTTTGTGTTTTACAAAACAAAATTGTGAATTAATTTACTCATTTTTTAAGAATGTATTGAATTCAATACTGTACACCAGCTATGGTGCTTGCCCATATATTTTATGGAAGTTGAACCATCCAGGGTTCGGTGGATGATGATTCTGTGAATACCAATGATTGTATCGTTACCTTACATTTGCCCATTCCAGTGGATTATAACAATCCCTGTGTAATCATAGCTGAGGGGAGATCTGATTGAAATGTACAAAATTTTGAGAAGCCTGAATAGAGCGGAGGTGAAGGGCCTATTTATCTTAGCAGAGAGGTCAGTGATTAGGGGGCATACATTTAAAGTGATTGGTAGAAAAATTAGAGGGGAGATGAGGAAAAACTTTTTCACCCAGAGGGTGGTGGGGATCTGGAACTCACTGCCTGAAAGGGTAGTTGAGGCAGAAACCCTCAACTCATTCAAAAGGAGTCTGGATATGCGCCTCAAGTGCCGTAATTTGCAGGGCTACGGACCAAATGCTGGAAGGTAGGATTAGAATAGGTGGATTGTTTTTCAGCCAGCACGGACACGATGGGCCAAGTGCCCTCTTTCTGTGCTTTAAACTTTCTATTTTCTATTTTTTCTATCTTCAGTCCACGAATCATATATGATCTCGGTCAAGATTTTAAAAAAGCCAAACTCAGTAACTCAAACAAAATGGCAGGCAAAATAAAAATCAAGTATGCTTGTGGGTAAAATATAAATTGAGGAGTGAACTCCAGCCCATGGACAAACATCTGTTAATTCTTAACTAATAAATGATGTGTTAATCTCCTGGGAATTGTTTTATAAATAGAGCCTCAGGAACAAAATATGGGGGGAAACTACCACTTACATTATCTCTGTCCTTCTTTGCAGGCATACTTCCGACAGGGTGTTGCTCTCCAGTATCTCGGCCGCCATGCAGATGCGCTGGCTGCATTTGCGTCTGGGCTGGCCCAAGATCCGAAAAGCTTGCAGCTGCTGGTCGGGATGGTGGAAGCCGCCATGAAGTCTCCACTGCGAGGTAAGGTCGTGCAAAATGCTGTTGAAATAATTATTAGATCACTGATCAGACAGTAGGAAGGTTGCATTTGGCTAACCCAGTGCTGTTGAATCCCCCCCATACACTTAAGTAGAAACTTCAATTTGAATTTCAGTTCCACTTTCTGCAGCTCTCTTTCCTGCTCCTGTAATTGTCATTTTTAATCCGAAGGAAGATTTGTTTATTAACTTCTTTGAATAAAATAATAAACGGGAGCTACACCATCTAAAATCAGTAATAGATTCTAGGGCTTCTGGTGCTAAAACAGTCTTTGCCACAGTGAACCGTAGGCATACACTTCTTATGCTGAATCATGGATATATACCCAATTTGGCAAGCTGTAGACAGACATATGGCTTGGTTAACCATATATAAATACCTGCAGTTAATCTATATCCCATTTGGTGAACCATTCAGGCAAACCTGCCGGGAGGACAGTTAGCTCAGTTGCCTAGATGGCTAGTGTGTGATGCAAAAAGATGCCAACAGTGCAGGTTCAATCCCTGTACTGGCTGTGGTAGTTCATGGAGGCCTGCCTCCTTGCCTTGCCCCATGCTTGTGGAGTGGTGACCCTCAAGCTATACATCACCAACTGGCTCTGTCAAATGGGAGAGATGCTTATGGTCCTTTGGGACTATGGCAGCAACAACATGTAAATCTGCCTTTGTGTTCATGTTTGCCATAAGAGAAAATTTAATTTTTTTTGTAATGCTTGACTGATAAACTAGAACAGTTTATGTACAAGATGGCATTCATGCAGTTTTTAACTTTGTTGTTGAGGAGCACGTCTTGCAACACACCAACTTATTGCTTGTGAGCAATGATAGTTTCTCCTCATTTTCCTCTACCAAAATGTGCACCTTTCCAGGATCTTCCTGTAGTGCAAAGATAGTCCTCATTTTCTTTTCTACACTGCCAATTGTCTTTTTAAACCTCTTTTCCCTGTTCTCTCCACCCTCAGCTCCGAGAACGAAGGTGAGGAACTCATAGACTTCTTTGTTACCAGGATTGAGACAATCTGTTCCGCTGCTTTCCCTGCTCAGCAAGCCAGACGGTCCCCCAGGCTCCGCCCTTTATTCTAGTTCTGATCCTGTATCATTCTTCAGTTTCACTTCTATCTCCCCTTATTTATAGCTCAATTTATCTATGAGACCAACCACTTCTTCCCTTGATCACATTCCCACAACTGCTGACCTCTGTGCTAGCTGACATAAATATTCCCTCCTCCTCAGGTACTGTCCCCTCTCATTCCAAACAGGCACCATTACCCCAATGTCAAAAACCCACCCACAACCCCCCTTTATTGTTACAAACTATCACCACATCTCCAACCTTCCTTTTCTCTCCAAAGTCCTTGAATATGTTGTTGCTGCCCAAATCCGTAACTATCTTTCCTGCAGCACCAATCTTGAAACGCTGCAATCAGGTTTGCACCCTGTTCCTCCTGGCTCCATAGCTTTGTTTTTTTTAAAAAACAGTTTTTGTTTAAACATTTCATTGGGCCTTGAGAACCAATCTGTAACTTTCATGATATGGTAGGTTACTGTGATTTGGTGGTACCAGCTAAATATTATACTGATGTAATTAATTGACCATCGGTTTGTGCATCTTTTAACTAAAACTTATTGATTGTAATGTATGGTTTGCTCATAGAATCCCTGGAACCAACCTATCAGAAGCTACAGAAAATGAAGTTGGACAAAAGCCCCTTTGTGGTTGTATCTGTCATTGGCCAGGAGCTTCTGACAGCAGGACACCATGGTGCCTCTGTAGTTGTTCTGGAGGCTGCCTTGAAAATTGGAACATGCAGCTTGAAACTTCGTGGATCAGTGTTCTCTGCCCTAAGCAGTGCTTACTGGGCATTAGGGAATACAGAGAAGAGTATTGGCTATATGCAGCAGGACTTCGATGTAGCCAAGACTTTAGGTAAACACTGCAATTGTCTTACTTATGAATTGTTTGGAATTTCTACAAGGGTTGATTGCTGTAAAACTTCAAACATAATTCAACAACACCAAAGAAAATAAATCCAGACATTCTGAAGATGTTTGGGTTATTATTCATTACATTTGGATAGAAAGATATAAAATTGTTCTTTGTTGAAGATTGAGTTCAAATTAAAAATAAAAGGAAAAGTGTTTTGCCTGCAGATGTGGAACTGTCTCCAAAGTGCCATCAAATATTGGAAATTGTACTTTTAGTGATCACATCATTGACTTACACTTACTTGTTAGGTCTTGGGGATTTATCGGGGGGCGGTGGGGTGGGAGGCTGTGTTGTCTCTGCAGGTGCATCCTATCATATCTCTAAACAGCTGTAATGTAACATAGGGATGCAACAGCACAGCTGTCCCCTTACTTAAAATTTGAAAAAGATGATAGAAAAATGGACTCAGTTGTTTTTGACTTTGCAGATCAGTCACCATAGTGATTGAGCATTTGTTTCTTTTTTCCAAATGTTAAAATCAGACACCAATTTTGCATGGTTGCCGTGGTATAGAATTGTAGACAACTGAGCCAACACTTGAAGTGGATATTTACAATCAGATAACTTGTGTCCAACTGGTAATTATGGTTCCATGTGAATACTGACAGTGTTACTATGAACAGTCTTTCTGAGGTGGGGTGTTTAGGTGCATTTAATCAGAATTTTTAGCTTTCATTTTTTATATCACCTTGTGAGGATTTTCATTCTACAGAACAGAAGTAGTTCAAATTCCATAGCTAAAACCATGTTCTTAGCTTCTCTTCAAACATTACAACTCTTTGGTCACCATATTGATAATTCCTTAGATGGAGACAGAGGTTAAACAATGGAGTCCCAGAGAGGAAAAAATCTTGTAACCAGTCCATACATTTCACTCAATGATTGAATAGTACTGCAAAAATTAAAATAAATTATTGAGTTGGTAGCATAGCGCATTGCATTGATGTAATGTGCAGTGCAATGAAATACTGGGACGTGGGTTGACAGCCACAATTCAGATTGAGCTCCTAGATGCCATTATTCTATATATAAAAGTCCAAAAGCTCCTTGATTAGATTACAGCCTGTAACTCACTGCCAGGGATCTATTATTAAGATTTCGTCTGGCAGCTCTTTCTAGCAATTTTGCAGATGCATTTGTGAAGATTTCCTCTTTTTGTGAAATTGTAACCACTACTTTTCAAACATTTCCAATTTTGCCGGCAATACTGAGCAGAGAAATCTTCAAGAACCCATTTAAAATGTTGTCACACATAGTTATCAAAGGACTTCTGAATATCAATCGTCTGAACTCCTCAATTCAATTCCAGTCCGCAATTCACTGCCAGGTATCCTATATCTAGCTATCTCTATATTATATAAAATTTTCTGTTTAGCACATATTTTGGTCACCACGCTGTGTAACTGAAAAGATTTCTGTGTCGCACATCCACTTGAGTGGTCTAAATTTTTCATTCATAAAACAGCAACAACAATATTAATCAAATATAAGGAAAGCAGGTCAAAGTCCAGATCCTACCAGTGAGGGACTACTAGGAACGTAATGAAATCAATGAATCAAGTATGAACAGTCAGCAAAATATGCCAGTAAAAGAAAGAAGGGGTAAGAATTAAATCACTTCAAATATATTTTGAAAATCCATGTGACTGCCATCGGTGAACTTATTAATGAAAATAAGACTTGAAATTTTCACAAATTTACAAAATTCTCGAGAAAATGGTTACATTTATTTATACAGTTCCCATTTATGAGTTTGAAATGCGTATAACAATATTTCGTATCAAGGCTCTGTCTCTCTTTCAGAATTCTGTGGTTTGAGGTCCTGGTACTTCCCAGAGCTGTCAATCTATCATTTAAATGAGGAAAGTCAACCAAGGAACCAATTTCAACTCCCAGAATGTCCCTCTTTGCAAGGAATCTGTGAACTGCAATTCCCAGAATAAAATTAGAGTTACCTTCCTTTTGAATTTAATAAACAGCACCAAATTTTGGAGCTGGAGAGGAGGACAAATAACACACCAAGATTTTTTTTTGAATATCATGAACAAAATTGGCTATCTAGAGAGCATTTCAGAATTTTCTGTTTATGCGCTTGGTCTCCTCTCCCTTGAGCGATAGAAAAAGACTGAGAAATTGCAGCACCACAAGCTAGGGAACCATTATTTAGACAGTGATAGTGACTGAATTTTTTTCAGTATAAAATCAGCAAAACAAACTGAAGAAAAATTAAGTGATGAATTGTATTCGAGTTGTTTGTTAGTACACGCAGTGATTTATTTGTGGAATTGTATCTAAGGGAAACAAACTCCTTTCTTTCTCTATGTACAATGGGTGAGGAAAGTATGATTTACATATTCAATTTATTTTAAGTGATCAATGATATGGGTGATCATACATATATCAGCTTGTAACTAATGTGTGTTGGTCACAGCAAGGTTGGCTCGCATTTTTCAAGAATCAATCAAAAACATTTACTGCACTGTCTGTGAGTACACTGCTCAGAAGCTGCTTTTCAAAACCTTTCAGAGGCAATATATGAACATTACAGATGGGATTTTCCACTTCACTTTCCAAAAGTGCTTTTCCATTCGTTAAAAGGAATGGGTGGAAAATCGCAGGATGAAAAGGTGCAGAAGCCGAAGATCCTGACCTATAGATTTATATATGGGTGATTTGAGATGTGCTTATCAGAGTGTCACAATTTGCATAAAACATCACAACTGAACATTCTTTTTAAAGAAAATCAGAGAAATAAAGCCAGTTGCTTCCTGTTGGTTTTCTGACATTGAAATAATTGGCCTTTCCCTGGGGAAAGAAATAAACAGCTGTCAATCTGGAAAATGTTTGAACAATAATAATAATTAGCCAGTAATTGACCTCAGGATGTGTCTATTTAAACAGTTTCTTCATCCAGAGTAGCTAACCAGTGGCCCTAAATGGAAAGGCTAGGTTAGCAGCTGAACTTTACAATTGTGCTTGTGAACAACGCCAAGTAAAATTAGTCATTCTGTATATAAACCATCTCGATTAGATTTTGATCTGTAACTCACTTCTGATGATCTATTATTCTCTGTATGTTAGGCTAGTAAAGGCATTTAAATGAAATGAAATGAGCTTTAGCAGTCTCAGAGTCCTTGTTGGAGTGGTTTAAGTGAGCACAGAAAGTTAAGCAAACACAGACTAAACACTGAAGTCTGGATTAATTGAAGTCTGCGAGAATGAATCAAATTAATATAATTAAATTGAAAAGCGATGAAAGTGCTCCTGGCAATGGTACTGTAAAACAGGAAAAAGAGATTTCACAGAAAACAGTGTTTTACTGGGATTGTGTCAATTATACTTGGATTTATTCAGAGCTCTTATTTGTTTCTTTTACTCCTTTTAGCAACAATTTGGTGCCATGAAGTGGTATACTTAGGGCCTTGAAAATGGTTGTTGCCGATTCACAAAGTGCCAGCAGATTATAACATAACTTGCAAAGGCTTCAGTAGAATCCCCATTAATTCATAATGATTTTATGGCTCCAGAAAAATTAAGGTTTGATAAGTGCTTGTGTAAGCAATGCAGAATGGTTTGAGATATTTGCAACAAGTTACATTTCTATAACACCTTTAACTTCGAAAAACATCCCAAAAGGCTTCTCAGAGGAATACATCAAAAAAAA
Source organism: Heterodontus francisci (assembly GCF_036365525.1). NCBI lineage: Eukaryota > Metazoa > Chordata > Chondrichthyes > Heterodontiformes > Heterodontidae > Heterodontus > Heterodontus francisci. Next base: position 23,716,514 of record NC_090393.1, read on the forward strand.
AGAGAGAAGCAAAGAGGCTATAACTGATGACCAATTGAGACTGGAGGCAGCAAAGACATGAGTAGTAACTACTTGCCTCAGATCAGTCCTATTCTATTTTTTGATGTCAAAAAATTACATCTTAAAATAGCACAATGTAGACACCCCATGTCAATGAAGGTGGGTGCACTGGGTTGACTTAAGAGAAAAGCATAGAGCCCTTGTAGGGCAATTGTTCTTGAGCTACAGTTTTAATAAGACCTGCTTGTTCAGAAAAAGGACAAGAGCTATGCTCTTCTCATTCCACTGATCACTTTCCACCCCATCAGCCTCCGCATCGAAAGGATAATCCTCTGCCATTTCTGCACCTCAGCTTGATGCCACCACCAAACATATCTTCCCTTTCCCTCCCCTGTCAGCATTCTGAAGGGATCGTTCCCTCCACAACACCCTGGTCCACTCCTCCATCACCCCTGACACCTCTTCCCCTTCTCATGGCACCTTCCCATGCAATCACAGGAGGTGACCTGCCCTTTTACCTCCTCTCTCCTCACCATCCAAGGCCACAAACACTCCTTCCAGGTGAAGCAGCGATATACTTGTACGTTCTTCAATTTAGTATACTGTATTCGCTGCTCACAATATGGTTGCCGCTACATTGGGGAGACCAAATGCAGATTGAGTGACCACTTTGCAGAACAGCTCCACTCAGTCCACTCACGAAGAAAGCATGACCCCGAGCTTCCAGTTGCTTGCCATTTCAACATACCCCCTGCTCTCATGTCCGCATTTCTGCCTTTGGCCTGCTCCAGTGTTCCAGTGAGCATCAACGCAAGCTCGAGGAGCAGCACCTGATCTTTTGATTAGGCACTCTACACCCTTGCAGACTCAACCTTGAGTTCAACAATTTCAGAGCATGACTGGCCTTTTTTTTATATTTTTATATTTTTTTCATTGTTTTATTTATTTTTTAACCAAGTGCCTGTTTTTCATGTGGGAAGAGCTGCTCATTATTCTGCCACTAACACTCTTTCTGGACTAATGCTTTGTCTTTCACCATAAGCATTAACACACTCTTTGTCTTTGTCCCATGACAGCTTTGTTATTAAATCTCTCCTGCCCTCTTCCCTATCACACACCTTCCCTTTTGTTCTCTTCCCCACCAACCCCCTCCCCCTTCACTTGCTTAAAACCTAATTCTTTTCTAACCTTTGCCAGTTCTGATGAAAGGTCACAGACCTGAAATGTTAACTCTGCTTCTCTCTCCACCAATGCTGCTAAACCTGCTGAGGATTTCCAGCACTTCCTGTTTTTGTTACTGATCTTTTTATTTTTAATTTTTATTTTCTCCAACTCATGTTCTCTGTAAAACTTCTGCCTTGTCATCACAGTTAAGTATTGTAGTTCCATAGGAGCAGGGTGAAAAATGCATCTTGCCTGCTATGTCTTTCGCTCGCACAGAAGTTTTCCACAAGGGGCTATGTGACTTGGCTTATCATGTGCACTCTTGACATTGCAACCATACAACAGAAGAAAACATAATTTCCCACAATACATCTCTCTTTACCTACTCCCCACCCACCCCTACACACTCACGAAGAATTTCTCCATAACAGCTAGAAATCAGAAGCTCCCCAACTGAAATTTAGAATTCAGCTTACAGATACAAAAGCAAGCTTATCTAGGGTGTCAACCAAATGTCAACCGGGAAAACCTGCTGAGATGTTTTAGTATCAGTGGGTAAATGCAGTGCTTACTGCTTTATGACCCGGTATGTCAAAGAAGCAACAAGACTAAGTGCTTATCTTACCTGATATTTGTAAATACCCAAGGTAAAATACAGGAAGTGGATGTTGTAGCATCCCTTGAGTGACAGCAATCACCGAATTATCACGTTTAACAATCTGGCAGTCAGATGTGCCTAATATCAGGAACCTGAGATCTGACATTAAAAGCAATAAATTCAGTGAAATGAGGGAACAAATAAAGCAAATAATTTGACAACACTTCAGTAGAGGAAAGTGGAATACCTTTAAAGGTATAATGCTAAGTACACATGAAAACTGCATATTGTAGATTAACAGTCGTAGGCTAAAAAAGTGACCCAAAATGAGTTAACAAATTATAAATAAAATTAAGAGAAATGCAGGAAGAAAGTGGGAAAGGGTTCACCAGAATGCGCATAAAAACATGCAAAAATACATTACAAGGCTGAGCAGAGGGCAAAGAGAGACCCAGCAAAAAAGCGTAATAATGAAACAGATTTGTTCCAGTAATACAACAGTAAGATGGCTGTCAGAGAAGAAGGTAAATTAATAAAAGTTGCAACCAGTATTAAAACCGAAGATGAGGATATGATGGTTAATAGTTTGAAAGACCACTTCCTCTTAAGTATTTACAAAGGATGTTGTGAATAAGGTGCCTCCCGAAAATAGAGACAATCAAAGTAAAATCAACAATTTTAATATAAATGAGATGGAAATCAGCATCAGTTATTTTGATATAAATGTGATTGTCAATCTAAACAAGCTGGAAGGGTTCAAAAGAAGGAAATCCCCAGGGTGGATATTATTTATCCCAGAATGCTGAACAACACTAGGAAGGAGATTTGTGAGGCAGTGACAACCATTGAAGTGTGATAAAACAGGCACAGGCAACTACAGATTCAATACTTACATTCTGCTTAAATTAATGGAATTGAGTGTCCATTGTAAACATGAAGATGATTATTTGTACAATAATCTCGTAAATATAGCCAACAAGTCTGACCAACCCAAGTCAACTGTGGAAAGGCATATGATATTGTACCTAGACTTCCAAAAAGCATTTCAGACTTGAGAACAAAAATTAAGGCTGACACTCCAGTACAGTACTAAGGGAGTTCGACACTGTTGGAGGTACCGTACTTTGGATGAGACGTTAAACCCTGTCTGCCCTCTCAGGTGGACATAAAAGATCCCATGGCAATATCTTGAAGACGGGCAGGGGAGTTATCCTGTGTCCTGGCCAATATTTATCCCTCAATTCACATCACAAAAACCAATTATCCGGACGTTATCACAGTGCTGTTTATGGGAGCTTGCTGTATGCAAATTGTCTGCTGCATTTCCTACATGGCACCAGTGACCACACTTCAAAAATACTTCATTGGCTGCAAAGTGCTTTGGGATGTCCTGTGGTTGTGAAAGGTGCTATATAAATGCAAGTCTTTTTTCTTTTTTTTGGGCTATCAGTCAAAAACTAAAGCTGTGGATATTCAGGATAACCGTTGGGAATGGATAAGAAACTGGCTGAAGTGTATAAAATAATGAATACTCATTAGAAGAGTTATGTTGAGATGGTGTTGTAAAAGTACTGAAAGATGCCTCAGGCCTCAATGTTGAGACCAGTGCCATTTGTCATTTATATAAATGATCTATACACACTAACTTAAAGCAAAGTGGTCAACTTTGCTGATTTTACTAAACTGGGAGAGGCAATGGAATTGAAGGAAATTACAGAATGATTTGGATAAAATAGGTATGTGGGCAGAACAATGGTAGGTTAAATTTAATGCAGACAACTGCAGCATACCTCACATAGGAAGAAAAAGTAACCATCAGATACTCTGAAAGGCGTTGAAGTAGTTAAGAATGAAGCTGAGAGATTTGAGTCTTATTAGACTTAAACATATCCATCCAATGCAGAGCAGCAATCAACAGTGCCAATAAAATGTTGACAAAACTCAAAAAGTAACATTATAGTCAGCATTATATCCTTTCGATAAACAAATAGACCTAAGGAGCTAAATAGATCCAAGAGGAGAAAACCAACATTAAACGGATCCAATATGCATTAAATAATTACTATCCATAAATAATCAGAGTAATTAATTATTAATTTCAAATCAAACTAATCCAACATCTAATTAATACCAGACCTCTGGTGATTCTATTCTAGATATAAATTACTGCTAATTAATAAATAAAGATTAGAGATGGCAGCACAGGCAATGTGTCAGAATGGGGAAATTTGTGGACAACTAATAGTAGAAGGGAAGTGAAGGAAGAAATATGTGAGCAAATCTATGAAATGAACAAAATAAGTAACAATCATGGAAGATTTCAACTCCCACAAATAAACTGGCAAGAGGAGGTTGGGAAAGGGGAAAAGGGAATGGTTTTTTTTTAAAAAGAGTGTGTACAGGACTCCTTTCTTACCCAGTCCGAAAGAATCCCAAAAAGAGAGGAATTACTACTAGATCTATTCATGGGAAATGAAGCAGAGTAGATAAGAGAAGGAAACATAAGGGAATATCTATGCAATAGTGATCTTAACATAATAAGCTTTAAATTGATGATTGAGAAATAGATAAGTAAAACAAAGACCAAAGTAGTAGATTGGTGGAAAAAATTTTGAGGTGATGACATGGAATTTGGGAAGATAAACTGGAAAAAAAAGTCAGGGAGAGAACAGCAGTAGGAGGTATTTAAAAAGGTGATCAATAGAGTTGAAGAGAAATACATTTCACTCCAAAAACAAGATGAAAACAAGCCAATAATGAAATACCATGGATGAATAAAGAGATAATGGTAAAATTGAATTGAAAGAAAAAGGCATACAGGAAGTACATAGAGAATAAAAGAGAGGATGACAGAAGGAAATATGAAGTGGTTAGGAAAGATGTCAAAAAGAAAACAATTAAGAAAGCAAAAGGAATTACAAAATTAAATTATCGAGGAATGTAAAAAGAATGCCACAGGCACATAAATAACCAAAAAAAGGATGTGAATAGGGCCAGTAAAGGGTCACCATTTAAATTCACAGGTAATGAGAGAGAAATGACAGAAATATTGAGTAGTTGCTTTGTTTCAGTATTTACCAGGGAAACTAACAAGGAGGGTATGACATTAGAAGAAATGATCATAAAATAGATAAAGACATTTAAAATAGCAAGCGGGGAGATAAGTGTTAAACTAATCAGACTGAGAGAGGATAAAACCCCTGCTCCAGATAGATTGTATCTGCGCATGTTAACGGATGTTTGGGAGGAGATTGCAGAGATGCTATTACATGAACATTTCAGTCAAAATATTGTTTTGCATAAAATTCAAAAGGCAAAACATTTTGTGATTTTGTTGCATAACTAATGCAATACTAATAGTATTGCAATGTTTCAAATTGTTTGCTTGGATTTAATTTAATGTGCAAAAACTCGATTTGTTAAATAATTCCCACAATTCTTGAATGTTTTCGAAACAAGGCCTTGGGTCTTTGGGGCAACTGACACCAGACTTTTTTCTTGAAACCTCTTTATAGATATCGTTCTTAGGGCTAAAGGAATCAAGGGATACTGGGAGAAAGCGGGAACAGGGTACTGAGTTTGGATGATCAGCCATGATCGTATTGAATGGTGGTGCAGGCTCGAAGGGCCGAATGGCCTACTCCTGCTCCTATTTTTCTAAGTTTCTATATATGACTGACAGACAGCTAATATTATTCCTGTATTTAAAATGGAAGATAGAACAAGTCCAAGGGACTATAGATCAGTTTGCTGAAGGAACGATAATTGAATCTTTAATCAAAGATGTAATAGAAAACATCTGGAAACCAAAAATACAATAAAGAGCAGTCAGCATGGTTTTCAAAAGGGAAGGTCATACTTGATTCAACATTAATGAATTTTTTAAGGAGGTAGCAGAGAGAGTAGACAGGGTAATGCAGCAGATGTATTATATTTGGATTTCCAAAAGATCTTCGAAAAGGTATTGAACAGTAGATTCATGACTAAGGTAAGAGCATACGGAGTCAGGGGACAGATAGCAGAATTGGCTACAAAATAGAAAACAGAGAGTAGGGATTAAGGGTGGCTATTCAGACTTGCAATTGGTGGGAAGTGGTGTTCCACAGGAATCAGTGCTGGGACCACTGTTGTTCACAATTTATATTAATGATTTGGACTTTGCAATTGGAAGTGCAATTTCAAAATTTGCAGATGACATCAAATTGGGAGGTATAGTTAATACTGAGGAAGAATGCAGGAAGACATTAATAAGCTTACAGAATTAGCATGTAATTGGTAAATGAATTTCAGTATAGATAAGTGTGAGGTGTGCATTCTGGTAGGAAGAATAAAGAGGCTACATACTGCTTAGAGTCTAACTGGGTTGGAGCAAAGGGGTGGATGCACAAATCATTAAAAGTAATGACACAGGTTAATAAGGTCATTAAAAAAGGACAAGTTCATTTCTAGAGGGATAGAATTGAAAAGTTAGAAGATAAACTTGTATCAAACTTTGGTTCAATCACATTTGGAGCACTGTGCACAATTCTGATATCAATATTATAAAAAGAGGCATTGGAGAAGGTGCAAAAAAAATTCTCAAGGATGATGTCAGAATTGAGAGGATATACTTATCAAGAAAGGCTGAACAAGCTGGTGCTCTTTTCTTTAGACAAGAGAAGGTTGAGGGATGACTGATAGAAGTCTTTAAGATAATGAAAAAGTTTGATAGGGTATGCATCGAGAAAATGTTTCCACTTGTGGGGGAGTCCAAAACTAGAGGTCATAAATATAACATAGTCACTAATAAATCAAATAGGGAATTCAGCAGAAACTTCTTTACCCAAAGAGTGGTAAGAATGTGGAATGGGCTACTACGAGGTGTACTTGAGGCAAATAGCATAGGTGCTTTTAAGGAGAAGCTACATAAGTGCCTGAGAGAGAAAAGAATAGAAGGATTATATTGAAGGGGCTAGATGTGGTAGGGTGGGAGGAGGCTCATGTGGAACATAAACATTGGCATAGACTAGTTGGGCTGAATGGCAAGTTTCCTTGCTGTTCCACTCAATGTAACTTGATGTACACAGCTAAATCAGTTGAATATAAGTCACAGGTAGTCATGATCAAATTGTACAGTGCGTTTGTCAGATCATGTACTGAATACTTGCATATTAAGGCACAAGGAGATATTCAAACACTGAATGCAGTGCAGAGAAGAACCATGAGGCTAATCCCTAGTGTTGGCATTATGAGAAAAGGCTGGAGAAACCTGGGCTTGTCAGCCTGGACAGGAGCCATCTTGATAGTTGATATTCCAGCATTGCACTAAATGGTTAAAGGTATGAAAAAGGTGTGATACATTAAATTTTAAGAACAGGATGAAGGAATATAAGTTCAAACTAGTTAAGAAATTAAATTTAGGACTGATGGCAAAAAATTCTTCGTCACACAAAGATAAATACATGGAATAGACTCCCAGGTAGAGCAGAGGAGGCAGCACCCATGGAATCATTTCAGAAACAATTGGCTACTGCTTTGGAGGAAGATTGTGAGGTGCTTCTGCATGGTTGACCTTGTGAAATTTTTTGCAGTAATTTATAATGTTAAATCCATTTTGTTTGATTTTTAGAGTTGTGTTTTTTTTGTTTATTATAAAAGTTGCATAGAGTTATGAGCAAATAAGAAAATTTGCTACTAAAAACTGAAGAAATTATTTGAGCAATTTGGTCAGTTTCGTGGTACTTGCTAGTTTGTGAATGGTACCTAAGTAAAAAAATGATTTGTCACTGTTCCTTGTTGGTCCTCCTTGACTTTTGATTTGTTCACATTTAATCAATTAGCCATTTGATAAATTAATAGATAAGTACTTATTTCAACCAATCATTAATTTCTATCCTACAGACATAGGACATTTTGAGGTGTGACACCCTGAAGAGTGTCACTTCTGAGGTGTGATGCTTTTGAAACGTGTGATGGATGGCACGAGATTTCTAATTAAATAGACCTGCAGGAATCCACCGTTAATTACTTATCATAAATAGTGCTGACCCTTGAGAGTTAACAGTCTGTTCAAGTATATTGTGGACTAACTAAAACTGCATTACCTTTGGTAAATACAGGAGCATCTACTGAATTTCTAATATTCAGAGATTCAAAAATCTTATAAATTTTATTGCCTGGCTTTAATTTATCTGCATTCTCAATAGAACGTTGCAGTAATGATCTTATGGTGTGAATCTCCACCTTGCTCTTTACATTGTGTATTCAAGTTAGTGACATAATTGGTAGCTGAGTTCACTTGACAAGGGCAGCAGCATCAATTTAGCAAATTATGAATTTCTGCTCCCTCAGTGGCTTAGTGGGTGAAGGCACAGCCCAACATAACACTTAGAAATACAGATCAGAAAGTCTCTAGTCCAATTCCGAGCTCCACTTGTGCAATTAAGCAACCATGGCCAATTAATGGGGTAAGAGACAGTATGAAGCTTAAAAGAACATGCTTACACACATGCAATGAGAAGTGTAAATCCAGTAAATTGGGAGAGCTATAAAAAGCAACAGATACAAAGAAAATAATGTGGTACAAAAAGGGAATGTGAAATAAAATTCTTGAAGGGGCTATCTAAGCTAACAGTAAATGCTTTTACAAATATAGTTGAGAAGGAGAATATTGAAGGGAATGTGGGCCCACTAAAGGAGGACGCATGTGAAACTGTAATGGATAATATCAAAACAGCAGACTTGTTACATGTGTACTTTGTACCTGTTTTCACAGTAAAGGGGACAAAATGCCAGTGATACAAGAGAACCTAAAAATAAGTCAAGGAAAGGATTTAGTATAAGTAAAAAAAACCTAATGGACAAAATGAAGGGATTTAAGAGAGAAAAATCTCGAGAACCTGATGGTTGGGAGACGCAGATCTCCCCTCCCTGTGGTGACCAATAATGGACCAGGATGTGGCTACTTCACACCTTCTTTGTTTCAGAAGAACCCATTCAATTCAAAAATGTCTCTTGATGGGTTCAGGATGCGTGTAATTGACACCTCAGCTTGGAATGTGTCTTTTTGTTCTTTACAGGCAGTAAGACAGTTTGAATACACAGGGCTAAGTTTGACCTTTTCCACCTATTTTTGCAGCATGTTGTCCACTTTCTTAAAGGAAAAGTCAATTATTCCAACTCTTCAGTTTGAGTTCTGTATTTTCAATCACTGCACTTAATGTGAGTGTGACAATGAACTGGTCAAAGAGAATTGGCAAAGATTTGTGAAGAGTAGGTTATACCTGATGAATCTAGTTGAATTTTTTGAAGAGGTCACTAACATGGTGGATAGGGGAGTGTCTATGGATGTTTATATGGACTTCCAGAAGGCACTTGATAAGGTACAAAAGATTATTAGCAAAAATAAAAGCTCCTGGAATTGGAGGTAACCTTGTGACATGTATAAAGAGGCAGGCATAAAGAGACTGTACTCTAATTGGCAGGACAACCAGTGTTCCCCAGGGATCTGTACAGGGGCCTCAATTTTTCACCATTTATATCTGTGATTTGGATATAAAACGATATTCCTTTATCCAGTTTATAGATGACACCAAAATATAAGCCACAGCAATTTGTGTAGATGGGAGCAGGAAGTAACAAAGAGGCATAGACAGACTAATTGAGTGGGAAAAATTATGGCAACTGGGGCTCAATGTGGGGAGTGTGAGGCCATTCATTTAGAATCCAAGAAAGACTAATAGGAAAATATTATTAATTGCGAGAGACTATAAACTATAGAAGAGCAAAGATGTTTGGGTGTCCAGGTACACACATCACCAAAAGGTAGTTCATACATACAAAAAGTGATTAAAAAGGCATGTTCACCTTTAACTCAAGGGAGCTAGAATACAAGGGAGAGAAAGAGATGCTTCACTTGTGGAGAGTCTTGGTCAAAGGTCACCGGGAATATTGCATTTACTTTTGGATATCACACCCAAGGAAGGATACGCTGACTTTGGAAGGGGTGCAGTGCAGATTCACCAGAGTATTACTGAGGCTTATGGGTTCAATTATGAGGACAGGTTCCTTAAACCTGGCTTTTGTTCCTTATTCTCTGAAGGCCAACATGCCTTTTTAATTACTTTCTGTACGTATACCTTTTAGTGATGTGTGTACAAATCCCTTTGCTCCTGTACAGTTTTCAGTCTCTCTCAGTCAATAAAATATTCCTATTAGTCTTTCTTGGATTCAAAATGGATGGCCTCACACTCCCCACATTTTTTGCCTACCCAATTAGTATACCTATGTCCCTTTGTTACTTCCTATTGCCATCTACACAACTTAATGTGCCTTGTAATTTAGAAAGTTGAGGGATGATTTAAATGGAATCTTTTAAGATGATAATGGGATTTATATACAGTGAGACAAAATTTCCTGTGCCCACGATAGAATGTGTATGTTGGTAGTTATTAGGCAAGGACAAGAGTTGGCTCAACTGTGATATCCTCCCTGGTCAAATAGTCTGTTAACACTTGCTGTCTAAATTCATCCATTATATCTTCAGGAGGAGAGGATTGAAAATTGTGGCAAGAATTTTTTTTAAAGCATTAATTTCTGTAGTTATTTCTTTATAGTTTAGCTTAAACTAAGTTGATTGAGATGAATTATTCATCAAAAGTTGTATTGAACTAAAATGGAGTTTTCCTCTCCTTTACTCAGGTGACCATACGGGCGAGTGTCGAGCCCATGGTAATCTGGGATCGGCATTCTTCTCCAGTGGCAACTACCGAGAGGCCCTAAACAACCACCGTCTCCAGCTAGTGCTGGCCATGAAGCTAAAAGATCGTGAGGTGGGTAATTCACATAATTAATTTTATTAAGCCAGGCACAGATTCCGGTGAGTGGACATCAATAGAATGCGAAGTCAGTAGGCGATGTAATGGTCTCTCAATCAAGAAGATGCCTGTTTTGACTCTATGTCTGCACTGTTGGTCCCCTCTAACCATACAAAGTACATAATCCACTGAGTAAGATCTGATCATGCATGCTAAAGAGTCTGTTCTCCAAATGCTTGAGTCAACTTTGGGAAGGTTTCTAAAGTTTGAGAAACCTTGGCATCGAATGAAAATGGAGTTTAATAATTTACTAATAGTAGGAAAGCCTATGGGCACAAAATCATGTTTGGTGGTACCCATTGTTTGGGTACTACAAGTACCATTTAGGGTCCAAAGTGGCATCTGATGCGCAGGCGCACACCTCTGCCATGAATAGCATCAACCATCATCGTGGTGAGGGCTCTAGTATGCACACAACTAACATCCATTGGAAGTATGCAGAGCACGCAGATCATGATGTCACTTAGCATGCAGCACTGATCAGATGCCAGTGGTTTAACTTTGGAGCTCGATGCTCTAGCTAGTGCCCTCTCTTAACCTCACACAGTTGAACACATGTTAAGCAGCAGGAAGAACCCACCCACACCTGCACTATTTAATGGATCATCATCTACTTGCAGATCAGCTCCTGGTTGATTTCTTCTGGTTATTGTTATGATTCTGCAAGTTTTTAGTGCGTGCCATAGTTCTTTCACATTGCAAAAGTCTACAGGCACTGGTGTGGCAGGTGCTGATGGACTTCTGCTGACTTCAAGGCTTCTACATAAACCCAAGCATTTGCTCCCAGATACGGGTGCACTAGTAGGAATTCTCCTTGGAATACAGCATGACGGAGGGAATGAGCAGGTGCCACGCAGAGCAGGACAATCTGAGAAGAGGAGGGGCATGAAGGGCTCTCAGCACAGGCATATCCGCTCAGGGTGATCAGAGAGCAATACTCGCACCTAAACTTTAACGAGGAGCAACATGTGAGACGTCTGCACTTCAATAAGGGCATCCTCACTGAAATGTATACTTGCTACTGTCAAAACTGCAACCTCAGAGCAGGGCAAGGACTGCATTGCCAGTAGCTGTGAAGGTGATTGTGGTCATGAACTTTTATGCGTCTGGCTCCATCTAGACTGGAGTTTGATATCTGCTGTGGCAAAATGGAGGTCACTGAGGCTCTCTGTTTAAAGAGGGCTAACTACATTTCATTCTACCTTAGCAGAGACCAGCAGGCAGAGCGAGCACGTGGCTTTGCTAGGATTGCAGGCTTCCCCATGGTGCAGGGTGCCATCGACTGCACCCGCATCGCTTTGCGGGCATATGAAAACTCCATATACAAGAATTGAAAGGAATTCCACTCTCTCAGTGCCCAGCTAGTGTGAGACCAGAGGCAGTGAATCATACAGGTCAATTCCTGATATTCTAGCAGCCATTGTGATACCTTCTTTCTGTGGTGGTCCACTGTGCCAGCTGCATTTGAGCCTGCATGGCAAAGCAAAGGGTGGCTACTGACCCCAAAGGCTATCTGCTGATGACATGGCTTGTGACTCTGGTGGACAAACCACTCATACGTGGGCAGCACGCATACAATGAAAGCCATGCTGCCGCATGAAATGCGATAGATCAGACCATTGACATACTGAAACAATGCTTCCACTGCCTAGAGCGCTCTGGAAAAACCCTGCAGTACTCAGCAGAGCAGGTGTCAAGATATGTGGTGATCTGCTGCATGTTGCACAACCTTGTCATCATGAGGGGACAGCCCTTGCCACCAACTATACAGTGAACAGCTGAGGAGGAGGAAAAAGAGGAAGGAACAGTCCCTTTCTGGCCGGGCTGTCCCGTGAAAAACTCATCTGAATGTGATACCAGTAACCACATTCCCAATTCCCCATTTACCAACTTTCCCCTGCCACTGACTATCACAGTGTCCACTTGGCCACCATGCAAAAATAAAATCCAGCACAAAATAAATGATCCAAGTCAAATCTGTATCTGAAATCATACCATATTGCATACAAATGTAAGCTAACCACACTTGTGCTTTCCTTTAGTGTCTGTCTTCTGTGTGCCTTTGTCTGTCCTCGAGCTGCTACACAGTACAACCCCAGTGGCTGCAGCATGGCTGGTAGAAAGCTGCTGACTTTCAGTGGAATGGACTGCTGGTGACCTTGGAGGATGACCACGAGCAGATCGGGGCCTAGAAGGCCCTGTTTCGGATTGCACTACCTTGGCATGGGCGGCAGCAGTATGGGCAAAGGCACTTATGGGGTGGCAGAGGTGGGAGGACAAATGCTGTAATCCTAAAAGTGGATTGCAGGTCTGTTGGTGGCACCTCAGCAACCTTACTAATCTGTTGGAGGACAGATTGCTGGACTGCTGTGACACTCTGCAAGCTCCTTTGAACAATGTAATTAAGAGCCATGATGACAGCCGTCTGGGCTTGCATGGCAGAAAACGGACCTTGCATTACAGCAGCCTGAGCTCCCAATGCTGTATGCAGACATTGTGTGGCTGCTGCTTGCACTGCACTGGAAGTAGCAACATTGGCCATCAGACACTGCGTTATGGTTGGGTCCACAGAGTTGGCTACCACCTCCATCCTGGAAAGTATGGGCTCCAGGTTCAGCTCAAAGCCTCGTGCCAAGTTGGCTCTGGACTCCTCAGTGCTCCTTGACATTATCTTTCTGGCAAGCTTCCTAGTGCACTAAGCATTTTGTTGTGCCTACCCATCAGCCTTCTTCTGTAGGCTGCCCTAACTTATCTGAGTCCCCTGCAACAGAACTCATATCTGACCTTGCCCTCTGGTGAGCTGGCACCTGTGCTATCCTTGCCACCTGCCCCTGGCTGCAGTACATACATGCCTGGAGCAGCTCCTGCCTCTAATCTATCCTTGAAGATATCTGCAGTGCCAGTATCTGAGCTGGTGGCTGTATGTGTGAAATCAAGTGACTGTGCTGTGTCTTGCTCACTGTCCATGATGTTCCTCCACTGCCTGGCCAAGCTGCTCCTCTTGAATATCTGAAAGGACAAAGGCACATGGGTAAGGTTGTGATGAGAGGAGGGAGAGCAAGTAAGAAGAGATACAAGCTTACATGATCTTAAGCTTGTAAATCAGAAGAGACTGTGGGATGTAAGAAGGAGGTTTACATTTGAGGATATTGTCATCTTTGATGGTTTTAGCCCCACCAGTGACCACAGCCCCAGCAATGGCCCTTCCCATAATAGTCAGCACCATTTCCTGCATGGGAATTAGGACAGTCAGGCATGCCTGTTCCCTCCGGTTAGCTCCTGCTCCTTCTGGTTGTGTGCCACCTTCTCCTGCAAGAGAGAGGGAGGTGTGTCAGCGAGTGTTGTGCAGTCTGTTTGGCTGATGAGGCTGTCATGGTTGAATAGCTGGCAATGAGTGCAAGCTTTGAGATATCGGTGTGACGCTTGCAGCAGTGCTGTGTATGTGAAGGTGAGGTGAAGCATGTGAGTGATAGGTCTGAGGCCTGATTGCTAGGGATTGTTGGTAGGCGAGTGATGGGGATGTGGTGATTTGAGCAGTGGCGGAGGCTACTAATACAGTTGATAGGATATGGCATTTGAAAATGCATTCACTGACCTTGCTCACTCGTGTGAAGTCATTGAACTTCTGTGGCACTGCATCTCGGGGCTTGGCTCTTGGCATTGATCACCACGGCTGCCTGCTCTCACTGCCTTTTGGCTATGTGTCTGGAGGGCCTCCTGACCCTCTGCGAATACAGGAGTCTCTTTTCCACCTTCTCCACCAAGATCTCCAGTGCAGTGTCCAATCTGTCCCATGTTGTGCCATTCCTTACTGTTTCTCAGGATTCACTTCCGGGACAATTCCCAGCACCTGCTCCAACCACAATGCACCTCCCCTTTGAGCAGTGCAGGCAAGCTTTAAGTGGTGCTCGGAAGTTGTGATTTTGGACCCCCTGCTGATGCGTGTAGCCAATGAACAGTGTGGTTAGCATTGGCTGCATGCAGCAATCAATATAATAAGCAGGCAACAAAAGTTTGCATGCTGCCTGCATTTCAATCAAAGGGTGCGGGTTAATTGCATATCACAATCCTCCTGCCTGTTTTGGGGGCGGGGGGGGCAGGAGTTATTCAATTTTAATATCATTGCAGAGCAGTCTGGCTGTCTTCATAAATGTAGCTACTGATGAGCTGTTTCTATCGCCTCCAGAGAATATACACCAACATGTGGTGTGTCACAGGCCGCAATATGCTGATGTTTGTTATCGGCATTTATTTAAAAACACTACAGTAATATGTGTCTGTAGGTTGCTCCAACAGAACTAATCATGGCGTAATATATCAATGCATGAATTAAAGAAGAAGATGATAGATATTCTAATCATGTTACACCCTTTATCCTCAGGTTGTCCCAAAGAAGTGTGGTCACTGTTATGTAGGCAAATGTGGTAGCGAATTTGCACACAACAAACAGCCATGCAAGAAATAATTTGTTCAATGTTTAGAGCAAATTATTTCTCATTAAAGTGAGAAGGAACTTTCATTTCTGTAGCACCTTAGATCATCAGGACATCTCAAAGTGCTTCAGAACCATTGAACTACCTCTTGTGATGTCAGGAAATGGTTGAACTGTTTTTCACAGAATCACAGAATTGTTGCAGTGTGGAAGGAGGCCATTCGGCCCATCGTGTCCACACCGGCTCTCCGAAAGAGCAATTCACTCAGTTCCATTCCCCCACCTTCTCCTCGTAACCCTGCACATTCTTCCTTTTCATTATAACAGTCTAATTTCCTTTTGAATGCATCAATTGAACCTGCCTCCACCACAGTCTCGGGCGGTGCATCACAGACATTAACCACTCTCTGCATGTAAACGTTTTTCCTCATCTCACTTTTGCTTCTCTTTGCAAATACTTTAAATCTATGCCCTCTCATTCTCAATCCTTTCACGAGTGGGAACAGTTTCTCTCTATCTACTCTGTCCAGCCCCCTCATGATTTTGAATACCTCTATCAAATCACCTCTCAACCTTCTGTTCTCCAAGAAAAACAGTCCGAACTTCTCCAGTCTATTTTCATAATGGAAGTTCCTCATCCCTGGAACCATTCTCGTGAATCTTTTCTGTACTCTCTCCAATGCCCTCACGTCTTTCCTAAAGTGCGGCACCCAGAACTGGATGCAATACTCCAGCTGAGGCCGAACTAGTATCTTATACAAGTTCAACATAACTTCCTTGCTCTTGTACTCTGTTCCCCAGTTAATAAAGCTCAGGATACAGTATGCTTTATTAACTGCTCTCTCAACCTGTGCAGCCATCTTCAATGACTTATGCACATATACACCTAGGTCCCTCTGCTCCTGCACCCCCTTTAGAATTGTACCCTTTATTTTATATTGTCTCTCCATGTTCTTCCTACCAAAATGAATCACTTCACATTTCTCTGAATTGAACCTCATCTGCCACCTGTCTGCTCATTCCACCAACTTGTCTATGTCCTTTTGGAGTTCTACACTATCCTTCTCACAGTTCACGATGCTTCCAAGTTTCGTATCATCTGCAAGCTTTGAAATTGTGCCCTGTACACGAAGGTCTAGGTGATTAATATATATCAGGAAAGGCAGGAGTCCCAACACTGATTCCTGGGGAACTCCACTACAAACCTTCCTCCAGCCCAAATAATATCCATTAACCAACTACTCTTTGTTTCCTGTCACTCAGCCAATTCTGTAGCTATGCTGTTACTGTCCCTTTTATTCCATGAGCTAGAAGTTTGCTCACAAGTCTGTTGTGTGGCACTGTATCACAGGCCTTTTGAAAGTCCATGTACACCACATAAACAGCATTTCCCTCATCAACCCTCTCTTACCTCCTCAAAAAACTCCAGCAAGTTAGTTAAACATGATTTTCCCTTAAGAAATCCATGATGGATTAATTAACTCGTATTTGTCCATGCGACTATTAATTTTGTCCAGAATTTTTTTATTAAAGTTTCCCCACCACCAAAGTTAAACTGACTGGCCTGTAGTTGCTGGGATTATCTTTCCACCAGTTTTTGAACAAGGGTGCAACGTTTGCAATTCTCCAGTTATCTGGCACCACTCCTGAGTCTAAGGAAGACTGAAAAATTATGAGCAGTGCCTCTGTGATTTCCACCCTCACTTGCCTCACTATCCTTGGATGCATGTCATCCGGTCCTGGTCTTTTATCCATTTTAAGTATAGGCAGCCTGTCTAATATGGTTTCTTTATCAATATTAAACCCTTCTAGTGTCTGAATTACCTCCTCTTTCACCATTGCCTGAGTTGCATCTTCTTCCTTGGTAAAGACAGAATACTTGGCAAAGTATGAATTTAATCCCTCAACTATGTCCTCTGCCTCCATGTGTGAATCTCCTTTATAGTCCCTAATCGGCCCCACTCCTCCTGTTACCACCCTTTTATTATTTATATGTCTGTAGAAACCTTTGGGATTTTGTTTAATACTAGCTGCCAATCTCTTTTCATGCTTTCTTTGCTTCTCTTATTTGCTTTTTCACTTCCCCTCTGGACCTTCTATATTTAGCCTGGTTCTCAGTGCTATTTTCTACCTGGCATCTGTCATAAGCACACCTTTTCTTCTTTATCTTAATCTCTACATTTTTTGTCATCCGGGGAGCTCTGGATTTGTTTTCCCTACCATTCCCCTTCGAGGAACATACCTTAGCTGTGCCCAACCTATCTCTTCTTTGAAGGCAGCCCATTGTTCAGCTACTGGTTTTCCTGACAACCTTTGACTCCAATTTATTCCCCCCAGCTCCATTCTCACTCCATTTAATTTGGCTTTCCCCCGGTTAATTATTCTTACACTGGATTGTTTTTGCACTTAGCAAGTTCTCATAGACAGAAAATAAGATGAGTGATTAGTCAATCTTGGGTTCTTATTGGTGGTGTTGGTTGAGGGATGAATTATGAATACTGTCACACCTGAATCGGCTGGCGGTGTTTCAGTTTAACATCTCATCCAAAAGGCAGCACCTGACAAGGCATGACTCCCTCAATACTACACTGAAGTGGCAACTTGTATTATTACTCAAATCCTGGAGTGGGACTTGAATTTCCAACCTTGTGACTCAGAGGCAAGAGTGCTACCACTGACACAAGCTGATACCTGGTTTCAAAGGGTACCAGAGATTTCTCTGATGAGAAAAATGACCCATGACCCATATTTTATGGTTGTTATGATGGTGAAACTGTCAGTATCCACTGTTATTGCTCTGTAAAACTAAGAACAACTTCTTCCATTTGCACAAGCACAGTTAAGCATGGAAATCCAGAAGTTGCTGTTAGTGATTCTCCACTCTTCCACAGGGTGCACAGTTGAAGCCCTTGCAGATGAAAATCAAATGGAAGTCACTGAGTTGGTGCAAACTTCCACTTTTTATGCAACTATTTTCACTATAAACCAATTGAAAGGTTACACCTTCTTGAATGAGGTGTAATGGGATTTTTAACGTCGTACTCTCATAATTACTCCTAAACAACCTCTTTGGCCCTGAAAAATTGATTTTATATTTGTGAGTGCCAAATTTCTCTATTTCATGATATTCCCATTGTTACAACCATGTGAGAAAAGGGTCCAGGGCTTCTCTCTCAGCCTTTTCTGGGTTTGGCTGTAACAGGTTTTAACTTTTAAAGCAGTTTTTCTCAGGTTTTCTCAGATTTAAACAAGAAAGGTGTGAGTTTATTAACCTTTAAACTCTAATTCAGTTAAAACTACTAAAAATATGCAATGCAACCATGCTAGCATGCATACACGATAAACACACAGGTAAATAGAGCCAGAGGAGGAGAAAGAATTAAAAGGGAGGGAAGGTTTGAAGTGGTAGATAGAAATTCATAGACTGATTTTGAGTTGGATGTAAAGTCTTTGATTGAAGTTAAGTCTTGCAGTTCTCTTGGGGCCGAGTGCACACTTTCAAACCTGTTTCACTGGTCTTCTGTCTTGAGGCTTAAATTAATTCTGTGGATCCCTGGAACTTTGCATTAGAGAGAGAGAGAGGTGCTCTCTTCTTGAAGTTCACTTGCAGTCTCTTCCAAAACCTGTTCTGTGAGCACAATTCAATTAACTCTAGGTTGGCCAGCAGGTTAGTCATGTGACTAGCTCCCTGTTTGAAACAGCCTCTCCTGTGATACTTGTGGATTCATCCAAGCTTATCAGACACACTCATTGGGGGAGTTGTGGAATGCTGTCTCTTAGACATTCAATGACTCTCAATGTCTCTTGATCATCACTATTGACAAAACCCATCTGGCTAATTGGATCAGAGAGTACTCCCGTTGTCTCTCCATGCAGCTATCTTTTAGAATGCAAATGTGCAACCATGTTTTCAGCTACTGTTCTGTGGTCTTTTTAAACCAGTTCAATGTCCAGTAACAGTTCAAAAATAGTGTTCCATATGACAAAATTAATATGTCTCATTTTGGCAGGTGTGGTTTCTGTTACACCGTAGATTTTTAAAATAAAAACTTTTAAAAGTTTGTTTGATATTTCAGCTTCTACCTTAATCCCATTTATATGCCCCAATCTTTATTTAGCTTTCTGTAAAATTATAAAAAGTGAATGCTAAAACCTGCTTATTGCTTCCTGATTTGCTGTCTGTCTGAATTCTTCAATATGATTGGCTGCTTAGCCTGCTTGACGACTTCATTGTTGCTGGACATTAGATATCCCCTATAGCAGCTGCCAGAATGAAAATAACATTGGGAAAGATGAAATCCACACCAAATATCTTTGTGAGCAGCTTTCTTTGAGGTTAGTGGCAAGCGGCATCACTTCACCACTGACTGCAAAATCTGTGCCATTGTATTTCACGTCCTCTGGATCTTTTTAAAGCATGTGTTTGATTGACAGTTCTCTCTGAGTTAGAGACTCACATATCTTAGCTCCTTGTTCTGGACTATCTTAAAAGGAATTTATAGCAATATCTTGGAATATATTCTAAATCAAAAGTCCTTTGAAGACAATAACCATGGGGTAGGTCAGAAGCTTATTGGTAGCAAATACCCATGTGAGATATAAGAGACTGTTGTACAAATGTTAGGTTTATGTTACATGCCAGTGCAGAAGAATAACTTTTCTTGCTTTTAATATTCTCAAGAGAATAGTGAGAATGGTGGCGTGGTGTTACTGGACTAGTAATCCAGATGCTCCGGAAATATGAGTTGAAATCCCACCACGGCAACTGGTGGAATTTAAATTCAATTAATTAATAAACCTGGAATAAAAAGCTTGTCTCAGTAATTGTGACCATGAAACTATTGGATTACCATTAAAAAAAAACCCCATCTGATTCACTAATGTCCTTTAGGGAAGGAAATCTGCTGTCCTTACCCAATCTGGCCTACATGTGACTCCAGACTCATAGCAATGTGGTTGACTGACTCTGAACTGCCCTCTGAAATGGCTGAGCAAGCCACTCAGTTGTATCAAACCACTGCAGAAAAGTCAAAGAAGAATAAAACTGGACGGACCACCTGGCATCGACCTTGGCACAGGAAGCGACAAAGGCACACCCTGCCCAGTCCAACCTGCACAGTCCTCCTCAGTAAGATCTGGGGTCTTGTGCTAACACTGGAAAAGCTGCTCCACAGATGAGTCAACAACAGCCTGACATAATCATTTTCACCGAATCATACCTTACAGCCAATATCCCACACTCTTCCATCACCATCCAGAGGTAGCGGCACAGTGGTGTACAGTCAAGAAGGAGTGGCTGTGGGAGTCCTCAGCATTGACTGCCGACCCCATGAAGTCTCATGGCATCAGGTCAAACATAAGCAAGGAAACTTCCTGCTGATTACTGCCTACCACCCTCTTTCAACTGATGAATCAGTACTCCTCCATGCTGAACACCACTTAGAAGAAGCACTGAGGGTAGCAAGGTCACAGAATCTACTCTGGGTGGGGAGTCTTCAATGTCCATCACCAAGAGTGGATCGGTCGCGCCACGACTGACTGAGCTGGCCAAGTCCTGAGGACATATCTGCCAGACTGGGCCTGCGGTAGGTGGTGAGAGAACCAACAAGAGGGAAAAACCTACTTGACCTTGCCTTCACCAATCTACCTGTCGCAGATGTATCTGTCTATGATTGTATTGGTAGGAGTGACCACCACACAGTCCTTGTGATGAAAAAGTCCCGTTTACATACTGAGGATGCCCTCCATTATGTTGTGTGGCACTACCACCGTGTTAAATGGGATAGATTCACTACAGTTCTAGAAACTCAAAACGGCATCCATGAGGCGCTGTGGATATTCAGCAGCAGCAGAATTGAATTCAACTCCAATCTGTAACCTCATGGCCTAGCATATCCCCCACTCTATCATTACCATCAAGCCAGGGGACCAGTCCTGGTTCAATGAAGAGTGTGCCAGGAGCAGCACCAGACGTACCAAAAAATGAGGACCCAACTTGGTGAAGCTACAACACAATACTACATGCATGCTAAACAGCAGAAACAATATGTGATAGATAGAGGAAAACGATCCCACAACCAATGGATGAGATCAAAGCTCTGCGTCTATGAGCTCCACCCTCAATGATGGGGGTGCCCAGCACATGAGTGCAAAAGACAAGACTGAAACATTTGCAACCATCTTCAGCCTGAAATGACGAGTGGATGAACCATCTTGACGTCCTCCTGAGGTCCCTAGCAACACAGATGCCAGTCTTCAGCGAATTTGATTCACACCACATGATATCAAGTAACGGCTGAGTACAACAAAGACTAGGGCCTCTGACAACATTTCGGCTGTAGTACTGAAGTCTTGTGCTCCAGAATTAGCCATGTCCATAGCCAAGCTGTTCCAGTACAGCAACAATACTGGCATCTTCCCAATAATGTGGAAATTGCCCAGGCATGTCTTATCCACAAAAAGCAGGACACATCCAATCTGGACAATTACCACCCCATCAGTCTACTCTCAATCATCAGGAAAATGATGGAAGGTGCCGTCAACAGTGCTATCAAGCAGCACATACTCAGAAATAATCTGCTCACCAATGCTCAGTTTGGATTCCACCAGGGGCACTTGGCTCTAAACCTCATTACAGCCTTGCTCCAAACATGGACAAAAGAGCTGAATTCAAGAGGTGAGATTAGAGTGACTGCCCTTGACATCAAGGCAGCATTTGACTGAATGTGGCATCAAGGAGCCCTAGTAAAATTGAAGTCAATGGGAATCGGGGAAAAAATTCTGCACTGGTTGGAGTCGTACCTAGCACAAAGGAAGATGGTTGTGGTTGATTAAGGCCAGTCATCTCAACTCCAGGACATTGCTACAGGAGTTCCTCAGGGTAGTGTCCTAGGCCCAACCATCTTCAGCTGGTTCATCAATGACTTTCCCTCCATCATAAGTTCAGAAGTGGGGATGTTCACTGTTGCACAGCGTTTAGTACTGTTTACGATTCCTTAGATACTGAAGCAGTCCATGCCCACATACAAGAAGACCTGGACAACATTCAGGCTTGGGCTGATAAATGGCAAGTAACATTCTCACCACACACATATCAGGCAATGACCATCTCCAGCAAGAGAGAATCTAACTATCTCCCCTTGACATTCAACAGCATTACCATTGCTAAATCCCTCACTATCAACATCCTGGGGTTACCATTGACCAGGAACTTAACTGGACCAGCCATATAAATACTGTGGCTACAAGAACAGGTCGGACGCTGGGAATTCTGCGGCGAGTAACTCATCCTGATTGTCCGAAGCCTGTCCACCATCTACAAGGCACAAGTCAGAAGTGTGATGGAATACTCTCCCCTTGCCTGGATGAGTACAGCTTGACGCCATCCAGGACAAAGCCGCCCACTTGATTGGCTCCCTATTCAACACCTTAAATATTCATTCCTCTACCACTGATGCACAGTGGCAGCAGTGTGTACCATCTACAAGATGCACTGCAGCAACTTGCCAAGCCTCCTGTGACAGCACCTTCCAAACCCGTGACTTCTACCACCTAGAAGGACAAGGGCAGCAGACACATGGGAACACCAGCAATTGCAAGTTCCCCACCAAGCCACACACCATCCTAACTTGGAACTATATCACCTTTCCTTCTCTATTGCTGGGTCAGAAACCTGGAACTCCCTTTCTAACAGCACTGTGGGTGTACTGGCACCAGATAGACTGCAGTGGTTCAAGAAGGCAGCTAACCACCACCTTCTCGAGGGCAATTAGGGATGGGCAACAAATGCCTTGCCAGCGATGCTCACATCCCATGAATGAATTAAACAAGTCTGTAATTATTATGAATGCACTTGATATGTTTCCTTTATCTGTTTGATGTTCAGTAAATATTCAGTAATTCATGGCATAAGGCATGGTCTGATGGTGTTTATTCTTCTATCATCTGAACGTGAAGAAGTCACATGGTGGCATGTGCAATATGCATGTAACTGAAATGCCTCAGAAATATATTGGTAAGTAAATAAAACATTGCAGGTTGCAGTGAGCATGAACTTGGTCATGGATGGTCTGTAATGTTGAACCTAATGAAAATATCTGGTGTAAAAACTCAAAAATGTAACAACTTTTTAACTTTATCTATGGATTTTAAAATACTTCAGGAATAAATGAAAACAATAGAAAATAGCTTTCCCTTGAAAAAGACAAATCTCTTCTCAATATCCGAATTAACTTAATTAGCTGTAACCAGGGCACATTTTTTGGTTTTCAATTTCTTAAGAAAACATTGATGTTACACAAATCTGAGAGATTTATGAAGATGCATGCTACCAGAAGAGTAACAATTTCTATGTCCTGAATGTTTATCATGATAGCTCAGTGAGATGGCATGTTTCACTCATTTGGGAACCTATGGACCAGTCAGAAGTATATGTGGAGTTGTGAGGGTTCATTCTCACTAACTGCTTTGCATGATCAGAAAGTGGTTTTCATCCTCTGGTCGCCGTACATTACATTCTGGTACATTTATAATTGCTTTGCAGAATTTTCTTCGCACTTTATTTTCAGGCTGTGACTACATTTCATTGACCCCAGAGAGCTGATAGTCTCTACTGAATTCACTAACTGCAGGGAATCTGTGTGGGAGTGACCCAGGGTCATTACTTTTCTCATTTTTCCATCCCTCACCTTTGCAAACCTCCCTGCATTCAGTAAGGAGCTTAGCAAGTTAGAATCCTTGGGATGTGCACTGTCATGCTTATAAATCACTGTGCCATGATTGTGTATACCATCTGCTAAGATTATACATGGGGATTTCATTTGACATTAACATTCTTATTGCAAATGTAATTCACATCCAGGATACCTATGTTTGAGTACTACTCTTAACCAACTAGGCTTCAGGAGGTTGGTTATATCAGCTTGTGTAGGTGGGTAGGGGTGGCCTTTCTGTCTTTTGTAAGCAGCAGTGTTATGATGGGCAATAGTATCTAAATATCCTGACCCAGGAAATGGTGACTGACTTGATACAATTGGAAATAAAACGGAATAAAGTATACAGAGAATTTAGATCAGCAAAATATTTATACATATTAATACCTCAGAAAATATAAAACTTAAAAACAATAAATTTTTATACCAAAATCCTTGGTACTTTTAGGGTGAGGGTGTGAATTAGATCAACCGCAGGAAATGAAATAAGACTTCCCGGTGACATCATCTGTGCACCAGATTTCCCTGACAACACACAGGCCAATGCCAAACTATTATTGTTGGAATCTGTCCTTAGCTGCTTGCAAAGTAGGTTTATGTTGGACAACGCATAAGGATGCAAATACATATTTTGGGCTGAACCTAATACTCCCCAGTGATGAGGTAATACATTTGTAAGGTTGTTCCTGAATAGAATTCTCTTTATTTAGAGGAACATTAAATCTCACAAAGGGAGTATTTGGTTTGTATCACTTGAAACTAATTAAGACACCAGGCTCAGTTGCAATGTTATTGTAAGAAGGGGCTGGGTTATATCTCAGAACATTAGAACTGCCAGTGGAGCATTTTAGCTTAGGTCATAGCCGCTGCTTTTCAGGTCAGGAAGTGAAAAGGTTGTAGCTGCTGATGCTTACTCAGGAAATGTGGCACTTTAGGAAGATCTCAGTCATGTATACTTACAATTGTAATGGAGGGTGTGATGTATTGGTGCAGTTATTGGGTTTAACAGTAGCTGTGAATGTAACGGGGCCACTGGCCATGCAATATAGGTCAGGAATGGTATAGTTAAGATGCAGTGTTGAATACGTCATATTCCATTAACGTTATGCCTCAACTTGGAGTTCAGATAGAAGGCTTATTTCATGCTTTATTTTTGTATTCATCTTGAGAGTAAAATTGGTGAGTTAGTGATGATGGTTTCCGAAATAAACCATTCTGCCTTTGCCCAATAGGTTGCCATGAAGTTTTCTTTACTCTTTCATGGAATTTGGCATCGCTGGCTGGGCCACCGTTTGTTGTCCATCCCTAATTGCCCTTGAGAAGGTGGTGGTGAGCTGCCTTCTTGAACTGCTGCTGTCCATGTGGGGTAGGTGCACCCACAGTGCTGTTAGGAAAGGAGTTCCAGGATTTTGACCCAGCGACAGTGAAGGAACGGTGATATAGTTCCAAGTCAGTGTGTGGCTTGGTGGGGAACTTGCAGCTGGTTGTGTTCCCATGTATCTGCTGCCCTTGTCCTTCTAGGTGGTAGAGGTCACGGGTTTGGAAGGTGCTGTCTCAGTAACTTCGGTGAGTTGCTACAATGCATCTTGTAGATGGTACACACTGCTGCCACTGTGTGTGAGTGGTGGAGGAAGTGATTGTACCTCATCCACAAACAATCAAATGGGCTGCTTTGTCCTGGATGGTGTCGAGCTTCTTGAGTGTTGTTGGAGCAGCACCCATTCAGGCAAGTGGAGAGTATTCCATCACACTCCTGACTTGTGCCTTGTAGATGGTGAACAGGCTTTGGGGAGTCAGGAGGTGAGTTACTCGCCGCAGGATTCCTAGCCTCTGACCTGCTCTTGTAGCCATGGTATTTATATGGCTACTCCAGTTCAGTTTCTGGTCAATGGTAACCCCCAGGATGTTGATAATGGGGGATTTTGTGATGATAATGCCATTGAATGTCAAGGGGCGATGGTTGGATTCTCTCTTGTTGGAGATGGTCATTGCCTGGCACTTGTGTGGCGCGAATGTTACTTGCCACTTATTAGCCCAACCCTGAATGTTGTTCAGGTCTTGCTGCATTTGGACTCAGACTGCTTCACTATCTGAGGAGTCGCGAATGGTGCAAGCATCAGTGAACATCCCCACTTCTGACCTTATGAATGAAGGAAGGTCATTGATGAAGCAGCTGAAGATAGTTGGGCCAAGAACACTACCCTGAGGAAGTCCTGCAGTGATGTCCTGGGACTGTGATGACTGACCTCCCACAACCACAACCATCTGAAAACATCCAAAATGTAATCATCATACCCATGGAATTTAATAGGGCAAGATGCTATACTATCTATTGGTGTCTACAAAATGATTGCAGAGGTTCAAATCATATTTAGTTATCTCCTTGTCTGAGCAGAGCCCTTTCCTATTCCTAAAGAGAGACCATTATTCAGCTTGCATTTCATGGTACAACATAAAGACTGAGTATTCCTCACTTGCAGAGCAAAGTAGAATTGTTAACTGCAAAGTTTCAGTCCTTAATCCAGGAAAATTCATGTATTTGATTACTAGAACTTTGCACAGTAATTCAACTCATTTGTTCCTTGAGGTACAGTAACTCTACCTGGCCAATTCCTCAGATGATTTGGACTCAAATTGGAGGTGTGGTGTTAAATTTTGCAAATTATACCGTTATGACCAAGGCAAGAGGAGTTCACTGTCTTTTCTAGTTCCACATCTCCACAGGTCACATCATATATTTAAATGTTTACCCGGTTACCGATGCAGTGAATCATATGCTCTACTCTTTATTCCAGAATAAAATATACCAACCAAGTTTCTTAAATAACAAAATTATCAATTTATTATCAAACAAGTCTTATCCAGGAAAGAAGCAAAGCATTAATACACAGACTGAAATATTAAAGTTCCTTTTTTAAATAACCCCCCCTCTCCCCCGCCCCCCCCCCCCCCCCCCCACACACACACTCACATTCACTCACACTGGTTAAAGAGAAAAAAAAAGAAATTTTCTATGTAGAGCTCTTTTACAAAAAACAGTCAAAAAAATTCCTTGGCCAAATACTTGTTAATTCTTGAGGAAAACAGATGAGATATGTTGTATCTCAAAATGGCGTACAGTCTGGCATCTGAGAACACGTAGACGGGTCACTGGGATCTTTTCTCAAGTAGGTCTTTTCAGGCGGCGTCAAGGATTAATCCGGCAGGTTTTTCCAGCTTCTCAGGAGAAATGCAGCGTCAGGGGTTGTACCTCTCTCACACACTCATGATGCAGCATTTCACAGAGACAAGAGGCAGGAGGCAAGCTGGATGCTTCTCTCTTGGCAGGTTGCTCTCCAACTGCCTTCAAGCACAGTCCACACCCCAACTGAACCAAAACAATATCTCCGAAGCGAAACCCCAAACAGCAAGTTAGAACCTCCTGACCACTATAAGTCTTGACATGTCACTTTTCTGTAAACATCTCCCCCAAGAGAATGTGAAATTTGCTGCCACAAGAATGGCTGAAGCAGATAGCATTAATATTCAAGAGGATACTTGATACATGAGTGAGACATGAATAGCCAGATATGGGAATAGGATGGGAAGAGGTAACTAGAGTGGGAGTATTGTAAGATCATAGGAAATAGGAACAGGAGTAGGCCATTTAGCCCGTCGAGCCTGCTCCGCCATTCAAACAGATCATGGTTGATCATCTACCTCTACACCATTTTTCCCCACTATCCCATATCCCTTAATGTTAGTATTCAGCAATCTATCAATTTCTGTCTTGAACATACTCAATGATTAAACTTCCACAGCCTTCTGGGGTACAGCATTCCACAGATTCACCACCCTCTGAGTAAAGAAATTCTTCCTCATCTCAGTGTTAAATGGCCTGCCCCTTATTCTGAGACTGTGTCCCCTTGTTCTAGACTCACGGCTGGAGGAAACATCCTATCCACATCCACTCTTACACGCCCTGTAAGAATTTTGTAAGTTTCAATGAGATGACCTCTCTCTCATTCTTCGAAACTCGAGAATACAGACCCAGTTTCCTCAATCTCTCCTCATAAAACAATCCCGCCATCCCAGGGATTAGTCTGGTGAACCTCCGTAGTACTCCCTGCATGGCGAGTATATCCTTCCTCAGATAAGGAGACCAAAACTGTAACACTACTCCAGCTGCGGTCTCACCAAGGCTTTATACAATTGAAGCAATGCATCTTTACTCCTGTTCTCAAATCCTGTTGCAATAAAGGCCAACATTCCATTTGCCTTCTTAATTGCTTGCTGCACCTGCATACTAGCTTTTAGTGATTCATGAACAAGAACACCCAGATCTCTTTGAACATCAACACTTCCCAACCTCTCATCATTTAAGAAATACTCTGCCTTTCTGTTTTGTCGACAAAAGTGGATCACTTCAGACTTATTCACATTATATTCCATCTACCATGTTCTTGCCCATTTTTAAAAATTGGCTGTTGCGAAGAGAAGTGCTGATGGAGAGACTTGCTCTTTATTTGGCTAACTAAGGAAGTTACGGATAGTAACAAATTGAAAGAAAAGGCAGACAATACTGCAAAGATTAATGGTAGGCGAGAAGATTGGGAAAATTTTAGAAAACAGCAGAGGATGACTTAAAAAAAGGAAAAAATTAGAGTATGAGAGGAAACTCGCAAGAAATATAAAAACAGACAGTAAAAGCTTCTACAAATATATAAAAAGGAAAAGAGTAGCTAAACTAAGGGTGTTGGTCCATTAGAATATGAGATTAGAAAATTAATAATGGGAGACAAGGAAATGACAGAGACTTTGAACTAGTATTTTGTATCTGTCTTCACAGAATAGTAGAACATCACAAAGCCAAAGAGAGGTAGGAAACTTAAAACAATCACCAGCAATAGAGAAAAAGTACGAAGCAAACTTATGGGACTAAAGGCGGACAAGTCCCCTGGAACTGATTCGCCTGCATCCTATGGTCTTAAAAGTAGTGGCTGCAGAGATAGTGGATGCATTGGTTGTAATCTTTCAAAATTCCCTACATTCGGGAAAGGTCCCAGTGGATTGAAAAACTGCAAATGTAACATTTCTATTCAGGAGAGGAGGGAGACCGAAAGCAGTAAACTGTAGGCCAGTTAGCCTAACATGTCATTGGGAAAATGCTAGAATCCATTATTAAGGAAGTAGTAGCAGAACATTTAGAAAACCATAATGCAATCAAGGAGAGTCAACATGGTTTTATGGAAGTGAAATCATGTTAGACAAATTTATTAGAGTTTTTTGAGAATGTAACAAGCAGTGTGGATAAAGGAGACCCAGTAGATGTGGTGTATTTGGATTAACAAAAGGCATTCAATAGGGTGACACATAAAAGGTTACTGCACAAGTTAAGACTTCTTCCTACCTCCCTCTGGACCATGACCCCACCACTGAACATCAAGCTACTGTCCACAGGACTGTCACTGACCTCATCTCCTCTGGAGATCTTCCCTCTACAGCTTCCAACCTCATAGTCCCACAACCCCGGACAGCCCACTTCTACCTCCTTCCCAGAATCCACAAACAGGACTGTCCTGACAGACCCATTATGTCAGCCTGCTCCTGCCCCACTGAACTTATTTCTTCCTATCTTGACTCTATCTTTTCTCCCCTGGTCCAGTCTCTTTCCACCTACATCCGTGACTCTTCTGACACCCTACGTCATTTTGACAATTTCCAGTTTCCTGTCCCCCAATCGCATCCTCTTCACTACGGACGTCCAATCTCTGTACACCTCCATCCCCCACCAGGATGGTTTGAGGGCTCTCCGCTTCTTCCTTGAACAGAGGCCCAACCAGTCCCCATCCACCACCACCCTCCCCCGCCTGGCTGAACTTGTTCTCACATTGAACAACTTCTCCTTTATCTCCACTCACTTCCTTCAAGTAAAAGGTGTTGCTATGGGTACCCGCATGGGTCCTAGTTATGCCTGTCTTTTTGTGGGATATGTCGAACATGTCTTGTTCCAGTCCTACTCAGGCCCCCTCCCCCAACTCTTTTTCTGGTACATTGATGACTGTATTGGTACCGTTTCCTGCTCCCGCACCGAACTGGAAAACTTTATCAACTTTTGCTTCTAATTTCCACCATTCTCTCACCTTTACATGGTCCATCTCTGACACTTCCCTTCCCTTCCTCGACTTCTCTATCTCCATCTCCGGGGTTAGGCTGTCTACCAATATCCATTATAAGCCCACCGACTCCCACAGCTACCTCGACTATACTTCTTCACACCCTGCCTCCTGTAAGGATTCCATTCCATTCTCCCAGTTTCGCCGTCTCCGACGCATCTGCTCTGATGATGCTACCTTCCATGACAGCGCTTCTGATATGTCTTCCTTTTTCCTCAACCGAGGATTCCCCCCTGCTGTAGTTGACAGGGCCCTCAACCGTGTCTGGCCCATTTCCCGCACCTGTACCCTCACCCCTTCCCCTCCCTCCCAGAACCGTGACAGGGTTCCCCTTGTCCTCACTTTCCACCCCATCAGCCTCCATATCCAAAGGATCATCCTCCGCCATCTCCAGCGTGATGCCACTACTAAACACATCTTCCCCTCCCTTCCCCTGTCAGCATTCTGAAGGGATCATTCCCTCTGTGACACCCTAGTCCACTCCTCCATGACCCCCACCACCTCGTCCCCTTCCCATGGCGCCTTCCCCTGCAATCGCAGGAGGTGTAATACCTGCCAGTTTACCTCCTCTCGCCTCACTCTCCCAGGCCCCAAATACTCCTTTCAGGTGAAGCAACAATTTACTTGTACTTATAGAGAGAGATAGCACTGAAACAGGCCCTTCGGCCCACCGAGTCTGTGCCGACCATTAACCACCCATTTATACTAATCCTACATTGATCCCATATTTTCTACCACATCCCCACCTTCTCTCAATTCTCCTACCACCTACCTACACTAGGGGCAATTTACAATGGCCAATTTATCTATCAACCTGCAAGTCTTTGGCTGTGGGAGGAAACCGGAGCACCCAGCAGAAACCCATGCAGTCACAGGGAGAACTTGCAAACTCCGCACAGGCAGTACCCTGAATTGAACCCGGGTCGCTGGAGCTGTGAGACTGCGGCGCTAACCACTGTGACGCTGTGCTGCCCAAATAGTTGCCGGTGTGGGGGGGGGTGGTGGGGGCAGGGAATAAACTCCAGACAGGAAAATAAGGCCATGTAAACGGTTATGCTAAACCATTCGTTTAATGTGATATACTGTATTTGCTGCTCACAATGTGGTCTCCTCTACGTAGATCCAACATAGACTGGGTGACCGCTTTGCGGAACACCTCCGCTCAGTCCGAAAGCATGACCCTGAGCTTCCGGTTGCTTGCCATTTCAACACTCTCCCCTGCTCTCATGCTCACATCTCTGTCCTGGGATTGCTGCAGTGTTCCAGTGAACATCAACGCAAGCTCGAGCAACAGCATCTCATTTACCGATTAGGCACACTACAGCCTGCCGGACTGAACATTGCGTTCAATAATTTCAGAGCATGACGGGGCCCCCCCATTTTACTTTTATTTTGAGTTATTTTTTCTTTTTCTTTTTTTAATATATATTTTTTGAGTTTATTTTATTTTATTTCATCTTAGTTTGTTCAGTTTGCTTACCCGCTTTTTTTGTCATGTTTGTACTTACGGCTGTTCAATTTTCAGTCCGTTAACACCCTATCTGTACTAATGCTTTGTCCTTCAATACACTATTAACATATTGTTTGCCATTGCTCCATGACCTTCTGGTCAGCCATTCTGTGACCTTGTCCTATCTACACCTTCTCCTTTGTTATCTCTTGCCCCACCCCCGCTTTACTTGCTTATAACCTTTTACATTTCTAATATTTGCCAGTTCTGAAGAAGGGTCACTGACCTGAAATGTTAACTCTGCTTCTCTCTCCACAGAGGATGCTGTACATGCTGAGTATTTCCAGCATTTCTTGTTTTTATTTCAGATTTCCAGCATCCGCAGTATTTTGCATTCATTAAGACTTCATGGTGTTGGGGGTCGCATAGATAGAGGATTGGCTAACTAACAGGAAACAGAGAGCCTAGATAAAAGGGCCATTTTTGGGTTGACAAACTATAACTAATGGAGTGCCACAGGGATCAGTGCTGGGGCCTCAAGTATTTATGATCTATATTATTGACTTGGATGAAGGGACCGAGATCTAAATTATTGACTTGGATGAAGGGACCGAGATCTAAATTATTGACTTGGATGAAGGGACCGAGTGTAGAGTCGCCAAATTTGCTGATGATACAAAGATAGGTAGGAAAGCTGGTTGTGAAGAGGACAGAGAGTGTCTGCAAAGAGATATAGTTATAGGTATCTTAACTATAGATATAGTTAAGTGAGTGGACAAAAATTTGGCAGATGGAGTATAACGTGGAAAAATGTGAGGATGTCCAGTTTGACGGGAAGAATAGAAAAGCAGAATATTATTTACATGGAGAGAGACTGCAAAATGCTACTGTACAGAGGGATCTGGGTGTCTCCGTACATGATTCACAATAAGTTTGCATGCAGGTACTGCAAGTAATTAGGAAGGGAAATGGAATGTTGGCATTTATTGCAAGGGGGATGGAGTATAACAGTAGGGAAGTCTTGCTAAAATTGTAGAGGGCATTGGTGAGACAGTGAGACTGCACAGTTTTGATCTCCTTACTTAAGAAGGGGTATACTTGCACTGGAAGCAGTTCAGAGGATGTTCACTTGGCTGATTCCTGGGATGAAGGGGTTGTCTTATGAGGAAAGCTTGAACAGACTGGACCTATACTCGTTGGAGTTTAGAAGAATAAAAGGCGATTTTATTGAAACATTTAAGATTCTGAGGAGGCTTGACAGCATAGATGCTGAGAGGATGTTTCCCCTCATGGGGGAATCCAGAACTAGGGACCACAGTTTCTAAATGAGGGTTCTCCCTTTTAAGATGGAGATGAGGAGGAATTTCTTCTCTCAGAGGGTCATTAATCTTTGGAATTCATTTACTCAGGGGGCAGTGGAAGCTGGGTCATTGAATATATTCAAGCCTGTTAGATTTTTGATCTACAAGGGAGCCAAGTGTTATGGGGGGCGTGTAGAGAAGTGGAGTTAAGGCCGCAATCAGATCAGCCATGATATTGAATGGTGGAGCAGGCTTGAGGGGCCGAATGGCTGCCTTCTGCTCCTGTTTCTTATGACCTCATTCAAATTTTCTGCCCTCTTTTACTGAAGGTGATAAGTTATGATCAGTTTCCCTCGTGGCAAGTACCATCCAGTAATCCACCAAGTGGACGATGGGCAGGATTTTCCTGCGGGCTTCAGGACCTCGCTGTTTGGCTTAAATGGAGGTCATAAGCGTGCACTCGTAGGAAACAGTCACTCACCTGTGATTTTCCCCAAATTGGCCAATTAATGGCCAGAGGATTGGCTCGCTGCCTAATTAAGGATGGCGGGCGGGCTCTTGAAGCTGGAGGACCAACAGGAGGCCCTCCAGTTTGAAAGCAGCAGTAAGATGCCATGGCAGGTAAGTGAGGGAGAGGGTGCCCAAAATGGAGGTGCCCTCTCTCCAACTTTTTCAAGCTTACAATAAAAAAGTCCTTTGCAGCCAGGCCACCACAGTGAGTTGGGGGGGCTGGCAGGGGTGGACACGGGAATCCTCTCCACCTGCCTGCGGGGATCTGGAAGCTGACTGGAAAATCCCAGTTGGCCTCCAACAACAGGCTTTAATAGGTCCTTAAGCAGGTCAATTGGCTACTCGCTGCTTGTTGTTGGATAGCTGTGCCGCTCCCCTCCCCCCATTCCATTTATGGCAAAATGGCCTTGGGGTAGGATACAGCCGGGGAACCTGTGCACCGGCCAGCGGTGCAAAATTTTGTGCCCACCCGCCTCCGTTTCTGCCCACAGCAGGGGCTAAAAATTCAGCCCCATGTATATTAACAAATACAGTGGAGTAAATTTTGACTGGGGCAAATTTTGGGTAGCTCATGGGCTCAGTGGGAGACATTATGTATCTTGAGGGCTGAGCCTTATTTACTTAGAGCTGATGGGCTGTGGGAGGAAAACGAGTGCTCCAGGGCAGTTTGCCCACTACAGGCCGGAGAAAGTAGATCCAGGGAAAGGGAGAAGGGAGTTTGGTGCTGCAATGGCCCAGGTTAATTTTGTGGAACACTCCTCCGAGCCCCACAAAAATAAATTAAAATCTATATGCTTTGCTCTTTAACTTGGCTGGAAGCTGATACTGTGTAGAACCTGCATGGCCCACGCTCCACCCAGCACTCTCCTAAAATGGCAGTCAGACCCCGAGTTACATATTATCACAGCTTAGCAGCCACCAGCAGTCAGCCTTGATGAAGATAGGGAGTGCCACGCTGTCAGTGGGAATGGGGTGGCAAATCATTGCCCACTATTTTTAGGGCTCTGCTGCCCTGCTTCCACTGAGTGGGTGGACTCAAAATCTCTCTCAGTAGTTCCAGTATTTTTAGTAGACTATTTGGCTGTGGAGGCATCACATCTAAGTCCTGATGTTACGCTTCTCAGTTTGGCGTGAAAGGATAGTGACCCCTGGAGGGAAGTCTGGCTGATTTTACCTTCACCCTGTCCTTGTCCAGGAGCACCAATATCAAATGGCAATGTCCCTAATGCTGCCTTAACTAAGCTGGCATATTCAGCTCAGGTGGGTGATAGACCTCGGTCAACAGGCCACAGTATCACACCAAGCAATGCATTCATCTACCAGAGAAGCTCAGAACACTTCCTCATTGAAAGCATCTGATAATAAAGCTCTTTTGTAAAAGTCTATGTAAGTTTTATTTGAGGTATTGTTTCTGCTCCTGGTGTCAGTGACAAACTCTGGGAGATTTCATGTACTAGAAGATTAATGATTGTGATATGATCACTTAAAACTTAATCAGTACTTGAATCTGGGGAAATTCTGGTCTGCTTGCAGTGTACGTGACAACTGAGGAATGGGTATGAGTAAAACCAGAGAGGGGCATAGAAGAGCCCTAAATCTGTTAACCTGTCAAAGTATGGCTTGAAAAGGAATATATTTGTGTATGCAGCAGATTAGTGACCATAAATGCAAATTTGAGACTCAGACTGCACTGGGATTCATACAATCTGTGCATCTCTCGCACTTACAGTATGGTGTTAATCACTGCTGATCACAGTACTTTCCAATGTCACTCTCGTGTCGCATTGCTGACTGTGCACCACTGTAGCTCAGAACTGGAAGTCCCGGACTAGCCATTGTTTTTCCTTCTCACTCCAGCCATTAATCATATATGTTTGAAGGTCGAGTAGTGTTGCTGAAAATGTGACTTAAAAAAAGACATAGAATTTTCTCCCTTTCAAAAATTTCTCATAGTTAATAGTGCCTGCTTTTCTGTAATTCTTTCCTGTTAGAATACATTATACAGTAGTGTCTACCAGATGCTATGAATTCTGTCATCAGCAGGCTTTATTATTGGATTCAGTGCCATACTGACAGATGCTGAGGCTGGTGGGGGGTTGATGGAATAATTTCAGCATGTGTTTTTTTTTGGGGAGGGGAGAAAAGTCGCAGCAGAGAGCATGTCTCGACAGTAGTTAGCTTTATGAAAGTTTTGAATCTTTAACTCTGGTCTAAATTATGTAAATTCTTAATTGCACAGTTTTCTCTTGGCTCTAAATTAAAATGCACACCGACTACCCTCTCTGCAAGGTTTGATTTTTCTGTGCCTCCAATATTGCGTGACTGCTGTGGAGTATGACCGTTTTTTGTTGACCCAAGGGTTTTATTTCACAAGTAATTATAGTACGGTTCACAACCACAAGTCCTTATTAAGCTACAAAAATACTCAAGAATTTTTTGAAGGAGAGCAATTTACTTGTTACGACAGTTTCAAGGGATATTCTTAATTTGAAGTATGAAGTTAATGATGTGTGGTTTTATATGCTTAGGCTTTAGTGGCTTAGACATTACAGAGATTAATTTGCCCATGTTTAAGTACAGTGTACAAAATTAAACACAATGCCTTTAATATGTTGTAGAGTAGCATAGAATATATTCTGTGCTTAATCATAGTATTTCTCATGAATGTCAGCTTAAAATGTGAGGATTGGTTGTTTATGTTTTTGTTTTTGTGTTGGAGGGGTGGATAGGGGATGGGCAGAGGGAACAGGTAGGACATAGAATAGGTCTTGTGTATTTTCCAACCAGTAGTCTCTTTGAGCATTGGTAATATAAAAAGTGATATAATGATGCTGACTCTTGCTGAAGTATTGCTCCACATGCAGCAGCTGTCTGTAATACCTCATTCCAATTATGTGAGTCTGTATGGTGAATGGCAGCAGGTTATCTGTCTATGGCCCAGTTAGAACCTGTTCTCATCTGTGCACTTTCCATCTCTTCCTTAAAGCATTGACACTGAAGCATTTTTAAAATGCCAACTGCTGTCTTAGCTGAGATCAACTAAATCAGTACCAAGCAGCTATTAACCCTGGGAAACCAT
The DNA here is from genome assembly GCF_036365525.1 of Heterodontus francisci. Classification (NCBI taxonomy): domain Eukaryota; kingdom Metazoa; phylum Chordata; class Chondrichthyes; order Heterodontiformes; family Heterodontidae; genus Heterodontus; species Heterodontus francisci. Next base: position 23,752,769 of record NC_090393.1, read on the forward strand.
TACGCTGTGTGAACTTTTACTGACTGAGGCATAGTGTGAGCTTAAGCTACATCTTCAAAACTTCTCTTAACTCTCCAAAGATCAGGGAGAAGATTGAATATTATATTAAATCTGGCAGTTAACTTGTGATGCTTTTGATTCAGCCTTTCAATTAATAGATTTGTTGGGCTGGATTTTCAGCCCTCACCGAGGCCAGGATTGGAGGTAGGCAGGTGCTAAAAGTAGCGCCGCTGGCCAGCATACCAGCTCGCCGGCTCCATCCTGGCCCGGACCATTTTTGCGGAGACAGGGTGAGGTTGGGGGTGGGGGGGGGGGGCCGTTGCGGTGGCAGGGCTTTCCGTTCACATGTAGCGGGTAGCTGACATGGCTTGTTAGAAGACAAGGAGGCTGACTGGAATTTTCCAGTTGGCCTCCAAGTCCTCACAGACAGTGGGGGCCAGTTTAGATGCCTGGAGCTAGCATCCCAGCAGCAGACTGGGAGACTGTTGTGCCAGGCAGGCCTAGATTCCTGTCTCCGTGCAGGAGTAGCACAGCACTACAGTGGTGGCTTGGCTGCAAAAGCCATTTTTTAATTTAAGTTTAAAAAAGTTGGAGAGAAGATGCCTCCATTTTGAAGCACCCTTTCCCTTACTTAACCTCTATTACAGCCTGCTGCTCCTTTCAAGCTGGAAGGCGTCTGATCGGCCCTCCAGCTTCAAGAGCCTGCCTGCCATCCTTAATTGGATGGCGTGCCAATCTCCAGGCCAATTAAGGGGATGCCCCCATGAAAATTGGGGTTGGTGACTGTTTCCCCTCGGGGTGTGTCTTGGATCTGGAAATGGCCCCACACTCTGTTTCCCACCTTTTGGGGGGAAAGATCTGCCTGATAAATCTCATTAGTCCATTGATATCCTTGAACACAGGTATTTTATGGTATTAATACATAGGTTTACATTTACCTTGAGTAAATACAAGCGAGTTCATTTACAGAGATTCACCATCAGAATCCTTTTAAAGAGAGTCTGTCATGAAGAGGACCATTTTTAAATCGAGAGTCCTGCCCTCATTGCAAGAAAATGATTTTGAGTGGTACACTCAGCCTACAATAACAAATTGCACTTATTTAGTTCATTTAACAAACATTACAAGGTGCTTCACAACCTGTATGAAGAAAACAGACATTAAACCTGGAAGGCATAGCTTAGGAAGGGTGACTGATAGCTTGACTGGAGTTTTGGTGAGATTTTAAAGGCAAAGAGAAATATGGAGCAGTAGGGAGCTTTCCATGTGAGTTCAAGAATAAGACTCTGATACCAATGGAGCAAATGGAGAGGGGATAGCCAAAAGGTTAAAGTCAAAGGAACAAAGTATTCAGGAGGGGATAAAGGGATGGTTGTAGCACAAATGAAGTACATGAGAGCAGAGTACAGCTTTCTCAGCAATATTGAATCATAAAAACTTGTAGCACAGAAGGAGACCATTTGGCTGCTTGTGCCTGTGCTGGCTCTTTCAAAGAAAGTCATGCTTAGTCCCACATCCCCACTTTTTGGCCATAACCCTGTAAGTATTTCATCCTCGAGTGCCTGTCCAACTCCCTTTTAAAATTATTTATGCAATCAGCCTCCAGTACTTTTCCAGGTAGAGCTTTCTGGATTCTGGCAACTCTGAGTAAAAACAAAATTCTCCTCATCTCTCCTCTAGTTATTTTGCCAATGCATTTGAATCTATGACTTCAAGTTATTGATCCATTCACCAAAGGGAATAATTTCTCTCCATCTGCTTTATCAAAACCTCTCATCATCTTGAAAACCTTTATTAGGTCACCTCTTAACCTGCTCTGTTCCAAGGAGAAAGCCCTAACTTTTCCAACCTCTCCTTATAACAGAAGTCCCTCATCCCTGCTAACATCCTGCTAAACTTCCTGTGTATCCTTTCTAAGGGCTTTACAACCTTCTTGAAGTGTGGTGCTCAGAATTGTCCACAATACTCCAGCTCAAATCTAACCAGTGATTTATAAAGTTTTAGCGTGATCTCTTTGCTTTTATATTCTGTTCCTCTATTTATAAATTCAACCCATAGGCTTGGCCTTATCTATTTGCTCCTGCTCCACGTACCACAAATATAACTTTTTTTAAAAGGTACTCTGCCCCTGATTTAGGCAAACTCGCTTTCACTGTGCCCAAGATAATACACTAACAACTTCTGTTGTAGACTGTGTTTGCACCTAAATGTGGATTCTCTCTGTCCGACTAACACTAATTCTAGAGAGAGAGAGGCCGAGAAATTAGTTTGTTTGGGCACAAATCCAGTGGCAAATACAACCGCCACCCAAAAACTGATGAAGACCACACAAAATTAATTATTTTGCAATATCAGAACACAACTGACATGTGAAGATGCCAGTCATGCAGAGAAGCAGGGATGCTGGCATCAGAGCAATCTGAGTTCAACCAAAGTTTTAATATAGAGTCATAGGTGGCACTCCTATTCCTTCTGGCACTATATTCAGCTAAGTATTTTTTTGTTAACCTTTGTGGTGGCAGCTCCGACCACCCCTTTAAAACACTTGAGAAAACTGATTGCGAAATACTGCAGTTGGGCACCAATCAATTTCAGAAAGGGACTTGAAATAGATGGTGGCTCCCAAATTGCATAGGCAGTGGGCTTAACCACTAGTCCAGGTGAACGCCTTAACCAATATGGCATGTGATGCATACTGGCATGGCATATGCAGGTGACCGCTATATACCATATTGAACTCTTCTGCACCTGTTTTCTGCTTGAAAATGTCTGTTGCGTGATTCAGTTTCTAGGCCAAAGAGAGCGAAGCAAAGATAGCCCTATGGCCTTCTACCTTAATTCCATGTGTCAAGTATTGGCCTACCAAACTGCCAAAGTTACACTTTGAATGAAATATCAATCCCTTGATGGAACCTGTAAGTCTGTTCAACTTCCTGGATGTATTGAATGAAAACTGTTCTATCATAATGATAAGGAATACTCAGGACCAAACCTAACCTTATTGCAGGAGAATGTTAACCCACCCACCCATGTAGTAATTTTAATCTTACCAATTAGTTGCTGTTATCAATTATCTAATCAATCAGGATCGACTGCAACCAATATAGTGGGTATGTTGAGTTTAATCATAATTTAAGATGGGATATAACACACCAGTTACACAGCAAAAACATACCACCGTGACAAGTAGTGGGTACTTTAGCCAAGATGGCTGGCATGTGCGAACAGCTTTTTCTCTTTTCCTCTCAGTGCCTCACATCTTCATGACTTCTCAAATTACCCAAGAGTGTTAGCATGGATCTACTCTTAGGAGTTTCTCTCCACTGCCTACTGCACTGAGGTCTCGCAAAGACTCTTACTTTATACCTTTTTTCAGGGGTGCACCTGGATGGATTATTGACAAGGCCGTATTGCCCTATAAAGATTTACTTAATTTTGAAATACCCAATAAAACGTCGTTCTTTATCTAAACCATGGGGTGAAATCCTGCCTTTAATGTTATCCACTTTCTATTAACTTCTTGAGCCTTTGCACGTATCTTCTGCCTTTGATCAATCAGGCCTTGCATCATTCTTTCCTTATCTCATCTCAATCTCCCTGATCAGTTGCATCCTCCCCAGAAACATTCCATCTCAGCCTTCAAACTAACTCTCAGAAGTTTTGCAATTTGTATCTGTTCCATTACCATTTATTTATGCCCAAAGCTGTTTATAAGGCCTGTTAACAAGCAATTCATAGTGGCATTCAGTCCAACTGTCCTTACTTTTTATCAGTTAAACCATGGTGATTCACTAAAGTACCTCCTATTTCAACATATCAATTAACTTTTACATTCCAGCATTCATCCTAGTTAAGCAAAGTTAACTGAAAAGCCCAACACCATTTTGTGGTATGATTATTTGGTTTAAGTATCTAGCCAGTAGCTCTTCCACTATTGCACAGGCCTCATCTAACCATGGCCCCTTTTCAGGCTAGCTACGGCTGTCATCACCTAAGAATAATCATTGCACTCATTTGTTTCTAAACAAAACCTTAAGTAGTTTCCAGTAAAATGAAACTTGCACCACTAACCTATTCCTTTATCTATTTCTAGCTGATTTTCACTAAGCATATTGCTAATTTCTAACACTTCGCCCCCTCCCCCCCGCCCTACAGGACAGATGGTTTGGGGCAGGAGGGAAGGTAAATATTTTACAATTCTCCAGCCTGACCCCCCAACTTGCCTCCAACCCGCCCACTTCCAGTTTTAAGGGAGAAGCTGGCGAGCTTCCACCAGACCCAACAAACTTACCTCCATGCCACTGGACCCCAGCAATGTCCGACTTTTCCTCACCTCACGATCTTCGATTTTCCCCAATCTTTGTCATGTCCAATTTCCCCCCAACCTACACCCGCTCGTCCACCTGACCTCAGTTACCCCCCACCTCCCATTGCGATGTTGGACTTAGGTGACATCTGCTGTCTGGCTTCTTTTTTGCTGCATTTCCACCTGACAGGCAGCCAGCCTTTCATTCTGACTAGCAGTCATAGAATCGTATAGAATCATAGAGTGGTTACAGCACAGAAGGAGGCTGTTCAGACTGTCGTGTCTGTGCCAGCTCTCTACAAGAGCAACTCAGTTAGTCCTACTCCCTGTATCCCTGCAAATTTTTTCTCTTCAGATGCATAAAAATGTTCTTCCTCATGTTGCCTTTGGTTCTTTTGCCATTCACCTTAAATCGGTGTTCTCTAGTTCTCAACCCTTCCGCCAACAGGAATATTTTCTCCCTATCCACTCTGTCCAAGCCCCTCATGATTTTGGACAGCTCTAACAAATTGCCTCTCAACCTGCTCTTCTGAGAAGAACAGTCCCAACTTCTCCAGTTTATCCGTGTAAATTTATCCATTTAACTGAAGTCCCTCATCCCTGGGTCCATTCTCATAAATCTTTCCTTCACCCTCTCCAGTGCATTCACATCCTTCCTAAAGTGTGGAGTTCAGAATTGGACACGATGGGCTGAATTTTACGCCCGCCCCCCCAAAGAGCGGGAAGGTGGCGGGGGAGTGTGTAAAATAAAGTGGGTGGCTCCGGGGGCCATTCACAACCGGCTCCCGCCTCCACTGCCACTGTACACAGGGCAACAGTGGTGAAAAATGGCCCACCCACCCCAGGCCAATCAAGGCCCTTAATTGGCCACTTAAGGGCCTCTGCCTGCTGCCATGGGGATTTTACCCATAGCTAGTGTCGAGCAGCCCAGGCCTGAGAAAAGCTGCCTGACAAAAGCACGTGACTCTCTGATGGCCTGGAGGTGGGGCGGGGTGGGGTGGCTCTTGAACATGCAGCCCCGATGGCCCAACCACTCGCAACACACCCCCCCCCCCCCGCCCCCCCCAACCATCCAATAGACCACCCTTCCTTGCCTCGCCGGGGCCTGACCAATCGCCCCTGGTGAGGCCCCAAAAACTTACCTTCGTTTCGGGGCTCCCTGACGCCTTCCTTCCGATGGCTGGGTTGCAGTCTCAGCAGTGGCCACCGCTCCCAGTGGCGCTGCTAGGACAGAGAGCTGCTGGCCCGCTGATTGGCTGGCAGCTCCATTAGCAGGGACTTTCTGCCTCAGTGAGGTGGAAGTCACGCCTCAGACCAATTAAAGGCCTGGGGACCATAAAATGCAGGCCAGATCCCCAGGCCAGGTGGAGTTGGGTTCGCTGCTGACTTTTCAGTCAGTGGACAGCTCCCGTCCACCAAGGGTGAAATTCAGCCCGATATGTCAGTTGAGACCGAACGAGTGTTTTATAAAGTTCACCATAACTTCCTTGCTTTTGAACTCTATACCCCTATTTATAAATCAAGGATCCCATATGCTTTATTAACTGCTTTCTCAACCTGTCCTGCCACCTTCACCGAGGTCTCTCTGCTCCTGCACCCACTTTAGAATTGTATCCTTTATTTTATATTGCCTCTCCTCGAGCATCCTACCTAAATGTATCACTTCACACTTCTCTGCATTAAATTTCATCTGTCACGTGTCCACGCATTCCACCAGCCTTTCTGTGTCCTCTTGAAGTCTATTACTATCTTAGTCACAATTCACAATACGTCCATGTTTTGTGTTATCCACAAATTTTGAACTTGTGCCCTGCACACCCAAATCTAGGTCATTAATATAGAAAAACAGTGGTCCTAATCCTGACCCTCAGAGAACTCCACTATATACCTTCAGTGAAGCAAAAAAACCTGTTGAAAACATTTAAATGTATCCTGTGGTTAATTTCTGCAGGATGCATGGAAACCCAAAAATAAGGGACTCCTGTCGGAAAATCCTCCTCTCTTCCTGGGGCTTTTGTCGCCAAACTAACATAATATGCAAATATGCACAATTTGATGGCTGTTCTATCTGGGATCCCAAGCAAGGACACAGTCTAATTAACATTCCAAATGGCCTTAAATTTGCCAAAAATAAGTTGTATCTTTGAGTGTTAACTTTGACCCTTTGCAAACGGAATATAACTGTAGCAATATCATAACATGAATAGGTAAAATTCCCAAAATGCTATTTAAGTGCATTAGTTTCTGAGTCTGTCAGTGTTGTGCAGGTGGAAGTAAGGAACTTTTGTGATGTATCAGAGTTGCAATTTAACGCTCAGTTCAGCGTTGAATGGGTTGGCAAGATTGCAATTATTCTGGCTTAGCCTGAAAGTAGTCAGGGAGCGGGATGGAATCGACAGAAAGAGAATGCAGTTTGTGACGGGGACCACAATCAATGGCAATCTGATAGTACGTAGACAGTCAAGGAGGGGAGAAAAATGGGGGGAGATTGAACTGGCCATCATCTCCATACATATGAAAGCTGACTGTACCTGTGAATGATGATGTTGAGGGTAGCATATAGAGAGTAGCCATTTGGGGTCCTTGAGCTGACGGTACAAGGAAAGGAAAATTAGCTATTTCTGGAGTTGAAGTGATTGCTTTTGGACAGGTAGAAATTGAACCATGGAAGGTAGTCTTACATTGGAGGGACGTTGGAAGAGGAAAGCATGGTTAACCATATGAAATGCTGCAGAAAGATCAAGAAGGGATACTTCACCACAGTCGCCAAGAATGCCATAAAGTGACCTAGAACTGTTTTGCTGCTGTGAGAAGGACTGGAGGGATTTAAACAGGGAGTTTTAGGGGAGATGGACCAGCCTTGACCATTGGAGGCATTGGTCTGAATGTTCTACCTGCAAGTTACTACTTCTTACAGAATCTAGTGTGTATCATCAAGAACTAAAGCATTAATTTACTTTTTTATGTTGTGTTGCCCTTCTCTTTTTTTCTCCACTCCCCCAGTCACACCTAAGAAGATAAGAAATAGTAGCAGGAGTAGTCCATTCGGCCCTTCAAGCCTGCTCAGCAATTCAATATGATCATGGCTGATCTTCTAAGATATTGTGTTTTTGAATAAATTTTTTAAAATGGTTTTTCTTGTTATTAAGGTTGCTGACCCCTGAACTAGACAATGCCCAGTTCCTGTGCAGTCATACTCAGCATGAGTCAGAACTTACAGGAGAGATGGAGGCTGGGGTGGGGGCAGGGGGAACAATTTAGCAAATAAAGGGAAAATAGAAATGAACCTTTTAAATAATCTTCCCTGTTGGTTGTTCCGTTGTTCTGCTTCCTCCTCTTTACTCCCCTTATAGTCTCTACTCTTATACACCGACTCTCTGGCTGTAAAACCTGTGGCAGTCTATAGTTGCTTGTTTATAAGAAGTTTATTTCCTGCTCTGCAGTGTTATTTTTAGACAATTGCACTGGCCATCTACATTACCTAATGATCCACTTTGAAAAATTCTAATGCAAAATGATAACACAGGTTTTTGCTACAATTTCCTTAAAGTGCTGAAAAAGAGGAATATACTGCAGTCATAAATCACAACGAGCACACTTACACCGATGGATCAGCACGAAGAGATGGTTACAATTCTAAGAAAACCTTTTCACAGCACTTAGTCAAGCATTGTTACATGTGTCCAGTGGAGAATAATGTGCCAGGATTCATTACATTTTGTACTATCATGATCAATGCTATCTGTTAACAAATTTTACAAGAGAAAAGGGTACTCCTTATGCAGAGGTTATGTGGGTGTGTACTTAGCTATTCAAATATCAAAAAAAAATTGTACTCAACAAAATTGTCTAGGAAGATTTATATCTTCTCTTTTCAGCGACTTTAAGCAGGTGCTGTAAGGTGATGTCACTCAAGAGCATCCCTTGCAATGTGATCATCAACATCACCTGCTACCTTACTGGGTTGTTTTTTGGTTTTTTCTTTCCTTCTTTTGTGTTGCTTTACCATTCTTGAGTGGGTGGATTAAACAGTGGATAGACATATGAGTGGTGTTTGTATCAATGATGGCAGTGTCCTTCAAGTTGCTGAGCACAGCAAAAAATGCAATAGTAGAGAATAAGCCTGACACCTCTATTGGGGATAATGATTTATTTGCCTCTTGTCCTGTTCAGAAAGCCATCAAAGTCAACCACATAAGTATGGTTTTTCACTTCCTTAAGGCAGCATATCTCCTGTTTGATAAGCAAATTTTGATACATTTAATGCATGCAGACATACTACAGTGTCTCCTCTCAACACCCTTATTACCCAAGGTTGCCTTAAAGGTATGTACAGCACACTTGATGCTGGTGATGGGCTCCTCCATTCTGAGAAGAACACAGCAGAAAAGCAGAGATCTGTAGATCGTTTTCTACATCTTCCTCTGATTACGACTTCCCTGGTTACAACCCCCAAAGCATGCAAGTTACGTAAGCATAGAACTAGGCTATATGTCAGGAGGGTTTTCTTTGTGATTCTGGTATGTAGAATTGTTTATAGTTAATTCTCAATATGTAAGTGTTTTGTACAATAGTAACACTGAAGATCTGTTTTTCTGACACTAAAATGCTGTAAATGGTGGGCCACCCAATTTGTTTATTGCTACAGTTTGCTGTTCGCTTATTCCTGATCAGGCATTCATTTGGTGTGCGACAGCAGACAGAGAACACCACTTACCCCTAGTTTTATGTAAAATTCTAAACTTATGTAAAATAGGTGAGAAACAACATCAGATAGAGCCTTACTTTCATGAAGGATGCCAGTCGGCCCATCGAGTCCATGCCGAGAACTATGAGTTCTTAACTGATCTATTAAATGGTGAAAGCTTTTGCAGTATCATCCCTAAACATGGATAATGCTGAGGGAGGTGGGAGACAGAAAAATAAAGTGTTCAAGTTATCACTGAAATTAAGCATGTTATGACCAAGCAATTAAACTAACCTACACCATAACATCTAGTGTGTTTAAATTGTCTTGAGTGACATTTTTGGTCAGAGGCCTTATCTTTCTGAGAAGCCTATGGCTTGAGTTCATGGGAGTTACACGAGCTTATCACCCTACTGACGCAAGACATTGAAGAAGATAACAGAGGATGGCTCAATATGTATCTGTGCCTACAACTTCCAGAATTTAATTAACAACAGGACTGGCCATTCAAAGAGTGTGCCAGGACTTGATGTCTTAAGGAAACTTTTTAAGAGCAGTGAAAGAGAAACCAGATTGCTTTCTGCAAAAAATGTGAAAGCATAGTGAAGTATGAACTTTTCAACTTTTTGGAATTTAAGTTTCCTGGAAAAAAAGTATAGCTTACAATATTGTTACGACCAGTTGAGAAAGAGGTTTTTAGGGTTCCCTTTCAGTTTTCACCTGGTCTTACCGTAACAGGGTTTAATTTTAAACACACCGTGTTTTTAGCTCCCCCTTGGTGAATCCTTGTTCACTGCTTTCCAATTATAAGGCAAAGAAACCAGCACAAACAGGCTCTCTTAGGATTAAAGAAGAAAATTTGAAATTTATTAAACTTGAACTCTAATTCGGTTGACGCCTACAGATACACGACGCGCCCACGCTAGCATGCATACGTGATACACACATGCAAATAGAGACAGAAAAGAGCAGAAGAAAAATAAAGTGGAAAGGTTTGAGGCAATATCTGAAGAGGAGTTGTTATGGTTCTTCGAGCTCACTGTAGAGTCCTTGATTGTAGGTAGATCTTGCTTTTTGTTGGGGCCCAGTATTCTTCTTAAACCTTGTTCGCTGTAGGAGACTTTTCTCTCTTGGGGTTCATGTGTCTTCAGTGGACTCAGAGGCTTGTGCAAAAGAGATGAGAGCAGACAGGAGAGATCTTCTCAGTCCAGGAGCAAACAGACTTTTTGTCCAAAACTGTCTGTACAAGTTCAAAAAACTCAGGTTGTCAAGCAGGTTAGTCATGTGGCTAGCTGGTTTGACCATGCCCATTTGTGTATTCAGCCATTTTAGCAGTCAACCTGGAATGCGAGCTCCCCCACCTTCAACGTCTGGTGATCAAAAGTCCATTGTGGGTTGACTATGTCAGGGAATGGCTGCTTTGTTCTTCCAAAGACTGTCTGTTAATATGCAGATGTCTTTTCCAGCCACGGCTAATCTGTTTAACAAGTCCTTTCTTCACTCCAGTAACAGATTAAAATCCATGTTCATGATCAAATTAATGTGCCTTATTCTTGGCAGGTGGGGGGCTAGCATGACAATATCCAAGAAATAGTTTACAGGAAACCTTTCACATTGAATTTCGACATTGTTTAAACTTTGTCATGTTTTTAAATGCTTACAACAACTGCATTCCTTTTATTTTTTTGTCAGAATTCATAAACAGAAAAAACAAAATGATTAATATATAAACAGCAGCAATGATGGAAGGACTGTGGCAGTATTGAAGTTTGGTTGGCGCTTCTGAATTGAACTCTTCATTTAAACAGAATTGTCTGGAAACCCTTGAGCACTGTGCCACAGATATTTGGCAAAGAAGGAACACTGCAAAGTGATTAAATCTTCTATAGAAGTTTTATTTATTTATTGCCCTTTGTTACAAAAGATACATCTTAAGCAGATGGACAGTATAGGTGAACAACTGCATATTACATGCAGAGATTTATTTATTTATTTAAGTGTGGAACAAATTGATTTTTCTACCTGTAGTGAATAAGGAAAAAAACCCTGCCCATCTAGCAGGTCCAAGCAGGTTAAAATCATATTTGGGGACTCATTAGACAATGGCACCCTTTGAACACAGAGCTCCTCTGAGCGGTCCTCAAAGGACCTGTGCTCCCTATGGCACTATGGGCTGAATTTTCACTTTGGGGGTGGGGGAACAGGAATGGGGACCGTTTCTGGGTCCCGAACACACCCTGGCGGGGTAATGGTCACTGACCTAGGACTTTTACGAAGGCGTCCCCTTAATTGGCAAGGAGCCAGGTTCCCTGTGCAAGTAAGGGTGGTGGATGGGCTCTCAAAGCTGGAGGGCAAATCAGAGGCCAGTGAGAGGAGCAGCCAGCTGCAGTAAAGGATAAGTAACTGAGAGGGTGCTTCAACGTGGACCAACTTTCTTGAAAATTTAAATAAAAACCAGAAAAAGCAGCTAGGCCACCTCTGTGGGGAGGGGGAATTGAGGGGCTGGGGGCATGGTGAAGGGAGGTGGGGGAATCCCTCTACAGGGTGACCTTTGGCTGTACCCTCACCCAAGCACGTTCTCTTATTCTCCTTTCCTCCATGTGTTACCTCCTTCTCTATATGGATGACATAGCAAAGTGTGCCCACTGGGAATGCCATAGCTTCTCCAGAGTCATTTTGAGTATGTGTGGGTGGGAAGGTGGCAAGTCAAAAAATGTAGGAGTTAGGTACACTGTATCACTCTGTGCAGGTCAGGGAGGAATTATGCAAGTCTCAGTGAGCAAAGCTGAGGGAAATAGGTTGAAAAAAATTAGTCTGTAAAGCCAGAAATCATCAAGCAAAATTTGGAAACGTTTCAAATCTCTCAAACCTCACTTCCACCTAAATCAGTGACTGAGGAGCAAACTGAGCCTATTTTACATTGGTCTAACTTTTCCAGAGTGTAATCATGCGGTAAAAATAGAAAATTCCCAGGAACAGCACCGCCAGATGAATGATGCTCTTGTGTAAATGTACTCCACAGGGAGTGAGTATGGAATGCCAAAGCAGGCAACAAGGTCAGGGAAACTCGTATTAGTGACGTCATAAGCACATAAGAAATAGGAGCAGGACTAGGCAATATGGCCCCTTGAGCTTGCTCTGCAATTCAGTAAGATCATGGCTGATCTGATCTTGGCCTCAACTCCACTTTACTCCCTGTTGCCCGTAACTTTTGACTCCCTTATAGTTCAAGAATCTGTCTACCTCAGCCTTGAATCTTTTCAATGACTCATCGCCCAGAGCTCTCTGAGTAGAGATTAACGAACCTCTGAGAGAAGAAATTCCTCCTCGTCTCCATATTAAAAAGGAAACCCCTTAGTTTGAAACTTGTGCCCGCTAGTTCTAGATTCTCCCACAATGGGAAACATCCACTCTGTATCTACCCTGTCAAGCCCCCTCAAAATCTTATATATTTCAATAAGATCACCTCTCATTCTTCTAAATTCCAATGAGTGTAGGGCAATATGCTCAACATTTCCTCATAAAACAATCCATTCATCCCAGGAATCAGCCTAATGATTCTGAACTGCCCTCCTTAAATAAGGTGACCAAAACTGCACAGAGTACTCTAGAGTACTCACCAATGCCCTGCACAATCAGAGCAAGACTTCCCTACTTGCATACTTGCTGTACCTGCATGCTAACTTCTTGTGTTTCCTGTATGAGGACACCCAGATCCCTCTGTACTGCAGCATTCTGTTGTCTCTCTCCATTAAAATAATATTTTGTTTTTCTATTCCTACCAAAGTGGATAACATCACATTTTCCCACATTATATTCCCTCAGCATATTTTTTGCCCACTCACTTAACCTATCTATAATCCCTTTGCAGACTTTTTGTGTCCTCCTCACAACGTGCTTTCCCATCTATCTTTGTATCGTCAGCAAATTGACTATAATACACCCGATCCCTTTATCCAAGTCATTAAAATAGATTGTAAATAGTTGAGGCCCCAGCACTGATCCCTATGGCACCCCACTAGTTCCAGTTTGCCAGCCTGAAAATGACCCTTTTATCCCACATCTCTGTTTTCTGTTAGTTAGCCAATCCTCTATCCATGCTTGTATATTACCCCCAACACATATGAGCTCTTACTTTGTGCAGTAACCTTTTATGTGGCACCTTATCGAATGCCTTTTGGAAATCCAAATACACTACATCTATCCAATCTGCTCATTACATCCTCAAAGAACTCCAGTATTTTTGCCAAACATGATTTCCCTTTTATAAAACCATGCTTACTGTGTTTGATTATGTTATGATTTTGTAATGTCCTGCTACTACTTCCTTAATAATGGATTCTAACATTTTCCCAATGCCAGATGTTAGGCTAACTGGCCTATAGTTTCCTGCTTTCTGTCTCCCTCCTTTCTTGAATAGGGGCATTACATTTGCAGTTTTGCAATCCACTGGGACCTTCCCAGAATCTAGGGAATTTTGGAAGATTACAACCAATGGATCCAGTATCTCTAGCCATTTATTTTAAGAACCTAGGCTGGTGGCCATCAGGTCCAGGGGACTTGTCAGCCTTTAGTCCCATTAGTTTGCCTAGTAGTGATAATTGTTTTAAGTTCCTCCCTCCCTTTTATGTCCTGATTTTCTACTATTATTAGGATGCTTTGAATGTCTTTTACCGTGAGTATAGGTACAAAATAATTGTTCGGTCTTTGCCATTTTCTTGGTTCCCATTATTAATTCCCCGATCTCATCCTCTAAGGGACCAACGTTTGCTTTAGCTACTGTCTTCCTTAATTATATACTTGTAGAAAATCTTGCTGTCTGTTTTTATATTTCTTGCTAGTTTACTCTCTTTTTTAATGTGCTAGACACAAGTTTCTTGATCGCTTTTAGCTGAATAATGGTTTAGGTTGTGTGGAAGTTGGAACATTCAAGACTAATATCTCCTGTGACTTGCTGTGAGCAATATTGTGGGAAAGCTGCCATTTACTACAAAAATATCAATGGATGTAATTAATTTCCTAGACATAAATTCATCCACCCAGCATGCTGTGCCAATAGCTTACTAGTACATTTACAAGAAGATTGTTTATATTTATTTGGAATCAGTTAGAAAAGGGGAGATGGCGGTGTAATGGTGATATCACTGGACTAGTAATCCAATCCAGAGGCCCAGGTTAATGCCCTGGGGACAAGGGTTTAAATCCCACCATGGCAGCTGGTGGAATTTAAATTCAATTAATTAATAAAAAATCTGGAATTGAAAGCTAGTCTCCATCACGGTGCCATGTTGTAAAATCTCATCTGGTTTACTAATGTCCTTTAAGGAAGGAATTCTGCCATCCTTACCTGTGCTGGCCTACGTGTGACTCCAGACCTATAGCAATGTGGTTGACTCTTAACTGCCCTCTGAAATGGCCGAGCAAGTCACTCAGTTGTCAAGGGCAATTAGGGGTTGGCAACAAATGCTGGCCTTGCCAGCAATGCCCATATCCCATGAAAGAATTTTTTAAATTGTCAACCTAAAAGAAACCCCTGATTTAATTTACTTATAATAAACATTTACAGTTATTACAAGAAATTGAGCCCTGATTTAAATAAGGACTTTTAAAATATTAATATACAGTTTCTGTATTATGCCATGTTGATATTCACTTCCCTCCCCTTACCATTGTCTGTGAAGTGTTCTGCTAATAATGTAATATGTTGAATCTTGACGGTGGTTCATACATGAGTCATTCAGTGGAAAAGTTCACACAAAAATAGGGGTCTTCGTGTTATTTCTCAGTAAATCAGAAGCAGTGAGCAGAATAACCATCAGAAGAAAATCAAAAGTGATTTTAAATTGTTTCTAAACTTTATAGTTTTCAATAAATGAAAGAAATTATTTTACAATTACCCCTCTACCCCATGAATAGCCTCTGATTACCCTTGCAACAAAGCCCTTTTGCATGTTGTTTATGGGCAGCTGCATATAATATATTGGCAACAAGAAAACTGATGGTTCAGTGAAAATAATGAATGAGTCATATTGTTTGAATATAGAGCTAAGTGCTTCTTGTTGTATTGTGTTTGGTACAGAATAATGGATACCCAGGAGCGGGTTATTGGTTGGAATCTAATCAAAGATTTTGGATAATTTATATGTAGAATATTTCTGTTTCAGAATGCATGCAATAATGGTCCAAATTTTGCTGAAGCTGTGCTTCTCACAGCATGCACCATTGCTTTGATATTTTTCTGCGCCCTTTAGCTGAAAATATTTTTGCTGTGTAGCTTGCTGGAAGTGTGAGCTCGTAATGGGGCAACGAGGGTATTGGAGCATCTAGGACCTTAATGAATGATGGGATCAACGCCCTTGGCAGAATTTTACCAGCCCTCTGGCGTGGGAGGCCGGGAAAATTCTTCTGGGAGAGGCCCGCCTCGACCCCCAATGCCGAGAAGGTCCCATCACATTTTGCCGGAAGCGGCGAAGCCTTGGTGCGGCCCCCCCCACCCCCGCCACCCAGCGGTGGAACCTTCATTTGAATAATAAAATTAATTCAAATGCATGTTACTGAACTTACCTAGATCGGCCAGCCATCGCAGACTGATATTTCGGTCTGGGGGAATGTAATTTTCAGGTTTGTGGGGTGGGGGGGGAGGGGAGAAAACTGATTCCATTGGCTGACGGGATGGTGAGAAGGGGTTAAAGGGCAAAGATCATAAAGTTTGGAGGTGAAAGGTTGGGACCAGCAAAAATGATTTTTTGGTGGGGGGAGAGAGAAATAAATTTATTGTCTGATGATTGGGGGGTGTAAGAGGGTCTTTGATGTGAACTTTATTGTTTTAATTTAAATTAAGGGTAACGTTCCCTTTAAACATTCAAATGATCTGTCAGGGCTTGAAGCCCTTTAAAAATGGCACGACACCTGCACAGTGACACCAGATACTGTTGCTGGGGACGGAGCGGCCACCCCCTTTACGTCGTCGGGGGCAGTGGCTCCGTCCCCTTCATTTAAATGAGCCCCTGTGCAAAATATCATGGGATCTCAGCAGCAGCCGCTCCGTGTGGGCGGACCGCCAACTTCAAAGTGCACTGCCGCAATTTGCAACGCGCTATTAAAATTCAGGCCTCTATCTCATAACTAAGGATATTATGGATTAAGAAAGAAACAGAGGAACAACAGTGAAGGAGGGTGAATTAGAGTCAAATCAGGTGCAGGAACAGAAATAAAGAGAGGAAAAGAAAGATTGGATTAAGAGAGAGAACGAAAAGACAGAAAGGAAAAGTTATAAAAACTTTTTTAATTTTAATTTAAAATTTTGAAAATTGCTTAAGAATTTACTACATACAGGAGTGAGACTCAATAGTTTAAAATTGTTCTTTTTCTGGGCCGGCTAGGTTGATTGGCATTCCATTGTTATGGTCAAGTGAGGAGGGGTTGAAGGGCTTCCCTCTTCTCCCTCTCCTTGTTCAACTACAACAGGTTTAATTCTTTCTTAAAGTGGAGGTACTGGCCAATTCATTAGGTGTTTGTATTCTTACTTGCTATAATCATCATAAGAACCAATCGGACAGGTTTTCTTGAGTTAACAAAGAAAGAGGTAAACTTTATTGTACCTAAATCAAACTAATAAAATATTAAACACACCAACTTTCACTCTGTCTCTCACATATACAAACACACACTAGAGGGTTGCACATACACAAATAGGTTACAGAGTGGGGAAAAGTAGATTGGCTGAGTTAGAGTCCATTAAAAAATGCTATGCAGTCTGTGGAGTTTGGTGATTCGGCTGGCTTCTAGCCAAATTCAGTGGTCCTGAGGCTTTTAGTTTGAAGAGGTAGATGACTGGTTCGGTGAATCTCTTGGCGATAGCAATGTGGACGACTTCCTCCAATGGGGTTTCTGATGGTAGCCGGAATATATAAAGGTGGTCAGTCAACAAGCAGGATTTGAAAGATTTCAAGCTGGAATGGAGAGAGAGAGAGAGGGACCCCCACTTAGGGTCTACTCATGGCAGAGTCCAGTTGCTTCTCCTCTGCTACAGAAAAAACACCAGCTTAAAAATCACAGATGGGAGGGGCTTGTCACATGACAGTCACTCAGTGATTCAAACATAGCAGTTAGCAGTATTTCTCTGCTTGCTGAAAAGAACAGGTAGTTCCTTTAAACTTCCTGCGTCTTGGTTCTTGCTGGGAAATGCACAGACATTTTGTCTCCCTCCTCACAGTCCTTTGCAATGTAGGATACAGTGTAGCAAACTAGTTGATCATCTAAAGCTGTAAGCAGTCATCCTGTTTTAAATGTTCTTTTTAAATTTCTTAAAAATATATATAAATTCAGATCTCCAGTCAGTGGACCAGAGAAAATTATCATTCAACAAAACACATTGGCGTATCAGCATTATCAATTATCAGTTCAGTATTTCTGAAAATAGAGACATGTTGTTGAAGCTTTTCGTCTAGCACTCATCAGGACAATCCGCAAGAATACTGATGTAAGAGAAAACAACAACTTTATACTGTATGAAAACAGAGTCCTGATCGGTTGACAAGTGAGCTCTGGTAGAGGCGTTGCCATGGAGAATGCACCAGTTTATGGTGACTGACAGTTAAGTGCCAAGCTTTGTTTGAAATTTAAACCAGGCAGCTTGACTCTGACTGATCAAGGCATTGCCCTGAGGAATGAACCAGCGAATGGATGTCACTTATTTTGTTTAGCTGAAACAGGCGCAATGTTTATACATGTTCATTCTGTCTGCAAAGAATAAGGCCCTGTGTATTAATATACATGGTGTTCACCACTAACAGGATGCTGCTGTCAAGCCAAAAAGATGTCCTGCCTATCACACAAATGAGTAATGTGATTTATGAATTTCAATGCCAGTGTGATGCTAGGTATATAGGCCGTACGTCCCAAAGACTGGCAGATCATATCAAACAATATGTCTCTTCCGCTGTTCGCAACGGGCAAGGTACAGGCCGTACCCAACCAGCCCATGCTTGCAAAACACAGTGTCCAACATTAGATGTGATTCTGCGATTGGACAACATTTGCTAAATAATCCTCAGTGTGCTAAGAATTACGCTGACAACCAATTTAAGATTGTCAGTAGGGCTCGCAGTGTGTTGCATTTGTGTGTACTGGAAGCTACATATATTAATACACAGGGGCCTGTCTCCATTTTCAGCAATACCAAACGACTAATTTGATGGTCAGCACAGACTCGGTGGCCAAAGGGCATGTTTCAGTGCTCTATCTCTAAACTAAACTAAACTAAACTAAAGAGGTACTTAGGCCATTAAGTATGAGCCCTAACTTTCTCCAGTGAATTTAATTTGAGTATAATGTACAAATCCAGCAAGTTCTGAAAAATAGTGGGCAGGTTGAGGGTGAGCTGCCGCTTGTGTGAGGCATATGGCAGAGCAGCGTAAATGGACCAGCAAGTTCTGGCGCTTCACAACTCACGGCTTATCTTTTCATCTGAACTTGCTCGCTGATTTGCACATTAAGAACAGCTGGAGTCATGAACTCACTTTTTTTTCAGGAAAATTTGGACCAATGTTGTTGCTCTGACGTAAAGTCAATGAAAAATGTGGAGTATATTGAGGAGTGTTGCACTGAGGAGCATATCATAGAATGTTAACTGAAGCCCATAATGTATGTCAAAAAGAGTTACAGTGACGGTATGAAGTATATCAGAGAGTGTTACAGTGGAGTGTATGAGACTATGAATAAGAGGCGCAGGAAGTATTAGAAAGTGTGACACAGACAGGTTGGTGTGTACCAGATACTGTTACAGTAACAGGCCTGAGGTATATGAGACAGTTGTTGTGAGGCAGCAGTGTGATTTATATACTTATTGGTGAGGGAAACACATAATATCATAAAGAATACCATAAAGAGGGGAGAGGTGCTGAGGGTTTACAGAACAATCTTTAGTGTGTTGAGGTTAATCTTCTGGTTACAGCACCATATTTAAAGTTATAGAGGAAGTTCAGTCCTTGATAGTCACTGTTCAGTGCCAGCACATGCTGCTGTAATTAAGTGCCCAGTACCTGCCAACCCAACTAATCTGAGGTGAATCTGTTCTTCATTTTGCAACTCCTGTTCAAACCAATTGCATTTGCATTTCTGTATTTTTTTAAACTCTGTTATTGTTTCCAGGTTATACTGTTACATGAATATTTTTTTCCAACATATAAATGTAGGTTTTTTGATGAATGCCAGTAACTGAGGTGCAAAATTGGCACAGGCATCCAGTCCAATTCAGTTTTTTCAGTTCATGATTTTCTGGCTGGTTATATTTTGTGCACTGGAGTACTTGAACACTTCTGATGCTTAAAGCCTCATTAAGGGTGCAGAATGCATATAAAATGTTTAAATGGTTACCTGGCACAATTTCCTAGCTTTTGTTTCCAGATTACACATTTTTCTTTCCAAGGCAATTTTGAATGGGTGCAAGGGAAAACTCTATTGGCAACAAAGCTTTTGGAGGAAATCAAGCTTTCTCTGTTTTCTGTGCTGTCTTTATGTCAGACTATTTCAATATTTCAGATTGTTTTTTATTCATGTGTTTTCGGAATACAAATTACAAGAAGCACAAATAACATTGCAGTAATATTTTTTATAAATGCCTTGGAAAGGTAGCCCATCTCTTTGGTTCTAAGTTGACTTCAGTTTGACCTGCCTGGTGATGGAAGATTAGGAACTCAATCAATTCTCTGTGGCAGACTCAGTAATTATATGTCTGAGCCAGGCAGATACACAGTATTGTAGTAGTCTAGAGCACTGTTGATAGTTGGCTAGTGAGCGAGAGTCTTTAATGGAGCCTGAAGGAGTAGATCTGTAACTATGAGCTGGGATTCTTCCCATACAGCCCTACCTAGACAAGCAGTGAAAAACTTAATATTGTTCTGTACAGTTTTAACTTGTTAAAATCCAGAAAATGGTTTGAGTGTTCTAAACCTTAGCTGTTGCCAACCTGTGCTTGAATCATTTGACTTACGTAAGTGTGGTGTGTCCCTAATGGGAGTGACACTAAACTCCATATGAGCCAAAAAGAAACTGTTTGTGTGGATTTCTCATTTTGTGGTTTGGAGCCTAGGGATGACTTTTGGCTGACCAAAAATATATATTAGAATTGTATAGAAGAATTACATTCAAGTGTTTCTTCAAAGTCTTTGCTAGTATCTGATGGGTGCACAATATTACAAATTTTCAGTATTTATTACACTGATTTTTTGTGGATGAGCTTGTTATGGAGATGATTGGGGTGGGGTGTGCAACCTATTGATCATCAGGCTTGTAATATTCCAATAATGCAATCATGATCACATTATTATCCCGGCCTGCTGATATCCTCTTGCGTCTGTCCTGAAAGGCAGCTGACCTGTTCCAACATCCCCCCGCCCCCACCACCCCTCCGCCACTTCAGTTTTGTAGAAGGTGGAGGGGTCCACTGCCATGTGGAGACTCTACCAGTTAAAGCCTGGTGGCCTCCTAGCGGGGTTGGTGGAACCCTCCTTTGGGGCAGTCCAGGGCCCTTGGAGGACCCTCACCCACCCTCACCTAAACCACCGCCACCCCACCCTGTTGCCGGGGCCTGCCTGAATGGCCCAGGTGACCCTGACCCCACTCACCTGTCCCGGGGGCTTCTCTTTTCTTGATGCTGCAGGGCCTCCTACAATACCGGCAGCGGTCATTGCTCCTAATGGCACTGCTGGTACTGTAGAACAGCCGGCCTTCTGATTATCCGACAGCTGTAGAGGCGGGAGCTTGGCACTTAAAGGGACAATGTCCCTGATGGCAGGCAGTTAAATACCTGCCCGCCATCAGATGGCTTCACGGATCTGACGGAGGGCTGAGGTGGGGTCTCCCTCTGCCTTATGGTCCGCCTCCGGGACCCCTTTCGCCAGAGTAAAATGCAGACCTCCTTTAATTGATTTACTTTCTCCATTTTAAATTTCCTATCTTGTTAATTTCTTCATGTGTGCTCCATTGTAGCGGAAGTGAAAGGGCATGGCTGCTTATCTCTCAATCCCAATGTTTGATCGAATACGCGACGTTGTGCGTGTGGTGGCTCACCTACAGACTTTTCTTTCTGAAAAAGCAGTTTCCCTCCCCAGCCATCAAAAGGATTCCATGAATCTGTTGCAGATTTGGAGTTTGCATTCTTCCACTTTCTTTGTTTTTTAAAAATCATTTTCATATAGTCCTTTTAGGTCAAGTTGTAATACACTCATCCCCCACTACAATTTGTTTTCAGACCTCTGCCTCTCTTAACCAAACTGCTAGGAGGTTGATTCAATCTTTGCCCCATCACTGAGGTGAAAATCTGAAGAAAATGTAATCAGTGCTATCCATTTGTATCCAGTATCCCTGTCCTCTCCCTGTATCGTATAATATTCTTCTTTGTAACAGTAACTTTTATTTTTTGCTTTCCTCAATCCAAGAATGTCCTATTCTGTTTATTCCAAGCTCTCATGTGACCTGATCTCACGGAAATGTGGTAAATAGAATTTACAGCACAGAAACTAGCATTCAGCCCAACTGGTTTCTGCAGGTAATTATGCTCCACACCAGCCTCCTCCCACTCTATTTCATCTAACCTTATCAGCAAATCCTTCTATTCCTTTCACCATTATATGCTTATCTAATTTCCCCTTAAATACATCTGTGCTATTTTCCTCAACCCATGCATGTGATTGCAAGTTCTGCATTCTGAACACTTTCTGGGTAAAGATGTTTCTCCTAAATTTCTTATTAGCGACCAGCTTATATTTACGGTCCCTAGTTCTGGTTGTCTCCGCAAGTGGAAGCATTATCTCAACCTCTACCCTATCAAACCCTTTCATAATGTTAATGACTTCTATCAGGTCACACCTCTGTCTTCTCTTTTCTAGAGAAAAGAGCACCAGTCGGTACAGAAAGTTATTTACATCCTTAGTGAAAGCGTAACCACTTGGTCGGTCTTTGAGTGGTTTCCGCTGTCTTCAGGAACTTGATAACCACTAACAGCATTTACTTTGGGCTAGTATTAACAAAATAGATTCTCCAAAACTTTCATGCTTGTTAACTTAGTTTGCATTTTATCAGCAGACATATATCACGTGGCATATAACACACAACCTGCAACAATCTTTGTCACTACTTTGTCCTTGCTCATCTACATGTACCTTACTATTTTGTGAACACCATTCCTTTAAGAATGCACAGGATAAATAGGAAGTTGTCTTATTTAAGGAAATTGACCAAAAAAAATGAATGGACTTAAGAGTTTAGCCAGAGAGCAGAAATGGCTACAGTGTGCGTTTTCTCTCTACCTCCCTTCCCCAATGATCATTTATAGCACAAATGTCTTACCAATTTTTACGAAAGCTTCGTCTGTCGACAATCTTGCAATTATCTGGTCATCAAAGTTCATGCAGCCTGCTGAAAAGGCACCACATGAGATGACTCTGCATTTAATCAGATGTTGCTTACGGTTGTTTCTGGCAGCTCACCCACATTTTTGGTGGCTAACCGCAGGAGTCAAACCATGGCTTTGCAAATAATTTTATTTTGGCTGTATGTTGTGGAATAATTCTATTTTGGCTGTGTGTTTTAGAATACTGATTTGGTCAAAAACAACTAAAATATTATTTGCTTGGGTAGGGGGAGGAAATTAAAAATAGTTTATCTAGGAATTCCGAGTATCTGAAGATAATTTTGTCTGGTTGCAGTGGGGTTTATAAAATTATATTCTATGAATCAACAATTGATGCTAAGCCATATATGGAGAGTTTTTGGTTATCATGAGTCAATGTGCTGATGGCAAATTTTTGAGGAACTTTTGGTGGCAACTTAAAGGGAAAAGGAAAAGCTGGAAATGGAAGGTTTTATGTATTTCGTTGCCTAATCATTCCAATAATATTTAGAGGGATATCTAGACTTGACTGTTACAAAATATAACAGGCATACCATCATGCAAGATGTTCCATATATATATAATAGTTTGAACACTTAGGATATTCAGTAACTGACTTAAGTATCTTTGTATACAAGTCACACCAAAATATGTCACCGTACTCCTAACTGAATGGAATCTTTCTTCTTTGGCCTCCTTGTCTTGAGAGACAATGGATAAGTGCCTAGAGGTGGTCAGTGGTTTGTGAAGCAGTGCCTGGAGTGGCTATAAAGGCCAATTCTAGAGTGACAGACTCTTCCACAGGCGTTGCAGGTAAAATTGGTTGTCGGGGCTGTTACACTGTTGGCTCGCTCCTTGCGCTTCTGTCTTTTTTCCTGCCAACAGCTAAGTCTCTTCTGAATGGAATAACCCTCCCATATTGCTTTTAGTAGGTGAACACAGCAGCAATGAATATCATACTACACTTACTCCATCCATTCCAAATGTTGCCAACCAGATTCCATGCCCAACAATTTCAGGACCTGGAGAGTTGGATCTCCAGGTTCCTCTGGGCAGATGAGGCCAGAAATACACCTCAAACTTGTTTAGCTCCCAACACACAAAGGGTATCTTATGCTTCCAGACTCTACATGCTATTACTGGGTAGCCCTGCCCCAAGGAATTCTGGCCTCTGCTCCCAGCAAAATTCATAGCTAGAAATGTCAAGCAGTAAGGCCTTTCTGCTAGCTATTTTACCTGGCTAGCCTTCATAGACTATTGGAACAGACAGACAAGGTACAGGACATCCATATTGTTGTTCTAAACCCCTCAACTTGATTGGAAACCTGCACTTCCTTGAAGATTCCTTTGTGTCTTTAAGTCCTCTTCCCAAAGAGAAGCAAAGAAAGATCCCGAGCAACTGTCTCAAGTGGAATCAAAACATGGCATGACAGTGAGGTCACCAGACTAATCCAATGCCTCCATTAGGGCTAATTTGTAGACTTATATCAGCTAGCTGATTCGTTTCAGAGCCACCTCGCACCCCTCGCCTTGCATAAAAAATGCTGTTAGCTCCAGAGCCAAGCAATACTTTTCAAATTTAATTTGAGGCAACTCTTGCTCTGCAGACCCACCTCCAGCCTATGCATATGTTTACCTCTGTGCATTTGGGCCTTGGGCCAGAAATGTCCTTAATGCTGCTTCTGCTCTGCTGCTGTAACTTCATTGGAGGTGCAGTGGAATGAAGCCCTGCTGCACTTCTGGCAAGATTATGGAAAATAGCAGCTCTAAAGATATTCCTGGCCTTAGGCTACCAGGCCATCTTTGATCTCTTCCTTGTATCCACATACCTTACCCCTTCCAACTCCACTTCCTTCTGTGTCTGAAACTGGAATAAACTCTCTCCCAAGTCACTTAGAACCACACTTTGAAACTTCCAGAAAGCTATTTGACACTCTCGAGTAACACAATGATTCATGGATGCTGGCAAGATAGATAGCAAACTGTTAAGCAGGAATGATGTGTGGTTGATAAAGGGTGATACTGTGTGGGCTGAGGGCAGTGTAAAAGTCAGTTGCCAGTAAAATCCTGTAGGGAATCAATGTGGGGTCACTGGGCTGAATTTTATGCCCCCCCCGCCGAGATGGGTTCAGAGGCGGGCCCATAGAATTGCAATGGGAGGCAGGGTGGAGACCTGTCGCAATGTTGTTTTGACGGGGGTGGGATAGGCCGATGACAGCCTTCCTGCCCAGAGGCCAATTGAGGCCATTAAGTGGCCTGTTACCAGACATTTAAAAGTCTCTTCCTGCTGCCGCTGGGATTTACATAAAATGAGGCGCTCTCCCTGCGGGCTTGGAGGGGGTGGCTTCCTCCCTGGGTAATCTCTGGCCCACTGAGGGCCCCTGCTGGAAAAATCTCCACATACCTCAACACCCCCTCCCCCTAAACTAAATGCCCATCCACACCACCCCCACCCCACCCCCCCGCCCCCAACCTATGCCAGGAGTTGCCAGTTTGGCTTTGGCAATGCCGCCTCACTTTGGGTCCGGGCTCCAGCACTGGGCCTGGATCCAAGGCCATTTACAGTACCAGCAGCGGCTACTGCTCCTGGTGGCGCTGCTGATACTACAGAGCTGCTGGCCTGGTGATTGACCGGCAGCTCTTGGAGGCAGGATCCCCGTCTTTAAAAGGACGGGGATCCTGGTGCTGGGCACTTAAGTACCGGAGCGCCGTTAGATCGTGCCGGTGGGGCATCCGATAGGCCGAGGTGGGGAATCCCCGCCTTTTTGGCTTGGCATCAGGAGCCTCACGGGCGTACAAAATTCAGCCCACTGTTTGTAATTTCCATAGAAACAGTGGACAAAATATTACCCAAGGTGTCCAAATTTCTAGATGACATCAAGTTATTAGCTGTTGGCCAATGATGCTAACCAGCTTGTAGTACACCAAAAGGATCTGGACATGTTAGATCATTGGGCAGTGAAATGACAGATAGCATTCAATGCAGGCAAGTATAAAGTCATGAGATCAGGTAAAAGTGAGATTGTGGTTTATATATTCAATGACAAGGTGCTTTAGGTAACAGAGCAGCAAAGAGATCTTGGAGATTTGGTAGATAGATTATTAAAAGTGTTGATTCACTGTTTACAGGCATTGAAGAGATTCAAACTTACATCACAAATATCTTTAAAGACCATTGGAATCTGATAACATGGTTAAGATTGTGACTTGTAAAACTAAGGATGCAAATTTGAAGTTGTGTCTGGCCTTGGTGAAACGGCATCTGGGCTACTGTGTTTAGTTTTGGTTTCTGTATTACAGGTAAGATGTGGACCTATTAGAGGTAGCTCCTAGGAGAGGAACTATGAGGCTGATTTATTTATTCATTCACAGAATGTGGGCATTGCTGGCAAGCCCAACATTTATTGCCCATCCCAAGTTGATCTTCAGAATATGGTGGTGAGTTGCCACCTTGAACTGCTGCAATCTGTCTCTCAGATACTGTTTTATATGGATGCTATTCTCTTCAGGTGTTGTCCCTCTCTCCTTTAAATCTGCCATCATCACTGCTGTCCTCAAAAAAACCAACCCTTGACCCCACCATCCTAGCAAACTACCGCCCCATCTGCAATCTCCCTTTCCTCTCCAAAGCCCTTGAATGTGTGTCGCCTCCCAAATCCGAGCCCATCTTTCCCAGAACTCCATGTTTGAATCCCTGCAATCAGGTTTCCACCCCTACCGCAGTATCAAAGTCAGAAATGGCATCCTATGTAACTGTGACAAAGGTAAATTCCAGGTAAAAACCTGAAACTCTCTCCCTAACAGCACTACACCACATGGACTGCAGCAGTTCAACAAGGTGACTCACCACTACCTTCTCAAGGGCCTTCCTTCCTTGTCCTTCTTAACCTGTCTGTAGCTTTTGACACAGTTGACCACATCATCCTTCTCCAATGCCTTTCCAGTGTCGTACAGCTGGTTTCATTCTTATCTATCTAATCATAGCCAATATTTTAATTGCAATGGCTTCTCTTTCTGCTCCTGTCTGATGTTCCCCAAGAATCTATCCTTGACCCCCTCCTATTTCTCACCTACATACATCACTTGGTGACATCATCCAAAAGCACAGCTTAAGTTTTCACATGTATGCTGATGACACCCAGCTCTACCTCAACACCACCTCCCTCAACTCCTCCACGATTGCTAAATTGTCAGACTGCCTATTCAACATCCAGTACTGGATGAGCAGAAATTTTCTCTAATTAAATATTAGGACGACTGAAGCCATTGTTTTCGGTCCCTGCTCCAAACTCCGTTCCCTCGCTACTGACTCCATCCCTCTCCCTGGCAACAGTCTGAGACTAAACCAGACTGTTTGCAAATTTGGTGTCACATTTGACCCCAAGATGAGCTTCCGACCACAAATTCATGCCATCAATAAGACTGCCTATTTCCACCTCCATAATATCGTCTGACTTCGCCCCCGCCTCAGCTCGTCGGCTGCTGAGACCCTCATTCATATCTTTATTACCTCCAGACTTGACAATTCCTATGAACCCCTGGCCGGTCTCCCATATTCTGCCCTTTGTAAACTTGAGGTCATCCAAAACGCTGCTGCCCATGTCCCATCTTGCACCAAGCCCCATTCACAAACCACTCCTGTGCACCGTGACCTACATTAGTTGCTGATCAAGCAACAGCTTAATTTTAAAATTTTCAATGTTTTTACAACTCTTTCCATGGTCTTGCCCTCCCTATCTCTGTCATCTACTCCAGTCCCACAACCCTCCAAGATATCTGCGCTCATCTAATTCTGGTTTCTTGAGCATCCCCAATTTTAATCACTCTGACATTGGCAGCTGTACCTTCAGGTGCCTGGGCCCTAAGCTCTTGAATTCCATTCCTATACCTCTCCGCCTCTCTACCTCGCTTTCCTACTTTAAGACACTCCTTAAAACCTACTTCTTTGACCGAACTTTTGGTCATCTGACCTAATATTTTGTTGTGTGGCTCGGTGTCATATTTTCTTTTATATTGCTCCTGTGAAGCACCTTGGGACATTTTATTAGGTTAAAGGCGCTGTATAAATATAAGTTGTTGTTGTATTGCTACAGCTTGTAAAACCCACAAAAAGGTGGGAATCCACCACTTCCGCAACAAGCTAAGTCAGGAAGTTTCCCCAAAGCTATGGAATTCTCTCCTTAATCTTCTAAGATTCTCTAACTCTCTCCCCTCCTTTAAGATGCTCCTTAAAACCTATCTTGCTTTTGACCACCTGTCCCAATATCTTCCTTTTATTGCTCAATATCAAATTTTGTCTGATAATGCTCCTCTACAGTGCCTTTGGATGTTATATTATGTTAAAGATGCTATATAAATGCTAGTAACTTGTTGTTGCAGCAGGTAATGACAAAACATATACTACTGGCTGCAATTTTTAAAGATAAAAGCATTTATAGAGTGTCATTGGCAGAGACCTGGAAATAATGTCACTGTGCACTTGCAATCTTGACACAGAACCAAAGGCAACATTATTTTCTTATTTCTGTTATATAATATAGAAAACTTTTGTAATAGGGAATTAAGGATACAAAATGAGGAAAAAATCTTTCATTAATATCATACATTCAAGATACCACACAGCACTTTCATCTGACCCAGCTTCTTATATTAAGTGCGCAAATAGATTTTAGCTATAGTTTATTGGAAGATGAATCTAACAGGATTGGAAATTGGCTAAGACAGAAAGAAAGGACTAACTTTTATATGGCCTCATATACCTCAGGACATCCCAAAGAACTTTACAGCTAATGAAGTACTTCTGAAGTGTAGATGCTTGTAATATAGGACTCACAGCAGCCAGTTTGCACTCAGCAAGCTCCCGCACGTAAAAATGAGATGCATGACCATATAATTTTATAGTGTTGTTTGAGGAATAAGTATTGGCCAGGACATGGGAGGGAGAACTCTTCAAAATCATGCTGCGGGATCTTTTATGCCCATCTGAGAGTGCATATTGGACCTCAGTTTAATGTCTCTTCTGAAAGACATCAACAACAACAGTTTAGACTATATTCTCAAATCTCTGTAGTCGGGGTTGAACGCTCATCCTTTTGACTCAATATAAGAAGCAGAGGCTGGGTAACCAGCTCAGCTGAAATCTTTTAAACTTCGTTGGCCTGGAGGATGAGAAAAGGCTGTTTGTAGATCCAGAGCAATCATTTTGGCATCAATTAGCCCTCCAGCTGAGGAAATTTAAAGACCTGGGTTAACAGTTCACAGTTTTCAAGCTTTGTGGGAAAAGAAGGATGGAAGTGAGAAGGAGGGGGACTGACTTACACTGCATATGGACATCCCTTTTTTAATTTTACGTGGGGTAGAAGTAGCTTTTTTTTGTAGATGGGGGATTTACTTTTGTATGTATGGGAATTTGGCTTTTATGTGTACAGAGATGTGTGATTTTTTTGTGTATTGAATTTCTGCTTAATCAAGTGGCCCACTCTCTTGTTTTGATAGAAATATCCAGTTACTAACTCTGAAGAGTTGGGCATCTCTGTTTTATCTCAAGCTGAGTACATAAGAACATAAGAAATAAGAACAGGAGTAGACAATAATGCCCCTTGAGCCTGCTTTGTTATTCAATAAGATCATGGTTGTTCTTGTACCTCAGTTCCAATTTCCCACCCTATACCCATATCCCCATTTGTAGTGCATTGTTTAAGTGGGTAGCCCCTTTACATTTTTTTACGTGGCTGTGCAGATGTGGTAACTTAAAGGGACCAACTTACGCACGGTCTGTGCGGGAACCTTTGGCTTGCTATGCGGCCAAGCAGCTTAGAGGAAGCATTGCTTTGCATACCAACGTTTACTTGTCTGTCATCATTTAAAAGATATTCTGCGTTTCCATTCTTTCTACTAAAGTGGAAAATTTCACATTTCTCCACATTATACTCAATCTGCCATCCTCTTGCCTACTCAATGAACCTGCCAATGTTGTTGTCGCTCCTTTTCATAGTTTACTTTCCCACCTCGCTTTATATCATAGGCAGAGATGATCTCTGTTTAACAGTTCATCAGAGAGACAGCATCTCCAACAATGTTTACTCCCTCAGTACTGCACAAAGTGCCAGCTTAGATTATTTGTCAAAGTCCATTGTGGGGCTTGAACCCATAACATTCTGATGTAGAGGTGAAACTGCTACCAACTGAGCCAAGCTGGTACTTATACAAAGATGAAAAAAGATTGTAAGAGACCATTAAATATTTTTCTCTTTCTGAGTGGTTGAGAAAGCATGCAGTTGAGCTCTACAGACCGTGAAAAAGAACAAGGTTCAATCTCTGGTCTATGCAAAGTCAGATGGTTTCAGCTGGGACAGTGGTAAAAACACTGCAGTTGGCCAGTGTCTTTGATCTGGGAAGCAAGAAATTATTCAGGGTCCTTATTGCTATTGAGCTATTGAAAATGTTTGTGTGAACACATGCTTGCAATGTGTGTGTGAGGAAATCTGTTGAGGACAGGTTATGGTGCAGCTGTGTTGCTCCCTAAAATTTAACAGCTTGTAGATGCTCACTTTCTAAGCATGTACAAAAAGAATAGTCAATTGGTGAGGCAGAAGTCTGGTAGAACTGTATATCAGCACGAGGCATGACCTTTAGGAGAGGAGAAAGTGAGAGCGAAAAATTAGCAGAGAAAGGACTACTTTTTGAATTTTTTATAAAATTCTAAGTTGCAAGAATTCTTTTCGCTGATACTGATCTATTTTGTGGAGAGTGATTTGTATGCTGCAGTACTCACCTGGTTTCATTTAGTATGATGGATCATGTAATTAAGGGTTGAATCACTACAGCCCCCACCCCCCAGGTAATGTTCACCCTTAGCAGAAAATGTACAGTGTATTCAAGTTCCATGATGCTGTGCCAAATACAACAGGACCAATGCAAATTGAGAAAATTAGGAGCTACAGAATTCCAAATATCCCTGAGAAATGTGTTTAGATCATTCGAAATGCATATATGTCTTGTGGAATTCATCTGTACATGCTAGTTATATATTCATATTGGTTAGAATCCAACGTATTGCCATGTGGCTTGTCACATTGCATCAAATATCTCATCTACAATAACCAACAGTATGATTGTGGCACCATTAGGCTTGCCAGCACTTAAACTGCTGCTCGCTGATTCAAGTTTACTAGCTGGTCCAATTGACAGATATACCTAATTTACTCAGAAATAACCTCAGAAGTCAAAATTTCTGAAAACTACAGGTGTATCAACTCCTTACTATATAGTAAAACAATTATATCTAAACAAAAATGACAAACTTGATATAAACCTACACTGAACAGTAATGTGACTAGAATTCTAAATTGTGCTGCTATTTCTGCAGGCGTTTGGCTGTGTATTAAATATTTTAATATGATAATTGGATGGTGTTTATGCTTGAATCTATATTTTTACAGTTAATTATTAAGGATGGACCAGCAATCCTATTAATTGGGAATGATTAAGAAGTAAGAGTACTTTGCAAATTTATACAGTGGAAGTGCATGAGAATGGACTTTGTTTATTGAATTTCTATACAGTGGAGTGAATTGAAAATGGCTTGAGTCAAAGTTAAATAAGGTACAGATCGTATTTGTCTGGAGACCCCAGTGCTAAAAGAGTTTGTCTTCCATGTGACAATTGTCCTACATATTAGACTTCTTCCCGCGCTCCATGTTACATAGACTGATTCAACTAAGATTGTGGGGCTACCTTGCTATGGACATCTAGGAAGCTATGGTGTTTTGCCGGTTGTCAACAGATGGCATGTGTACAGTAGAGTTCAACTGCCAATATGATCGTTCTCCCTTCCTCATCCTTCACTAGGTGCAACAGTATTTTGAAGGTCTTAAACCTTGCAGCGCAACTTAAAATTAGTTATGTTCTGATCTTGCTGATCATCAATTGGTCAGCCACATTATCGGTGTTGAGAATCAGGCAGAAATATCCCATTATCGGGGGAACATTAAAGGATAGCTCTGGGCCCCAGAGGTATAACGCAGTACTCATCTGCCTTTGTGAATTTTCTTTTAGATCAAGGGACCCTTCAGATGGGGAGGTGGTGGTGTAGTGGTAATGTCACTGGAATAGTAACCTAGAGACCCAGTCTACTGCTCTGGCGACATGGGTTCGAATCCCACCATAGCAGATGGTGAAATTTTAATTCAATTAATCTGGGAATTCTGGGACCATGAAACCATTGTCGATTGTTGTAAAAACCCATCTGGTTCACTAATGTCCTTTAGGGAAGGAAATCTGCTGTCTTTACCTGGTCTGGCCTACATGTGACTCCAGACCCACAGCAATGTGGTGTCTCTTAAAATGACCTCGCAAGCCACTCAGTTCAAGGGAAATTAGGGATGGGCAATAAGTGCTGGTCTAGCCAGTGACTCCCACAAACAAAGAAAATATTAACATGGCCCCCAATACCCCCATCCTAATTTCCAAACGACAATCCAAAGTAAATAATTCTGTCATTGTAGAAATTATTTTTGTTTCTATATAGCAAGATAATTAATGTGCTTAAAAAGTTTTTTTTTTTTAAAAAAGAAATGATATGAAAAAGAAAGTTTATGGACACTGCTCGTGACACTCTGCTCCAAACTGCTGACTTCACAGACACTTGGGCCGGAATTATACACCCCCCCCCTGCCCACCCCCCACCCCGCCCAAAGAGCGGGATGGTGGCGGGGAGGAGAACCTTTTCCTGGGGCCGTCCTTCCTTTTCTTCTTGAAGCTGGGTTGCAGTCCCAGCAGTGTCCACTGCTCCCGTGGCGTTGCTGGGACTAAGAGCTGCTGGCCCGCTGATTGGCTGGCAGCTCCATTAGGCAGGACTTCCTGCCTCAATGAGGTGGAAGTCCCTCCTCAGACAGATTAAGGGCCTGGGGACCATAAAATGCAGACTGGATCCCCAGGCCAGGCGGAGGCGGGGTTGCCACCGACTTTGCGGTCGGTGGACAACCCCTCCGATGAGGGTAAAATTTCGGCCTTGCATCCTGCTGCAAACCTCATAGGCACTGGTGCCCAAACGACTGCCTGTGGTCACTTGCTGCCTCTACCCCTGCAATCTGACCCATGAAACCCAGATAGCTTATATTTGTACTTATATTTCTTATTGGTTTGTTCTGCTTGATTTTGAAGGATTGGAAAGGGCTGTACCTTGCACAATTGATTTATTGGTGGATTAACCCTAAATTTGAACAAGATCTGTCAATATCTGTAACTGAAGATATATACAAATTAAGGGAAACATTTATTTAGACTTTATATGTAAGGCATGAGGCTCCACAATATACTTCTAACGAACCCGCAAAGTCAAAACGTTGGATGCTTCTGCTGTAGAGTATATGGACCCCAGTTTGAAAACCCATTACTTAGATTCTCAGCTTAAGAATGTAAAGAAAAAAATGTTTCCCTCCCTTAGCAATCAGCACTGTCCATAAAGTCTCAGCAGAACCCAATAGGTGTATATTTTTAAAATAGCTATTTGGAATACATCTTGGAGTATGAACTTACCATTCATCATATTTACCCTAGACTTCCTTTCTCAATTAGCTTCAAGCCCTGCATTAAAAACTTGAGAGATTTTATAATATCATCTTAGTAAAACCATTTTTGCATTACCATATACTGACACAAGACTTGGTTGTTTCCTGATATGTATTGGTTGCTTATAGTGCGTAATAAGTTTTTTTTTGATGGACTTGCATGTTTATAAAATAACTTTATTTTCCTACATTTCAGGCAGCCTCTTCAGCATTGAGCAGTCTAGGTCATGTCTACACAGCCATCGGAGACTACCCTAATGCACTGGCCAGTCACAAACAGTGTGTCCTTCTAGCTAAACAATCCAAAGACGAACTCTCGGAAGCCAGAGAACTAGGCAATATGGGAGCTGTTTACATAGCAATGGGCGACTTTGAAAATGCAGTACAGTGCCACGAGCAGCATCTCAGAATTGCTAAGGAACTGGGAAACAAGCGAGAGGAAGCACGGGCCTACAGTAACCTTGGCAGTGCCTATCACTACAGAAGGAACTTTGACAAAGCGATGTCCTACCACAACCACGTGCTGGAGCTAGCGCAGGAACTAGGCGAGAAGGCAATTGAAATGAGAGCATATGCAGGACTGGGTCATGCAGCACGATGTATGCAGGATTTGGAGAGAGCAAAGCAGTACCATGAGCAACAGTTGAGCATAGCAGAGAACCTGAAGGACCGTGCAGCGGAGGGAAGGGCCTCCTCCAATCTTGGTAAGAAAGAACCTCTTCCAGTAGGGGATAGATATCATAGATATATTACAAGTTGCCAACAGTCAAAACTACAACTACTTTGAGGATTAGCAGAGCACACACAACCCAGATTTCTCGTGAGTTTTTAATGTGATGTGCATGTTTTATGGACCTCTGGAAATCAGAGCAATTACAGTCAAACTTCATTATAGCAAGTATTCTTATTACAGACCTTGTGTTTTAAGCATCTTTCTCCCCGATTCTGGCTGAAGATCCATTAAGTAAATAAAGGAACTTCCATAAGCTAAATTCTTACTGAGAGTAATCTGTTGCCCTCTCACTTTTATAATGGAAAGATTTGGACTCCAACTAGGCCGCCTTATCCTAGAGTTGTATAGGTCTTTGTTTTGGTTTTGCTACACTATGTTTCTTATGTGACCCTCTTACATGTTCAGTTAATTCCCCAAGAATTTAAACAGTTTTTAAATTCACAGGTTTTAGATTTTAAACTTCTGGAGGCCTCAAATGTTTCATTCTACACATCCAACAACATGCATTTTCCATAATGTGACTTGAGGGAGGAATTTGGAGGTTGGGGTTTTTTATCCATCGCAGTTAGAGGCAAAACATACAAACAAACATACAAACATACGAATTAGGAGCAGGAGTAGGCCACTCGGCCCCTTGAACCTGCTCCGCCATTCAATAAGTTCATGGCTGAACTGATTTCTCCACATTACCACCTACCCCCGATAACCTTTCACCCCCTTTCTTATTAAGAATCTATCTATCTCTGCCTTAAATATATTCAAACACCCTGCTTCCACTGCCTTTTGAGGAAGAGAGTTCCAAAGGCTCACAACCCTCAGAGAGAAAAAATTTCTCCTCATCTCTGTCTTTTAAATGGACGACCCCTTATTTTTAAACAGTGACCCCTAGTTTGAGATTCTCCCACAAGGGAGGGGAAACATCCTTTCCACGTCCACCCTGTCAAGACCCCTCAGGATCTTATATGTTTCAATCAAGTCACATGTTGAGGCAAAAAACTCTATTCGCCAGTGTGGCTGCACACGACTGAGCCTCATGCCCATCCGCAGGACGTTCCAAAGCAATTCAGCCAACAGATTACTTTTGAAGTGTAGTCAGTGTTGTACTAGAGACAAACATGGGGATTTGCATACAATAAAATCCCACAACAGCAATAAAAATAAATGACGAGATGTGTGATGCCAGTTGAGGTATAAATGTTGGCCAGGACACCAGGGTGGCTCTGCCTGTTCTCCTTCGAATAGTGTAATTGGATTATTTACATCTGTACGGGAGGTCAGACATTCAAACCTCATCCAAAAGATGACACTTCTGTAAGTGCATCACGTCTTCAGTATTGCACTTCAGTTCAAGTCTCTGTAATTGGGCTTGAACCTGAGACCTGTTGACTCAAAGGCAAATGGTACCACTGAGCCAAGGCTAATATCTAATATGAAATAAATGTGTTTGATGTGAAGGATGCAATAAATTATTTTCTGTTGGATAACATCAGGAACCATTTACAATGCATGAATTTAATATACCTACTCAAAATTATACATAGAGGAGACAGAGAAAGATGATAATGTACAACAATTCATTAACTTTTTTGAATCTATCCTACTGTGTGAAAGTGAAGGTCTTTCCTTAATCTTGAAACCTATGTACCCTTCACACTATGGTTGCACATCCATAAAGGTCCTCCATGCTGTGCTTTCAAAGTCATTTCCACAAGTATTCATATTGGCAATTTGTATTTGACCTGAAGGAATAGTAGAGAGATCACTGCCACTCTTTGGTGAAATATCACAGTATGACGTACATTAAACATTTGCAATGGAGGGCAGACTGATTTCAACCAGGTAGCTGAAAAATGTCTGTCTTCCTGTGTATTCACTGTGTCTACTAATGGTTAGGAGTTACTCATTGTTGCCCAATGACTTGGCAGGAATCATTGGCTAGAAGAAAGTCTCTGACTGGGGCATGGATACTACCTTACTGGGCCCCATATTGACCTTCCCTTTCATGGACTTTCAGAAAAGACAAGCAGAAGAATGAAACAAACTGAAGTATAAAGGATACTTAGTGAAGTATTGTTTCTACAGTTTGGTGAATTGGTAACAAGGTTGGCAGAGACTCAATATTGTCATGAGAGGAAAGATGGGGGAAATAAGAATTTGTTGCACTCACAAGGTTATTACAATATGGAATTCTTTATCATAAGTGGCTGCTGAGGCATAGGACTGAATTTTTTTTAAATTTCCAAAATATACTTTATTCATAAAAATCTGTAAAAAAAAAAATACATTACAAAACAGTTCCAAAAAGCACCAAGTCAAACAATACAAAGAGTGCAAAGGAGATCAGTTTCCTTCAATACACAACCTTTCCATTTCATTTTACATGCCATGTACATTTTACAGCAAACAAATATTTTCTGGATACAGTTCGAGGGGTTTTCCATGGATCCAGCCCCTCAGTTCACCTTGGTGGACTTACACAGTGGTCTTTCCCCATTGAGCCTTTGCCACGGCTGCCCCAAGCTTTAGTGCGTCCCTCAGCACGTAGTCCTGGACCTTGGAATGTGCCAGTCTGCAACATTCAGTCATGGAGCAACAGCAACTAGCTACAAAGAATCTTCAAATGTAGCATAGAATGGCACTAAAATGGCAAGCAGTCTACTAGGGCCAGATCATGTGTGATGTGTCAACAGGTTTCCCGTCAAACAACTTGCTTTTTTTATCTCAATATCTGACATGATTTCTAAGACTTTATTGTATTTCCCAAATTCCAGTGCAAACCAACCTCACTAAAACTATTTACAGCACACAGCACACCCACAGGCATTTCTTCTCTCTCGATCCATACTGCCCTCTGTGACAACAGGCAACATTAAAAAAAGCTCGGAGCGAGATATGGCCATTCGAGAAACAAAACTGTATGGGAAATGTTCTATGCCAAATGTACCCTACCCCACGTAAACTCCACAAATTTTACCCTGTCCTCAAAGATGAGTGGAAGCAGAAATGCAGCCGAAAAAGCAAAAAGATATGTTGCATTAGAGAATATCCCTGCCTCTAATGGTTATGAACAAAGGTACTGGAGGCGACTGAAAACATGGCTGGCTTTACTGACTCCCTAGATTTGGCTCCACACCAAGTTAGTTTGTAGCCAACTGCGTAAGAGCCCCTGACTATATGTCCTTGTTTAGTTTGGCTTCTTGTAGTAAGATGTGGCCACACATGTATACAAATATCTTATAGGGGAAGGAACCTGCCACCCTACCTGTAACTGCAGTCCCATGCAATGTGGTTGACTCTTAATGCTCTTGGACATACTAGGAATGGGCAGTAAATACTGCCTTGTCAGTTTCACCCACAGCCCAAGAGCAAATTAAAAAAACATACTTGAGTTGCAGAAGTTTGAATATAAATTGTGCTAATTATGTTAATTCCCCTAATTCCATATGTTTATTAGATACCACTGATTATATGCAAATCGACTTTACAAGCTAATCCAAAGAGCATATTACACAGGGATAGTACCATGTGGCATTGTTCTGCTGAATATTTTGGAATTAAAGTATGTGGATGTCACTCTCCTATAGAAAGGAATATCAGACAGTATGTATGTTCTCCTATACAATGGAATAAAGTGATTTTTTGAATTAAAGGAATTCAAAATCATACAGTATTTTTCAGTTGAATATTTTAATCTCCATATGGTAGGGATCCTATTTTATGCAAGAATCCAATGAAAGCTTTATTCTTTTAAAATCGATGGATCAGTATCTAAGAAATTAATTGTTCTTAGAAAGAAATCATCAACATTTAGCTGCAGGAGTATTAATGCATGTACATTTTTTCATCGATCCAGCAGGTATGTGTCCATTAACAACACTGCAGTCTGCAGAGAAAGGCAGAAACCAATCAATAAAACTACATGTAGTTACAATTGCACTTACTGAGTAAAAAAAAAATTACCTTAGATTTTCCTGTTGGGGGGGAAGAACCCCTAGTATTCCTCCATATTGTATGATGGTATTGGATAACAGTCAAAAAGCTATTAATTCTGGTTTTCTGTTCTAAAATAATAGGTCATGAACAATCCTTCATATTAAAGCATGCACTTATGATATTGTGTTACAGTCCATGGACCTATATTTTACACAGTCTTAGACTCGACTGAAGGGTTCCTAAGTTCCTCCTTATTAAAGTATCCACTGATGATTGCTTTGCATCACAATCTATAGCAGACAAAATATTTCATATTACAAATCATTTCAGCATCTAATACACACATATATATATATATATACATGCATACCTGAATAATTAGAAGATAGTGAGAACATTCTGAGAACTGCAACAGTTCAAAGAAAAGGCCCATCACCACCTTCTCTGTAACTAGAGATGAGCAATAAATGCTATCATGCCAGCATCATCCATAATCCAGAGAACAATTTAAAAAAAAATAAACGTATCACTCAGAAACATCTCAAAGCACTTCACATACAATTAATTACTTTTGGAGTTCAGTGACTGTTATAGAGGCAGATTTGGCAACCATTTTGCACACAGCAGGATCCCATTAATGATGATTAGATGCACAGCAAGTTATTCAATTTTTCTAATGTGGATTGTGGGAAGAATGGTGGCCAGGTGAATCCTCTGCTATTCTATCAATAATTCTGTGGGACCATAACAGTCAACTGAATGAGCAGAATAGACCAGGCCTTGGTTAGTGTTTCATCCAAAGGAGAGTAACTCTGACATAGCAAAGCTATCAGCAAGTGAGTACATCACACACACAAAACATGATAGCAGGAGTCAAATGTTTATAAACACCGTGTCAATCTGAAGCGGGATTGCAGTCTTGGAAATCAGCTCAGGGTATCTGTGATTTAAAAAAAAATAATTAACAGATCTCCCAATGGTGCCACTCATGATGAGCCACTGTTGGAAGGGAGAAAGGGAAGTGAACGCTTTGAGTGAAAGTATTTGAAAATCAATGAAGAGTGTTTTTGATAGTTTGCTTGGAAATAAATATGGTGATTCTTTATCCCCTGCAGGCAGATAAATTTGTTTCACTTGTAGAAGTAAATAAATCTGTGCATGCATTATGGGGAGCAGGGGTAGGATTTTCCCTGCGGGCTTCTGAACCCCACCATCAGGCTGAAATGTGGGTGAGAAGCCCACACTGCGTGCAAAACAGTCACTCATTGTGTTTTTCCCCGGAACGGCCAATTAGTGGCCATAGGGCAGGCTCATTGGACAATTAAGGACAATGGGCAGGCTCCAGAGATTGGAAGGCCAATCAGAGGCCTTCCAGCTTGAAAGCAGCAGCAGGCTGCGATGGCAGGTAAGGGATGTTGAGGGTGCTTCAAAATAGAGGCACCCTTTCAACAACTTTTTAAAATTTAAAGTAAAAAAAATGGCGTTTGCACCCACACCACTACTGTGGAGGGGAGGGGCCCCTCTATGGGGTGGCCTGTGGCTGCTGCTGCACCCAAACAGGCAGGGAGGACATCTCGGCCGGCCTGGAGCGCTGGCCCCCTGGTCTGCCACAGGGAGGCCACCTCCAGGTAGCTAAACTGGTCCCCACCGCCTGCGAGGACCTGGAGGACGACTGGAAAATCCTGGTCACCTTCCTTTAATTCGCCTTAAGTGACCGTTAACAAGCTGGGTTGGCTACCCAACACGTGGTCAGGTGGCCCAGAGTCAGATTCGTGACCTGAAATGATCCCACTGTTCTGTCAGGGACTAAGTCCATAAGATTCTGCCCTTTGAGTCTCTTCAGCTGACATTTTGCAAACTGCATACACCCAAGACTCAAACATCTCATGTAGACTCAGGTCTCCAATTGAAAACCATGTTATGGCCATTTCAGATTTATCATTTTAATCATCACAGGTATGAGAAAAACTGACACCAGACCAGTGGATGAGAGATTAGGAAGAGTGACCAAATACCTGGTTAAAAAGGTTGTGTAGGTTTTAGGGATAGGGAGATGAAGAGCAGAGGGGCTATGGCATGTTAGTTCTGGGAAATGCAACTCTTTATATTTCAGGCATCAAGCTCTCCCAGGTCAGGTATAGCACTGCCAGATGGAGATTACAGCTCCTTTGCTCTGCCTCTGTCACAATAACAGAATAGGATGCAACAGTGGACATGTTTCCATTCTATACATCTGCTAATCTCAGGTGAGTTTGCCAAATTAAGCCCTTACCCACATGTTAATAGCATTGATCCTGTCCTAAAGTTATTTCACATAGAAACTTTCCAGCCAACTAGTTGAGGAAAACCTGCGCTCACATCTCTTTTACATTTTTTTGTTATAGTTGGCTCAAAGTTGGTAGTCATAAACAGCAACAATTCACAACTGATTAAGTCATGATTATACCAAACAAAAGTGAGGAAAGCAGCTACAAAATCTAACAGTCACAATTCATCTAGAATACATAAAAGCAATTAACAAAAAATGAGTCATTCGAAAATCTATCAATAAAAGTAAGAAGAATAATCAACAAAATGACTCAAATATTTTTAGATTTTTTGACAGTCGTTTTGACATCCCAGTAAATGAATAACCTGACTTCTGAAATAATATTTTAGTAGAATAAGCACATTAAATAACTTCATAATTCACATTATTATTAAATTTACTGATAGTGTTTTTTGTGTGTTTGCATTGTATTATAAATATTTTTCTTCAGGGACTTCTCCCTACGTGGGAATCCTGAAAGTTGACTTTTCATTCTGTGCAGCTCAGTAAATTGCCTGGGATTTTTTTTTTGCCTGCTGGTCAGATTTACCTTTGCTACATGATCAGTTCTGTCGTCTAGTGGGCCTTTTTTGTGTTTTAAACTGTTTTTTTACTTTTCATTGTGTTTGTGGCAAGAGTTTTTTCTGTCTTGCAGCCAAAGAATTACTATTTCTTTTTTGATTTTCTAAATCCTTTTGTTTGCTCAAGCGTAACACTCAACCCCATGATTTGAAATTAACCTAATTGTAGTTTTGTTTGTAGCTACAGCGTGATTTGTAGTGTACCTTTTTATAATTTAACTGCTGGATTACACATTTCTGGCCTAAGCATTTACACCTGTGAAATGGAGATTCTAATTTATAGCACCAATGAGATAGGAGGAGTAAGAGAAAGGCAGGCAGGGGAAAAGACACAAATAGAAAGAAAGGAAAATAGTCTGTTTTTCCACATTCTAGTTTGATTTCTTTCTTTAAAAAGCCAGTTGGATTATGAAAGCAAACAGTGCTTCTTTGAGGACAGGAAGGGAGGATAGGTAAGGAATAGGGAAATTAGTTGCAGGTGAGGAGATCTCTGGTCTCTTGGCACCCATCCTTGTCGTTGAGTCAGAGAGAGTAGGGGGCTGCAGATGAAGGGTTAACAGTGAGGTTGACTGACAGTTGATCAAGATGGAGGAGAATACAATGGGGCAAAGAAGAGGACTTGGGCTGGTGTTGGGAATGAGAGGCTGGTAGGAAGGGGACTGCGCTGTGGAAAGGTGAGTGGGTAAGGGACACAATGGGAGTAAGGGGTAGTGGATGGGAGAGGGGATGGATCAAATTCTCTATGTAACTCCCACCCCAAAAGCAGCCTGCATCATATGTGGCTGCTTTCTCCACTATATCCACTACCTCTTACCCAAAAGTAAAGAAGTAAAAGACTGCAAGGGAGACAGAAAAAGAAGCAAAAAG
Organism: Heterodontus francisci; assembly: GCF_036365525.1. Classification (NCBI taxonomy): domain Eukaryota; kingdom Metazoa; phylum Chordata; class Chondrichthyes; order Heterodontiformes; family Heterodontidae; genus Heterodontus; species Heterodontus francisci. The sequence continues at coordinate 23,794,148 of NC_090393.1, forward strand.
TGTTTGGGGGAGGAAAGCAGCAAAAAAGAGGCAGAAAAGAAAGGGGCATAACAGAGAAACAGCAACATAAGGATATCAGGGACAGGTAATAGAGTGACCATATTTTCTCACTGTATGCAATACTGTTTCTGAGCTGCAGCCTGAAATTAACAGACACATGACAATTTGCAAAGCTTGCATATAAAAGTGTTTATTCTGACATATTATGGCAATGCCATAGGAAACCACTAGTAATTTCTGGAGCAAAAGTAGAATGTGTGGTGCACATAGTCTGTGTGTCACATACCATTTTCAGTGTCAAATTCAGTAATACTTAATTTCAAGTTAAGTTTAGGCAAATGTCTGGAAACTTACATGGAGGGTTGCCGGTGGTTTGGACTGAGTGTTCTGTGCCTTCCAGCCAGCACCCATACATCTGCAGGCAAAGGGAAGATTACGTCTGACAAAGCAGCTACAACAGACCCCTATTGCATCACTAAGATTTGTGAATGCCTGATGAGCTATTATACTGCATAGTTCTGTTGTAGATTGCCTTTAAGATAGATGTCCCTTTAAGATCTTAGTATGCTAATGAGCTAAGTACCAGGTTGCACTCATGTGACTCGAAGATCAGTGGCACTCTGCAACTACAAAACTCAGAGTCAGGTTCTGTAAATAGTTAGTTCTGTACTGTATATAAAGGTTTAGCTGTAATAAACCTGTTTGAGATCTTCAACCAACTGGACTCCACGCATCGCATTTATGTTGCATCAGACAACATAAAAGAACTTAGTATATGGTGGCAGCGGTGGTGAGAGAAAAAAAAGTCTAAGTTGAAGACCACGGGTAAAAAAGCTCTAAAAATGGCTATTCCTACAGCCACTACAGAGAAAGTAAAAAAAAAATGGGCTCAAACAGTCAAAAAAAAGAACTTACCTCAAGCTGTCGAAGACAGAGCTCAGAATGACAGACTGCAAGCAAATCGGGTGAGTCATTGTGCCGACGGTCAAGGGATACTGCTTTTAAAAAAAACAAGCTTTAAAGTGCTTCAAGAAGTGATCTTTTTTGCAAAAGCTCCCTGTAAAAAAAAAAGTGAAGACCTGACTCCCCTCTCAGGCTGATAGAGGTGGGTACCATTACAGGATGTGTCTGTTAGAAAAAGCGCAGGAAAACCCGATCACTGCAGAGCCTTAATCCACGCAGCCAATGTTTTTTTTTAAAACCCATTAAACCACTCAAGCATGAATAAGATCTTCCATTCACAAAACCACAGTAAAAAAACTCATAAAACCATTTGAGCGTAAACAACATAAACAGATCCTAGCAAAAAGAAAGCAATTGAACTTGATGTTGAGCAGCTGTGTAAACAGAACAGGCTTAAGTGTTGGAAGCAAGATAAACACACAGCACGAGCAAACACCTGCTCCTGTCAATCAAAGCAGCTAGTCTAAATAACAGACAATTTCTTAAAGGGGAAACAGTGCAGAGCCAAAGAACAAGTCTTAAAGCTAGTTTTAAGTAAAAGAACAGCAGGAAAATGGATACCAAATTTCCCAGCATGAACTGGAAAGCCTTGGATATCCAATCCGAGCTCCAACTGTTAAAACAAAGAATGCAGTTATACTTCACAGACCAAGCACTGGTAGAACCAGATAAACAGGCTGTAAAAATACTAATAGCAATTGGAAATGAGGGATTACACAGAATCAACATCTCTGGATTATCTGAAGAGGACCAGAACGATCCCGCAAAGATATGGAAAGTGCTAGAAAACCAACTCCGATTAAGACTGAATTTTAGAATTCACCACCAAGAATTGATTTCCTACAGGCAACAGCCACAGGAATCAATAGACCAGTTTGTCAGTAGATGCTGTATTAAGGGCAACGAATGTGACTTCTCAGAAACTGAGCTGTCAGACCGCGTAGTAGACTTGGTGATTGTATCCAACCCATTGAAGCATTTCAGAAAGATTTTTTGGGGAAAAAGAAAGGCCACAGCATTGATGCACTGCTAGAAGATGTCAGGAAATATGCAGCCATTGTAGCTGGATAGCAGCACTTGCTAGCACTAGGTGCAGCCAACAGTATCGGCGCGATAACCAGGTCAAAGCGAGCAAGCAAGCTGTGTGGTAACTTACAGCGATATTATCCTGCATTTTGAGACCTGTGCGGCACTTGCAGTTCAAAAGGACACTGGGCCCACCTATGCAAGAATTCCGGCTCCAAAGAAGAGGCCAGAAGTCACAGTTGGACACAAGTAAACAGACAACAAGGCAACAGCAGCAAGGAAAGTGTCAGAAATCTGCATAAATGCAAACAGTTACACAAAGTCCACAGCCAAACAGACTTCAGACATGACTCAGAGTGAATTAATTCTCAGTCAGAAGACGTTCAGGCAGTCCACATTGTGAACCTTACACATCACGTTGGTGAAGTCAAACAACTGGAAGTTTTCGCCACTATTAACATCATGTGCCCAAAGAAAGCTGGAAAACACACTCAAGGTTAAGATTGACACCAGTGCCTGTGCAAATATCCTGCCAGTCCGAATCCTGAAAGATATGTACTGGACTCATTGGAAATCAATGATACAACTGACAATCTGCATATATTGGGTCACCCATCCCTTGCAGTGGCACACTGACAATGCAATGCAGATATGGCAAGTTAGCATGGAAACCACAAACATTCTACTTGGTAGACACGAGCGGACCAGCAGTGGCAGGACTACCTGTGTAAGGACCGCAACATCATAACCATCCACGAGGTCACCAAGGTACCCATTACAGCAGAAGAGACCAAAGGGAAATCTCCAAGGATGGGAACCCGCTCGCAGACACCAGCCAGGATCAAACGGTGCAGTCTGGAAATCCAGCAACAGCACAACTATGCCGCGCTTTCACCTCTGCTATACGGAGAAGTGCCTGCACTACAACGAGCCAAAATGGACAGGTACTGCCATGAGGCCAAGAACTCATCTCCCCACAAGTGCTCGACCTTGAACCCAAAACCTTCAGACACAGAGGATGAGGAGAGGCGAAGGACACGCAATGTCCTGAAGAGGCAGGAGAGGAATGAGTTGAAGCATTGTCGGTTAGCTTTTCAAGATGAGGTGCCAGAACTTTTCAAGAATGACAAGTCCTCAAAAGTGGCCATCTTGAGAAAAACAGCAGGGTATATTAGCAGGCTGAAGGCAGACCAACAGAAACTCTATGCAGAGAGAGAGCAACCTCAGAAAAAACAGCAGCAGCTGAGATGTAATCTCTCCGAGCAAGAGTTGTCAAACCACCAAAACGATATATGGACTTTTAAGCCTTTGCATGTGTAAAGTTTGGAATATCTATCCCTGTGTAAATAATATTGATATCTAATTTTATGTATTTTTACTTTTAGCATGCAAGACTTATCTTTGGAAAGAAAGGGGATGTATGATTGCCTTTAAGAGTGATGTCCCTTTAAGATCTTAGTATGCTAATGAGCTAAGTATCAGGGTGCTTACGAACATACGGATTAAGAGCAGGAGTAGGCTACTTGACCCCTCGAGCCTGCTCCAGCATTCAACAAGATCATGGCTGATCTGATTGTAACCTCAACTCCACATTCCCGCCTACCCCCAATAACCTTTCACCCCCTTGCTTTATCAAGAATCTATCTACCTCTACCTTAAAGATATTTAAAGATTCTTCTTCCACCACCTTTTGAGGAACAGATCTCCAAAGACTCACGACCCTCAGAGAAAAAAATGTCTCCTCATCTCTTTCTTAAATGGGCGACCCTTTATTTTTAAACAGTGACCCCTAGTTCTAGATTCTCCCACAAGGAGAAACGTGCTTTCCACATCCACCCTGTCAAGACCCCTCAGGATCTTGTATCTTTCTATCAAGTCACCTCTTACTCTTCAAAACTCCAGCGGATACAAGCCTAGCCTGTCCAACCTTTTCTCATAAGGCAACCCACCCATTCCAGGTATTCGTTTAGTAAACCTTCTCTGAACTGCTTCCAATGCATTTACATCCTTAAATAAGGAGACCAATACTGTACACAGTACTCTAGATGTTGTCTTACCAGTGCCCTGTATAACTGAAGCATAACCTCCCTACTTTTATATTCAATTCCCTTCGCAATAAATGATAACATTCTATTAGCTTTTCTAATTACTTTCTGAACCTGCAAATCAACCTTTTGCACTCATGCACTGGGACATCCAGATCCCTCTGCATCTCAGAGCTCTGCAATCTCTCACCACTTAGATAATATGCTTCTTTTTTATTCTTCCTGTCAGAATGGACAATTTCACATTTTCCCACATTATACTCCATTTGCTAGATCTTTGTCCACTTGCTTAACCTATCTATATCCCTTTATGGCCTCCTTCTGTCCTCTTCACAACTTACTTTCCTACCTATCTTTGTGTCAGCAGCAAATTTAGCAACCATACCTTTGGTTCCTTCATCCAAGTCATTTATATAAATTGTAAAAAGTTGAGGCCCCAGCACTGATCCCTGTAGCACACCACTCGTTAATCCTGCCAACCAGAAAATGACTCATTTAAAGCTACTCTCTGTTTCCTGTTAGCTAGCCAATCTTCTATCCATGCCAATCTGTTACCCCCTACACCATGAGCTTTTACTTTCCGCAATAACCTTTGATATGGCACCTTATCAAATGCCTTCTGGAAATCTAAGTACAGTACATCCACTGGATCCCCTTTATCCACAGCACACGTAACTCCCTCAAAGAACTCCAGTAAATTGGTTAAACATGATTTCCCTTCCACTAAACCATGTTGACTCTGCCTGATTACCTTGAATTTTTCTAAGTGCCCTGCTATAACGCCTTTAATAATAGTTTCTAACATTTTCCCTAAGACAGATGTTAAGTTAACTGACCTGTAGTCTCCTGCTTTCTGTCTCCTTCCTTTTTTGAATAAAGGAGTTACATTCACTATTTTCCAATCCAACAAAACCTTCCCCGAATCTAGGGAATTTTGGATAATTAAAACCAAAGCATCAACTATCTCACTGGCCACTTTTAAGACCCTAGGCTGAAGTCCATCAGGACCCAGGGACTTGTCAGCCCACAGCTCCAACAATTTGTTCAGTACCACTTCCCTGGTGATTGTAATTTTCTTGAGTTCCTCCCTGCCTTCCATTTCCTGACTTACAGCTATTTCAGGGATGTTACTTGTATCCTCTATCGTGAAGACCTATGCAAAATACCTGTTCGATTCATCTGCCATCTCCTTATTTTCCCTTATTAATTCCCCAGACTCACTTTCTATAGGACCAACGCTCACTTTGTTAACTCTTTTCTTTTTTAAATATCTATAGAAACTCTTACTATCTGACTTTATATTTCTAGCCAGCTTTCTCTTGTACTCTAATTTTCCCTCCTTATTAATCTTTTAGTCATTCTTTGCTGCTTTTTATATTCTGTCCAATCTTCTGACCTGCCACCCATCTTTGTGCAATTATATGCATTTTCTTTAAGTTTGATACTTTCTTTAACTTTTTTAGTTAACCACGGATGGTGGGTCCTCCCCTTGAAATTTTTCTTTCTCGTTGGAATGTATCTATTCTGTGTATTCTGAAATATCCCCTTAAATATCTGCCTCTGCATCTCTATTGACCTATCCCTTAACCTATTTTGCCAGTTCACTTTTGCTAGCTCTGCTTTCATGCCCTCATAATTGCCCTTATTTGAGTTTAAAATACTAGTCTTAGACCCACTCCTCTCCCTCAAACTGAATGTAAAATTCATTCATATGATCACTGCTGCCTAGGGGTGCTTTCATTATGCTGTCATTAATTAATCCCCTCTCGTTGCATAATGCCAGGTCTAGTATAGCCTGCTCTCTGGTTGGCTCCAGAACGTGCTCTTCTAAGAAACTATCCTGAAAACATTCTATGAACTCCTCATCTAGGCTACCTTTGCCCATCGGATTTTTTCAGTCTGTATGTAGATTAAAATCCCCCATGATTATCACTGTACCTTTCTGACAAGCACCCATTATTTCTTCCTTTATACCCCATCCTACTGTGTGGTTACTGTTAGGGGGCCTGTACACCACTGCCACAAGTGACTTCTTGCCTTTATCATTTCTCATTTCTACCCAAACTGCTTCTACATCCTGGTTTCCTGAACTTAGGTCTTCCCTCTCCATTGTGCTAATACCATTATTAATTAACAGAGCCACCCCTTCACCTTTCCCGTCCTTCCTAAATGTCATGTACCCTTCAATATTCAGGTCTCAATCCATGTCATCCTGCAGCCATGTCTCTGTAATGGCCATCAGACCACAGAATCACAGAATTGTTACAATGTAGAAAGAGACCATTCGGCCCATCGTGCCCACACCAGCTCTCTGAAAGAGCAATTTACTCCATTCCATATCGTACTTATTTATTTCTATTTGCGCTATCAGTTCATATATTTTGTTTTGTAACTTCTAGCCTTGTCTGCTGATTTACTCTTAGCTTTGTATTTACTGTCCCTTCTTGTCTCCCATATTAATACCCTTCTCTCTTGCCTTGTCTCTACTCTTTGATTTTCCACATCTTCCCAAATTTGATCCCTTGCCCCCACTATTTAGTTTAGTCATGTGACTCGGAGATCATAGGCACTCTGCAACTGTAACACCCAGAGTAAGGGTCTGTAAATAGTTAGCTCTGTACTGTAAATACAAGTTTAGCCGTAATAAATCTGTTTGAGATCTTCAACCAACTGGACTCCACGCATCTCATTTATGTTGCATCAGACAGCATAAAATGTGCACGGCATGCCAGAGCCACTAGCCACAACAACGCAAAGAACCTGTACAGCCTCACGAGATTCCGTCAGTCCCTCGGTCCAAAATCACCACTGACCTGTTTTCCGTTAATGGAGACGACTTTATCTTAGTCATTGATTATTTTTCCAAATTTCCAATTGTCCGACTGGTAAATGACACTTCAAGTGCAGTCGTTGCAGACACATTGAGTGCCATATTCAGTGCATCTGAAGCAATCATGTCGGACAAGGGGCCACAGTATACAGGCAAACCTTTCAGGGATATGTGCACCAAATGGGGCATAAACCATTTGATGTCCTCACCACATTACCCTAGATCTAATGGTCTTGCTGAGCAAATGTTCACACAGTCAAATCACTTATTTGATTACGTGTAGGACAATGAAACAAGATTTTTGTGCTGCCATGCTCCACCTCAGAGCTGTTTTTAAGGCAGAGGTAGATAGATTCTTGATAAGCAAGGAGATGGAATGTTGTCGGGGGTAGGTGGAAATGTGCAATAATCAGTTCAGCCATGAACATATTGAATGGCGGAGCAGGCTCGAAGGGCCGAGTGGCCTAATTCATATGTTCGTATGTACACCTATGGATATGGGCCTACCAGCAGAGATCATGTTTGGCAGACAAGTGTGGACGACTCTGCCAAGCCATCATCTGTCCAAATTCTCCAAGATGCAGGAGACACTGCTCGAGAAACAGGGGAGAATGAAGATGGTGAATGACTGACATGCAGCGGTGGAACTACCTCAGCTACACATAGGACAAAAGATCAGGGTCATACACCCCACAGTGAGAACATACGCAGAGGTATCCAAAATTTGCAGTGAGCCTAGGTCCTACGAAATTACAACACCGAATGGAGCGGTGTTGAGAAGGAACTGTAGCCAAATAAGAGAAGTGTACAATACTCCAGTTGCGCACAGCGGACTCGAAAGAACGCATTCTCACTATGAGAGTGTAATGGAACAACAAGACAATAACCAACACAGTGACGACATGTCTGCAAACCCAAAACAGCCAAGAATGACATTCCCAGAAGGTTATACCATAACCAGATCTGGAAGAGTTGTCAAACCACTGAAACAATATGTGAACTATTAAGCTTCTGCAAGTATAAAGTTCATAATCTTTATACCAGTTGTTATAAAAGTGCTTCTTTTTTTGTTAAAAATATTTTTTGTGAAATTCATAGTCAAACTGAAGAAATGTTGGACCAATTTTTTTGCGAGCGTCATCAAGAGGACACTGAAAGAACTAGCTTGACAACAATGCTTAATGGTTGTCACATGACTCCATTTAAAAATAGAACAGAAACTCTGGTAACTGGGGAAGATGTGTGCAGAGAAGTGACAATCACATGCTCTTTGACAGGACAAGCCTGAGAGCAGCAGACTCTAAAGCTTTTGGTCATAGTGTCAGAGTTTACCTTCTGGAATGAGATAGAGTCAAGCCTGCTGAAGAAGTGTCACGATGGAAGAGACCAGATTCTTGCTGAATGTTTAAAGAGTCAAGACTGCAGAAGGAGAAGAGAAGACCACATCCCAGCTCAGCTTTCCAGCACCTCTCTAAAGACCCTGAGAAGTCCACTGTGTCAGCTCATCTTGTCTCCTGTCATTGAAGAAAAGCCTGCTAAATTAATTCTCAACGGCACCTGAAAAGAACTGTTCTAAAAGATCCCAGTGACCCGTCTACGTGTACTCGGAGGCTAGACTGTATGTCAGTTTTGGAACACAACATATCTCATCTGCTGTTTTCTTAAAAAATGAGCAAGTATTCAACCCAAGTGTTGTTTTGTCTGTAACAGAGCTCTGAGCAAAAATCCCTTTTATTTTTCCAGTTAACGTGTGTGTGTGTGTGTGTGTGTGTGTGTGTGTGTGTGTGTGTGTGTGTGTGTGTGTGTGTGTGTGTGTGTTTGTATGTGTGTCAAAGGTAAAAAGGGAACTGTAAAATTTCAATATACGTGTTTATGCTTTACTTCATTACTGGTTAAGACTTGTTTTACATTAAAATTATAATTTTGATGTTCATTAAAGAAACCTGGTTAGTGTATTTTATTCTGGCAAAAATAGAGTATATGATATATTGGTAAGTGGGAAAATTTACAATATATGTTGTGACCTATGGAGGTCACACAGCATTCGCCAGAGCTGGCGGGCAGCCATAAAGACGGCTAAAATGTGGCGAGTCGAAGAGACTTAGTAGTTGGCAGGAAAAAAGACAGAGGCGCAAGGGGAGAGCCAACTGTGCAACAGCCCCGACAAACAAATTTCTCTGCAGCACCTGTGGAAGAGCCTGTCACTCCAGAATTGGCCTTTATAGCCACTCCAGGCGCTGCTTCACAAACTACTGACCACCTCCAGGCGCGTATCCATTGTCTCTCGAGATAAGGAGGCCCAAAAGAAATGTTGTGACCTATGGAGAAGTGGGATTAGAATAAACAGTGCACACCTCCCGCCTTGGTCATAACATAAATAATAAATTATATAAATAATTTTGATGCTGTTTAATGTTATGTGTTTGTACTTTTAGCATATGAGACTTACCTTTGGAAAAAAGGGGGATGTTGTGTCATTGCCTTGAAGAGTGTTGTCCCTTTAAGACCTTAGTATGCTAATGAGCTAATACCAGAACACAGTCATGTGACTTGAAGCCAGAGTCACACTAACTCGAACACCTAGAGGAAGGTTCTTTAAATAATTAACTCTGTACTGTATCATAGTTTTGCTGTAATAAACTTATTTGAGATCTTCAATCAACTGGACTCCATGCATATAAATAAAAGCAAACTACTGCAGATGCTGGAAATCTAAAATAAAAACAAGAAATGCTGGAAATATTCAGCAGGTCCAACAGCATCTGTGGAGAGAGAAGCAGAGTTAACGTTTCAGGTCAGTGACCAGAACTGACAAATATTAAAAATGTAAAAGATTTTAAGCAAGTAAAGCAGGGGGGTGAGGCAAAAGATAACAAAAGAGGTGTTGATAGGACAAGGTCACAGAGAATAACTGACCAGAAGGTCATGGAGCAAAGGCAAACGGTATGTTAATGGTGTGCTGAAAGACAAAACGTTAGTACAGAGAGGGTGTGAATAGACTGTAAAGCACAAAGCACGCCAAGCACAAATATTTTTTAAAAATGTAAAAAACAGAAACAGGGGGTAGGCACAGTAGAAACAAACTACACACACTAAAAAGTCTAAAATAAAATAACCAAATAAAAAAGACCTAAAATAAAATAACCAAATAAAAAAGAAAGAAGAAAAAACACCTAAACATAAAAAGATGGGGGTGGGCCGTCATGCCCTGAAATGATTCAATTCAGTGTTCAGTCCGGCAGGCTGTAGCGTGCCTAATCGGTAAATGAGATGCTGTACCTCGAGCTTGCGTTGATAGCTGGAACACTGCAGCAATCCCAGGACAGAGATGTGAGCATGAGACCAGGGGTGTGTGTTGAAATGGCCAGCAACTGGAAGCTCGGGTCATGCTTACAGACTGAACGGAGGTGTTCCGCAAAGCAGTCGCCTAATCTGCGTTTGGTCTCCCCAGTGTAGAGGAGACCACATTGTGAACAGTGAATACAGTATACTAAATTGAAAGAAGTACAAGTAAATCGCTTCTTTACCTGAAAGGAGTATTTGGGGCCTTGGATAGTGAGGAGACAGGAGGTAAATGGGCAGGTATTACACCTCCTGCGATTGCAGGGGAAGGTGCCGTGGGAAAGGGATGAGGTGGTGGGGGTAATGGAGGAGTGGACCAGGGTGTCGCGGAGGGAACGATCCCTTCGGAATGCTGACAGGAAGGGAGGGGAAGATGTGTTTGGTAATGGCATCACGCTGAATGTAGCGGAAGTGGTGGAGGATGGTCCTTTGGATATGGAGGCTGATGGGGTGGAAAGTGAGGACACGGAGAACCCTGTCACGGTTCTGGGAGGGAGGGGAAGGGGTGAGGGTAGAGGTGCAGGAAATGGGCCAAAAACGGTTGAGGGCCCTGTCAATCACAGTGGGGGGAATCCTCGGTTGAGGAAAAAGGAAGACATATCAGAAGCACTGTTGTGGAAGGTAGCATCAACAGAGCAGATGTATTGGAGACGGAGAAACTGGGAAAATGGAATGGAGTCCTTACAGGAGGCAGGGTGTGAAGAGGTATAGTCGAGGTAGCTGTGGGAGTCGGTGGGCTTATAATGAATATTAGTGGACAGCCTATCCCCGGAGATGGAGACAGAGAAGTCGAGGAAGGGAAGGGAAGTGTTGGAGATGAACCATGTAAAGGTGAGAGAAGGGTGGAAATTAGAAGCAAAGTTGATAAAGTTGTCTAGTTCCGGGTGGGAGCAGGAAATGACATCGATACAGTCATCAATGTACCGGAAAAAGAGTTGGGGGGAGGGGACCTGAGTAGGACTGGAACAAGACATGTTCGACATATCCCACAAAAAGACAGGCATAACTAGGACCATTGCGGATACGCATAGCAACACCTTTTACTTGAAGGAAGTGAGTGAAATTGAAGGAGAAGTTGTTCAATGTGAGAACAAGTTCAGCCAGGCGGAGGAGGGTGGTGGTGGATGGGGACTGGTTGATGGGGATGGGGACTCCATGCATCTCATTTATGTTGCATCAGACGACATACAAGAACTCATTGCAAGTTCTTTAGCAGCACCCCAGCACAGCATGTAATGTTTTATGTGGTACTAAAAGAAAGAATGCCTGCCAGGGTAATTAAGAGCCCATGTTTCCTGATTGCCCACAACTGACAAGATGCCGCAAAGCATTTTTGCAGACACTATTATACTTACCTGCCAATGACTATGTGGATCTGTCTTAGCAGGGCCTGGGCAAATGCCACTATATACCATTTGCTGTAAAGATCCCTGCAACTGCATTGCACCAAAGGGTGGCAAGTACCACTAGCCAGAATATGTTTATTCTCAATAATTTGTGATTAAATGCATACTGAATTATTAATAGTTATGACATAACTACTTCTGGTATATGGAGGACTTGTTTGTACATGTTTAATAAAGGCAACAGTACCAGCTTGTATTATTATGTAATGCTAATGGATCCCAACATGCCAAAAGTTGTCTGAATGAGGTGTCCAAATATATATATCCTAGGAAAAAATGGGCTGTATAAGTAAAATGCTCCTTTCTTGTTTTGTTGAAGGTCAGAATAAAAATGAATTCCATTGAACACTTCCATCCCATTTTTAGCATTCACTCAATGTACACAGCCAGGTGTAGAAAAAAAATTAAAACAGTATGCAAGGAAGAAATGAAACCTCAGAGATGTCAATTCTTTTTTAATATTACAATGGAAGCAATAAATTAACTGTACAGTGCTGCGCAAAAGCCCCTGAGGACATGATGTATAATTTACAAGTGTGCATGCAGCTGGAACTGAGAATTTATGGGCAAACAGTGGCAGTGAACCAAAGGAGATGTGACTGGCTCCGGCAAGCAGCTACGGAATGAGCTGTTTTGTTCAGCTTCAGTGGTATCAGTGGACTATTTTCAGGTGTGTTAGATTTCAGTGGAGGAGTACCACTGCAATGATTGTCACTAAAGAGGAAAACTGGCCTGGATGTCACTTTGTTTTGTTTTTATCTTAAAGAGTGTTATTGTGTAAGAGATGAGTGAAGGTGATTTAAAAATCCCAGAGCTGTGATAAGGGGAACATGTGGCAATTGTCTTCCTTAGAGAAAAAGAACCTTTCTGTAATTTATTGGGGTTTGTCTCCAGTACAGTTAACATATATGCTAATTTTGTGTTTAGGGATAGTAATTTTGTGATTGGACATTAATTAAAGGAACTTCTGTCCACTCTGCTAAATTTACTACTGTGTATGTATTTCGAATGCACCTTAAAGCATAGATCTGATATGAAAACACCTCAACATCATCAGCAGATGTTCCAAATTGCTTGCCACCTGTGAGCCTGAGGTGTCGCCTGAAAATGTCACGTGCTGCTCAATGGCTGTCCACAGAGCAGACAGCTCTTGATGCATGACACTGACCCCAAAAGGGAGGTAAAAATTTCCACTTCTTCAGTGCAGCTTGCATCATCTCATGCAATGAGGCAAGTGACTTGGTACTCAATTCATGCTCATGAAGGATTCTGCATTTTGTGATGAATCTGTAGAATTGAAATCACCATATATATGGCAACATTTTGCCCTTTCTGATTTACCGTTTTGTTTTTCTTTACTTATGAACAGTATCTCATCCTGTGTGGCTTTCTGAAGTCCACTAATCCCCTCAAAAATGTTTTAAAGTGGGCTGACGCCTGCTTCAGTTGGTTGATTGACATAGTGAAGTTGTCACCTCTTGAGTTTGTGCTGTTTTTGCTGAAAAAAGGCCAAAGATGAGTTCATGGACATTGTTCTGCATATTGTTCTGTATTTTTTCTCAATTGTTTCTCAATTGAGCACAGACATTGCTTTCAATATGATGATGTGATGAAAATGAACAATTTTGTCACAGTTAATCTGTGATTATTATTCCATAAACCAGAAGCCCCACGATGTAGGGCTCCGTGGCGGGTTGGTGGGGGGGGGGGGGTGGCAGAAGATGGTTGCAGCAGAGGCCCGCCCAAGAGCTCTATGCCGGGAGGGCCCGGCCCAATCCTCCCAGTGGTGGCGAGGCTCCGTGGCAGCCCCTGGACGACGGGACCTGCATCTACATATTTAAATCAATAAAATAAATACATTAACATAAACTTAACTTCAACCTTCTGGGCCCGCCATGATCCACAGTGCGGCAGCCAGCACCCCTGCACCTCCAATTCCCCATCTGGGGAAGGTCAGCGTGACAGTGGTGGGAAGGGGGGAGGAATTAAGATTTCCGGTGAGGGGAGCGGTGTCAAATGTACTGAGTGTAGGGGATGGTGGGAATGGGTGAACTTTAAACTTTGTGCAGTCTTTGGGGGGGGGGGGTGGCGGGGTGGGGGGAAGGTCAGGTTTGAAAGGTAAGTACTTTGGCGGGGGAAGGACAAGTAGTTAATGTAATTGTTATTGGGGGGTGGGAATGGGGTGTTAGAAATTTATTTGATAAATTTTGCAGGGGGTGGGTTCCCTTTAAAAATTTAAATATGCCGGCAGGGCTGGTAGCCCTTTAAAAAGTGTGTCAGCACCTGCACTCAGCTTACGCCATTGCTGGGCTGGGGACAGACAGCCCACCCCTCTATGTGATTGGGGGCGGGGGTGGCAAGCCACCCCAGTGATTTAAATGAGCTGCAACACGGGAGATTGCGGCGACTCGTTGCCATTTTTTGAGCTCCAGTGGGCTCTTAAAATCCAGCTCCATTGTTTTTTTCACAAACTTTAGTGTCCTTCAAACATTGCAGTTAGCCAACTATTATGTCGACAATGACCTCATCAAAGAGGGTAAATGCTATTGTCTGTTTCGATCCACTGACAGTTCACTCATGGTGTGCATGTTGAAGGCTGTTTTCATCTCCATTGCTTCAGATGTCATTTTATACAGAGGAGCAAAGGTTGTACAACAGTGTATATATTGCCAGCTGAAGATGGAAAAGCAGTGGGTACGTTTGCATAGTCAGTTCAATCTGTTCACAAAGATAATTAGTGAATAATCTTTCTCAACTGCTACTGAGCAAGTCTGCCTTTTCTAGTCCATTGAATAGTTCTGAAATGTTCTCATTACCTCCCTCTTCTGTTTTACTTCAGGCAAGATACTTGTTACATTCTGGTTAACAATATTCTTTTCTGTGAAACTGCTCAAGCAAAACATGGCTGACACCTACAACTTCCTTAGATAGGCATTTTTATGAACATCAGAGAATTGGTACTCATATCCATATTTAGCAGTGTAAGATAATTAGCCATGATCCTCATAATCTCCAAGCATATCAGTTATAGAGATTTAGTTGACCTTCTGCATGATTGCTTCCTAAACTTCTGGACCCTATTCTTTGGGTCGGAAGAGCAAGCCATCACTTAAGAGGACATTTCTTTATTCCTTTTGTAATTCACAATAATCTGATGGGTCTTATTAGTAAAGCGGGCATTCTACAATTTATTCCCTCCATCAGTGGTCCACTTTGCATATTCCACAACTGAATTTTGAACCTTATTTCTGGCGCTTGAATGGCTATTAATGGGGCTAATGGGTGATTTAGCAGCATTATTTCAGTTTGTTTTTGATTTGCTGCTAAGTTGCATACTAGTTGTAATATATTCTAACTTTCAAGAATGAACTACGATTAACCTATGTATTCTTGCATGTGTGCTAAAACTCTCATTTAACACTCTTCGTGCGAAGAGTAATTTAACCTCCAATGTATTTTTCTTTCCCTTTCTTCACTAAAATGGATTCCAATTACATTCTGATTTCTTCCACAAAACCATCAAGTGTAATTTGCTGAGTTAGAGCTGTGTAAGTTTACCACATGGAAGACCATTTAGCTGTCTGTTCTGGCCATTTGTTAGAGCAATCCAAAATGAATCCCACTGTTCTGCGCTCTCCATAGTCCTGTATCTTCTTTTGCTTCAAATACTTCCCTTAAAAAATACAGCCGTATCTGGCTCAACCACTCCTTGTAGCAAAGAATCCAAGGCCGGAATTTAATGCCCCCCCCCACCCCACCCCTTGCAGGAGTGGGCTGGAGGTGGGGGGGCAGGGTGGTCGGTGGGGAGGGGATGCCATTCCTGTCGCCTTCCTGTCCCCGTTGCAATTTTACGAGGGGCAGCAGCGGCGAGAAACTGCCTGCCCGCGCCAGGCCAATTAAGGCACTTATGTAGCCAATTAACTGCCACTTAAGGGCCTCTCCCACCACCGCTGGTATTTTACCAGCAGGTGGCTCAGGCCCCCCCAGAGGCCACCCAGTGAAACCTGGTGGCCTCTTTGTGGGCTGAGAGGGGCCGTCCTGATCGGGCACCCTGTGCCCCATGGAGGGCCCTCCCCCATGGCCCAACTGCCCCCACTAAAATACATTCCCCCCCTCCCCCCCCCCCGTTTGCCTCACCAGGGCCCAGCCAATTGTCCCCGGTGAGGCCCCACAAACTTACCTTTTTCCTGGTGCCGGCATCCCTCTTGCTCCATTCCCTGGCTGCAGTCCCAGCAGTGGCCACCGCCCCAGTGGCGCAGCTGTTACTGATAGCTACTGGCCTGTTGATTGGCTGGCAGCTCTTGGAGGTGGGACTTCTTGCCTCAGAGGGGCGGAAGTCCCACTCGATGCCAACTAAGGACCTGGGCCACGAGAAAGCGTAACATGGCCCAGACCCGGCGGAGACGGGCTAGCCCCTGACTTTCTGGCCAGTGGGTGGGACCTCCCGCCCAATGTAAAATTCCGGCCCATGTTGCAACAACCATTTGCTTCTTACCAGCCCTCAAAAAGAAGTGTGCCCTCCGCAGTTGCGGTGTCACCAAATGCAGCCTTGCACAAATACATTTCTCCTAATCCCTCTCCTCACTCTCTCAGTGACAATTTTAAATGATGACCCATTGTTACTATTCCCCTTAGAAATTTTTTTTGTAATTTGGAAAACCTTTATTTAATCTCTTTTTCTTTTTATCTACATTTTTTCTGATTTCAAGTGTGGATTAATAATATTGTTGAGGAAATATAGATTAGGAAAGATTGTCAGGAAATCAACCAATTCAAACACTGAAATTTGAACTTGCCACATCACTCAATTTATTTTTTCAAAATTTCTCCAGCTGCCGTATTGGATTTTTGTCCTCCTGAACATGGTCCCAATATAAGTAATGTTTATAACATAAGTTGGATCAGTTGGTTGAGGGCCCTTCTGCCTTATTTACATAGCTGTGCCTGCCTGGAGCATAACTTCTTTACCTACCCCTATCCCTTTAAGGGATCGACAGGAAATGTCTGAGTAATGTAAAAGGGATTAAGAATTCATGTAATTTGTCTTTTCCTCTTGTGCTTTGCATTCATGAAGTATTTCTATGATGCAAAGGAAAGAGAAGTCAGTTTCCTTGCCCCTATTGAGCAATTCTTGACACTGCTATGCTTCAGGTCAGTAGCTCAACATATAGAGATAGGCAGGAGAAGGAATGAACATTCAGCACTGGCCCTGCCAAGTATTGCAAGTAAAGAGCAGTTGATATTTGATTAGGAACAAAGTGAAGAGAAGTTTAAAAAAAAAAGCATAGAGCTGTTGGGAAGGAAGGAGTGGGTTGAAATCAGATGTTGCAGTGGACTATAATTAAACTTTTGAGGTGAGACCGAGGTTCAAATAAAGTGAAGATGAAGAGAATGAGGGTCAATTCTGTTTTGTTGCTGATGAGGATGTTTTCCATCTGAATACAGTTCCTTGTGATCTTTACAGCATAGAACAGTTATCAAAGTCATTGTTGACAATGCCACAGGAAAAGAAAATGTATATTGTATATCTGTAGTTGTTGGAACACTTTGTCACTGAATAACTGCAATTATAATTGCACTATCCAAATCCTGAGAAACCCTGGGGGAGATTTTTGCTTCAAGTCCAAAATGGGCACAATATCGGCAGTACATGCCAGTGCCCAACCAAGGGGAAAGTCAGTTATCCTAAATCATTTTTAAGTTTGAGTCTTATTTAAAGTTTAACAACAAGCTGTAGGTGCCAAATGCGCACTCTACTGCAGCTCAATGGTCTGGTGCTGTGGAAATGTGGCCAGCTAAGGCCATTTGGGTAGTTGGGAGCGGGGGCAGGGTTGTGTGGGGTGGAGGGAGCGGGGGTTGTTGGTGAGAACAGGCCAGTACCAGGTGGTAAGGTTTTTGAGAGTTCAGGGATCGTCTCCAAGTCCAACAAAGATTTATTTTTGAAAAAGAAAAACTTAATTTTTTGGTGTGCTCCCTTGAATGATTACTGGTTAGGCCACTGTATGCCAGAAAAAACTGGGACGAGCATGCACTTTGCACACTATAGCCATTTCTCCATGAAAATTATAATCTGGATCCTACAGCTGTCATAGGACCCAATTTGCGTATTTAAATGGACCATTTTACTTGGGAATTCTGGGCACCCAATTAAAAGTCTGCCTGCAAATTGAATCAGGTGGGCAAATGGGTTTCAAAGTTGCCAACCAGATTTTCCTCTGCCAGTCGTCCTTTTATCAAATGAGAAACACACTGCTGGCAGTTGAAAATCCCCGCTCCCCCGTGGTTCACTTTTTCTGCTGGTAACAGAATATTTGTAATTTCAAAATTGTGTGTTTAAATTCCAGCAACTGAGCAAGGATCATCAAAGGGAAGTTTTTTTTTATTCATTCATGGGATGAGGGCGTCGCTGACCAGGCCAGCATTTATTGCCCATCCCTAATTGCCCTTGAGAAGGTGGTGGTGAGCTGCCTTCTTGAACCGCTGCAGTCCATGTGGGGTAGGTATACGCACGGTGCTGTGAGGGAGTTCCAGGATTTTGACCCAGCGACAGTGAAGGAACAGCAAAATAGTTTCAAGTCAGGATGGTGTGTGACTTGGAGGGCAACTTGCAGATGGTTGTGTTCCCATGCATTTGCTGCTCTTGTCCTTCTAGTTGGTAGAGTTTGCGGGTTTGGAAGGCACTGTGTAAGGAGTCTTGATGTGTTGCTGCAGTGCATCTTGTAGATGGTACACACTGCTGCCACTGTGCGTCGGTGGTGGAGGGAGTGAATGTTTGTAGATGGGGTGCCAATCGAGCGGGCTGCTTTGTCCTGGATGGTGTCAAGCTTCTTGAGTGTTGTTGCAGCTGCACCCATCCAGGCAAGTGGAGAGTATTCCATCACACTCCTGACTTGTGCCTTGTAGATGGTGGACAGACTTTGGGGAGTCAGGAAGTGAGTTACGCGCCGCAGGATTCCTAGCCTTTGACCTGCTCTTGTAGCCACAGTATTTATATGGCTACTCCAGTTCAGTTTCTGGTCAATGGTAGCCCCTAGGATGTTGATAGTGGGAGATTCAGCGATGGTATGCCATTGAATGTCAAGGGGAGATGGTTAGATTCTCTCTTGTTGAAAATGGTCATTGCCTGGCACTTGTTTTGGCGGTTTCTTTTTGCAGCGGCGACAGGGAGAGCGAGGTGGCAGCTGGGTAAGTAAGTCCCATATATTTGGGCAGCGGTTGAACCCGAGACACTACACCTGTAGTGTCTCCCACCCACCCTCCTCTAACCAAAAAAAAGGACTCGGTGGTGTGCAGATAAGGTAAGGCTTTTTCTATTTATTTTTTTTCGTGTGATTGGTAAAAACTTTTCGTTCCTTTTTCATTTATCTAAGTTAAGACTAACTTAAGCTTAAGATTGAAAATGGCAGGAGATCTCAGACCCGTGTTATGCTCCTCTTGCTCAATGTGGGAGCTCAGGGACACGGCTGATGTCCCTGACTCCTTCACGTGCGGGAACTGTGTCCAGCTGCAGCTCTTGTTAGACCGCATGACGGCTCTGGAGCTGCGGATGGACTCACTTTGGCGCATCCGCGATGCTGAGGAGGTCGTGGATAGCACGTTTAGCGAATTGGTCACACCGCAGATCAGGATTGCTGAGGGTGAAAGGGAATGGGTGACCAAAAGGCAGAGAAAGAGCAGGAAGGCAGCACAGGTGTTCCCTGCGGTCATCTCCCTCCAAAACAGGTATACCGTTTTGGATACTGTTGAGGGAGATGGCTCACCAGGGGAAGGCAGCAGTAGCCAGGTTCATGGCACCGTCGCTGGCTCTGCTGTTCGGAAGGGCGGGAAAAAGAGTGGAAGGGCTATAGTCATCGGGGATTCGATTGTAAGGGGAGTAGATAGGCGGTTCTGTGGTCGAAAACGAGACTCCCGAATGGTATGTTGCCTCCCAGGTGCACGGGTCAGGGATGTCTCCGATCGGCTGCAGAACATTCTGAAAGGGGAGGGTGAACAGCCAGTTGTCGTTGTGCACATAGGCACCAATGATATAGGTAAAAAACAGGATGAGGTCCTACAAGCAGAATTTAGGGAGTTAGGAGCCAAGATAAAAAGTAGGACCTCAGAGGTAGTAATCTCAGGATTGCTACCAGTGCCACGTGATAGTCAGAGTAGAAATGAAAGAATAGTCAGGATGAATGCGTGGCTTGAGAGATGGTGCAGGAGGGAGGGGTTCAGATTTTTGGGACATTGGGACCGGTTCTGGGGGAGGTGGGACTATTACAAATTGGATGGTCTACACCTGGGCTGGACTGGAACCAATGTCCTTGGGGGTGCTTTTGCTAACGCTGTTGGGGAGGGTTTAAACTAATGTGGCAGGGGGATGGGAACCAAATGAGGTCAGTGGACAGTAAGGAGGTAGTAACTAAAGCCTGTAAGGAACTAGATAATGAAGTCAGCGTGACTAAGGGAAAGAGTAGACAGGGAGCAGATGATGAACGCAAAGGGACTGGTGGTCTGAGGTGCATTTGTTTTAATGCAAGAAGTGTAGTAGGTAAGGCAGATGAACTTAGGGCCTGGATTAGTACCTGGGAGTATGATGTTATTGCTATTACTGAGACTTGGTTGAGGGAAGGGCATGATTGGCAACTAAATATCCCAGGATATCGATGCTTCCGGCAGGATAGAGAGGGAGGTAAAAGGGGTGGAGGAGTTGCAGTACTGGTCAAAGAGGATATCACAGCTGTACTGAAGGAGGGCACTATGGAGGACTCGAGCAGTGAGGCAATATGGGCAGAACTCAGAAATAGGAAGGGTGCGGTAACAATGTTGGGGCTGTACTACAGGCCTCCCAACAGCGAGCGTGAGATAGAGGTACAAATATGTAAACAGATTATGGAAAGATGTAGGAGCAACAGGGTGGTGGTGATAGGAGATTTTAATTTTCCCAACATTGACTGGGATTCACTTAGTGTTAGAGGTCCAGATGGAGCAGAATTTGTAAGGAGCATCCAGGAGGGTTTTCTAGAGCAGTATGTAAATATTCCAACTCGGGAAGGGGCCATACTGGACCTGGTGTTGGGGAATGAGCCCGGCCAGGTGGTTGAAGTTTCAGTAGGGGACTACTTTGGGAATAGTGATCACAATTCCGTAAGTTTTAGAATACTCATGGACAAAGACGAGAGTGGTCCCAAAGGAAGAGTGCTAAATTGGGGGAAGGCCAACTATACCAAAATTCGGCAGGAGCTGGGGAATGTAGATTGGGAGCAGCTGTTTGAAGGTAAATCCACATTTGATATGTGGGAGGCTTTTAAAGAGAGGTTGATTAGCGTGCAGGAGAGACATGTTCCTGTGAAAATGAGGGATAGAAATGGCAAGATTAGGGAACCATGGATGACAGGTGAAATTGTGAGACTAGCTAAGAGGAAAAAGGAAGCATACATAAGGTCTAGGAGGCTGAAGAAAGACGAAGCTTTGAAAGAATATCGGGAATGTAGGACCAATCTGAAACGAGGAATTAAGAGGGCTAAAAGGGGTCATGAAATATCTTTAGTAAACAGGGTTAAGGAAAATCCCAAAGCCTTTCATTCATATATAAGGAGCAAGAGGGTAACTAGAGAAAGGATTGGCCCACTCAAGGACAAAGGAGGAAAGTTATGCGTGGAGTCAGAGAAAATGGGTGAGATTCTAAACGAGTACTTTGCATCGGTATTCACCGAGGAGAGGGACATGACGGATGTTCAGGTTAGGGACAGATGTTTGATTACTCTAGGTCAAGTCGGCATAAGGAGGGAGGAAGTGTTGGGTATTCTAAAAGGCATTAAGGTGGACAAGTCCCCAGGTCTGGATGGGATCTATCCCAGGTTACTGAGGGAAGCGAGAGAGGAAATAGCTGGGGCCTTAACAGATATCTTTGCAGCATCCTTAAGCACGGGTGAGGTCCCGGAGGACTGGAGAATTGCTAATGTTGTCCCCTTGTTTAAGAAGGGTAGCAGGGCAAATCCAGGTAATTATAGACCGGTGAGCCTGACGTCAGTGGTAGGGAAGCTGCTGGAGAAGATACTGAGGGATAGGATCTTTTCCCATTTGGAAGAAAATGGGCATATCAGTGATAGGCAACATGGTTTTGTGCAGGGAAGGTCATGTCTTACCAACTTAATAGAATTCTTTGAGGAAGTGACAAAGTTGATTGATGAGGGAAGGGCTGTAGATGTCATATACATGGACTTCAGTAAGGCGTTTGATAAGGTTCCCCATGGTAGGCTGATGGAGAAAGTGAAGTCGCATGGGGTCCAGGGTGTACTAGCTAGATGGATAAAGAACTGGCTGGGCAACAGGAGACAGAGAATAGTAGTGGAAGGGAGTTTCTCAAAATGGAGACGTGTGACCAGTGGTGTTCCACAGGGATCCGTGCTGGGACCACTGTTGTTTGTGATATACATAAATGATTTGGAGGAAAGTATAGGTGGTCTGATTAGCATGTTTGCAGACGACACTAAGATTGGTGGAGTAGCAGATAGTGAAGGGGACTGTCAGAGAATACAGCAGAATATAGATAGATTGGAGAGTTGCGCAGAGAAATGGCAGATGGAGTTCAATCAGGGCAAATGCGAGGTGATGCATTTTGGAAGATCCAATTCAAGAGTGAACTATACAATAAATGGAAAAGTCCTGGGGAAAATTGATGTACAGAGAGATTTGGGTGTTCAGGTCCATTGTTCCCTGAAGGTGGCAACACAGGTCAATAGAGTGGTCAAGAAGGCATACGGCATGCTTTCCTTCATCGGACGGGGTATTGAGTACAAGAGTTGGCAGGTCATGTTACAGTTGTATAAGACTTTGGTTCGGCCACATTTGGAATACTGCGTGCAGTTCTGGTCGCCACATTACCAAAAGGATGTAAATGCTTTGGAGAGGGTGCAGAGGAGGTTCACCAGGATGTTGCCTGGTATAGAGGGCGCTAGCTATGAAGAGAGGTTGAGCAGGTTAGGATTATTTTCTTTAGAAAGACTGAGGTTGAGGGGGGACCTGATTGAGGTGTACAAAATCATGAGAGGTATAGACAGGGTGGATAGCAAGAAGCTTTTTCCCAGAGTGGGGGATTCAATTACTCGGGGTCACGAGTTCAAACTGAGAGGGGTAAAGTTTAGGGGGGATATGCGTGGAAAGTTCTTTACGCAGAGGGTGGTGGGTGCCTGGAACGCGTTGCCAGCGGAGGTGGTAGACGCGGGCACGATAGCGTCTTTTAAGATGTATCTAGACAGATACATGAATGGGCAGGAAGCAAAGAGATACAGACCCTTAGAAAATAGGCGACATGTTTAGATAGAGGATCTGGATCGGCGCGGGCTTGGAGGGCCGAAGGGCCTGTTCCTGTGCTGTAATTTTCTTTGTTCTTCTTTGTGTGGTACGAATGTTACTTGCCACTTATCAGCCCAAGCCTGGATATTGTCCAAGTCTGCTGCATTTCTACACGGACTGCTTCAGTATCTGAGAAGTCACGAATGGTGCTGAACATTGTGCAATCATCAGCGAACATTCCCACTTCTGACCTTATGATTGAAGGAAGGTCATTGATGAAGCAGCTGAAGATGATTGGGCCGAGTGATGTCCTGGAGCTCAGATAATTGACCTCCTACAACCAGAACCATCTTCCTTTGCGCTAGGTACGACTCCAACCAGCGGAGGGTTTCCCCCCTGATTCTCATTGACTTCAGTTTTGCTCGGGCTCCTTGATGCCATACTCGGTCAAATGCTGCCTTGATGTCAAGGACAGTCACTCTCACCTCACCTCTTGAGTTCAGCTCTTTTGTCCATGTTTGAACCAAGGCTGTAATGAGGTCAGGAGCTGAGCGGCCCTGGCAGAACCCAAACTGAGCATCACTGAGCAGGTTATTGCGAAGCAAGTACCACTTGATGGCACTGTTGATAACACCTTCCATCACTTTATTGGTGATTGAGAGCAGGCTGATGAGGTGGTAATTGACCGGGTTGGACTTGTCCTGCTTTTTGTGTACAGGACATACTTGGGCAATTTTCCACATTGCAGGGTAGATGCCAGTGTTGTCGCTGTACTGGAACAGCTTGGCTAGGGGCACGGCAAATTCTGGAGCACAGGTCTTCAGTACTATTGCTGGAATATTGTCAGGGCCCACAGCCTTTGCAGTATCAGTGCCTTCAGTCATTTCTTGATATCACGCGAAGTGAATCGAATTGGCTGAAGTCTGGCATCTGTGATGCTGGGAACTTCAGGAGGAGGCCGAGATGGATCATCAACTCGGCACTTCTAGCTGAAAATTGTTGCAAATGCAAGTGCATTCATGTATGATGTTCAGGACTTGAAATAAACTAACAAATTTTATTAACTGTTTCTCTTTCCTTGAAGGGATCCACTCCCCTATATTACCTTTGCACTTTGCGGAGTAAAGCGATGCCAGGAAGTGCCATACCACAGCTGCCAGCAGTATTGTATGCAGAGGATTTGCCTTGATTCTTGGCAATTGCCCATCATCTCCTGAAATAAAACTGCCAGTTATCAAAGTCCAAATAAGTAGATAGATTGGCATTAAGCCAGCAGAGCAAAGAACTCTGTTGACATAACAGCTGGTCTTTTAAAATTCCATGACATAATTTCAGTTTCAAGTTAACCCTGAAAGATCTAAATTGCAAATCAGTATGAGTGTTTGGTACATTTATGGAATGATGATAGGAGTGTTTTATTTGCCCTTGTTTTCTATTTTATTTTCCCCTGCATGAGATGTAATCAATAATATTTAGTGCACAGAACTGCACGGTACATGAAGCTTAAAGATGCAAGAGGATTACTATATGTGTGACTATGGTTGCCACCCTTTTGCCAGTCCAAGCTTTGATGGGGGCGGTACCTTTAAAATCCAGTGCAGGCATGTGTGTATTGATCTGATTGTGTTTGCGTGAAACAAGTCCTCTTTGTATATGTGAATGCAAAACTGGTGTTTACACAGCATTTGCTGTCTAATATTTTTTGATAGAATTGTTTGTTATCATTCCAGAAACAGGATTGTACAGCTTAGAACTGCATGTGTGGTCACTAAGGTTGCCAACCCTCCCTGGTGCAAAAGTAAGAGTTTTGCATCTGTGGTTTGCAACTATGTACTTCCATCCCTCTCTTTTGATTTTTTTTTTCTCGTTGAGGATCTGAAAATCATCCTGATAGTGGTCTTGTCCAATTGTATTGCACTCTGTCTGTTGCCTTTTAGATCCCTGAAGTCTGTCCCTTGCTTGATTCAGTTCTGGAACTTACTTGTTTGCTTTTCATAGGAACGGATTGAAGTTGCAAATTGGTTTTGAGCATATATCTTTGGTGGACCAGATGATCAGTTGGAGTTAGCTGCAAACCTGTTGCCTTCCAAATTATGGTTACTGCCACACATCACTCAGTATGGGGACCAAGGAGGAGAGACTGGGAGAGGCAAGTGCTGATGTCAATACTGCTGAGCAGTGGAAACGTTACTGATCTCAGTCAGGCACTTCATTCACTCTATGCCCCTGAAAATTTTAATCAACCCACATTTCAGGTTCTTTTCTTGTTATCACTTACGCAAGCCTTTGACAGTGGGCATTGAAGGTAAAAGCAGTGGATGAATTAGAAATTGGCTGGAGGGAAGAAAGCAGTGGTTCTCAGTGATGAAGTGATGTGAGGTCATGTGCTGAGTGGGTGATCAGGGATCATGGCCTTATTAATAGGGTTCCCACCCCTTCATTTTTCGGGAGTCTCCTAGAATGTAAGATGAATCGTCCGAACACTGATTCCAGCAATCTGGGAGGAAAGTAGAGTTCACTCTTTGCAATTGTAATTTGCACCTGTGCTTTGTGTCTGTGTACTTTCTTCATCTCCTCTGGCCTCCTAGCTTTCTGAACTTCTTGCACAGCAGTTGCCTATGCAAAATCACAACCAAAGATGACTGGGGACCTAACTTTTATAAAGTAAGTGAAATAACATTTGCAAACTGAGGGCAGATGTCATATGATCAAGCATCAGGTAATCAACATTATGTGATGATGATCAACCCTCCAAAAATAGCTCGAACCAGACTAGGAAACCCTAGAGGTTGTTTTCTCAGTAACTAAGTAGTCACCTTGCCAAATGACCACAGTAGAACAAAGGACATGGCAGAGAAAACATAACGGGTCCTCTATTTGGTGCATAACGGAGAAATAAGGAAGGAGATCTTATTAGTTTCTGTTACAGAAGTTTTGAAGAAGCGAATGTCAGGATAATTTTTTTTCCCAGAAGAAAAGAAAGCTTGGTCATTCACAGGAAGGTTTGTGCATTAACATGGGCTTTACGACAGTACTGAATGTACTAGCACAAAGCAAAGCTGAACTATAAAACGAGCACTGTCACGTTTAAAAGCATGGACACATTCAAGTTTTCAAGCTCGCTATAGCCATGAGGCGAAGCTTTTTTTAAACATGGGAAAAAGATTATGTCATACGCTAATGACTGCAAACTAGTGATTTCAATCAGCATATTTTTGCTAGAAAATGCAGAGTGATTTTTTAAGATCAGTGGAAGGCAACGTTACTAACAAGATAATGGTGATTGTGATGTGTTGTTCCGAGTGGTGAAAACTGGTGATTTTAGGGTACTATTAAGGGTCTCTGGTTATATTAGTGGTTATTTCTTGTTCATTCTACAGTTAGCATTACTTATGCTGCCCATTGGCCTGTAATTTCAGGGTGTGAGTGCTGCAACAGTCATAGTTTCAGTATGATACTTAGCATGTAGTCCTGGGAGCCCTGGGAGTCCTCAACATCGACTCTGGACCCCATGCAGTCTCATGGCATCAGATCAAACATGAACAAGGAAACCTCCTGCTGATTACCACCTACCGCCCTCCCACAGCTGTTGAACAGCACTTGGAGGAAGCACTGAGGGTGGCGAGGGCACAGAATGCACTCTGGGTGGGGGATTTCAATGTCCATCACCAAGTGTGGCTCGGTAGCACCACTACTGACTGAGCTGGCCGAGTTTGAAAGGACATAGCTGCTAGACTGGTTATGCGGGAGGTGGTGAGGGAACCAACAAGAGAGGAAAACATACTTGACTTCGTCGTCACCAATCGGCCTGCCGCAGATGCATCTGTCCATGACAGTATTGGTAGGAGTGACCATCGCACAGTCGTTGTGGAGACGAAGTCGCGCTTTCACATTGAGGATATCCTCCATCGTGTTGTGTGGCACTATCAACGTGCGAAATGGGATAGATTTCGAACAGATCTAGCAATGCAAAACTGGGCATCCATGAGGCGCTGTGGGCCATCAGCAGCAGCAGAATTGTACTCAACCACAATCTGTAACCTCATGGCCCGGCATATCCCCACTCTACCATTACCATAAACCCTGGAGACCAACCCTGGTTCAATGAATAGTGCAGGAGGGCATGCCAGGAGCAGCACCAGGCATACCTCAAAATGAGGTGTCAACCTGGTGAAGCTACAACACAGGTCTATCTGCGTGCCAAACTGCGTAAGCAGCATGCGATAGACAGAGCTAAGCGATCCCATAACCAACGAATCAGATCTAAGCTCTGCAGTCCTGCCACATCCAGCCATGAATGGTGGTGGACAATTAAACAACTAATTGGAGGAGGTGGCTCCACAAATATCCCCATCCTCAATGATGGGGGAGCCCAGCACATCAGTGCAAAAGTTAAGGCTGAAGCATTTGCAACAATCTTCAGCCAGAAGTGCCGAGTTGATGATCCATCTCGGCTTCTGAAGTCCCCAGCAACACAGATGCCAGACTTCAGCCAATTCGATTCACTCTGCATGATATCAAGAAATGGCTGAAGGCACTGGATACTGCAAAGGCTATGGACCCTGACAATATTCCGGCAATAGTACTGAAGACCTGTGCTCCAGAACTTGCCGTGCCCCTAGCCAAGCTGTTCCAGTACAGCTACAACACTGGCATCGATCCTGCAATGTGGAAAATTGCCCAGGTATGTCCTGTACGCAAAAAGTAGGACAAGTCCAACCCGGCCAATTACCGCCCCATCAGCCTACTCTCAGTCATCAGTAAAGTGATGGAAGGTGTCATCAACAGTGCTATCAAGCAGCACTTGCTTAGCAATAACCTGCTCAGTGACACTCAGTTTGGGTTCTGTCAGGGCCACTCAGCTCCTGACTTCATTACAGCCTTGGTTCAAACATGGACTAAAGAGCTGAACTCAAGTGGTGAGGTGAGAGTGACTGCCCTTGACATCAAGGCAGCATTTGACTGAGTATGGCATCAAGGAGCCCGAGCAAAACTGAAGTCAATGAGAATCAGGGGGAAAACCCTCTGCTGGTTGGAGTCACACCTAGCACAAAGGAAGATGGTTGTGGTTGTTGGAGGACAATCATCTGAGCTCCAGGACACCACTGAGGAGTTCCTCAGGGTAGTGTCCTCGGCGCAACCATCTTCAGCTGCTTCATCAATGACCTTCCTTCAATCATAAGGTCAGAAGTGGGAATGTTCGCTGATGATTGCACAATGTTCAGCACCATTCGTGACTCCTCAGATACTGAAGCAGTCCGTATAGAAATGCAGCAAGACCTGAACAATATTCAGGCTTGGGCTGATAAGTGGCAAGTAACATTTGCACCACACAAGTGCCAGGCAATGACCATCTCCAACAAGATAGAATCTAACCATCTACCCTTGACATTCAATGGCATTACCATCGCTGAATCCCCCACTATCAACATCCTAGGGGCCACCATTGACCAGAAACTGAACTGGAGTAGCCATATAAATACCGTGGCTACAAGAGCAGGTCAGAGGCTAGGAATCCTGTGGCGAGTAACTTACCTCCTGACTCCCCAAAGCCTGTCTACCATCTACAAGGCACAAGTCAGGAGTGTGATGGAATACTCTGCACTTGCCTGGATGGGTGCAGCTCCAACAACACTCAAGAAGCTCGACACCATCCAGGACAAAGCAGCCCGCCTGATTGGCATCCCATTCACAAACATTCACTCCCTCCACCACTGATGCACAGTGGCAGCAGTATGTACCATCTACAAGATGCACTGCAGCAATGCATCAGGGCTCCTTAGACTTCACCTTCCAACCCTGCGACCTCTACCAACTAGAAGGACAAGGGCAGCAAATGCATGGGAACACCACCACCTGCAAGTTCCCCTCCAAGTCACACACCATCCTGACTTGGAACTATATCGCCGTTCCTTCATTGTCGCTGGGTCAAAATCCCGGAACTCCCTTCCTAAGAGCTTTGTGGGTATACCTACCCCACATGGACTGCAGTGGTTCAAGAAGGCAGCTCACCACCACCTTCTCAAGGGCAATTAGGGATGGACAATAAATGCTGGCCTGGCCAGCGACGCCCTCATCCCATGAATGAATAAAAAAAAGTGAGAAACTATTTTCAGATTGAAGAATTAAAAGACTGCATTTTCTGCAATAGTCTTACTCGGACACAGTTCCGAGTGATGGTAGACCTCAGAATCTCTCCCAAGCAGTACTCTTGCATTTGAGTTGGAAGATTATGTTCAAGCTCCATTCTACTTAAGTACATAATCTGGGCTGAAATTGACCCTGCTGTGCATTACAGAGGGAGTACTGCATTGTTGAAGTTGTTGTCATTAAGATGAGAGTTTAAACAGAGGCTCCATGCATTTGTTCTGGTGCATTTACACTGCAAGTTCATCAGTGCAAAGCAATATCAATATTTACTCTGAAATGAAGGGGAGTTAACAGAGGAGGTAGTCTCACACCACTTGGCTTGACACAGCAAGCTTAATAAATCCAGTGTCAAAGCTTACCTCAAGTTAAATGTTTAGAGAAGTGATTCTCCCTTCCCTGCTGTCAATAAACATTAAAATTGACAACTTTTTGGAAAGAAACCTCTGCATCATTGTATCCAGGCGGTTACAGAGCTCTCCTCTGAACAGGAGAGTTAAAGTTCCAACCAGGCAGAAGACAGTCCATGTAAAAATGGTTCTGCCTGATGGCACCTGAATTCCAACTTAAAGATCCCATCACACTATTTATATAAGAGCAGGGAGTGCTTCCAATGTCTTGGCCACATTCCTCCCTTATCCAATCGCAAAATAACTGATTTTACTGGTCTGTCATTTTATTGCTGTTTGTGGATTGTGTTGGATGCAAAATGGCTGCTGCATTTGTCTATATAATATAGTCACTGCATAGCAAATTAATTATTTGCATTAAGTGCCATATAAATGCAAGCCTTTGTTTCTTTGTTCTTTTTGTGTGAGCAGCTTGGTGCGGGAGTGTTAGCACATTTTGTTTTCAATCATTATGGGGAACCATAGCCAAACTAACCTACACCAGTGCACACTATTTTAACTCAGTGCACTGTATAGAGAGAGACAGGACAATTGGCTAATGTTTCCATCCTGGATCCAGGCACACTGTGGATGACTGTGGATCTCCAAGGCAGACTAATTTGGCACCGACAAGGTGCCTAATCTGCCACCTTTGTAGTCTTTGTGCAGATACCACACTGTTCATTTGCCAGTAAACCACAAGGAGCAATATGTTCTGTGCTTTGCATTAGTCTATTTAGGCAATAATATCAGAAGCAAGTAACTATTTTATTTTCTATCAGCATACTGGTACACATCAAATATTTCTTACCTACATGGTAAGAAATTCTTACCTGCATTTCTTACCTACCTTTGGCTACAGTATCCTAAAACACATCAGGTTCCATATGTACCTGATAACACCCAACTTTACCTCACCGCTACCTCTCTCAACCCCTCCACAGTCTCTGAATTGTTAGACTTTTTATCCAACATCCAATACTGGAGGAGCAGAGAGTTCCTTCAAATAAACATTAGGAAGACTAAAGCCATTGCTTTCAGTCCCTGCCACAAACTCTGTTCACTAGCCACCAACTCCATCTTTCTCTCCGGCAGCTGTCTGAAGCTGAAGCAGACTGTTCATAACTTTGGTGTCATATTTGGGCTCGAGATGGTCTTCAACCATATATCCATGCCATCAGTAAGACCACCTCTGTACCCATCTGACTCCTCCCCTGCCTCAGCTCATCTGCTGCTGAAACCCTCATCCATGCCTTTGTTACCTCTAGACTTGACTATTTCAGTGCACTCCTGGCCAGCATCCCATCTTCCACCCTCCATAAACTTAAGGTCATCCAAAACTCTGCTGCCCTTATCATAACTCACATCAAGTCCTGTTCGCCCATCAAACCTACATTGACTCCCAGTTAAGCAACACCTCAATTGTAAGATTTTCATCCTTGTTTTCAAGCTCTTTCAAAGCCTTGCCCCTCCTCCAACCTAACAACCCTCCAAGAACTCTGCACTCATCCAATTCTGACCTCTTGCGCATCCCCAGTTTTAAGCAGTCCACCATTGGCAGCCATGCCTTCTGGTGTTGAGGTCCTAAGCTCTGGAATTCCCTCTATAAACATCACCGTCCCTCTACCTCCCTTTCCTCCTTTAAGGGCGGTACAGTGGCGCAGTGGTTAGCACCGCAGCCTCACAGCTCCAGGGACCCGAGTTCAATTCTGGGTACTGCCTGTGCGGAGTTTGCAAGTTCTTCCTGTGACCGCGTGGGTTTTCGCCGGGTGCTCCGGTTTCCTCCCACTGCCAAAGACTTGCAGGTGATGGGTAAATTGGCCATTGTAAATTGCCCCTAGTGTAGGTAGGTGGTAGGGAATATGGGATTACTGTAGGGTTAGTATAAATGGGTGGTTCTTGGTCGGCACAGACTCGGTGGGCCGAAGGGCCTGTTTCAGTGCTGTATCTCTGAATAAATAAATAAAAATAATTAAAACCTACCTCTGTCCTAATATCCCTTTATGTTGCTCGGTGTCAGATTTTGTTTAATAATGCTCCTGTGAAGTGCCTTGGGATGTTTTACTATCTTAAAGGTGCTATATAAATGCAAGTTGTTGGTGCAGTGCAGTCAAGGTTAAAGGAATGATGCTCTCAATTCAGTTGAATAACTTCTGGAAATACGTGTGTTCTATACACATTTTCACAGCTAATCATTGTGTGGAACATAAATTTTCAAAGATTGCTGTCAGTGTAGCTGAAAATATTTCAATAATTAGTGAAACACACTTGGAGTCTCTTCATTCAGGTTCCTCTACAGTCGGCAATTGTGTCCAACAGCTCCTTTAGAAAAAAGTTTCCAGACCCAAATCATCATCCTTTCTACAATCTTTTACACATCTATACAAGCGCACTTAAGATTACTAAACCATTGGAATATTGGCAACAGTATAATTGATTCTTTATAGCTTTTTTTTTTACTGTAACCAGTTTCTAGTAAAAGTTGGAAGCATGGTGCCCTGCAGTCCTCGCTGTGTGATTAAAAGAGAGAAACACGCTAGAGCAAGTCACTTTATTCTCCGCCCCCCCCCCCACCCCCATAAATACTATGAAGGAGCAAATTATGTAGAGGTCTCTACCTTAGAGATGTTGCCCATTTTGGCAGTAAGAAAGCAGCCTTCTATCCTGGTTGCCCTGACCAGTGAAGGTTTACCAGGTACTGTATGCAGCACATTTTATCTTTAGCTGGGAATGGTGTTTTTCCTGATCTCAATGCTGATACCAGTTGTGGAACTGCTCTGCTGTTGGTGAAAAGGCCGACTGGCAAGTAGTTTCATTGGAAGTCTTGCAGTGATGCTGAGTTTGTGAAACAATCCCTAATGCTGACCATTGCATTTCCAGTGGAGCGGCTGTCTGTTGTATTGCATAACTGGCACCCAGATTTATTAGAGGCCTGGCGTGGCATACCTTCAGAGGAATGGGAAAAATAAACACAAATACGTCTTTCCAAATAATACTGGTATTTTCTGTTTCTGTTTTAGTAATTGGTTGGGAGTTGGAGACAAATAATGATAAAGCAAATGCATTCTGGTTGGCAAGATGCGACAAGTTGTGTTCCCTGTGAATCTGTACTGGGGCCTTAACTCTTCATATATATCTATGATTTGGTTGAAGGAATAGAGAGTTATATGTCCAACTTTGCAGATTCCACTAAGTTAGAGACGAGTAAGTTGTGTAAATGGGAGTAGGAAGTTACAAAGGGATAGAGACAGAATAAGGGGCTAAGCAAAACTGTGGCAGATGGAGTTCAAGCTGGGGAAGTGAGTAATTATCCGCTTTGAATCCAAGAAAGAAAAATCGGAATATTTTCTTGATGGCGACTGTTAGGACCAAGGCGGGGAGTAATGCACTGTTATTTCAGTCCCACCACTCCACAGGTCATAGCATATTAGTAAAGTTTCCCACCTACTGGAAATTAGCCAAATTAAACACTTTATTAACCCCCAGAATAAAACACACCAAACCAGGTTTCTTTAAACAACACCAAATTAACTATTTATTAATAAACTTATTCTTAAACAGTGTTGAGGTAAATCTATGTCTGAAAAGACTTTATAACTTCCTAATCCTCCTAATGCATGCACACACACATAGATTTAAAAAACAACCGTTAACCATTTTTAAAAAATATGTTTTAAATCATAGCTGTCTCTTAGGAATAATAAAATAACTGGGTTGTAAGTCCTGGTGGGTTGTTTTCCCAGGTTGGTGAGGTGCTCCAGAGGCAAATAATCAGATGCCACTCAAAGTTTGCAGCCGAATTTGATGAACAGTTTGTAATGGATATGTGTTCAAGGCAATTTGGCTGCAGCAGGCATCACACAGATCTTTCAATAAATAGTATAGCAACATGTCTATTTGGATTTTAAATTAGCAGTCTAACAGTGGAAACTTTGCAGAGAATTCCAGAACTCCCAGAAACACAAAAGGCAACAAGAAAGTCACTCCTGAGGCAGAGACTTCTCAGAGACTGTAGTAAAAAAGGAATTTGCTACCTCCAACATTGCAAAGATTCCTTTCAAGGGGTCCTTTTCCTCTTCAGGTGAAACACAGCCTGTAGGCCAATGTAGATTTTCTGATGAGAGGGACAAATCTTCCTTCAGGGAGAGAAGCTCTTCTGGACTACCAGAACAAACCAGTTGCAGCCTGTTTTACACATAGTCAAACTGATGCAAAACAGCATGCGACCTCATCTCTCTTGCAGCTGCCTAGAGAGGAAAAAAATCACCTCTCAGTCTTAAAGGCATACAGACCTCCTTAGTTTTTAACAGAAAAAAAGACTCCATGACACCACCACCCTCAGCGAAATGAAACACCATTCTTGAATGCGTTTCATTATAAACCGAAACAGAAACAGTAAAAAAAACACTCTAAATATATTTTTACATTCATGCCCCCACTATGTGTCCGAGGTAGGTCACTCTTGCTTTTGCAAATTTGCTTTTTGCCAGATTTACCACTACGTCCACTGCTTGCAGTTCCTTTAAACAGAGTTTCCAGCTGGGTTAAGTGTCCTTTCCAAGTGTTACTGTATATTAGTACATCATCAAGATACACTACAGTTGGGAACACCAGTTACCACCTGATTCAATAATCTTTGAAAAGTTGCTGGGGCATTTTTTAGCCCAAATGGCAGCATTCAGCACTGATAAAGACCGTCTGGTGTGACAAAAGCTGATATTTCTTTAGCTCGAGGAGTCAAAGGAACTTGCCAGTATCCCTTTAACAAATCAATCTTTGTAAGAAACCTAGCACTGCCCACTCCGTCAATACAGTCTTCTAAGTGAGGAATTGGGTAGGAGTCTGCCTTCGTTACTGCATTGACTTTTCTTTAGTCTATGCAAAGTCAGGATGACCCGTCAGATTTAGGCAGTAAGACTATTGGTGAACTCCACTTGCTTTGAATGGGTTCAATTAAAAATTTTTCCAGCATGTATTGGATTTTGGCTTTTACTTGGGCCTGTTTGTCTGGACTTAAGCAGTAAGGATGTTGTTTTATAGAAATAGATTCCCTCATGTGTGGCTAAGGTTGTATATCCCAACTTATCCCTACAGATTCTTTTAAATGTTGTGAGAAGTTTGGTTAGGTCCTCACGTTGTTTTGCATCTAAGTACAAAAGCATGTTGTCCAATTTTCCTAGCCATTCTGTATTCACTAACCGGATAGTTGGAGGTTCAATCTGAAAATTGTCAAGGCCTCCTTCTGCCTCATCCTCACTATCCTTTTCCTTCTCAACAGTCCCCATTACCTGACGTACCTGTACTGGCTTATCCTCCTCCCTGCGATAATATTGCTTTATCATATTGATATTGACACAATTGATTCTTCTTCCAGCGATCAGGAGTGTCAATCAAGTAATCTACCTTACCCACTCTTTTGATCACTTTATATGGGCCACTGAACCGTGCTTTTAATGGGTCACCCTGTAACGGTAACAATATGAATACGCCATCCCCTGGTTGAAAATTATGGGTCTTCGCATTCTTTCATATCGGCTTGGGATGCTTTAATGTGTTCCTGAGCCACATTGCAAACTTTCATGAGCCTTTCCTGGAACACGGATACATAGTCCAGTATCGAAGATTCATTCTTTTGTTCCAAGAATCTGTCTTTTATAAGTTTTAGAGGACTGCTTACTTCATGTCCATAAACCAATTCAAAAGGACTACAACCTGTAGACTCATTCAGTGAATCGCTGGTGGTACATAAAAGAAAGTCTAGTCCTTTATCCCAATCATGTGGATATTCATGACAGTATGTTCGAATCACTGTTTTGAGAGTTTGGTGCAATCTCTCTAAAGCTCCCTGTGTCTGTGGGTGATATGCTGAAGATTTCAACTGTCCGATACCCAAATTGCCCATGACTTCTTGAAATATCTTAGACATGAAATTAGAACCTTGAACCGATTGAACTTCAAGTGGCAATCCATATCTTGTAAAGAATTGGGTTAACTTTCCTACTGCTACTTTAGCAGTAATTGTCCTCAAAGGAATGGCCTCTGGAAATCGAGGAGCCATATCCATAATATTGATGTCCTGCTTTTGTTTTTGGCAAAGGTCCTACACAGTCTACCAATACCCTACTAAATGGTTCCTCAATCACTGGTATGCGAATCAGCGGTGCTGGTTTTATAGGTTGCGGTTTTCCTACCATTTGGCATGTATGACATGTCCTACAAAATTGCCTCACATCCCTTGTAAGGCCTGGCCAGTAATAATGTTGACTTATACGTGATTTCGTCTTCTGAATCCCCTATTTCCTGCAAATGGAATGTTATGTGCTAACCTTAATAATTCCTGGTGATATTTAGGTGGTACCACTATCTGTTCAACAACTGTCCAGTCTTCATCCGCAGGTCAATGAGGCGGCCTCCATTTCCTCCACAAAACCCCGTCTTCAGCAGAATAGCTTTTTGGAACTCCTTTCACCTCAGCTTTTGTCAGAGCCGATGGTGCTATTCTGTATAACTCTGGATCAGCTTGCTGTGCTGCAATTATAGAAGATTTGTTAAACATCTCATCTGGATTATCTAAATCCACAAATAAGGTTTCAGATACTCGGCTATCTGTTTGTGGTGCCAATTTTACCTCTGACGATGGAACCTGTTTAGCCATTGCTCGGGTTACTACACACGCAGGAAATATTCCTGGAACGTGTTCCTGTAATTGTTCCATTTTTTAACCTTGGATAACGCGGGATATTGTAAGCCTAGTCAAAAGGAAAAAGGAAGCATTCGTAAGGGCTGGAAGGCGAGGAACAGACAAAGCCCTTGAGGAATATAAAGACAGTAGGAAGGAATTTAAGCAAGGAGTCAGGAGGGCTAAAAGGGGTCATGAAAAGTCATTGGCAAACAGGATTAAGGAAAATCCCAAGGCTTTTTATACATATATAAAGAGCAAGAGGGTAACTAGGGAAAGGGCTGGCCCACTCAAGGACAGAGGAGGGAATCTATGTGTGGAGCCAGAGGAAATGGGCGAGGTACTAAATGAATACTTTGCATCAGTATTCACCAAAGAGAAGGACTTGGTGGATGATGAGCCTAGGGAAGGGAGTGTAGATAGTCTCAGTCATGTCGTTATCAAAAAGGAGGAGGTGTTGGGTGTCGTGCAAAGCATTAAGGTAGATAGGTCCGCAGGGCCTATTGGGATCTACCCCAGAATACTGAGGGAGGCAAGGGAAGAAATTGCTGGGGCCTTGACAGAAATCTTTGCATCCTCATTGGCTACAGGTGAGGTCCCAGAGGACTGGAGAATAGCCAATGTTGTTCCTTTGTTTAAGAAGGGTAGCAAGGATAATCCAGGAAATTATAGGCCGGTGAGCCTTACGTCAGTGGTAGGGAAATTATTAGAGAGGATTCTTCGGGACAGGATTTACTCCCATTTGGAAACAAACAAACTTATTAGCGAGAGGCAGCATGGTTTTGTGAAGGGGAGGTCATGTCTCACTAACTTGATTGAGTTTTTTGAGAAAGTGACGAAGATGATTGATGAAGGAAGGGCAGTGGATGTTATCTATATGGACTTCAGTAAAGCCTTTGACAAGGTCCCTCATGGCAGACTGGTACAAAAGGTGAAGTCACACAGGATCAGAGGTGAGCTGGCAAGATGGATACAGAACTGGCTCTGTCGTAGAAGACAGAGGGTAGAAGTGGAAGGGTGCTTTTCTGAATGGAGGGATGTGACTAGTGGTGTTCCGCAGGGATCAGTGCTGGGACCTTTGCTGTTTGTAGTATATATAAATGATTTGGAGGAAAATGGAGCTGGACTGATTAGTAAGTTTGCGGACAACACAAAGGTTGGTGGAGTTGCGGATAGTGATGAGGATTGTCAGAGAATACAGCAGGATATAGATCGGTTGGAGACTTGGGCGGAGAAATGGCAGATGGAGTTTAATCCGGACAAATGTGAGGTAATGCATTTTGGAAGGTCTATTGCAGGTGGGAAGTATACAGTAAATGGCAGAACCCTTAGGAGTATTGACAGGCAGAGAGATCTGGGCATACAGGTCCACAGGTCACTGAAAGTGGCAACACAGGTGGATAAGATAGTCAAGAAGGCATACGGCATGCTTGCCTTCATCCGTCAGGGCATAGAGTATAAAAATTGGCAAGTCATGCTGCAGCTGTACAGAACTTTAGTTAGGTTACACTTAGAATATTGCGTGCAATTCTGGTCGCCACACTACCAGAAGGACGTGTAGGCTTTGGAGAGGGTACAGAAGAGATTTACCAGGATGTTGCCTGGTCTGGAGGGCATTAGCTATGAGGAGAGGTTGGATAAACTCGGATTGTTTTCACTGGAACGACGGAGGTGGAGGGGTGACATGATGGAGGTTTACAAAGTTATGAGCGGCATGGACAGAGTGGATAGTCAGAAGCTTTTTCCCAGGGTGGAAGAGTCAGTTACTAGGGGACATAGGTTTAAGGTGCGAGGGGCAATGTTTAGAGGGGATGTGCGAGGCAAGTTCTTTACACCAGAGGGTGGTGAGTGCGTGGAACTTGCTACCGGGGGAGGTGGTGGAAGCAGGTACGATAGCGACGTTTAAGAGGCATCTTGACAAATACATAAATAGGATGGGAATAGAGGGATACGGTCCCCGGAAGTGCAGAAGGTTTTAGTCTCGGCAGGCATCAAGATCGGCGCAGGCTTGGAGGGCCGAATGGCCTGTTCCTGTGCTTGACTGTTCTTTGTTCACTTGATTTCTCTGTAATTTGTCACGGAACTGTATTTTTTTTATCCTCTGTTTGAAACAGTGTGCCTTTAAGACTCTGTTAAAAACAGTGTATGTTTAAGACAGCGAGAGAAGTGTTAGATTTCTGAGGCACAGTGTGCCAGCTGGAGGTAGCAAAATTCCTTTTCTTTACTTCCAAGCCAGGAAGTCTTTGCTTCAAGATTGACTCTCTCTTGACTGTTTTTTCTGGAATTTACAGTAAAGTTTCGACTGAGAGACTGTCGGTTTTAAAATTCAAGTAGACCTATTGCTGTACTCAGCATTGAAAGAACTGTGTGATGCCTGCTGCAGCTGAAGTGTTTGAATTACTATCTATTGAAGGACTATTTCATCAAATCCATATGGAGACTTCGAGTGGCATCCGATTATTTTTGCACTTGAATACCTCACCCATCAGGAATGTAACCCACAAAGACTAACAACCCAGTTATTTATTTATTCTTAAGAAACAGCTTAATTTTTAAAACATCATTTTTTAAAAGAAACCGGTTAACTGTGATTTTTGTGTGTATGTGTGTGAATGGGGTAGTAAGGTTAAAATTAGAAGTTATAAGGTCTTTCGACATAAGTTTGTTAATAGTGTTTAAGATTTAGTTTTTTTAATAAATAGTTAATTTGTTGTTGTCCAAAGATACCTGGTTTAGTCTGCTTTATTCTGGGAGTTACTAGAGGGTTTAATTAGGCTGTTTTCCATTGGGTGGGAAAACTTTAATAATGTGCTGCGACCTGTGGAGTGATGGGACTGAATTGACAGTGCATTGCTCCTGCCTCGGTTGTAACAAATTATAGGAGTAACTAATACTTTTAATCCAGCCAAATCATTCCCTAGGAGTAGATCAATTCCCTCTACTGGCAAACTATGGACAACTCCCACAGTTACTATCCCAAATGTTAGGTCACACTCTGGGTTCATTTTACATAAAGGTACAGGTATTTGCTCCCTGCCAATTCCATTAAGTAAAACTTTAGCATTCAGGGTGCTCTTTGGTGGAAACATTATACCTTTCCCCAGCAAAAGATTTTGGGTTGCTCCTGTTTCCCTAAGTATGACGATAGGTTTTCCTGCCTCACTTAAAGGATATGGAGTTACTTTTCCCTTTGACAAGAATTCATGAGAACTTCCGGGTATCTTTTTCTTAACCTCTACACTCACTTTAGTTTTTGTGTCTGGTTTTACAGCTGCCTGGTCTGCTGTACTGTCAGTCAGGGCTCCTCTCTCTGCATTAGCTTTGTGTACCCCAACAAGACCCATGGGTTTACCTGGCAACCTCCAACATTCTGAACAAAGATGACCCATCTTGTGGCAATGATAGCACTTCGGCTTGCAGACCTCTCTTCTATCCTCAGCACCTTCCTTTCCGGCCTGGGGGAGGTGATCCTTGGGCGTTCCCAGCTGTTCCTTCTTGACCCCGGCTACTTGCCTTCCTTTCACTCTTCCACTTTCTATCCTTCTCGGATTTATGGGGAGTGACAGACAAAAGGTTTTGGCTTATTTATAAGCTCAAAATCATCAGCAATTTCTCCTGCTTGCCTAGCTTTTAAAACTTTCAGGTTATCCACTTGAGTTCTTAGTACTGAAGGGATTGAATTTTTTAACTCTTCCAAGAGAATCAATCCTCTAAGGTTCTCATGCATGGTTTCCATCTTTAATGCCCGTTTACAATGATCAAAATTAATTTGCTTCACCTGCTCAAATTCTACATATGTCTGCCCAGCCAATCTCCATAAATTCCGAAACTTCTGACGGTAAGTTTCAGGGACTAACTCATATGCAGTGAAAATAGCCTTTTCTGTCATCTCATAGTATGCAGAAGTCTCTTCAAGAAGCATGGCATAAACGTCATGAGCTCTGCCTACCATCCTGCTTTGCATAAGCAGTGTCCAGCTTTCCTTTGGCCATTTCATTTCAAAAGAAATGAAAACTGCCTCAATGTCCCTTTCCTCAAACTTAGGAAGTGCTTGTATAAATTCAAGCAGCTTTTTGCTGGGTCCTTGGCTGGATTCAGCTTCTTCCTGACCAGGATTTTCCCTGAAGTCGAGACCACCCCTTTGTCTTATTGCACCTCTCTTCAGTTAAATTCCCTCTCTTTCTCCCTTTCCTTTTTTTCAAGTTCAAGTTTTCTTATTGCTATTTCTTTTTCCTGTTCAAGTTTTATCATTTCTAACTGAATCTTAGCCAATTCCACTGCATCACTCTCTGACTTACGCTCTTCCTGTCCCTCCTCCTCCTCCTTCTTCCAATTTTAAATGTTGGACTATTACGTCAAATATCTCTGCTTTTTTAGCACCTG
The DNA here is from genome assembly GCF_036365525.1 of Heterodontus francisci. NCBI lineage: Eukaryota > Metazoa > Chordata > Chondrichthyes > Heterodontiformes > Heterodontidae > Heterodontus > Heterodontus francisci. The sequence continues at coordinate 23,834,635 of NC_090393.1, forward strand.
ATTTAAACTCTAACCCCAATTTTGCTGCCAAATCTTTTAGTTTATTCTTAGTTAAAGTTGTCAAGTCACTGAGGGACACATTCTCCTTTCCCAGAAACTCTGCAGCAACTGCTAATGCCATTCTGATGATATAGCCTTTACAAGAAATCTGGTCCTTTTATTTTTCAAATTATTACTCCTCTCACAGTTAATGTAATTAGCATTGGAAACTTGACAATTGAGCCCCAATTAATATGATCCCAGACGAGCCCCCAATTAATATGTTACAACTGAGGCGGGAGTAATGCACTGTTATTTCAGTTCCACTTCTCCACAGGTCATAGCATATTAGTAAAGTTTCCCACCTACCGGAAATTAGCCAAATTAAACACTTTATTAACCCCCAGAATAAAACACACCAAACCAGGTTTTTTTAAACAACAACACATTAACTATTTATTAATAAACTAAATCTTCAACAATGTTGAGATAAATCTATGTCTGGAAAGACTTTATAACTTCTTATTTCTCCTAACCCTCATGCGCACACACTTACATTTAAAAACCAATGGTTAACCGTTTTTAAAAATCATGTTTTAAATCAGAGCTGTCTCTCAGGAATAATAAAATAACTGGGTTGTAAGTCTTGGTGGGTTGTTTTCCCAGATCAGTGAGGTGTTTCAGAGGCGAATAATCAGATGCCACTCGAAGTTTGCAGGCGAATTTGATGAACAGTTTGTAATGGATATGTGTTCAAGGCAATTCAGCTGCAGCAGGCGTCACACAGATCTTTCAATAAAGAACATAGCAACGTGTCTATTTGGATTTAAAATTAGCAGTCAAATGGTGGAAACTTTGCAGAGAATTCCAGAACTCCCAGAAACACAAAGGGTAACAGAAAGTCACTCCTGAGGCAGAGACTTCTCAGAGACTGGAAGTGAAAAAGGAATTTTCTACCTCCAACATTGCAAAGATTCCTTTCCAGGGGTCTCTTTCGACGAAATACTGCCTGTAGGCCAATGTAGATTTTCCGATGAGAGGGACAGATCTTCCTTCAGGGAGAGAAGCTCTTCTGGACTACCAGAACAAACCAGTTGCAGCCTGTTTTACGCACAGTCAAACTGATGCAATAGAGCATGTGACTTCATCTCTCTCGCAGCTGCCTCGCCAGGCTTGCAGCTTGCACTCACTGTTCCCAGAGAGAGAGGGAAAAAAACTCCTCTCAGTCTTAAAGGCATACAGACCCCCTTAGTTTTGAACAGAAAAAAAACAACACTCCCGTGATAGTGACAGTCTATAAACCATGGAAGAGCAAAGGGATTTAGGTATCCAGCTTTGCAAATCATTAAAAGTTAGTGCAAGGGTGCAAAAAGTAATTAAAAAGGCTAACGGAATATTGATCTTTATCTCAAGGGGTTAGGGTTTCAGCTTGGAGAGTCTTGGTCACATCTTGTCTGGAGTACTGTGTTCAGCTTTTGACACCACAGTTGAAGAAGAATATAATAGTCTTGAAGGGAGTAGAGCGCAGATTCATCAGAATATTACCAGAGGTTAAAAGGATAAATTCTGAGGATAGGTTGCTTAAACATGGCTTACATTTCCTTGAGTTTAAAGGTTGGGGGGTGAGGCGTTTAAAGTCAGAGCAGAATTCAATAAAGTAAATACAAGGTAACTATTTTTCGCTGGTGGGGAATCCAGAACAAACCTAAAATTAGAGCTAGCCCATTTTGGAGTGAAGTCAGGAAGAACCTTTCACACAAAGCATAATGGAAAAAGGAAGTCTCTCCCCCAAAAGGCAGCAGCTGTCAGATCAATTGTAATTTTCAAGACACAACAATAGATTTTTGTGATGAAAGGGCATTAAGTGATATGGATCAAAGACAGGTAAATGGAGATGAGGTACACATCAGCCGTGATCAAATTAAATGGTGGAACATGCTCAAGGGGCTGAATGCCCTACTTTTTTTCTGTTGTTTAAATACTCCCCCAAAAAGGTAGTTAACTAAAATTGCACCATTTGTTTAAAAACTGAGAGATTTGTCACTATTTAATCTCCCTTTGTTCACAACCAGAGGGGAGGGCCAATGGCAGACAATCCCTGTCAAGTGCCCAGAAAGACCCAATACAATGGATCTGAGGTGTTTATTGACTGGCAACCAAATTACTTACTGTTTTCGGTCTTTTGCAGTAGCATTTTTAAGCACTTTTCATCTCAGTGCTCTAAAAATACTTCTGTGAATACACTTTGCTGTAAAAACCCAACTTTAAAAGTAGTTCTTTTCCAAACAATTTCTGTGCAATAATGCTCAAAAATCCCAAAAGTGACACAATCCAGAGAATCTATCAAGTAGTTTGAGTCTTGGTTCTGACTAATAAAGTAGAGAAATTCTTCAATCAGTTGACCATATTTTTCTACAACTTTTTTCAGCATATCTTTAGGCAAGTGTCCTGATGTGGTTTTCACAGAATATTTAGTTAATTTCATAAACCCAACCTCCTTTTGTGTACAGAATTATATGTTGCAAGGTTATGAATCCTTCCTTCCCATATTAACCCACCTCCTGACCTCTTTATACAGCAATCACAAAGTTGGCAGATCACTGTGTATTATTGTACACACGTGCTCAGGCTGCTCATTCTTTCTTAGAACAGCATGATCATCTGGGGTCAGGGATTTGTATTTCCTGTTGGTGCTGGAGTTGCAAGTCCAAGTTCACCATTCATTAGTTTTTATGCATTTGAATGTATTACAGCTGAAACAATGCCAAGGTTAAAAGGACTGATAAAAAGCTTTTCTTCAGAAGAGGATGGAGTGGTATATAGTGACATGGTTGTTTTAATCTGTACTGAATCATACAATGTGGCTGTCACCTCAGAAGTTTTGCCAGAAGATTCCAGACTGTTGTGAAAACTGATGAAGGAGGAAAAGTGATGAGAACATACAGCAAAGGGAACTGACACATCCTGATGCAGGAAATTATTGGGTGGTGTTAATTGCAGTATTCCTTCACTGTGGCAACCCTGAATCTGATATTTCAATAACACTCAGGCTGCTCATTAAAAAATAATAAAGCAGTGATTTATAAAACCAGTCTGCTGCCAAATATGTGCTGTTCATTTCAGCTTTGGCAGCACAGTCTACATTTGTCGGAACTTGGGGGAGAGGAGATTCAGAAACAAAAAAAATTGTTTTTATGTTTACTGAGCGAGAACATGGCTTTTACAAGGGTACTTAATACTGGGCAGTAACAAAACTAAATATTTACATTGATTTGCAGAGGAACAGAACAGTGCAGAGTTTTAAAATGCTAAGGAAAAGCTGGATGACCTTCATGTCTAGAATGGCATGTTCCTCTTCAAGGATTATATGGTTGCTAAGAGCAACTGCAAAAATACTAAGTGATTTGAGACCAGACATCTAGAACACAGACTAGTAAGTTATTAATGAGGAAAAGAATTAAACTTTTCCTGCTCCATAACAGATTTGCAAAAGACCTCATAGTTTAATTTGCACAGGCCTGGGGACGATTATGGAGTCCCATTGCACTACCAATGGAACGTAGTACGTGCATGGCATGCTAGTCGTGTCAAGAGCTTCCACCATGTCCCCTAAAGTACGTTCATTGTCATATTTAGAATACAATCCCTTTGCATATTGACCAAGAGCAGGGAGCACCCTTAACATGTGTGAGTGGAATATCTAGCAGGACCTAGCAGCTCTTTTAGGTTTGCTGGGGGTATCTACAGAGATGTAGCCACTTAAAGGTAAATGGCTAAAAATGTTTGTTGAATATTTCCAAAAGCAGAGGGGTAAAGAAATGTCAGGTTAAAAAGCAAGCAAAGGCAAATCCAAAGTTGATGCATGAGACAGATTCTGTGAGCACCGAGTGAAGCGATGCAGTATTATCCCATTCCCTGTTTGCTAGCCAACAAATTGAACTGACTTAAAAACAGGAAATGCTGGAAATACTCAGCATGTCTGGCAGCATCTGTGGAGAGAGAAGCAGATTTAACGTTTCAGGTCAACGACCCTCCTTCAGAACTAGCAGATATTAGAAATGTGAAAGGTTTTAAGCAAGTAAAGCGGGGGTGGGGCAAGAGATAACAAAGGAGAAGGTGTAGATAGGACAAGGTCACAGAGAATAACTGACCAGAAGGTCATGGAGCAAAGGCAAACAATATGTTAATGTTGTGTTGAAAGACAAAGCATGAGTACAGATAGGGTGGTAACGGACTGTAAAATGGAACAGCCACAAGTACTAACATGAAAAAAACTGTGGGTAGGTAAACTGAACAAACTAAGATAAAACAAAAAAAAAACACAAAAAAATATTTAAAAAGAAAAAGATGACTAAAACTAAAAGTAAAATGGGGGTCTGTCATGCTCTGAAATTATTGAACTCAATGTTCAGTCTGGCAGGCTATAGTGTGCCTAATCGGTAAATGAGATGCTGTTCCTCGAGCTTGCATTGTCACTGGAATGCTGCAGCAATCCCAGGACAGGGATGTGAGCATGAGAGTAGCGGGGGGAGTGTTGAAATGGCAAGCAACCGGGAGCTCGGGGTCAAGCTTTCGGACTGAGCGGTGTTCCGCAAAGCAGTCATCCAATTTGCGTTTGGTCTCCCCAGTGTCGAGGAAACCATATTGTGAGCAGCGAATACAGTATACCACATTGAAAGAAGTACAAGTAAATCGCTACTTCACCTGAAAGGAGTGTTTGGGGCCTGGGATAGTGAGGAGAGAGGAGGTAAATGGGCAGGTATTACACCTCCTGCAATTGCAGGGGAAAGTGCCATGGGAAGGGGACGAGGTGGTGGTGGTAATGGAGGAGTGACCAGGATGTCGTGGAGGGAACGATCCCTTCAGAATGCTGACAGGGGAAGGGAGGGGAAGATGCGTTTGGCAGTGGCATCACGCTGGAGATGGCGGAGGATGATCCTTTGGATATGGAGGCTGATGGGGTGGAAAGTTAGGACAAGGGGAACCCTGTCGCGGTTCTGGGACGGAGGGGAAGGGGTGAGGGTAGAGGTGCGGGAAATGGGCCAGACACGGTTGAGGGCCCTGTCAGCCACAGTGTGGGGGAATCCTCGGTTGAGGAAAAAGGAAGACATATCAGAAGTGCTGTCATGGAAGGTAGCATCATCAGAGCAGATGTATTGGAGACGGAGAAACTGGGAGAATGGATTGGAGTCCTTACAGGAGGCAGGGTGTGAAGAAGTGTAGTCGAGGTAGCTGTGGATGTCGGTGGGCTTATAATGGATATTGGGAGACAGCCTATCCCCAGAGATGGAGACAGAGAAGTCGAGGAAGGGAAGGGAAGTGTCGGAAATAGACCGTGTAAAGGTGAGAGAAGGGTGGAAATTAGAAGCAAAGTTGATAAAGTTTCCAGTTCGGGGCGGGAGCAGGAAACGGCACCAATACAGTCATCAATGTACCGGGAAAAGAGTTGGGGGATGAGGCCTGAGTACGACTGGAACAAAGAATGCTCGACATATCCCACAAAAAGACAGGCATAAATAGGACCCATGTGGGTACCCATAGCAACACCTTTTACTTGAAGGAAGTGAGTGGAGTTGAAGGAGAAGTTGATCAATGTGAGAACAAGTTCAGCCAGGTGGAGGAGGGTGGTGGTGGGTGGGGACTGGTTGGGCCTCTGTTCAGGGAAGAAGCGGCGAGCTCTCAAACCGTCCTGGTGGGGGATGGAGGTGCAGAGAGATTGGACATCCATAGTGAAGAGGAGGTGGTTGGGGCCAGGAAACTGGAAATTGTCAAAATGATGTAGGGCGTCAGAAGAGTCATGGATGTAGGTGGGAAGAGACTGGTCCAGCGGAGAAAAGAGTCAGGATAGGACGGTTATTCTCTGTGACCTTGTCCTATCTACACCTCCTTTGTTGTCTCTTGCCCCACCCCCGCTTTACTTGCTTAAAACCTTTCACATTTCTAATATCTGCTAGTTCTGAAGAGAGGTCACTGACCTGAAATGTTAACTCTGCTTCTCTCTCCACAGATGCTGCCAGACCTGCTGAGTATTTCCAGCATTTCTTGTTTTTATTTCGAATTTCCAGCATCCGCAGTATTTTGCTTTTATTAAATTGAACTGACTGCTGCATGAGAAGGGTCACTTTTTTTGGATCTCCAGAGCGCCCTTCTCACAAAACAACAGTGAACCTGCCTGGAAAAGTTGTAATGGCCAGGTTCAATACCATGTGCAGTATCTGCAGGAGTATGGAATTTGATTTGGGGGCTGAAGAAAATGGCTTTAGTCTTACCAATGTTTCGTTGGAGAAAATTGTGGCTCATCCAAGTCTGGAAGCAACCTGACGACACAAAGGCAATGCAGGGGACAGAACAGGTGTTAGAGCTGTGCATCATCAGTGTACATGTGGCATTGTACACAATCAGGTGAGATTGGCCCTGGAAGTCCTCAATTTTGACTCAGGACCTCATAAAGTCTCATGGTTTTAGGTTAAATAAGATCAAATAAACTTCCTGGTGATCACCTATCACTCCTTCCCTCAACTGATGAATTGATACTCCTTCATGTTGAATATTACTTGGAGGAAGCTCTAAGGGAAGCAAGGGCATAGAATGTGCTCTGGCTGGTGGCCTTCTACCAAGAGTATCTCAGTACTACAACGACTGACTGAGCTGATGAAGTCCTGTAGAACATAGCTACCAGACTGGATCTGAGTCAGGTGATGAAGGAACCAACATGAGGAAGTAACCTACTTGATCTCATTGTTGCAGAGTCAGATGTCCACAATAGCATTGGTAGAACTAACCACCGCACAGACCTTGTGATCACTAAACTCCCATCTCCACTGTGAGCACATCCTCCAATGTGTAGTGTGGCATTACCACCATGCGAATTGGGACAGTTGAAGGACAGATCCAGAAACACAAAACTGGACATCCACATGACAATGTGGACCATCGGCAATAGTAGAATGTACACCGCCACAATTTGTAATCTTGGAGCTGGGCACATATAGAATAGAATAGAATAGAACATTACAGCGCAGTACAGGCCCTTCGGCCCTCGATGTTGCGCCGACCTGTGAAACCATCTGACCTACACTATTCCATTTTCATCCATATGTCTATCCAATGACCACTTAAATGCCCTTAAAGTTGGCGAGTCTACTACTGTTGCAGGCAGGGCCTTCCACGCCCCTACTACTCTCTCAGTAAAGAAACTACCTCTGACATCTGTCCTATATCTATCACCCCTCAACTTAAAGCTATGTCCCCTCGTGTTTGCCATCACCATCTGAGGAAAAAGACTCTCACTATCCACCCTATCTAACCCTCTGATTATCTTATATGTCTCTATTAAGTCACCTCTCCTCCTCCTTCTCTCTAACGAAAACAACCTCAAGTCCCTCAGCCTTTCCTCATAAGACCTTCCCTCCATATCAGGCAACATCCTAGTAAATCTCCTCTGCACCCTTTCCAAAGCTTCCACATCCTTCCTATAATGCGGTGACCAGAACTGCACGCAATACTCCAGGTGCGGCCGCACCAGAGTTTTGTACAGCTGCAGCATGACCTCGTGGCTCCGAAACTCGATCCCCCTATTAATAAAAGCTAACACACCATATGCCTTCTTAACAGCCCTATTAACCTGGGTGGCAACTTTCAGGGATTTATGTACCTGGACACCAAGATCTCTCTGCTCATCTACACTACCAAGAATCTTCCCATTAGCCCAGTACTCTGCATTCCTGTTACTCCTTCCAAAGTGAATCACCTCACACTTTTCCGCATTAAACTCCATTTGCCATCTCTCAGCCCAGCTCTGCAGCCTATCTATGTCCCTCTGTAACCTACAACATCCTTCGGCACTATCCACAACTCCACCGACCTTCGTGTCATCCGCAAATTTACTAACCCACCCTTCTACACCCTCATCCAGGTCATTTATAAAAATGACAAACAGCAGTGGCCCCAAAACAGATCCTTGTGGTACACCACTAGTAACTAAACTCCAGGATGAACATTTGCCATCAACCACCACCCTCTGTCTTCTTTCAGCTAGCCAATTTCTGATCCAAAGCACTAAATCACCTTCAATCCCATACTTCCGTATTTTCTGCAATAGCCTACCATGGGGAACCTTATCAAATGCCTTACTGAAATCCATATACACCACATCCACGGCTTTACCCTCATCCATCTGTTTGGTCACCTTCTCAAAAAACTCAATAAGGTTTGTGAGGCACGACCTACCCTTCACAAAACCGTGCTGACTATCTCTAATGAACTTATTCTTTTCAAGATGATTATAAATCCTTTCTCTTATAACCTTTTCCAACATTTTACCCACAACCGAAGTAAGGCTCACAGGTCTATAATTACCAGGGCTGTCTCTACTCCCCTTCTTGAACAAGGGGACAACATTTGCTATCCTCCAGTCTTCCGGCACTATTCCTGTCGACAATGACGACATAAAGATCAAGGTCAAAGGCTCTGCAATCTCCTCCCTGGCTTCCCAGAGAATCCTGGGATAAATCCCATCTGGCCCAGGGGACTTATCTATTTTCACACTTTCCAAAATTGCTAACATCTCCTCCTTGTGAACCTCAATCCCATCTAGCCTAGTAGTCTGTATCTCAGTATTCTCCTCGACAACATTTTCTTTCTCTACTGTAAATACTGACAAAAAATATTCATTTAACGCTTCCCCTATCTCCTCTGATTCCACACACAACTTCCCACTACTATCCTTGATTGGCCCTAATCTAACTCTGGTCATTCTTTTATTCCTGATATACCTATAGAAAACCTTAGGGTTTTCCTTGATCCTATCCGCCAATGACTTCTCGTGTCCTCTCCTCGCTCTTCTTAGCTCTCCCTTTAGATCTTTCCTGGCTAGCTTGTAACTCTCAAGCGCCCTAACTGAGCCTTCACATCTCATCCTAACATAAGCCTTCTTCTTCCTCTTGACAAGCGCTTCAACTTCTTTAGTAAACCACGGCTCCCTCGCTCGACAACTTCCTCCCTGCCTGACAGGTACATACTTATCAAGGACATGCAGTAGCTGCTCCCTGAATAAGCTCCACATTTCGATTGTGCCCATCCCCTGCAGTTTCCTTCCCCATCCTACGCATCCTAAATCTTGCCTAATCGCATCATAAATTCCTTTCCCCCAGCTATAATTCTTGCCCTGCGGTATATACCTGTCCCTGCCCATCGCTAAGGTAAACCTAACCGAATTGTGATCACTATCACCAAAGTGCTCACCTACATCTAAATCTAACACCTGGCCGGGTTCATTACCCAGTACCAAATCCAATGTGGCATCGCCCCTGGTTGGCCTGTCTACATACTGTGTCAGAAAACCCTCCTGCACACACTGGACAAAAACTGACCCATCTAAAGTACTCGAACTATAGTATTTCCAGTCAATATTTGGAAAGTTAAAGTCCCCCATAACAACTACCCTGTTACTCTCGCCCCTGTCGAGAATCATCTTCGCTATCCTTTCCTCTACATCTCTGGAACTATTCGGAGGTCTATAGAAAACTCCCAACAGGGTGACCTCTCCTCTCCTGTTTCTAACCTCGGCCCATACTACCTCAGTAGACAAGTCCTCAAACGTCCTTTCTGCCGCCGTAATACTCTCCTTGATTAACAATGCCACACCCCCCCCCCCCCTTTTACCATCTTCTCTGTTCTTACTGAAACATCTAAATCCCGGAACCTGCAACATCCATTCCTGTCCCTGCTCTACCCATGTCTCCGAAATGACCACAACATCGAGATCCCAGGTACCAACCCATGCTGCAAGCTCACCCACCTTATTCCGGATGCTCCTGGTGTTGAAGTAGACACACTTCAAACCAAGTTCTTGTTTGCCAGTGCCCTCTTGCGTCCTTGTAACCTTATCCCTGACCTCACTACTCTCAACATCCTGTACACTGGAACTACAATTTAGGTTCCCATTCCCCTGCTGAATTAGTTTAAACCCCCCCGAACAGCACTAGCAAATCTCCCCCCCAGAATATTGGTACCCCTCTGGTTCAGGTGAAGACCATCCTGTTTGTAGAGGTCCCACCTACCCCAGAAAGAGCCCCAATTATCCAGGAAACCAAAACCCTCCCTCCTACACCATTCCTGCAGCCACGTGTTCAACTCCTCTCTCTCCCTATTCCTCGTTTCGCTAGCACGTGGCACAGGCAACAACCCAGAGATAACAACTCTGTTTGTTCTCGCTCTAAGCTTCCACCCTTGCTCCCTGAATTTCTGCCTTAAATCCCCATCTCTCTTCCTACCTATGTCGTTGGTGCCTATGTGGACCACGACTTGGGGCTGCTCCCCCTCCCCCTTAAGGATCCCAAAAACACGATCCGAGACATCACGAACCCTGGCACCTGGGAGGCAACACACCAACCGTGAGTCTCTCTCGTTCCCACAGAACCTCCTATCTGTTCCCCTAACTATGGAGTCCCCAATGATTAATGCTCTGCTCCTCTTCCCCCTTCCCTTCTGAGCAACAGGGACAGACGCTGTGCCAGAGACCTGTACCCCATTGCTTACCCCTGGTAAGTCGTTCCCCCCAACAGTATCCAAAACGGTATACCTGTTGTTGAGGGAAACGGCCACAGGGGATCCCTGCAGTGCCTGCTGGTTCCCTCTCCTTCCCCTGACGGTAACCCATCTACCTACTTCTTTTACCTGAGGTGTGACTACCTCCCTATAACTCCTCTCAATAATCCCCTCCGCCTCCCGAATGATCCGAAGTTCATCCAGTTCCAGCTCCAGTTCCCTAACGCAGTTCTCGAGGAGCTGGAGTTGGGTGCACTTCCCGCAGATGTGGTCCCTGCCGTTCACAATGGGATCAGCCAGCTCCCACATCATACAGCTACAGCACATCACCTGCCCAGCCATCTCTACTTAGTTAATTACTTTATTAATTTATATAAATTTATGAGCTAAATACTTTGATTCTTCTCTGCTGTGGTCTTTTTCAAATAACCAATTAATAGATAAGTCAAAAAAGTAAAAGAAGAAAGTAAATTTTTACCAATCACATGATACAGAATATCTTATTCCTTGATCGCTATCAATTTTGGGGATCAATGTGGAGTGTAGGATGACATACTGAGAGCAGCACATGGCATACTTTAGAATTGGGTATGAACTTCATGAGGCAATCATACAGGACTACCTGCATATTAACCATCAAAAACAGCAGGCTATACACAGCTAAAAGATCACACAATCAACAGATCAGAGCAAAGATCTGGTGGGGGGGTGGGGGCGGGGAGCAGGGAGGTGTGATTTTCTCTGGATTCTTTAGGTTCTGAACAGCCTCTGAATTGTCCAAGACGGAGTCTGAAGCTGCAACGATGATTTAGCCAGCGTTTAGCACCAGATGGCAACTTGCCTAAAGGAGTTGAAGCATGCACTAGGAGGATCATTAAAGGGCTGATTGACAATTAAATTGCCTGCGAGCACTCATTAAAGAGGCTGCACATGGCATTTTGGTGCCTAGCACTTGACCTAACCTCCTCTCCTAACAGCGACAAACAGGTTGGGAGCAAATGAGTTGTTGCTGTGGATTTCCAGAGCTACTTAAAGGTAAATCATCTTTTACTGTTCACTTGCTGCTGGAAATTTGAAGAGGACTTTTGAAACACATCAGAAGACTTTCTAGGACACCTTTTCAAGACCTCAACACTCGTACTGACATTTATTCTGGAAATCTCTGAGGACTTCACCCAAAAAGAGTGAGTGCTGTGCCACTCGACCTTACTGGACAAGTTATAGGAGGCACCAGGAGAAGGGAAATGCTTGGTCAAGGCCAGATTGCTTGGGGCTCCCCCCTTAGTCTGCAGAAGGAATGAGAGGAGGACAAGATGCCAGGCAGAGCAGCTCCAGCTGCTATCGGAAGGAGGGACAGAAGGGTGAGGTGGACCCCTTCCTCACCACCCGCCCCCCGCCCCCATGGTTACAGAACATATTTCCTCCTCTGAACTGCTTCCAACAGAACCTGTAGTGCTGCGCCTGAGAGCCTGTACATGCTCGCACTCAGTCCCTGAGCCATCTTGAAATCTGCCAGTGTGTGTCAGCCTGCACAGTCAACAACTTCAGTGGAAGTAGATGCCTGGATCCCACATATTCTGCTCCATGATAATTAAGTCTAATCAACACTTGAGTGCTAAACCTGTAGGGGTCTCTGTTTTAGCACCTCCAGGCCAGTTCAAATTATGGTAATCAGCAGTTAGGACCAAAATTGTACACTAAAACCAGACTTTCAATGGGTGTATCTTATTAGCACAGCACCCATTTCGTGCCTGTTTTCACCCTTTCACAAAATAACCCCCCAGTAGTCTTACCACATCCAGTTGAGAATGGTGGTGGACAACAAGGCAACTAACTGAAGGAGGAAGTAAACTATCACGCCCTTATCCATAGTGAAGCCTAGCATGTGAGTGCACGAGACCAAACTGAATATTTGCAAGTCATCTTCAGCCTAAAGTGTTGAGTGGATGATCCTAATCTGCCTCCTTCTGAAGTCCCCACCATTCTAGATTCGAGTGTCCACCCAATTCAGTCAACTCGAATGAAAAAAAGTGGCTGAGTGCACTAGTCACAGAAATGACTTTGAATCCCGATAACTTTCTGATTGTAATGCTAAAAAGCTGTGCAGGGCTAGCCACTCCCACCATCACAGAATCCATCACTATCACAGTCTTGGGTGGAGGGGGAGTTGGGAGTCGTGGGTGGTGTTCACCAGTGACTGGAAACTGAATTGGACAAGTAACATCACCACATACTACAAAAGCAAAATACTGCGAATGCTGTAAATCTGAAATAAAGACAGAAAACACTGGAAATACTCAACAGGTCTGGCAGCATCTGTGGAGAGAGAGAAACAGAGTTAACGTTTCAGATCGATGACCTTTCATCAGAATTCTGACCTGAAATGTTAACTCTGTTTCTGTCTTCACAGATTTGTGTCTCCACAAATGCTGCCAGACCTGCTATTTCTAGTCTAGCATTTTCTGTTTTAAGCTACATCACCAGGGTAGGGCAGGGACAAGGTACTCTGTGACGAGTGGCTCATCACCAAATCCCTCAAAGTCTCTCCATTATCAACAAGACTCAGATCAGGAGTATGATGGAATACCTTCCAATTGTCTGCATGGGCGCAACTGCAGTAAAACCCATGAAAAACAATACTGGGTCAGAGTGGTGCTCCTGCCACTGGACTCAATATCCACTCCTCCATCAGTGCTACAGTGTGCCTACAGTATATACAAACTACAAGATGCAAAGGTCACTTCAACAGCATCTCAATGTCCATCACCAAGAGTGGGTCGTTAGCACCACTACTGGCTGAGTCCTAAAGGACATAGCTGCTAGACTGGGTCTGTGGCAGGTGGTGACGGAACCAACAAGAGGGAAGGACATACTTGAACTGAAAGTGGATGCATTTGTGGTCATCTTCCAAGATTCTATAGACTCTGGAATAGTTCCTACAGATTGGAGGGTAGCTAATGTAACCCCATTATTTAAAAAGGGAGGTAGAGAGAAAACGGAATCATAGATCAGTCAGCCTGGTGTCGGTAGTGGGGAAAGTTCTAGAGTTCATTATCAAAGATTTTATAGCAGAGCCCTCGGAGAACAGTGGTAGAATTGGACAGAGTCAGCATGGATTTACGAAAGGGAATTCATGCTTGACAAATCTAGTAGAATTCTTCGATGATGTAACTAGTAGAGTTGATGAGGGAGAGCCAGTGGATGTGGTTTATTTGGACTTTCAGAAGGCTTTCGACAAAGTCCCACATCAGAGATTAGCGTGTAAAATTAAAGCGCATGGGATTGTGGGTAGTGTATTGCGATGGATAGAAAATTGGTTGGCAGACAGGAAACAAAGATTAGGAATAAACGGGTCTTTTTCCAAATGGCAGGCAGTGACCCGCAGGGTACCGGAGGGACTGGTGCTAGAACCCCAGCTATTCACAATATATACTAATGATTTAGGTGAGAGAACTAAATGTAATATCTCCAAATTTGCAGATGACACAAACTGGGTGGGAGGGTGAGTTGTGAGGAGGTTGCAGAGAGGCTTCAGGGTGATTTGGACAAGTTGAGTGAGTGGGCAAATGCATGGCAGATGCAGTATAATATGGATAAATGTGAGGTTATCCACTTTGGTAGCAAAAACAGGAAGGCAGATTATTATCTGAGCGGCTCTTAACTGAGAGAGAGGAATATGCAGTGCGACCTGGGTGTTCTCGTACACCAGTCGCTGAAGGTAAGCATGCAGGTGCAACAGGCGGTAAAAAAGGTAAATGGTATGTTGGCCTTCATAGCAAGAGGATTCGAGTACAGGAGCAGGGATGTCTTGCTGCAATTATACAGGGCCTTGGTGAGGTCACACCTGGAATATTGTGTGCACTTTTGGTCTCCTTATCTGAGGAAGGATGTTCTTGCCATAGAGGGAATGCAGCGAATGGTTACCAGACTGAATCCTGGGATGGCAGGACTGACGTATGAGGAGAGATTGAGTTGGTTAGGATTATATTCGCTGGAGTTCAGAAGAGTGAGGGGGGGCATCTCATAGAAACCTATAAAATTCTAACAGGACTTGACAGGGTAGATACAGGAAGGATGATCCCGATGGTGGGGGAGTCCAGAACCAGGGGTCATAGTCTAAGGATACAGGGTAAACCTTTCAGGACTGAGATGAGGAGAAATTTCTTCACCCAGAGAGTGGTGAACCTGTGGAATTCGCTACCACAGAAAGCAGATGAGGCCAAAACATTGTATGTTTTCAAGAAAGAGTTAGATATAGCTTTTGGGGCAAAAGGGATCAAAGGATATGAGGGAAAGCGGGAACAGGTTACTGAGTTGGATGATCAGCCATGATCATAATCAATGGCGGAGTAGGCTCGAAGGGCTGAATGGCCTACTCCTGCTCCTATTTTATATGTTTCTATGTTTCTAACTCGTCATCGCCAATCTACCTGTCGCAGATGCATCTGTCCAGGACAGTCTTGGTAGGAGTGACCACCACACAGTCCTTGTAGAGACAAAGTCCCATCTTCACATTGAGGATGCCCACCATCGTGTTGTGTGGCACTACCACCATGCTAAATGAGATAGATTTCGAACAGATCTAGCAATTGTAAACTGGGCATTCATGAGGCGCTGTGGGCCATCAGCAGCAGCAGAATTGTACTCAACCACAATCTGTAACCTCACAGCCTGGGATATACCCCACTCTACCATTACCATCAAGCAGGGGGACCAACCCTGGTTCAGTGAAGAGTGCAGGAGGGCATGCCAGGGGCAGCACCAGGCATACCTAAAAATGATGTGTCAACCTGACGAAGCTACAACCCAGGACTACTTGCATGCTAAACAATGGAAGTAGCATGCGAAAGACAGGGCTAAGCCATCCTACAACCAAGGTATCAGATCTAAGCTTTGCAGTCCTGCCACATCTAGCCGTGAATGGTGGGGAACTATTAAACAACCAACAGGAGGAAGAGGCTGCACAAATATCCCCTTCCTCAATGATGGGGGAGCCCAGCACATCAGTGCAAAAGAATAGGTTGAAGCATTTGCATCCATCTTCAGCCAGAAGTGCCGAGTGGATGATCCACCCCGGCCTCCTCCTGTGGTCCCCAGCATCACAGATGCCAGTCTTCAGCCAATCAGATTCACCAATCGTGATATCGAGAAACAACTGAAGGCACTGGATACTGCAAAGGCTATGGGCCCCGACAACATTCCGGCAATAGTACTGAAGACCTGTGCTCCAGAACTTGCTGCGCCCCTGGCCAAGCTGTTCCTGTACAGCTACAACACTGGTATCTACCCGGCAATGTGGAAAATTACCCAAGTATGTCCTGTACACAGAAAGCAGGACAAATCCAACCCGGCCAATTACTGCCTTATCAGTCTACTCTCAATCATCAGCAAAGTGATGGAAGGGGTCGTCAACAATGCTATCAAGCAGCACTTGCTCAGCAATAACTTGCTCGCTGACACTCAGTTTGGCTTCTGTCGCGGCCATTCGGCTCCTGACCTCATTACAGCCTTTGTCCAAACATGGACAGAAGAGCTGAACTCCAGAGGTGAGGTGAGAGTGACTGCCTTTGACATCAAAGCAGCATTTGACCGAGTATGGCAACAAAGAGCCCTTGCAAAACCGGAGTCAATAGGAATCAGGAGAAAGCTCTCCATTGGTTGGAGTCATACCTAGCCCAAAGGAAGATGGTTGTTGAAGGTCAATCATTTCATTCCCAGGACATCACTGCTGAAGTTCCTCAGGATAGTGTCCTCGGCCACCTTCAGCTGCGTAATCAATGGCCTTTCCTCCATCATAAGGTCAAAAGTGGGGATGTCCACTGATGATTGCACAATGTTCAGCACCATTCGCAACTCCTCAGATACTGAAGCAGCCTGTGTCCGTATGCAGCAAGACCTGGACAACATTCAGGTTTGGGCTGATAAGTGGCAAGTAACATTCATGCCACACAAGTGCCAGGCAATGACCATCTGAAACAAGAGAGAATCTAACCATCTCCCCATGATGTTCAATGGCATTGTGATCGCTGAATCCCCCACGATCAACAAGCTGGGGGTTACCATTGACCAGAAACCAAACTGGAGCAGCCATATAAATACTGTGGCTACAAGAGCAGGTCAGAGACTGGGAATTCTGCGGTGAGTAACTCACCTCCAGACTCCCCAAAGCCTGTCCACCATCTACAAGGCATAAGACTGGAGTGTAATGGAATACTCTCCACTTGCCTGGATGGGTGCAGTTCCAACAACACTCAAGAAACTTGACACCATCCAGGATAAGGCAGCCTGTTGATTGGCACCCATCCACCACCTTCAACATTCACTCCCTTAACCACTGACACACAGTCGCAGCAATGTGTACCATCTACAAGATGCACTGCAGCAACTCACCAAGTCTCCTTCAACAGCACCTTCCAAACCCGCGATCTCTACTACCTAGAAGGACAAGGGCAGCAGATGCATGGGAACACCATCATCTGTAAGTTCCCCTCCAAGCCACACACCATCCTGACTTGGAACTATATCGGCATTCCTTCATTGTCGCTGGCTCAAAATCCTGGAGCTCCCTTCCTAACAGCACTGTTGGTGTATCTACACCCCAAGGACTGCAGCGTTTCAAGAAGGCAGCTCACTACCGCCTTCTCAAGGGCATTTAGGGATGGGCAATAAATGCTGGCCTAGCCAGCAACACCCACATCCCATGAATGAATAAAAAAATTATACAGATGTTGCTGTATAGTCTGAGGGCTGACTAATTTGAAGCCTTGAGTTGAAATGTGCATAAGAGGCCATATGTACCCAGCTTAGCAAGCATGTTCACCACAGCTGCACACTTTGTCGACCACCCTCGGGTGACATGACCCTGTTGGGCTATTTTTCTTCACGTATTAAAATATTTCCTCTTCTCCCATAGGTGTCTCTCAACCCACTATGCATCCTTGCCAAGACTGTCAGGCTGTGAGTGAGAAGGAGACCTACACTCAGTATATGAAATAGTTCACTACCCTATTAAGCAAATATTAGTAGTGGATTGTTAATAGGGCAGAATGGAGTAAGAGAATATTCTTTATGATCCGAAACTTGAAAGGCCCAAAGAAACATTTTTGTTGGTTCCCTTCAAAACTCATAGTCCTTGAACAGGTAGTGATTTGCCATTGTTTTTCAGAATGAGGTCATGTTTAATGTTTTTATCATAGTTTATGCTTAAGTAATTGGATATGTGAGGAAAGTTAAATTGCTGCCCAAAGAACTTGAAGAAAATTGAGCAATTTGTTTTGTTGACTGAATGGAAGTTTTAAAAACAACTTGAGCAGTTTCTGTTGGTTGATTTTGTGATGATTGGTGGCTTTGCTTATATACCCAGTGAATTAAGTTTATTTTTGACTGGTTCCTATTTGATAAATGTGATATTGGAGCTGATGAGCACAACTAAGTTTTGCCTTGCATATGGTGGCAGCTTTGAGGTGTGACACTACAGATGCAAGATCTTTACTTAATATTGACTTTCACACTCAACAAAAAAAATTAGTCAATAAATGGGGAAGCTGAGGATTATAACAAACCATCAACGTTGCTGAGATCTAAGAGCTATATAATAAGCACAGTGACCAATCCTGTGAATAAAAAAAAATGCACTCACACTCCAGTGTTATGTGAAATTCATCCCACTGTGTGATGATGTCCCACCTGACTTACTTTCTACCTCAAATAAAAACAAGAAATGCTGGAACCACTCAGCAGGTCTGGCAGCATCTGTGAAAAGAGAAGCAGAGTTAACGTTTCGGGTCAGTGACCCTTCATCGGTACTTTCTACCTCTCTGGCTGCTGTTGTAAATCAGTTTTTCCACAGTAGTGCCAAATTCTGACAGGTATTACCGAATTGAAGTGGCAAGATTATTTTCTGAATTAATGGATAAAGAATTTTTTCTTTCTATTTGTTGAATTATAGAACTCGATAGTCACAATAGTCCCATGACTCATTGTGAACCAGATTGTGTTCTTGGCCAAAATGGCCCCTGTGGGTTTTTATACTTTCAATTGTGGCCACTTGCTTCTGTAGACTTCTATATGGACACTATAGACTTGTAGTATAGTAGGGGGTGTTCATGGGTCCTTTGCATATATAGGGCTGAATTTAATGATCCACCACCGATCCCGGCAGCAGGCCTGGTAAAGGGCGCCATTCCCGTCCGTCTCATGGGCGCCTTGTCCTGCTGCAATTACACTTCAGATAACTCCAGAGCAGATGCTGGCACTATATCTAAAGGCCTGCCAGCCCTGCATTCACTCCTGCCTTGGATACATTGTCAGCTTGATGCAGCCTACAACTTTGTCCGACTGGTTTCTGTATCCCCCCCACCCTCTGAGGAGGGCAGAAGATGTCTGAGCAAAAACACAGGGTGGCCCCACGGTTCAGTGATGCCTCCCTGCAGATTCTCCTTCAGGCTGCAAGGGAAAGACAGGAGGTTCTTTTTCCCCGCAATGGCAAAAAGAGATCCCCCCCCCCCCGCCTGACCAAGCAAGCCTGGGTGGAGATTGCAGAGGAGGTTAGCAGCAATGGGGTCATCCAGCATAACTGGGTCCAGTCCAGGAAGAAGGTCAATGACCTCCTGCCAAGGTGAGTGCTCCATATCAGTCACCTTTTTGAGGATTGCATGTGCTCATGTGGGAGGTTATGCAACATAGGGAGGGTTAGCAGTGCTGTGGCATTGGCCGAATGGCTAGGGTTGTGTCTCTTCCTGACAGATGCATGGCAGTCTCTCGGCCACATGCCACTTCCTCAATAGCTCACCCCCCCCTTAACTCCCATGACAGCGAGTGTCGGATTGAGAGACATCAGATCTCCCAGTAGGGGATGAGGGGCTGAAATGAGCAAAACTGTCATGGTGATCTCTGTGCCATTCTCCCATCTCCATTCTTCCTTTTGCAGGACAAGATGGGCCATAATAGGGAATTGGCCCGGACAGGCGGAGGACTCCCAGATCTACATCCACTCACCCAGTGTGGCCACTCAGTAATGGACTGGGAGATTAGAGTCCCTACTCAAGAGAGTGAGGATTGACTGCCATTGGCAGTTACATCAATGTTGGAGACGCACATAACACTTGGTTGACATCAGGAGACCTGCACTGTCTAACCCACATCTATTTGTGTTCTCATGCAGAGTCCGCAGCCACAGGGGGACAGGTGTCCACCTCTGAGGAGGAGGACCACTCAGAGGATGCACCATCCCATGACTCTTTTACATCCTCCACTAGCGCAGATACTTTCACCCGGTGGGTATCCGCTTGGTATTAGAATCAGGGTCACAAGTTGGTGAGAGCACCACACATGCGCCCGAGCAGCTGGCTGAGGCTGAGACAGCCGTGGCCTCTTGACAGTCAGGGGACTGTGATTGGCCAGGCTTATCCTGAGCTCCAGGATGATGACGATCCTCTGGTGTCAACAGCACAGGGCATGCTGGAGTTGCAGAGAGAGCTAAGGCAACATCTGACAGAGATGCCAGAGGCAATGCACAGCCATAAGCAGATGATGGAGGAGTCCATCCATGCCTTGAGTGCTGCCATGTCTCAGGCATGTGAGCGCATGGCTTCCTCCATTGAGAGGTTGGCGACCCTCATGGAGAGCCAGATGCCACAATTGCATGCAGACCTGCATACCATCGCCTTGGCCATGAGCTCATCGCAGCAGTAGCAAGACGAGAGAAGGACAAGGCCCCTGGAGTCTTTTCCAACTCCTCATCCTTCTCTGCTGAGCAGGGAGGTTAAAGCGAGCCTTGAAAGAGAGGAGGAGAGGCTGCCAGCCACATCTGGAAGCTCCCCTCAGGGTGCTCCGAGTGTGGACAGCGGCTCCTCAGGCCCTGTGCCAGTGAGCCCAGCTCCAGCAGCCGCAATACCAGAGGAGAATCCTGTACCAGTGCGGGACATCCCAAGGCAGCCAGTGCCTTCTAGTCCTCAGGCAGCCAGAGGATGCCCGCCAAAGTCATCACAGGCCAAGAAGCAGCCTGATCAGCAGCCTGCCTCCAGCCCAGCTGCTGCTGTCGGGATCACATTGGGTAGGAGCACCCACAAACATTTTAAGAAGAGCACATTACCACACTTCGGGTCACATGGGTGTGTAACATATACATTTTGTGTTAAATTAATAAAAGATCCTTTGTTCAAATCATTAGGCTTCATTGTCTGAAAGCGATGTGCCATTATGCCTTCATTGTGAGATGTTGACCTCCCCTTCCCCCTTAGGGCTATGGCAATGTGATCACAGCCCTCATTAACATGCCAGGGTGATGAGTGCCTTGTTAACATATGGCCTCCCCTTGCCACTTATGTGCATTGCATCTGCTCACAAGACCATGACCACAAGTTGGACAGAGGTGACAGAGTTCAGGCATTCAGGTGAGCCTTTATTTCACTGTCTGTGAATGGACACCAGGAATGCTGCAAACAAGTTGTGATGAGGTTGTCTCTTGCCTCCTTCACGCATTGCTTAACCCATCTGGCCTCCTGCCTGAGGATGTGCCAATTCTGTCGGTAGGGCTGCTGATGGACCTCAGAGCCCAACCTTGATGATGGCCCATCTTCTGTTCCAGCAGTGTGAGTAAACAGACCCATCACACAGTAGCTTGTCAGCCCTATACTGACCTCACCACACCACCCCCCCCACCCCCCCACAAAACCTATACTTAGTCCCCTTGCAGAGCATCTTGTATCATCCCAGACAACCTTGTAGAGCCCCGGGACCCTGGATCCCCTTGCAGAGCCCCTGCTACCCTGGACCCTCATACCCTGGATCCTCTTGCACAGCCCCCAGTACCCCTGGTCCCCTTGCAGAGCACGCAATCCCAGAATGGTCCCCAAACTCATCTCTTC
This sequence comes from Heterodontus francisci, assembly GCF_036365525.1. NCBI lineage: Eukaryota > Metazoa > Chordata > Chondrichthyes > Heterodontiformes > Heterodontidae > Heterodontus > Heterodontus francisci. The sequence continues at coordinate 23,856,030 of NC_090393.1, forward strand.
CCCTATGCAGCAATGCTCAAGGCTGCCTCCCCGTTGTGGCAATGTGTCCTCTCGCCTCAGTGCCGCCAGGTTTTACTGGTCATGAATCCAGAGGCACGTCAGTGCTGCCCGCTGTTCACAGAATCACTCATTAAATTATTTTTAATTGTATTTAATTGCATGTAAATCGCCATTTCAGCAATTTAAAATGGGTTCCCGTTGCCTTGCGGTGGCAATGCTGCTTCTGTGCTTTCCTGTCACTGACAAAATCTGGAACCGCTGTCATGACGCGGGATTTCTGGGCGGACGGCTGCATTGCGATTCTCCGTCCCCCACACCACCATACCCACCCTCAACGGCCGCACAAAATTCAGCCCATACTGATCATTGTTAAAACTAAAACTTTTAATAAAGCTATCCTCATAGTAGCCACATAAATATAATGCAGGGATCTGTGGTATAACCAGTAAATTGCACATGTGAGGAAGCCTCCTATGGGATATGCTGATCAAGGATTCCAGCACAGTTTTTTTGTCTATTTTGTGTTGCTTCTGTGAAAGTGAAGCACACTCTGCATTAGGGAATATCCATTTTTCACCGAGATTTCCTCGGTTTTCTTAAGCTCTCGATGCTGTAACATTCAGCTGTTAAACAATCTTGAGCCTGGAGAGAGATCCCATGGTTTTTTTTCTGTTTTTGAAAAAGCTCAAATTTCTTTCTGCTTTTTCGGAAAATTAAAGACCAAACAGTAAAATCAGCATGGCCAGCGGATAAAATGGACCTGAATGGCTTAGATTTCTAGCGGCTTAAAAATGGTTTGTAATGTGGTCGAAAGGCTGCTAAATTGATAGCAGCTGTCGAACGTTGACTGTATTACGGAGGCCCCATAAGCATGTGCCATCACATACCTACTGTACAATCCATATAAAAGATGGCTTTGCTGTGACTCCCCCCACTAAGGCAGAATTCAGATAACAGGCAGTAAAGATTGCAGTTATAAATCATCTGACCAGGGTCAAATTTGAAAAGACATGCCAAAATTCTGTTTTTTTTTAAATGCTGTAATTTGCCTCCTTTGGTTTAAAGCTACATTGCTGATTAGATTAATCCAGCTAGGCCTCAGTCTGAATAAATATACAGAACCAATGCAAGTCCACGAGACAACTGTGCATGCTTAAAGGCACAGTACATTTCTTCAGGGTGCTGCAGTATGTTGCCTGTGATTTCATTTTTAGTGATAGAAGATGTTCAGATTATATTCTTATCCTGAGAGTTTCTGCGTTTTGAAGCTCAGATTAGGATGCCCACTCAGCTAGTTTTAAATTGGACAGTCTGGTTTCAGGGATGGCCATTTGGATAATTTTGATAATCAAAAAACAAATACTAAATAAAATGCTATGCACTCTTGCCAGAGGCCCTGTTTTGTGAATATACAGTATGCTGTTTTTAAAAAAATACATTGCCTCTATCTATTTAGGATTGAGCAAATGGTGACAGTCCAATGCCAGATACTTGAATGAATGCTATTCACTTTTGCCTGCAGCATCCATCAGCAGCAGTCAGGGTCACTTGCTGATTTATATTCCAGTTCTTGATGCAATCTTCGATAGAGCTCCCTGCTGTATTATGCAGTTATTTACATGATGCACCACTGTGATACCTGCTTATTTAAAGGAAACTCCTACTGTGGTACATTGCTGTTATCTTTATGTTCTTTGTTCATACTATGGCATTGTCTTATAAATGTGTCAGTCTTTACTAGTGTGCACATTTGTTCCACAGTGATGAATACAGATAAAGAGTGTGACTGTCAGTATACTTGGTGAATTTATGAATTCAGAAGACTGACAACATTTTAATAGGAATTCAGTTTTAAATCCTTCTGCCCTCATGGAATGGCTGCCAAACAGCCAAGTAGCCATAACTCATTTTAACATGAATCCAATCTCCTCCAGCAACCAATCAAGGGAACCCAGGTACACTTCCAAATTTCTATTTCAACATTGACTATGTCTGGATAAACTTGATATCTAATATGTAGCAGAGCTTCCAGAGTACCCTGTACCAGAAAAAGAGTGTTTCTGTGGACTCCCAACTTTAGCTCTTCTGATAGCCTGGATGTAAGTTCATCGCTCTGTGTTAGGTTAATCCAAACATAACAGAAGATCAGAAGTTTGACCAACTGTCTATACCAAGTTAGCTGTAATCAGCTGAGGTAATGAGAGGCTCACTGCATCCAGCTTCATTGCAGCTAGGCTATAGGTGGGAAAAACCAAGCAGGATCCCCAAGCCTGATTATTATCCAGTGAATCCTGCTGGGAAAATGTGTCTGGTAGTTGGGTCAGGACATGATTTAATTCAAGTTTGTTGGCCCTCCACAGTTGAATGATCTGTTGGCATTTATTGTCTAGGCTCTATCAGGAAGAATAAGCACTTGGACAAGTTATTGGAGAGTGCATGTGAAATAGAATCTTTGAGAAGGGAACTGGAAAAAAATATCAGATGGACTGATACTACCCTTTTAAAGCTGCTGGGCCTGAGTAAATTGTGCCTACCTGTAGAACTTTTTAGTCTACTTATTCTGGTTCAGACATGAGAATTACAGGAACAATGGAATATACTCAAACTTCTGGATTAATTATCTAACTTTGTTAGAATCGCTCAAAATATATCAAAACGTGCAGTGCGAGCCTGTACTCTGCTATTGATTACTTGGCACTAACAATAAGTTGTTCAAAATATGAAGCAAGCAAAATACCTACAATCACCGGGAGCAGTCGACCTCAAGTTGGTTGCAGTTCTCTAGTGACTGACCAAGTCAATCCTCCCCTACGGTTGGAACACAAACGTTTCTTTTATCCTTTAATTCTAGGGAGGGACAAAATAGTATACTGACAGTGGCTTATAGTCCAATTAGTATTTGTTTGAGGCCAATAATACCCTATCTCATGCTGAGCACTTTGTTTGAAAAAGCCTGCCCTGACAGTGTAAGTCCTCTTTAAACTTCTTTCCATCAATTTGGGGGGAATACTTGTGGTGGTTCCTTACCCTCCAACGTTCAGCTGGACTCGGCTGCATGGCATTCTTCCAAACGAATTTGTGTCTTATCTGAAGTGGTCAAAACGCATTAATTCTCAAAGTCTGCTTACGCATTTCAAACACAGAGTTTTCAATCTCTGAACACAATGGGGGGAATTTTATGCTGGTGGCAGGGTCTGGACGTTGGGTGAAACCGACACCGAGATCCCTGCATCGCCTCTTTTCTGGAAAGCCTGCTGAATTTAGTGCCAATCACTTAAGTGAACAGCGGTGGGCCTTCCATAGGATTTAGGACCCCATCGTCGGAAGTCCTGCCCTTGGAAAGCTGCCAGCCAATCACAGGCTGGCAGCTGCAGCGCCACCATGGAGGTGGTGGCTGCTGCTGGAAGTGACCGTATCGGAGGCCGAGGAGCATTGCTGGAGCCAGGCCTCGGGTAGATCAGGGTGGAGGAATCTTGTGAGGGGTGGGGTGGGGAGGTGGGTGGCGGCAGCAAGGGCAGGGGGGTGGCCTTCAGAGGGCACCCCCCTTCCTGATGCTGGGTCCCTCATTCAGGCACTGTTATTTTAAACGAGGCCCCTCCCTCGGAGCTGGGAACAGCCCGCACAGTTTTTCCTACCGTGCTTCCCCTGCCAGGGCTGCCCGCCGCATGAGTAATTGCAGCTGTGGTGGGAAGAAGCCCTTAATTAGGGGTTAATTACCCAGTTAAGGGCATCATTTGGCGGCGGGGTGGGAAGGCCCACGGGGGAAAGCATAAAATTCCACCCAATGGCTTGGTTCAATTTGATATCATGGTCTGGGAAAACATGATTACTACGGAATACTATAGTTCAGCAAGTTTTAAGAGAAACCGAACTGCCCTCAGTGCTCAAAGCATGATGGTGATTTGGTCAAGCCTCAGCATGAGGTTAATGTCTTTTTCCTAAAGCCATTACTGTCTTACATAACTGAATCCTTCTTTTGGCAAGCACTGTTCATATTATTTACAATAACAGTCTGTCTACATGGGAAAGCCTGGTGTATAGTAATGGAAAATGTTGGAAATGTATAGTAGGCCACTCAACATCTAAAAGAAAGACAGGTTGATGTTTCTTCTATAAATCTCCATTTGAAAACCTTAACCTGTATGTTCTCTTTAAAATGGTCACTGATCTGTTGAGCATTTCAAGTATTTTCTGCTTTTTATTTTGGATTGCTTCAACTTTTCTTTTTGTCTTCAATGTGTGGTATTTAATTTGAAACTGATGTTTTGTTTTGACACCCAGATTTCTGTTTTTTTTTTACTTGGAAAGTTTTGTTTCAGTATCAGAAAAGTGTGTGCCAAAGAGAACGGAGCATCTGTGGTTTGACCATTGTGGACAGGAATTTCCTGTCCCGTACACATCCTGGACTGGGGATTTCTTGAATTCATGTTTGAGGTGATCATTACAGTAGGTTAGGGCTACTGTCCAGAGAGAGATGCTGACTGTACAGCCAGAAATTCAGCTGCATCGGGGTTTTAATTAAGCCTGACTTCCTCTTAAAAGCTGAAGGACTGCACGGTATTGCTATTGTTGCTACACTGGATGAAAGCGTAACATTTCACTCATGTCAGAATAGTATGACCCACCTGTGTTGCTTCATCGACTCCTAGAAATGTGCTATAAATGTACATGGCAACCTAGAAAACTGGTAAAGGCAGACCAACAAGTTCAAACAAAGCTGACAACTCGAGAACAGTCTTGATGTGAAAGCAAGTAGTTACATGGGCTTTATAACTTAAACTTGCGGTGGAGAAATGAAAAACATAAGTACATGAAAGCTTGAAGGGAAAGTCCAAATGTTGAAGGCATAAAATTGGCGGTCCTGGGGGATGTTTCCCTGGAGAAGCTTTGAATTTTTACATTAAAAATGATGTGGGCTGATTAATTTAATTTAAAGTGTCTTTATATTCAACAACAACAAAAAATTGCATTCATGTAGCAGCTTTAACATAGGAAAATGGTCAAAGGTGCTTCACAGGAGCATAATCAGGCAAAAATTGACTCCGTGAAAGAAGGAGGTACTGGTCGGAATGACTAAAAACTTGGACAAAAAAGTAGATTTTAGGTTTTAAGGAGAGGTTTGGAAAGGAAATTCCAAAACTTAAGCCCTAGATAACTAAAGGCACAGCCTCCAGTTGGGGGAGGCATAAGAATCCAACGTTGGAGAAATGCAGAGTGGGAGGACGGTTGTAAGGCTGGAGGAGATTACAGAGATATGGAGGGGCGAGGCTGCAAAGGAACTTGAACAGTAGTATGATAATTTTAAATTTGAGGCATTGGTGCACCAGGAACCAGTGTTGATAAGCAGTTACAGGGGTGATGATGAGTGGGACTTGGTGGGGGTTAGGGACTGGCAGCAGAATACGGATGAACTCAAGTTTTTGGGAGGTGGAAGATGAAAAGGTAGCCCGAAGAGAGCATTGGAATAATCAAGCCTGGAGGTAACAAAAGCATGGATGAAGGTTGTAGCAAGAGATGGGCTGAGCCAGAAGCAGAAACGTATGATGTTACAGAAATGGAAGTAGGCAGTCTTTGTGATGGATTGGATATGAGGTTGGAAGATCACTTTTTCACATGTATCAATGATATATAATCATGAATATGGTATCACAGTTATCTACAGTACAATTAAGTAGCCAATGGCACTGAACAGCTTTAACACCAAATAGCCTCCTTCCAACCCGCAAATGTTATGATTCCAATTGTATAAAAAGGGGGGTAGATAAATAATGTTTGCAATGGGAATTGTAAGAATTGTGAGGAAGCACAAGTGACAATCATAAATTATGAAGCAGGTGAATTGCGAAGCAGTGGATCAAAGTTTGTTCTTTGATTAGATGCTGCACTGTGTGCTGTATTTAAAAAGGATGATTAAATGTCTGGGTTGCTTGAACATCATTACCAGCTAACCAATCCTATTTGTGCTTTTGTTAATTAGGCATAATTCACCAGATGAAAGGGGATTATGAAACTGCACTGAAACTCCACAAGACTCACCTCTCCATTGCTCAGGAGCTCAGTGACTATGCTGCACAGGGAAGAGCCTATGGAAATATGGGCAATGCCTATAATGCCCTGGGTATGTATGACCAAGCAGTAAAATACCACCGTCAGGAGCTACAGATCTCCATGGAAGTAAATGACCGGGCATCACAAGCATCAACCCATGGTAATCTTGCTGTCGCCTACCAGGCTCTGGGTGCCCATGATAGGGCCTTGCAGCACTACCAAAATCATCTAAACATAGCACGAGAGCTACGGGATATACAAAGTGAGGCCCGAGCACTAAGTAACCTAGGTAACTTCCACTGTTCGAGAGGGGAGTTCATTCAGGCTGTTCCATATTATGAACAGTATTTACGCTTGTCTCCTGACCTACAAGACATGGAGGGTGAGGGAAAAGTATGTCATAACCTTGGCTATGCCCATTACTGTCTGGGAAACTACCAAGAGGCTGTGAAATATTATGAACAAGATTTAGCTCTAGCCAAGGACTTGCATGATAAACTTAGTCAGGCAAAGGCCTACTGCAACTTGGGCCTAGCATTTAAGGCGCTTGGTAACTATACTAAAGCAGAAGAATGTCAGAAATATGTTCTATCATTAGCCCAGTCCCTAAACAACGCACAAGCCAAATTTAGAGCTTTAGGCAACCTTGGTGATATTTTTGTCTGTAAGAAAGATGTGAACAGTGCTGTTAAGTTCTATGAACAGCAACTGACTTTGGCTCATCAGGTTAAAGACCGGAAGCTTGAAGCCAGTGCTTATGCAGCTCTGGGTACTGCATACAGACTAATACAGAAATACGACAAAGCATTAGGATATCATACGCAAGAACTTGAGGTTTATCAAGAACTGAGCGACTTGCTGGGAGAATGTAAAGCACATGGCCACCTTGCAGCAGTCTACATGGCCCTTGGGAAATACACAATGGCCTTCAAATGTTATGAAGAACAGTTGGATTTGGGACAAAAGCTAAAAAATCCCAATATTGAGGCACAAGTTTATGGCAACATGGGAATCACCAAAATGAACATGAATGTAATGGAAGATGCTATTGGCTACTTTGAACAGCAGCTAGCTACACTGCAGCAGTTGAGCGGCAATGATGCAGTGCTGGATAGAGGGCATGCATATGGAAATCTGGGAGACTGCTATGAGGCATTAGGAGATTACGAGGAAGCTGTAAAATATCACGAACAGTATTTATCAGTGGCTCAGAGTTTAAATCGGATGCAGGAGCAAGCCAGAGCCTATCGGGGACTTGGAAATGGGCATCGGTAAGTACTAAGCTATATACAATCTATGTCTTTACAGATGATTCAATGTGTGTGTTTGTGTATATGTCTCTCTCCCTCCCTCCCCTGCACACAGCCATAACTGTTCAATCACTGGGGAGAAAAAACACTTGAGGTCTATAAGATCTTCTAAATCACACGTAATGGCTCTAAATCCAGTATGTTTCAGACCATCTGTAGAAACAAATTATAAAAAATCAGTGAATAAGCGTCTGTGCTAATCATCTAAATGCAATAAATGTGGAGTCAGATCAAAGAAAAGCTAATAGAGTTTTATATCCTATTATACTGTAGTTAGTATATCGTATTGATATGCTTGTTGTACTGCTATTCCTCAGGCTTTAATTAAATCCTCTAAACAGCATATGCATGCCATTACAGACTGTTTTTACACTGTCAGGGGGAGGAATGGCTTTGGGTAAATGAAAATGTCAATCTTTTAAATGCTTCTGCCATCTAGAGCATGGAGGCTATTCAGCACAGCTAGATTCACCTGCTGTGGACTAGACAGGGAAAAAAATCAGGTTTCCTGCTTAATCACCCAGATTTTCTGCTGCTGATCGGCCCATGCTCGAGATTGTATGTGTGGATGTTGGATGAGGACATTATTGGGCTTGGCTGTAATATCTGTCATGATGGAATAGACTGTTAACACTGAATAGCTAGGTTCATGCATGAAGAATTGATGCTTGGAGAGCAACTGAATATCTGTTGAAACATACCCTTTAAAAGAGTTCACCCCTTCAAAATAAAAGGGAGAAAATTGAGAGGAGTGGTCCAAAGGATGCCTGTAAAACTCTTTAGTATTTGCTTAAATGTTAGAAATCGGGGGCTGAATTTTACCAGCTCCTTGATGCCATGGGTTGCGGCGGTGGGGGGGGCCAGTAGAATTCTGTGGGGAGTGGCCTGCCTCAACCTCTGACGTCGAGAAGGGCCCGCCGCATATAACCAGTGGTGGGGGGACCTCGGTACGGCCGCCCCCCCCCCCCCCCCCCACCACCACCACCACCGCCACTTGGTGGCGGGGCTTTCATCTAAATATTTAAATTAACAAAAATTAGATGCAAATGAGCTTACTTGCTGGTGGCCACCGTCCCACACTGACTTTACGGCCGCCGAACACAACTCACGCACCTTCGGGACTCCGTACTTCATCAGGGGTGGCCGCTCTGCCTCCTCTATTTAAATCAGCCCCTGTGTGTAATATTGCGCTGATAAAATTCAGCCCAGGCTTTCAGATCTCAAATAACATTGTTAGGGAATAGTTTTCCACTCAGTTACATGGCCTGTAAAAGGGATGAGAGAGAATGTGAATTACAAGGGAAGTTATTATGCAGGGAAGACCCTGCAAATGATGTCCATGAAAATATTCACAACTTTGATTGCTCCATTGTTAAGGGAAAGGTGGATACAAGAAGGTGAGCTTGGCAAAGGAAGGAAAAGATAAGTGGACAAAATTGATGTTACTTAGTGTAGTCATTTTCAATATTTTCTTTTAGGGTGACTCCATGCATCACTTCCATTCCCTTCCCTCGGCCACTGTTCAGGCTGTACCAGACAATTGGCAACCTTGGATTCTTAATCGACTCAGAGTTGAAATTCTGAAACCATATCCTCTTCATCACAAAGGTTGCCCACCTCCACCTCCGTAACATTGTCTGTCTTCACTCATGCTTCACCTTATCTGTTTCTGAAACTGTAATCAATGCTTTTGTTACTTCCAGACACAGCTATCCCAGTGCTTTCCTGGCTGGTCTCTCATCTTCACCCTTCAGAACGTGGGTTAGGATTCTGGCTGCTGTGAAGGAGAGCCAAGTTCCGTCATAGAGATGGGAGAAAACAGTCTCATTAACAGGAAGGAAGTGAGGAAGAAAGCTTAGTTATATATTCATGTTTCTGACTGGGTCAGTACTAGGATAAGCCAGTCTTTCTATAGGCATGTTTCCTGACTGGGTTGTTACTGAGGTAACCAGTCCTGTTAAAGACTCAGTCCTGACTGGGATAGTTACAGCAATAGCCAATCCATTAAAGCCTAATAATAAGAAACCAGATTCAGCAGCATTTCCACCCATGCAAGTTAATTTAAATATTTCTGACAAAAACGTTTTAGCACTTGATATTTCTGGGGGTCAGTAGGTAGACTTCTAGTAGTTGCAGATCCAAAGCAGTTGCAACCTAATCATCCTTAAACTTCACATGTGAGCATGAAGTTGGGTTATTCTACAATATGTAATTTAATTGAGAGAAAGTGGAGAAGAGTGGGAGTCCTGTCCTCCTTGTTGCACAGCACTACTCCGTAATGGGAGCATTTACTGGATAAAGATGGTCCCAGCTGGGACGCATTATTTGAAGCATTTGATTGCGCTGGTATTTTGTAATTCCTCTGAGTAATATTTCCCACCTGGGACCATTTTTACTGGGAAGTTTCTGAACAATGAAGCCAACAGGAAGAAGTAAAACAATTGGAGTTGTATTTCTGCACAGTCCAGCTGTACATTGCTCAGAGCAGGGAACAGAGTGCAGTCAATAGGATTGTACAAGCATGTGATCCATCAAATGCACTGACTTTGGGAACTAACAGTTGGAATTTATTGTTTTGAGATTTTGTACTATGCAGCCTTGTTATTATGCGACTGATTGACCTCACAGTAGTACAGTCTGTTGCTGTGTGACTCACGAATGCACCTCAGCAACAAAACTCTGACATGAGTTAGCAAACTTATCTTACAAACTGATACCATAATAGTGCAGCCCTGACACTGTGACTGATTCGCCCATAATAGTGCAGTGCTGTCTCTGTGACTAACTGGCTCACAATAGTGCAGTTCTGTCACTGCAGGACTTGCTGACTGGCCTCATGATAGTACAGTCCTGTGACTGACTGACACCACAACAGCATTTGTATCATTGTGTTACCAATTAATTGACTGATCCTATGATAGTGTAGCCCTGTCACAGTGTGACTGTCTGATAGCAGAGAATCTGATTATGAATCATTCTTGCACATCCTATTACTGCAAACCTACCTATTTATTTGTATTGGTGGCTTTAATGCAGTTTTGTAATTTAAATAAGAAATGCAAAAGCCTTCAGTCACAAATGGTTATTTCATTATTATTATTGCAATGATCATTTAATTTTGAAGAAGTTTTTATAAAAGAATGACACACATGACGTCAGTTAATGTGCTGTGAGTTACTTGAGTCACTGCTTAAGAATTAATCTTTGGTGACTGGCATTTATAAATGATTATTAAGATAAAGTGCTGAGTGAAGCAGAGCTTGAGGAAAGTATCAAGTATCCAACTGTAACTGAATAATTGTTATTAAAGGAAAAGGTCAGAATGATTCATGACCGTGCTTGCTGGTGTAGAATGATTGAATTTTATATCAAAGGGTTCGCCGTGAGCTAATCCTCAATGAAGTTCAAAGAGCAGTGATCTTCTTAGACTAAATTTACCGAACTGAAATCTGGACTAAGTTCGCTTTCATTTGTCCCAACCTTCTGATAACCTCCAGATGTATGAAACATGTTCAGGCTGAGCAGCTTCCTGTAATACTCCAGATTCTGTTTGTTCTCTTTCTTATTTTCACACATTAGGTTCAGACCATGAGCTGCATAGCAATCTTTCCACTGACCAGCAAGTAGTATTACCTATCCACACAGTACTGTGTTATAAGTGTGTTGTAGTCAGTGTCTACCTGACAGGGCTTTTTTTGGGCTGATGTTTGCTGTAGGTGTACACTTAATGAGATACATCCAAGTGACACAAAGTGTCGGTAAACCACTGAAGACATGCCACCCAGTGGTAGGATATGAATTGGGTGTCTGAGGGAGACAATGAATAGAAGTTCACTAAGTTAGCAGGAAGGGAGCACTCTTTATGGCATCATTTGTATGCCTCAGTCTGCCAGTGACCCACTGCATGCATGATGAAAATGGTGATCGAGACCATAAAAACTCTCCAACCTGCAAATCTGCTAGTGGCTACTGTCGGCTGCAGATGTCTGTAGTCATTGGATCAACTAACCTGCCAACTCTCCCAACAAGAATGCAGTGTCATGGTGTGATCCAGCAAATGGGAAATGGAAAAAAAATTCAAAGAGGGAGTCCAACTCAAAAAAAGTAGTTGTCTGCCTGTGAATTATTTAAATACACAAATACACCTCTTACTTTTCATTAACTTATGTTTCCGTTTTTTTTAATGAGCAATCACGATTCAGCTTTAACAATTATGTCAAACATAAAGAGCTATTGGGAAATTTTGAAAAACAATGGATGTTAATATAGAACAAACAGAAATCTTCAATGTACTTTCAAATGCAAATATAATGATAGAATGATCACCTGTATGCTGCTCTTGTCTGAATCATTTCATTGTTATGCAATAGTTTATTGGATTAATACATTTTTCTGAATGTGTTGGAGTTTGTCTGTGCCAAGGGCATTTTAATAGACCAAGGGGAAGGGAATTACGAATCTCACAGGCCCTGAAATAATGTCCTGTCTGCATTTTATTTATTAGATGCAATTGTACATATCCCTGTGATAAATAGAAAACCTTTCATTTCATGTTAAGTTTTACATGATGATTTCATATACCAGAAGAGCAAAATTGGAGTGCTTTTTGAATGCAATTTGTCTCGGGCACAGAGTGCCTGATTATTAAATCTATTCAACATTTGGAGGTAAATTACAGTGAATATGACAGCAGGAGTTTAAGGGTGCTGCTGATATTTCTGCAGATATGTCAAGAAATAACTTTTCAGTCGATCAGTAGGAAATTTGGTGTCTGATATATTTTACAGCTTTATGTTTTATGAGTTGTGAATGCAAAAGTACCTATCAGGACTAGCTGTAGCAAAGTTATTAGCTTATTTGCTATAAACACATATACATTTCTGCTACACAGGCATGCAGAAGATACTTTCTGCCATTATTTTCTGTATTTTTCATGTTATATGCCCTACGCGCTTTGGAAAATCTATCACATGCCCCCTATTTTTTTAACATCTCTCATGCACCCTGTGCAATTAATTCCTCCTTTATGCTCACTCTTCATTGCCAATTCCTCATTGCCATTCTCCCAGTTGCTAAAGGCATGTGATATAGAGAGAGACTGCAGAAATGGAAAGAATACTCTAAATTACAAAAAAACTATTTCAAAATCCTAGTACTGTATAAACTCTTCTATAATCCCAGATGTTGCTTGCAAGGTGTTTAGCTTTTCTATGCTCGATATAAACTGGATTTTTTTATTTGCACAGGGCAATGGGGAACTTGCAGCAAGCTCTTGTGTGCTTTGAAAAGAGACTGGTGGTAGCCCATGAACTTGGAGAATCATCCAACAAAGCCCAGGCATATGGGGAGCTTGGCAGTTTACATAGCCAGCTAGGAAACTACGAACAGGCAATTTCTTGCCTTGAGCGCCAACTAAACATTGCCCGTGAGATGAAGAATCGGATACTGGAGAGTGATGCAGCCTGTGGTCTCGGTGGTGTTTACCAACAAATGGCAGAATATGAAACTTCACTACAGTACCATCAGCTTGATTTAGAAATTGCAGAGGAAACCAATAACCCTACCTGTCAGGGTCGTGCCTATGGTAACCTGGGATTGACTTATGAATCGTTGGGAAATTATGAACGAGCTGTAATGTATCAGGAGCAGCATCTGAGTATTGCTGCCCAGATGAATGACTTGGTGGCTAAAACTATTGCATACAGCAGCTTAGGGAGAACACACCATGCCTTACAGAACTACTCGCAGGCAGTCATGTATTTACAGGAAGGTATGTGCTCCTCTGCATTGATATACTGTGGTCTTAGATGTTTTCCTTCTAGCATCTGTCTTCTTCTCGCAAGATACTAATAAACTATAATGTCTGAAGCATTTTAGCATTGCTGCCATTGAAGAAACCATACAAAACACTTTCTTATTTCAAAAAATAGTGACTCATCAAATATAGCGCAGATTAGGTCCAGTTTAGAGTACTCATCACGCTGGCCTTGAATTTCCTGGAACCTTTTAGTGTAATTATGCTGTGAGAGTGCTGTAGTGCCGATTTTGTTTGTGAGGACATTTCCATGGAAATGATTTATGCCAGTTTTATGCTGAATCAGCAGTATGCGCAACTTTCCTCAATGGTCTATGCTGTTTCTGAAATACATCCTTGGAAACGCTCTGTTCTTCATTTACATAGCTCCACAACCCCATACAAAACAGCTGTTACATGAGTTACTTGCATTTATGCCAGTAATGCATAATTCAGGCTTGTCAACTCACTGTTCGGGGCTGCCTGGCCATCTTTGACCCCACGACCTGATTCCATCTGGCATCTATCACCTCTAGGACTGTCTGCAGATGATCTTTGGCCCTCCTCTTGCCAGACATCCTTCTTCCTTCTGTAGACTCCTGTATGAAAAAGGAAATGCTTTTGAGACATTGAAAATACATTGAATTAGGGAAGTTGTTGCACCAATTACAAACTTGAGTGAGACAGCCCAAGCCTGGTTTAACAGTCAGTAGAAACTGAAGACTTTATCCAAAATGTCTGAGTAGTTTTAAAGATTTCAGTTGTGTTTTCTTCTTCAACAAGAGCCTATTTAGATTCCTTTCGTTCTCTTCATTGCATCATGCTGTAAAATTCAAGTCCATGAGTGCTGTGACAGAAATGCAAGTCTTCGATTTTCTTCCATGTATAAGTTGAATTTACTCCGGCACAGTTGTGACATCCTTTAAAATCTAAAATCTATTTTCTTTTGTAATTCCTAACGCAAGTTAATTTTTTCCACTGGAATGTGGTGAATCCCTTGGTGGTGTTTCATACGGGCTTTATCTTTGTTGTTCAGGACTGAGGCTGGCAGAGCAGCTCGGCCGCAGAGAAGACGAGGCTAAAATCAGACATCGACTGGGACTTTCGCTGTGGGTCAGTAGAAATCTCGAAGAGGCACAACACCAGGTACCTGATGCTCATTTAGATGATGCAAAGACCTTGCATCAAAGATGGGTGATGACACTTAGGTGGAGGGTCCATTCAGTCAAGTGTTATATTTTTGGAAGTTCCTGTTTACCTTTCATGTCTATCTTTTTTTACTTTAAAAAAATCTGGGTAAAATTAGATCAAAAATTAATGTCTTGCATCATGTAGGGAAAAATTTAATGCTACAAAAACTCAGCAAATATTTATGCCAACTTATTTTTGCTCAGTCATATCTCATGCTCAAGGGAATTTTAAAAAGACTTAACAAATTGTATTCTGTTTATTTAATGCCAGTATTTTTATATTTTTAATGGTGCACTGGAAATGAGACAGAGGAAAAAAGCACTACAGACTACTCAGGTGCTATCTGCATATATAACTGAAAGAGGCACACAAATCTCATAAAACACACACCAATCTTTAAAACTTCAGGAAATTGAACTCATTAATAAATCAGGTGAAAATAGAAACTCCCGAGGAATAATTCTAACAAAAACTAAGAACCTTATTCATATTCCAATAATGTCTTTTTAGATTCTAGTAAGTAGTTCCTTTGGCACAGTGCAAGGTTAAGAATAGCTCATGATATTCCCCAGTGCTTATTGTTGTGTGAAGCAATCTGAATGTGCAAATAATAACTTGGCCATTGGAAATCATTTGCAAGTGCTGCAAGCAAGTAGCAATTGTATACAGCTACACAGTGTTTACTTTATATTCAGAGAGGAGTGGAGTCAGATTCCTTTATTTTAATGGGCTACAATAACATTGCAAATGCTGATCTGATTTGATGCATTGGTGCTGCAATACACTGAGTGTGGAATGTGCATTACACTGCAAGGAACCAACATACAATTCACAGGACGTGCTGTACTCTGCATGGAATAAATGTACAGCTCACAGGATGTCCAGTACAGTGTGGAAGGAATGTGCAATTCATTGTTAATGGAATGTTGCTATTCTACACTCACTAAGTTAAGCAGAGACTTGCTATTACTGAACAGAAAAGGAAAACATAATAGTGGCCAATTACAAATTACATTTTTGCACTTCCAAATAGTCTCAGCAGTGAAAGAGGTCTTGAAAAAGTATGCCTAGATGCAATGACAACTGGAGAATTAATATTAGCATAGGAGAGGCACAAAAGAAGGAAAAAAGTAATTACATAAAATATTGGAATGTAATTGAAGTTTTTTTTGTGTCAAAATAGTGAAATATGTAACTTGTAAGCAAATATTGCCTCTATTTTATGATGCATGTACAGTAACAAACATGGTGACACTGACATAGGGCATCAGATATCTTGGCTTTGGGACTCCCAAGAGTCAATGTGTGCACTGCTGAACAAATTGGGTTCTTAATTATTTAGTGAAACAAGCTTGCTTGTCTACTCCAATGAAGGCTGTTCTGACACAGAAAACACTGCATATGAGGGATTATAAAATTTATTTTTTTTTCTCATTTCAGCTTTACAGAGCCTCTGCCTTATTTGAAAATATCCGCCATGAAGCACAGCATAGCACTGATTATAAACTTTCACTATTTGACCTTCAAACGTCCTCCTACCAAGCTTTACAGCGTGTTTTGGTCAGCCTGGGTAAGCAGAGTTC
Source organism: Heterodontus francisci (assembly GCF_036365525.1). Lineage (NCBI taxonomy): Eukaryota > Metazoa > Chordata > Chondrichthyes > Heterodontiformes > Heterodontidae > Heterodontus > Heterodontus francisci. The sequence continues at coordinate 23,871,956 of NC_090393.1, forward strand.
CAGAACAGGGCAATTGTCAGAGCATATCACAGCTGTGCTGAAGGAGGGCACTATGGAGGACTTGAGCAGTGAGGCAATATGGGCAGAACTCAGAAATAGGAAGGGTGCGGTAACAATGTTGGGGCTGTACTACAGGCCTCCCAACAGCGAGCGTGAGATAGAGGTACAAATATGTAAACAGATTATGGAAAGATGTAGGAGCAACAGGGTGGTGGTGATAGGAGATTTAAATTTTCCCAACATTGACTGGGATTCACTTAGTGTTAGAGGGCCAGATGGAGCAGAATTTGTAAGGAGCATCCAGGAGGGTTTTCTAGAGCAGTATGTAAATAGTCCAACTCTGGAAGAGGCCATACTGGACCTGGTGTTGGGGAATGAGCCCGGCCAGGTGGTTGACGTTTCAGTAGGGGACTACTTTGGGAATAGTGATCACAATTCCGTAAGTTTTAGAATACTCATGGACAAAGACGAGAGTGGCCCCAAAGGAAGAGTGCTAAATTGGGGGAAGGCCAACAATACCAAAATTCGGCAGGAGCTGGGGAATGTAGATTGGGAGCAGCTGTTTGAAGGTAAATCCACATTTGATATGTGGGAGGCTTTTAAAGAGAGGTTGATTAGCGTGCAGGAGAGACATGTTCCTGTGAAAATGAGGGATAGAAATGGCAAGATTAGGGAACCATGGATGACAGGTGAAATTGTGAGACTAGCTAAGAGGAAAAAGGAAGCATGCATAAGGTCTAGGAGGCTGAAGAAAGACTAAGCTTTGAAAGAATATCGGGAATGTAGGACCAATCTGAAACGAGGAATTAAGAGGGCTAAAAGGGGTCATGAAATATCTTTAGCAAACAGGGTTAAGGAAAATCCCAAAGCCTTTTATTCATATATAAGGAGCAAGAGGGTAACTAGAGAAAGGATTGGCCCACTCAAGGACAAAGGAGGAAAGTTATGCGTGGAGTCAGAGAAAATGGGTGAGATTCTAAACGAGTACTTTGCATCGGTATTCACCGAGGAGAGGGACATGACGGATGTTGAGGTTAGGCACAGATGTTTGATTACTCTAGGTCAAGTCGGCATAAGGAGGGAGGAAGTGTTGGGTATTCTAAAAGGCATTAAGGTGGACAAGTCCCCAGGTCCGGATGGGATCTATCCCAGGTTACTGAGGGAAGCGAGAGAGGAAATAGCTGGGGCCTTAACAGATATCTTTGCAGCATCCTTAAACACGGGTGAGGTCCCGGAGGACTGGAGAATTGCTAATGTTGTCCCCTTGTTTAAGAAGGGTAGCAGGGCAAATCCAGGTAATTATAGACCGGTGAGCCTGACGTCAGTGGTAGGGAAGCTGCTGGAGAAGATACTGAGGGATAGGATCTATTCCCATTTGGAAGAAAATGGGCTTATCAGTGATAGGCAACATGGTTTTGTGCAGGGAAGGTCATGTCTTACCAACTTAATAGAATTCTTTGAGGAAGTGACAAAGTTGATTGATGAGGGAAGGGCTGTAGATGTCATATACATGGACTTCAGTAAGGCGTTTGATAAGGTTCCCCATGGTAGGCTGATGGAGAAAGTGAAGTCGCATGGGGTCCAGGGTGTACTAGCTAGATGGATAAAGAACTGGCTGGGCAACAGGAGACAGAGAGTAGTAGTGGAAGGGAGTTTCTCAAAATGGAGACGTGTGACCAGTGGTGTTCCACAGGGATCCGTGCTGGGACCACTGTTGTTTGTGATATACATAAATGATTTGGAGGAAAGTATAGGTGGTCTGATTAGCAAGTTTGCAGACGACACTAAGATTGGTGGAGTAGCAGATAGTGAAGGGGACTGTCAGAGAATACAGCAGAATATAAATAGATTGGAGAGTTGGGCAGAGAAATGGCAGATGGAGTTCAATCAGGGCAAATGCGAGGTGATGCATTTTGGAAGATCCAATTCAAGAGTGAACTATACAGTAAATGGAAAAGCCCTGGGGAAAATTGATGTACAGAGAGATTTGGGTGTTCAGGTCCATTGTTCCCTGAAGATGGCAACGCAGGTCAATAGAGTGGTCAAGAAGGCATACGTCATGCTTTCCTTCATCGGACGGGGTATTGAGTACAAGGGTTGGCAGGTCATGTTACAGTTGTATAAGACTTTGGTTCGGCCACATTTGGAATACTGCGTGCAGTACTGGTCGCCACATTACCAAAAGGATGTAGATGCTTTGGAGAGGGTGCAGAGGAGGTTCACCAGGATGTTGCCTGGTATGGAGGGCGCTAGCTATGAAGAGAGGTTGAGCAGATTAGGATTATTTTCATTAGAAAGACGGAGGTTGAGGGGGGGACCTGATTGAGGTGTACAAAATCATGAGAGGTATAGACAGGGTGGATAGCAAGAAGCTTTTTCCCAGAGTGGGGGTGTTCAATTACTAGGGGTCACGAGTTCAAAGTGAGAGGGGAAAAGTTTAGGGGGGATATGCGTGGAAAGCTCTTTACGCAGAGGGTGGTGGGTGCCTGGAACGCGTTGCCAGCGGAGGTGGTAGACGCGGGCACGATAGCGTCTTTTAAGATGTATCTAGACAGATACATGAATGGGCAGGAAGCAAAGAGATACAGACCCTTGGAAAATAGGCGACATGTTTAGATAGAGGATCTGGATCGGCGCAGGCTTGGAGGGCCGAAGGGCCTGTTCCTGTGCTGTAATTTTCTTTGTTCTTTGTTCTTTGTTCATAGTCAGAAGTTAATTTTTCCGGGCAACTTTTCTGTCCACTTCATTTTCTGCTCAGGCACAATAGCAAACAGCCAGTAAGAGGGAGGGTAGTTTATCTGTGGCCTGGCCTCTGCTCTTGTCAGTTCAGTGAGGTACTCCCTAAGATTTTCTCTTTCACCCAAAGAGGAAGTGTTGATCTGCACTGTACAGTGCAGCTGAGATTGGGAGTTACGGATCAGGTGATAAATCCACATCTCACTCTGTGACACCATGATTTTGTAACTCCAGTGTAGGATTTCTGGGAATGAACACCACTAAAACAAATTATCTGGTCATTCATTTCAATATTGTTTGTGGGACCTTGGTTTGTGCAAATTGGCTGTCATCATTGCCTTTATGGAACAATGACTACAATTCAAAAAGCAATTAATTGACAGATAAGCATCTTTGGAGGCCCTGAGATTTGTGAAAGCCACTTTGTAGATGCATGATCTTTTTTCTTTAATAGTCCATCTCACTCTGATATAGCTGCTCTGAATTAATGGAAAATGTCATATTTATGCAATATAGGATTCTCCTTTGAAGTTTAAGATAAGTACAAGGAGCTTAACTGTTGTATCTAAAATGCAATTACTGACCTGGGAGGGTTTGGATTTTAAATGGAATGGTTTCTATTCCCTGGCAATATCATTATCATCTTGATGGTCACATATAGCATATGAATTCAGCAAATAATTTTTTTTTGCAGCATTTCATGTATCTGTTCATCCAAATATAAATGGATTTGCAGTTTTTAGTTTATCGTGTTGTAGTTTTGTGATAACCAAAGTTAAAACAAGTAGTAAATCAACATAAGGTGACTGTAATTTAAGATGTTAACACGGTAATATGTAATCCAGGAACCTCAAACTGAAGATATTTAATTAATAGTAAATTTAATGGCAAATATACTTTGCCCTTACAATTACTATTAATTTTGTAGAAAATATTTATGTAGATATTCATGTATATGGAACTGAGTGAATCAGGAATGGTATAGGAACTTTTTTAACAAAAATTCTTACAGAACACAGGGATAATGGCCTCATGCTATATGAAAATAAAGTTTGATCTATTTTTAAGTTAGATGAGATATATATTTTAAATAAATAAATTGCAAGTCAAGCATCCCAACCTTCATCACCCTTTTTTGTTGTTGTATGATCATCTTGTTAGGTCGTCACGATGAGGCATTGGCAGTAGCAGAGAGGGGAAGGACAAGGGCATTTGCTGATCTCTTGGTAGAAAGGCAAACTGGACAGCAAGAATCTGATCCGTTGACTCCAGTCACCATTGACCAGATTCTGGAGGCCATCAACAATCAACGTAGTCTGGTGCTGTACTATTCGCAAGCAGCTGGATACCTCTACAGCTGGTTACTCGCACCAGGAGCAGGTATGGGAACATATTGATGTCTCACAAGTGAAATGTAATCTGATTCTTGCAACTGGAGTAGCTTTTGAGTCCACTGATGTCTCTTACACAGATTCTTGGCACTGTGACATTATCTGAAACAGCGTTTGGCAAGTCATTTATGTCTTAATTTTAAATCTGTCACTGCTGACCATTAAAAGATCCAATTTGAATGGCCTCCTTCTGTGCCAAAATGATTCTAAGACTCTATGACCCTGCACGATTCAAAGAAGGGCAGGGGAGTTCTCCACTGTCCAGGCCAATACTTATCACTTAAGCAACATCACTAAAATAGAGTAACTCTCATTGCTGTTTTTGGGGCTTGGCTGCGCTCAGATTGGCTGCCTATGTTATAAGAGTGATGGCAATTCAAAAAGTACTTAATTGGTTGTAAAATTCTTTGGGATGTTGTGAGGTTATGCAAGGCCATATAGAAATGGAAGTCTTTTCGGATGACGTAATATTGGGCCCGATTTTAACTCTGTGTAAGTGAATGAGTTTGAGTGAGTTAAAACCTTGCCCAAATGTGTCAAAACATTTTCATGTAGCTATGATAGAACTGCAACAAAAATGATTGTTCTGGCTCTTTTCCCTCTCCAAACAATAAAAATATTTTTCATGGAGATATCCTTGCTTTAATTCAGTAGTAATTTGCTTATTATTATTTATGGCATGCATAAGGATAACAGAGATTTTTAAGCACTTAACTTTCAATTCACATTTACGTGTCCAATTAACCTCAGTACAGTTAAGGTGGTCCATTGAGAGGTTGCTTTCTTTGAATGAAGAAAAAATGCAGATGGAGTGCAACAACAAATGGGCCAAAGGTGATGCAATTTAAACTAGAAAGGCAATTGGATACATCAGGATTTTCCATTCACTGTTCAACTATAACATTTTAATAGACAATGCTACACTTCATAGTCAAACGCAGGAAATGAGGTCAACTAATTCTGTGATCCATTTCCTATGTGGTGATCAGCTCAGTGGACATTCTGTAACAGATACTGACTTAGTTTTAAAGAGTGATTCCATTAATACTCATTTCAAGAAAGAGTTAACCATTTATTAAAACACTTTTGAAGCAAGAGATTGCCATCAAGATCTCGTTTAAATATTTATGTGCTAAACAGGTTTTTACCATGGCAAGCAAGATAACTTTCAAAGTGCATTATTATACAGCTTCAGTGCACATTGATTGCAGCAAGCAATGAGCCCCAGATGTGGATGTGTGAGATGGTGTTAGGTGTTACATTATTGTACTTAATCAAAATGGGGTCTGTGTTGGAAAATTTGTGCCTCAGAACAGCTCTTGGAAATAATTTTCTTTTAATTCCAAAATAGTCCAGAGGCAAGAAACAGCAGGAAAGATGCCCATATTGATTTTCTTTTACAAAAATCAATAACATTTTTAATGCCTTCTCTTTTTTGAAGTGGAATTTAACTCTTTGTAAAAGTGATAAATGTTAATAATTTACTCACCAGCACTAGCAACTAATACTTAGAGTACTGTGATGTTGAATAACAGGTTTAATACTGTGCTCCAAATGTCCCAATCAGTTGGCTTCTATTTTGTAATCGGTATTCAAAGGGTTTAGTTAAAACGCAGTCAGACAGAATTTTTGTAATGCAAAGCGAAATAAGTTACCAGAAAAGACCACTGAGGACGACAGTATAAATGGGCTTAAGAGACAATTAAATGGATTTCCAGAAAGAGAAGGGATTAAGACATATGGGGGTAGAATGTGCATGGGGGTTCTTTGGATTATTATCACAATAACTTTGGCAGAAGGTGTGTTGAAACTCTGGTGAAATAGCATAAATGGCTTTTTCCACCAGTTCTGTAGGATTTCCGCCAACGTTATGATGCCACATGAGAGGACCCCTGTGGAATTCTACCCCTTACCCTTTCTACCCCGAGAAGACAGCTAGGGACAGTAAATGTCTAGCAATGGGGACAGACTTGTTCCTAAAATGTTCATAGGTATTTCTGTGTACAGGAATATGCAGTGATTGCAGATGGATATGAGTTGTCACCTTTTTTCTGATACCTACTGTACATACATTGCCCCTGGACGAGTTGAATGGGTGAATTGCTGTTTTACCCAGCATATGCTGTACATTGTGCCATATCTGTTGCATTGGAATGCAGAGGGGGTGGGTGGGGGCAGCAGAGAATGATGTGGATCACAGTGTAGCAGTGTAGACGCTGATTCAGTATAAATGTGGTTGCTGCTCCTACCCACTGGAGACTGTCGAGGTCTGAGCACTTCATTCCTGATCTAATGAGAAAATAAGTTAGGCAACATTCTGTGTAAGATGTGGAAATTAGTTCTGCTTTAAAACTTCACACTAGAAACTGTCTGCATCAGACAATGAACTGACTTATGTAAAACAACTGCACAGAGTTCAAAATTTAATTGATACATTCAAGAGAAAATTGAAGTAATTATAGCCTGTCATAATCTGATTCATTTTATGTTTGCAAAACTCAACCAAAATCAGAGTAATTCCTTAAAATTCCCTTTGCACTGAAACATGCCTCCTGTAAGTGGTTCTGTTCTCTAATATCCAATTATAGTTCTGCAGAATGTAATAGAAACCACTCTTTCTTAATGTGTATTTGCTATTTTATATGTTTTTTTCCTATGCTGTTCACCAGGCCCTTGGCCAGTGTTGGCCTGTGAATAGCCAGGTGCGTGAAAGCAGCCCTGGAGTAGGATTAGTACCTCTTCCAAATTTCCCTGGGTGAGGCTGGCATCATTGCTCAGTGGTTCCATCTGTTGGCACAATTGAAATTGCAGGTTTACCACAGTGATAGGCTGCAATGCGCAGTAGTGTCAGGTTCAAACTTCTCAATGGAAATGTATCTCCTAGGGCAGGAAAGTTGTCCCTTCTATCCAATCCCTACTATCAAGATTACTTTTCTCCTCTCTGTGATCTGCATTAAGATTCCATTCTGATTGATGAGATGAATATCTCCTCTCTTTGTCAATTGTGTCATGAAGACCCCCACCTGCCAAGATTGAGACATATTAATTTCGTCATATGAACATTAATTTTAAGCTGTTGCTGGAGTGAGGAAATGACTTGTTTAAAGAGATCACCAGACATTTGGCTGGAGGACATTTGCCTACTAAGAGCCAGTGCTTGGAGAGACAAAGCAACTACTCCCTGGTCCAGTTAACCCAAATCAATTTTGATCGTTAGACATTGAAGGCTCACATTCCAGGGTCTGCTAAGATGATAGTATCAACAAATGCAGGAGTGGTTAAACCAGCTGGTCACATGACGAACTAGCTGGCCCAGGATTTTTTTGAACTAGACACAGGACAGTTTGGAGACAGACTGCAAATTGCAACGGAACCTGGAACAAGAGAGCCTCTCTCCTGGCTGGCTCTCTCTCTCTCTCTCTTTCTCACAAACCTCCAGACCCACTGAAGTCACTTAAACCTCAAGAGAGAGAAGATTCCTACATCGAAACAAAGCATGCACTGGGCCCCAGCGAACAGCAAGACTTACCGGAAACCAAAGACTCCACATTGAACTCAAAGTTCTGTAAATAATTACCAGATATTGCCTCAAACTTTTCGCCTTTATTCCTTCTACTTTTTCTGTCTCTATCTCAGTGTCTGTTTGTTGCGTATGCATGTTAGTATGGTTGCGTTGCGTACTCATAGTCGTTAGCCGAATTAGAGTTTAAGATTAATAAACTTCCACCTTTCTTGTTTAAATCTAAGACAACCTGTCTGATTTGATTTCTTTTCCTTACAATTGGAAAGCAGTGAACAAGGATTCACTGAGGGGGAGTTAAAAATAGTGTTTTTATAAATTAAACCCTGTTACGGTTAAACCAGGCAAAGGCTGAGAGAGAACCCCTAGACTCCTTCTCACCTGGTTGTAACAATTGTAAGTATTCAATATGAAACGAGTTTGAATAGGCTCAACCCAGTGCCTCATGGATTTGGCCCATACCATGAAACTCCCCCTAGGTTTAGCACAAATTGGCCCCAAAATTCCACTTTGTTTTTAGCGCTTCAGAAAACTCAATTGCGGTGGAAACTGTTTCTGCTGGTTTCCTGCATGAAAAATAAAATACATAAATTTCCACCTCTTGAGCCCTCATGCACTTAATTAATATATATTAAAATGAGGGCCACTGGTGCTATAGCCCTGAATTTCCTATATTTACACTGACAGTGCACAGGGGGTTGGTTAGATTGAGAAATGTGAGGCACAGCTGTTTTCAGGATCAGCTGAGACTAGCTGAAGTAAGGAGTTTTTGAGCCTGATGACTGGTGAAAGTTTGAATTACTGCAGTTGGGAACAACCTTTTGGAGCAATTTATTTTTTTGGCATTGAGCCTAGACAGTCTTGAACTTGTTTCTGACTGCTTATGGGAGTGTGAGACTACCGAGAGATTTTGATATCCCCTCCTCCATTCCCCACTCACATATACAGTGAAAGCCTCTCAGGAGTAGGGATGGCATTCCTTATGGGTATATATTTGTAGGCAATTATATAGAGGAAGAGGTACATGAGAGCATGGAGAAAAGGAAGATGAGGCATATTTAAGCAGGATAAACCTCAAAAGACATTGTCTTTCTTGAATATACAACTGACAGAGGTCCTATGAAAACCTTGGGGAGGAGATGTGAATCAGAAATGTGCACTTGCCAAAAAGGCAATAGTGGAACTGCAAAAGGACGTGCAGTCACAGTAATCTAACCAAAGTGCTCTGTCTGTGACAATGAATGTGATGAGCACATTCAACTTAGTGGAACAGGGCCATTTCAGGAAAGCATGAGGGATCTGTGTCATATCGGCCAGAGCGCCATTCGTACATGTATTTATTAGGTGACTGACACTTTTTCGGACAGCTGGAGAATTCACCCATTTTAGAGAAGCAGAAATGATAAATGGCCATCCAATTTTATGGGTTTACTGGACTGCATTCATGTTGCTTTGAAAGCTCCTACATTTAAGCCCTCAACCTCCTCTGCAGAAATTACTTCCACTCCCTCAATGTCCAGATTGTGTGTGACAACTTGCAGAGAACCTTTCACATCAATGAGAAATTTGTTGGAAGTTGCCCTTACCCATTCATCCGTCAGAATTTGGCCCTCTTGAACTCTTCAGGGCGTAAAATCATGTCAAGAGATGACCTTTCTGTGACACAGCATACCCCAGCTCGGTGATGCAAGGGCAACATAGCAAAACTTACCATTGAAGTCTTATCTTTTGTTTAACAGTATACTCCTCTTGTCACCAATAACTTAAATCCTCCTTTGCTTTCACTAAAATTGTTTGCCCTGTTTTCCTTTTTGGCTATGCCTTTGCTCCTTCTTCCGCTGTCTATAACAGGTCATCCAGTGGAAGACATTATTGGAAAGGGAGACAAAATCACTCATGAGCAATCCAGTGCAACTGCCTGAGAGTTAACTCAGCTAAACACTTTCCGATTTACATGCTGCAATCTTTAGCCAGGCTTTGCTTTTCAAGGCTGCACTCTAGCATCCTAGCACAGTACTTAATATTATAAAGGATTTTTGCTAGAGCACCAGCCCAACAAATTTGGCAGATTCAGCTCTGCAGAGGTTTGGCAATGCAAATCCCAACTCATTGGCACAAATCCAGTGCAAATGCCACGTGGAACTTTGGGGCCATTAATACTAAATTGGCAATCTCACTCAAAGAAGCTACAGGATGCTGGTGTTGAAGTTGGTCCTTTCTGTACGATATGCTTTGTTGTGTCTTATTCCAAAAATCCAACCAGGCAATGGAAGTTTTGTTTCAAACATTTTATTGGGTAGCATGAACATAGATTTTCATACAAGTCCTTTCAAGTTGCAATAGTTTGAGAATTTGAATTTAGTTTTAAAAATCTGGAAGTAAAAGAGTATCAGCAAAAGTAACCATGAAGCTATCGGATTGTTGTAAAAAGTCAACTGGTTCACTAATGTCCTTTAGGCAAGGCAACTTGCTGTCCTTACACAGTCTGGCCGATATGTGACTCCAGTCCTCTCATAGAATCATAGAATAGTATAGCAAAGAAGTAGGCTGTTCCCACTGAGTCTTCATCGGGTCTTTGGAAGAACAATCCAGTCAGTCTCACTCCCCTGCTCTTTACCCATATCCTGCAATTTTTTCTCCTCCCAGTATTTGGTTGACACACAAATGCCCTCTGAAGTCGCCTAGCAAGCTACTCAGTTATATCAGATATGGGCAATAAATGCCAGCCTTACCAACAATGCCCACCTCCCAAGAATGAATTTTAAAAAATTGATGCAGTGGGGGAGTGTGCTGTTCTGGGGTTGGAGCTGGGGGACATTTTTAAGGAGGAAGAGTCTTTAGCGCCATGATTTTTTTCTGTGATTGTACTATAGTAACCTGGGAGGGCTGTGTGAAAATCTCTGTTTGTGCAAATCCATGCTACTGAATGAAATGCTTCAACCAATACTCAGTATTTTTAGCCATTAATCAACAACAGCTTAGGGTAGGATAAGGCAGAAAAGGAAAGCTTATGTCAGCCACGGAGAACTCAATATTATAGAAAGCTGAGAGAAGTATAGAAATTGAAGGGGTGAAATCAAAAAGGAGATTAGGAAAACAGAGAGAGGGCATGAAAGAATATTGGCAATAAAATCAAGGAGAACCCAAAAATGTTTTATCAATACATTGCGAGTAAGAGGATAACTAAGGAAAGAGTAGGGCCCATAAAAGAGCAAAAAGGTAACCTATGTGTGGAGGCGGAAGATGTGGATATGGTTCTTAATGAATACCGTTATGAAAGTGCTTCCATTTTAAAAAATATTTTTGAGTACTCCTGTTTAAAATTTGTGGAAATTAATTTATTTGAAAGACTGAAGAGATTCCATAGATGCTACACTTTGTTTTGTTTTTAAAAGGTCACCAGAAGGACTTAGGACTTTGTTTAAAAATAAGACCTTGCTGGTAGTCACATATCTTAAGCTAAGTGAACAGCAGGAGCCTTGATGACTATGGGAGCTGTTTACAGAGAAGTGACATGCACAGATTTATGGTGGTCAAGAGTTGGTTTCGTTCTTGGATATTGTTTTGAGTCAGTTGGGGTAAGCCTGCTAAGAGAGAAGCCATAAGCTCATCCTTTTTCCACCTCTTTGAGAAACCCTGAGAATCCAGTGTGATAGCTGAAACCCCTGATGCAGTGATTCTCCTGGAAAGCCTGCCAGTCTTCCTGACTTCTTGACGTCGCCTGAAATGGACTGCTCCAAAAAGGTCCCAGTGACAGCTGTCTACGCGTACTTGGACGCCAGAATAAAGGACCTGCTGGGACATCTCATATCTTATCCTTTTTTTCTTCAAGAATTAACAAGTATTTGGCCAAAGTATTTTTTGTCCTTTTTGTAAAGAGATCTCTGCAGAGAAAACTTCTTTATTTCTTCTTTAACCAGTCTGTGTGTGTGCATGTATGTTGGATTAATTTAGAAGGGAACTTTCATATTTCAACCTGTGTGTTAATAAGCTTTGCATCTTTATTGAATAAGTCTTGTTTTATAATAAATTAATAATTTTGTTGTTTATTAAAGAAACCTGGTTGTTGGATTTTATTCTGAAACTAAAATAGATAAAGTATGTAATTGGTTATATCGGTAACTGGATAAAACATTTAAATAAATGTTATGACCTGTGGAGAAGTGGAACTAGAGAAAGACAGTGCACTCCTCCAGCCTCGGTCATAACAATACTTTGCGTCTGTCTTCACAAAAGAAGGGGACGGTGCTGACATTGTAGTTAAGGAGGAGGAGTGTGAAGTCTTGGATGTGATAAACTTAGGGAGAGAAGAAGTATTAAGGGGATTAGCATTAAGGAGATTAAAGCGTAGAATAAAAGAGCTGGGGAGGTTATGCTGGAAATATATATAACATTAGTTTTGCCACAACTTGAGTACTATGTGCAGTTCTAGTCACCTCATTATAGAAAGGATGTAATTGCATTAGACTGGGTACAGAGGAGATTTACGGGGATGTTGCCAGGACTAGGAAATTTCAGCTATGACTAAAGATTGGATAGGCTAGAGTTGTTCTCCTTGGAATAGAGGAGGCTGAGGGGAGATTTGATTGAGATGTACAAAATTGTGAGGAGCCTGGATAGAGTGGATGGGAAGGGCCTATTTACTTTAGCAGAGAGGTCAGTGACTAGGGGGCATAGATTTAACATAATTGGTAGAAGGGTTATAGGGGAGACGAGGAAAAACCTTTTCGCCCATAGTGTGGTGGGGGTCTGGAACTCACTACCTGTAAAGGTGATCTCATTTAAAAGGTGCCTGGATGTGCACCTGAAGTGCCATAACTTGCAGGGCTATGGACGAAATGCTGTAAAGTGGGATTAGGCTGTGTGGCTATTTTTTTTTCCCAGCTGCGCAGGCACAATGGGCCAAGTGGCTTCTTCTGGTGCTGTAAACTTTCTATGATTCTAACTGTTTTTTCTGTGCCGTTTTCAATGATCAAACTTCTCAGCCACAATTAAAATTGGATTGTCCTGGTTCAAACCAAATGAAATGGCTCGTCTTATCTCAGCCAGGGATGTGGGAAAACATGAAAAATATTTCCTTTTGGTGATTTAATTTGGTACAGAGTACAGTTTCTGATTCCAAGGTTCCTTCTTTGGAAGAGATCTTGATGGTGAGGTGCCTTCTTCTGAAGGGGACTTTATAGTGAGATTGGCTCCTTTATAGGCATCTTGTTGATGAGGCCTCTGTGTAAATCAGTTGTGTGTGAAGTAATGTCAGTCATTTAGATTTTCAGAAAAAATGAGCAACCGTATGGCTACGTGTCCAAAACAAAAAGCAAGTGTAACCATTAAGTGTTCACATTTTCCCAAGTGAATCCAGGATGGTGTGTTGCCTTCCTGGTGCCAGGATCAAGGATGTCACTGAGCGGCTGCAGAGCATCCTGAAGGGGGAGGGTGAACAGCCAGCAGTTGTGGTCCACATCGGAACCAACGATATAGGTAGAAAGAGGGATGTGGTCCTGCAGTCAGAATTTAGGGAGCTAGGTAAGAAATTAGCAAGCAGGACCTCAAAAGTAGTAATCTCCAGATTACTTCCAGTGCCAGGCGCAAGTGAGTATAGAACTAGAAGGATAAGACAGATGTCTGCATGACTGGAAAGATGATGCAGGAGGGAGGGCTTTAGATTCCTGGGACATTGGGACCGGCTCTGGGGGAGGTGGGACCTGTACAGGCCGGATGGGTTGCACCTGAACCGAGCCGGGACTGAGTTCCTTGCAGGACATTTTGCTAGTGCTATTGGAGGGAAGGTTTAAACTAGTTTTGCAGGGGGATGGGGACCTGAGGGTATACTCAGTTCTGACAAAATCAGAAATGAAAATGGAAGGCAGAAAATTAATGGATGAGTCTCGAAGACAGAGGAAACAAAGGTTAGAAAATAAAAAAAAGTTTGGCAGTGCTCAAGGGTATCTATTTCAATGCAAGGAGTATAGCAAATAAAGCAGATGAGCTGAGGGCACAGATAGACACATGGCAGTATGATATCATAGGCATTACAGAAACATGGCTTAAGGAGGGACAGGAATGGCAGCTCAATGTTCCTGGTTACAGGGTTTTCAGACATGATAGGGAGGGGGATAAGAAAGGAGGGGGAGTGGCAATTTTGGTCAAGGAAACTATTACAGCTGTGAGGAGGGATGATATGTTGGAAGGTTCATCAAATGAGGTCATATGGATTGAGCTAAGGAGCAAAAAAGGGGCAATCACACCGTTGGGAGTGTACTATAGACCCCCAAACAGTCAGAGGGCGATAGAAGAACAGATATGTAGGCAAATCTCTGAGAGGTGCAAGAACAATAGTAGGGGATTTTAACTACCCCAATATTAACTGGGATAGTTTTAGTGTGAAAGGAATTGAGGGAGCAGAATTCTTGAAGTGCTTTCAGGAGAACTTTTTTGCCCAGTATGTAGCAAGCCCAACAAGAGACGGCACAGTTTTAGACTTTGTTTAAGCAAATGAAGATGGGCAGGTGGAAGGAGTGGCAGTGGGAGAGCATTTTGGTGGTATTGATCATAATTCAGTCAGTTTTAACATAATTATGAAAAAGGACAGAGATAGAACAGGAGTGCGAGTTCTCAATTGGGGCAAGGTCAATTTTACTAAACTGAGGAGTGATTTAGCAAAAGTGGACTGGAAACAGCTACTTGAAGATAAATCAGTGTCAGAACAGTGGGAGGCATTCAAAGGGGAAATTCAAGGAGTTCAGAGTGAACATGTTCCCACAAAGAAAAAGGGTGAGACGGCCAAATCTAGAGCCTCTTGGATGTTAAGGAGCCTACCGGGTAAGATAAGGCAGAAAGGAAAGCTTATGTTCAACACCAAGAACTCAATACTACAGAAAGCCGAGAGGAGTACAGAAAGTGGAGGGGTGAAATCAGAAAGGAAATTAGGAAAGCAAAGAGAGGGCATGAAAGAATATTGGCAAGCAAAATCAAGGTGAACCCAAAGATGTTTTATCAATACATTAGAAGTAAGAGGATAACTAAGGAGAGAATAGGGCCCATAAAAGACGAAAAAGGTAACCTATGTGTAGGGGCGGATGATGTTGGTATGATTCTTAATGGTTACTTTGTGTCCGTCTTCACAAAAGAGGGGGACGATGCAGATATTGTAGTTAAGGAAGAGGAGTGTGAAATACTGGATGTGATAAACATAGGGAGAGAGGAAGTATTAGTGGGATTAGCCTCCTTGAAACTTGATAAATCACCAGGGCCAGATGAAATGTACCCTAAGAAGCAAGAGAAGAAATAGCAGAAGGTCTGACCATCATTTTCCAATCCTCACTGGATACAGGTGTGGTGCCGGAGGATTGGAGAACTGCTAACGTTGTATCTCTGTTTAAAAAGGGAGTGAAGGATAGACCGAATAATTACAGGCCAGTCAGTCTGACCTCAGTAGTGGGCAAATTATTGGAATCTATTCTGAGAGACAGGATAAACTATCACTTAGAAAGGCACAGGTTAATCAAGGATAATCAGCATGAATTTGTTAAGGGAAGATCTTGTTTGACCAACTTGATTGAATTTTCTGAAGAAGTAACAAAGAAGATAGATGAGGGTAGTGCAGTTAATGTGGTCTACATGCATTTTAGCTAGGCTTTTGACAAGGTCCCACCTGGCAGACTCGTTAAAAAAAAAATCCCATGGGATCCAGGGAAATGCAGCAAGATGGATACAAAATTGGCTCAGTGGCAGGAAACAAAGTGTAATTGTTGACAGGTGTTTTAGCGACTAGAGGGCTGTTTCCAGTGGCGTTCTGCAGGACTCAGTACTGGGTCCCCTGCATTTTGTGGTATATATTAACGATTTGGACATTAATGAAGGGGCATGATCAAGAACAAAGGTTGGCCGTGTGGTAGATAGCGAGGAGGATAGCTGTAGTCTGCAGGAAGATATTGATGGTCTGGTCAGATGGGCAGAATTCAACTTGGAGAAGTGTGAGGTGATGTATTTGGGGAGGTGAAACAAGGCAAAGGAATACATAATTAATGGGAAAATACTGAGAAGTGTAGAGGAAGTAAGGGACCTTGTAGTGAATGTCCACAGATCCCTGTACGTGGCAGGACAGATCGATAAGGTGGTTGAGAAGGCATATGGAATCCTTTCCTTTACTAGACGAGGTATAGAATACAAGAGCAGGGAGGTTATGCTGGAACTGTATAACTCATTGGTCAGGCCACAACATGAGTACTGTGTGCAGTTCTGGTCACCTGATTACTGAAAGGATGTAATTGCAGGGGAGACGGTACAGAGGAAATTTACGAGGATGTTGCAAGGACTGGAAAAATACAGCTATGAGGAAAGGTGGATAGGCTGGGGTTGTTCTCCTTGGAACAGAGAAGGCTGAGGGGAGATCTGATTGAAATGTACAAAATTTTGAGGGGCCTGGATAGAGTGGAGGTGAAGGGTCTATTCACCATAGCAGAGAGGTCAGTGATGAGGGGGCATAGATTTAAAGTGATTGGTAGAAAAATTAGACGGGACATGAGGAAAAACTTTTCACCCAGAGGATGGTGGGGGTCTGGAACTCACCGCCTGAAAAGGTAGTTGAGGCAGAAACCTTCAAATCATTTAAATGCAGTCTGGATATGCACCTCAAGTGCTGTAATCTGCAGGGCTACGGACCAAATGCTCGAAGGTGGGATTCGAATAGGTGGATCGTTTTTTGGCTGGCACAGACACGATGGGCCAGTTGGCCTCTTTCTGTGCCTTAAACTTTCTATGATTTATATGATTCTGTTGGTGCATGTTCCCAAACACTTGAACTGAAGGAGTCTAAGGCTGCATGCTATTGCCAGTGTAATTAGTGATTCCAGCTTTCTGATGCCTGCAGTAATACTGCACATGTCTTCCTGTCTCTTGGTCTTCTTGCAGGAATATTAAAGTTTCACGAGTGCTATTTGGGTGATGGTCTGGCAGAAAACAGCAATGATTTTAATGAAACCAGCAGCATCAACCTACAGGCATCCACTTTCTCTACTCTCGAGCAGTATGTGACCAATGTTCGAGAAGCACTTGGCGTTGACTCCTACTATAGCAGGTAAATTTCCATTTCTTTAAAGAGTAATTATTGATTTTAATATCCTCTCTGTGTTTAAAATGTCATTCTTGTTTTGCTTCTTATGGAAACAGATTGAAGATTATAGACAGACACAACGTGCTTTATTATGGACTGAGATTGTGTTTGAGATCATTAAAATTAGTGAGTGACAGGCCTTTGCAGTTACTGCTGTAATGCATTGTAACACTGACACTTGATTCAGTCTTTATACTTTTCTGCCATATGTTATGGTTTGTTTGATTTTCTCTTTCATGAAGTATTAAATGCAGAAGCACAGTAAAAACTGAAGAGTAGAGGAGTGAAAAGAAAATCTGTTTGTTTATCCATTTCACCCTGCAGTTTAGGTCCATAAACAGTCCCCATAGCTGAACTTCCCCATTCCTCCTTCTGCATTCTTCCAGAAGCCTTACTATGCTGTGTTTGAAATATGATCCTTCCTACTAAATCAGATAAACAAAAGTCATATTTTGGTTGAATATATTAAAGGCACAGACACGATGATTTGTACTTTTCACAGAAAAACAGATGAAATTTTGAAATACAATCCCCCAAATACTGGGTAAAATTGTGGAAAATCCTTTACTCATGTAAGAAAAAAATTAATTTATTTAACCACCATGAACTAATAGGCCTAATTATAAATGGACATATTGTGGAATTTGATCCCCAAAATGCAGGTAAAAATCCCAGAATCCCATGTAACAGAAATGGAATTTGATCACTGAAAAGGAAGTCTTGTCAAAGAGTTTCTGTTAATTAATACCTCATTATAGTCCATTACAAACAAAATGGTGCAGATATCTTAATGGTTTGTATGTGTATGGTTTGGAATGTGTTTGGAAATACTTGCCATCATCCTTGTCTGTCTTAGAGCAACCCAGCCAGCCAGCCCACTTACCATGTATTTCCATTATACCTTTCTCCTTTACTGTTTAGCCCAAGATGCTCTCATTCTATCTTCTCTGAGTACTCCTTGTTTCATGAACTTGTCCACGAATCCTCAGTGCTTATATCATATCTTGTCTACCTGCCCTAAGTATATCATACTCTGTCAATTCTGGCGAGTCATACAACTAGGGCGGTAGAGAGGGCTTTAAAGAAAATTGTGCGGGCGAGGGATCAAATGAGAGAAGATATGATAAATTAAAGAGGGAGGACAAGGCAGGAGAGCAAAGTAACAATAAGGAAAATAATAATCAGAGCAAGGCAGGAAGGGACAGAATGTACAAAATTAAGAATGTCCAAGCAGCTAAGGGTAGTGGTTGCATCAATAGTAAAAAGACAGAACTAAAAGCTCTGTATTTAAATGCGCGTAGCATTCGGAACATAAGAACTAGGAGCAGGAGTAGGCAATTCAGCCCCTCGAGCCTACTCCGCCATTCAGTACGATCATGGCTGATCTCATCTTGGCCTCAACTCCACTTTCCTGCTCGTTCTCCATAACCCTTCAACCCGTTACTAATTAAAAATCTGTCTATCTCCTCCTTAAATTTACCCAATGTCCTGGCATCCACCGCACAGATTCACGACCCTTTGAGAGAAGTAATTTCTCCTCATCTTTTTTTAAAATCTGCTACCCCTTATCCTAAAACTATGACCTCTCGTTCTAGATTGCCCCACAAGAGGAAACATCTCTATGTCTACTTTGTCAATCCCTTTAATCATCTTATATACCTCAATTAGATCTCCTCTCATTCTTCTAAACTCCAGAGAGTAAAGGCCTAAACTGCTCAATCTCTCTTCATAAGACAAGCCCCCCATCTCTGGAATCAATCTAGTGAACCTCCTCTGAACTGCCTCCAATGCAACTACATCCTTTCTCAAGTAAGGGGACCAAAACTGTACGCAATACTCCAGGTGCAGTCTCACCAATGCCTTGTACAGTTGCAGCAACACTTCCCTACTTTTATACTCTCTTCCTTTAGCAATAAATGCCAAAATTCCATTTGCCTTCCTTATCACTGCTGTACCTGCAAACTAGTTTTCTGCGATTCATGCACGAGGACACCCAGATCCCTCTGCACCGAAGCACTCTGAAGTTTCTCTCCATTTAGATAATAATTTGTCTTTCTATTCTTCCGACCAAAATGGATAACCTCACACTTATCCACGTTAAACTCCATCTGCCAAATTTTGGCCCATTCACCTAATCTATCCATATCCATTTGTAAATCTCTTATTTCTTTATTGCAACTTACTGTCCCACGTATTTTAGTGTCATCTGCAAATTTGGCTGTAGTACCTTCTATCCCTCCATCCAAGTCATTAATATAGATTGTAAATAGTTGGGGCCCGAGGACCGAACCCTGTGGTACCCCACATCTTGCCAACCAGAAAAAGACCCATTTATCCCGACTCTCTGTTTTCTGTTGGTTAGCCAATCCTCTATCCAATCCAATAAATTTCCCCTAACCCCATGTGAACTTACCTTGTGTACTAATCTTTTGTGCAGCACCTTATCAAATGCCTTCTGGAAGTCCAGATAAACTACATCTATAGGATCCCCGTTATCCACTTTGCTTGTTACATCTTCGAAGAACTCTAGCAAATTAGTCAAACACAATTTACCCTTCATAAAACCATGCTGACTCTGATGGATTGCATTTTGACTTTCTAAATGTTCTGTTATTACTTCCTTAATAATGGATTCTAACAATTTCCCAACGACAGATGTTAAACTAACTGGTCTATAGTTCCCTACTTTCTGCCTCCCTCCCTTTTTGAATAAGGGCGTTACATTAGCTTTTTTCCAATCCACTGGAACCTTTCCCGTATCCAGAGAATTTTGGAATATTATAATCAATGGATCCACTATCTCCACTGCCACTTCCTTAACAAAACAAATGAATTTATACCTCATGTAGAAATTAATATGTATGATCTGATAGCCGTTACATAGACATGGCTGCAAGATGACAAAGGCTGGGACCTGAATATTCCAGGGTACATGACATTTCGGAAGGACAGGAAACTAGGAAAAGGTGGAGGGGTAGCTCTTTTAATTAAGGATGACATTAATACCGTAGAAAGAGGTGGCAGTTCTAAAAATCAAGATGCAGAATCAATTTGGGTAGAGATAAGAAATAGCAAAGGTAGGAAGTCACTTGTTGAGTAGTTTATAGGCCCCCTGACTGTAAACACACTGTAGGATGGGGTATACAGGAAGAAATAATGGGTGCTTGTGAGAAAGGTACAGCAATAATCCTGGGTGATTTTAATCTACAGATAGATTGGAAGAATCAGATTGACGAAAGTAGGCTGGACGATGAGTTCATGGAGTGTTTGCAGCACAGTTTCTTAGAGCAGCACGTTCAAGAGCCAACCAGAGAGCAAGCAACTCTAGATCTGGTAATGTGTAACGAGACAGGATTAATTAATGACCTCATAGTAAAGGCGCTCCTAGGTAGCAGTGATCACAACATTATTGAATTTCGCATTCAATTTGTTGGTGAGAAGTGTGGATCTAAGACTAGTGTTTTAAACTTAAACAAGGGTTTGAGAACAGAGCTGGCTAAAGCAAACTGCGAAATTAGGGATTAGAGATGCAGTGGCAGACATTTGAAGAGATATTTCATAGCACTCAGCAAAGATACATTCCAGTGAGAAAGAAAGACTCTGGGGAAGGACATGTCGTGGCTAACGAAGGAAGTTAAAGATCGAATAAAATGGAAAGAAAAAGCTTACAATTCAGTGAAGAGTAGTGGCAGGTCATAAGATTGGACAGAATATAAAAAACAGCAAAGAATGACAAAAAGAATAATGAGAGAGAAATTATAGTATGAGAGAAAGCTAGCTAGAAGTACAAAAATGGATAGTAAGAGTTTCTTCAGGTATTTAAAAAGGAACAGTTAGTAAAGTGTGTTGTTCCTCTAGAGAGTGAGTCTGGGGAATTAATTATGGAAAATAAGGAAATGGCAGAGGAAATGAACAGATTTTTTGCATCTGTCTTCACTGCAGAGGACACAAATAACATCCCACAAATAATTGTGAATCAAGAGTTCAAAGGGAGGAACCTGCCCACTTTAGCTGGAAAAATAGAAAAGCAACCTGTTATCTAAATGGAGAGAGATTGCAGAACTCTGAGATGCAGAGGGATTTGGTGTCCTAGTACACAAAACACAAAAAGTTAGTATGCAGGCACAGCAAGTGATTAAGAAGACAAATGCAATGTTGTAATTTTTTGCAAGGTGAATGGATTATATTCATGGAGTTATATAGAGGGTTATCTTATGAGGAAAGGTTGGACAGGTTGGGTCTGTATTCGTTGGACTTTAGAAGGATGAGAGGTGATCTTATTGAAACATAGAAGATCCTGAAGGAACTTGACAGGGTGGATGTTGAAAGGAAGAAACTGATAAAGAAAGGGAAAAGCGATTATGAATGCAAGCTGGCTAGAAACATAAAAGTGGACTGTAAAAACATTTTTAGGTATGTGAAAAGGAAACGATTAGCGAGGACGAATATGGGTCCATTGCAGGAGGAGATAGGAAAGTTTGTGGTGGAGAATGAGGAAACGGCGGAGAGACTAACAATTACTTTGTGTCTGTCTTCACGGAGGAAGACACAGAAAATCTCCCAGAAATAAAAGAGAACCAAGGGACTTGTAAAAATGAGGAACTGAAAGTAATTAGTATCAATAAAGAGGTAGTACTTGAAAAATTAATTAGATTGAAAGTTGATAAATCCCCTGGACCAGATGCGCTACATCCCACAGTATTGAAGGATGTGGCTATAGAGATAGTGGATGCATTGGTGGTTATCTTTCAAAATTCTATAGATTCTGGAAGAGTTCCTGCAAACTGGAAAGTAGTAAATGTAACCCCACTATTTAGGAAGGGTGTGAGAGAGAAAACGGAGAACTACAGACCTGTTTGCTTGACATCAGTAGTAGGGAAAATGTTAGAATCAATTATAAAGGATGAGATAACTGGACACTTGGAAAATAATGATATGATTGGGCAGTCAACATGGATTTGTGAAGGGGGTTGGAGTGTTTTGAGGATGTTACTTGTAGGATAGATAAAGGAGATCCAGTGGATGTGGTGTATTTGGATTTTCAGAAGGCTTTTGATAAGGTCCCACACAGGAAGTTAGTAAATAAAATTGGAGCACATGGGACTGGGGGGAAATATACTGCAATGGATTGAGAATTGGTTAACCAACAGAAAGCAGAGAGTAGGAATAAATGGGTCATTCTTAGGATGGTAGGCTGTTACCAGTGGGGTACTGCAAAGATCAGTGTTTGGGCCACAGCTGTTCACAATCTATATGAATGATTTAGATATGGGGACCAATGTAATATTTCTAAATTTGCTGATGACACAAAACTAAGAGGGAATATAAGTTGTGAAGAGGATGCTAGGATGCTTCAAGGGGATTTGGGCAGGTTAAGTGAATGGGCAGGAACAGATGGCAGATGGAGTATAATGTGACTAAGTCTGAAGTGATCCACTTTTGTAGACAAAACAGAAAGGCAGTGTATTTCTTAAATGATGAGAGGTTGGGAAGTGTTGATGTCCAAAGAGACCTGGGTGTCCTTGTTCATGATTCATTAAAAGCTAGTATGCAGCTGCAGCAAGCAATTAAGAAAGCAAATGGTATGTTGGCCTTCATTGTAAGGGGATTTGAGTACAGGGGTAAAGATGTATTGCTTCAATTGTATAAGGCCTTGGTGAGACTGCACCTGGAGTATTAATGTACAGTTTTGGTCTTTATCTAAGGAAGGATATACTTACCATAGAGGGAGTGCTATGGCGGTTCACCAGACTAATCCCTGGGATGGCGGGATTGTCTAATGAGGAGAGATTGAGGAAACTGGGCCTGTATTCTCGAGTTTCAAAGAATATGAGGTGATTTTGTTGAAACTTACAAAATTCTTACAGGCGTGACAAGAGATGTGAATAGGATGTTTCCTCTGGCCAGTCAGTCTAGAACAAGGGTACACAGTCTCAGAATAAGGGGAGGCCATTTAAGACTGGGATAAGGAGGAATTTCTTTACTCAAAGGGTGGTGAATCTCTGGAATTCTGTACCCCGGAGGGCTGTGGAAGCTTAATTATTGAGCATGTTCATGACAGAAATCGATAGGTTTCTGGATACTAATGACATCAAGGGATATGGAGTAGTGGGGAAAATGGCGTAGAGGTAGATGATCAGCCATGATCTGTTTGAATGGCGGAGCAGGCTCGACAGGCTGAATGGCCTACTTCTGCTCCTATTTCCTATGTTCCTATGATTCCTATAGATGTTTCCCCTTGTGGGAGAGACTAAAACTAGGGGCACAGTTTAAAAATAAGGGGTCTCCCATTTAAGACAGAGATTACGAAAAAATTTTCCCCTCAAAGGGTCGTGAGTCTGTGGGACTCTCTTCCCCGGAGAGTGGTGGATGCAAGGTAATTGAATATTTTTAAGGCAGAGATAGACAGATTCTTGACATATAAGGGGTTAACGGGGGTAGGCAGGAAAGTGGAGTTGTGTCCATAGCCATGATCTTATGGAATGGCAGAGCAGGATTGAAGGGCCGAATAGCCTACTCTTGCTGCTAGTTCATACGTTCGTACTTATGTTTGTATGCACCCATGCCTGTTGTCCAACTCCCTCCAGTTACCTGCAGGGATAGGCACCAACATGTTGTGCCACAGACATTTGACAAAATTATTGACTCAGCCATGGACATGGGGCAATAAAGCTGTATATAAAGTGTATAGCCAATCTAATGCCATCAAAACACATTTCTCCCTGTAAATAAAGTAGCTAAGCATACAAACATCAATGGAGAGCTAAACAACTGTATTAGTTAGCTAGCAAGCAAAACATTTGCTCACCAAAGCTAATGATAAAATTGGATAAACACAATTACAAATAAAGAGCGCCCTCCAATTCCTCCAATATAGCAATTCTCTTAAATTCACTTATGTCTATAACTGTCACTTACTGTCAATTCTGATTCAGCTCTTACAAGATAATTATTAACAAAAAGCTTTTCTGCAAAAGGTTGAACAGTTGTTACTGCATGTATTATTCAATTACAAAATGTTTAGTCACTATCTGTACGATTGTACTCCACACTAACCAATTTATGTCCAAGCCAAATCTGTTGCCTGTTAGCAAAGGTACATTTTTAACATAATGTAATTATATGATACAGACAACTTTCAAATGACATTGGCCACTCAGGTTACCTGCCCTCAAACTGGATAGTAAATGATGCACATTGCAGTTATTGATCTTTGACATACTTAGCTGCCAGGTAGCTGCTAGGTTACTTTAAAACTCAAGGGGCTGAATTTTATCCGCGCTCCGCGGTGGCGTGCTGTGACGTTGGTGGCCTTCCGACAGAGAAGTGCCGCTGCCGAGCCCCTGCAATATTATGCGCAGGGGCTCATTTAAATGGAGGGGGCGGAGCGGCCGCCACTGATGACATAGAGGGGATGGCCAACGCGTCCCGTGCAAAGGCGTCCAGTGCCACCGCGCAGGCGCCATTTTTAAAGGCTTCAAGCCCTTCAGGATATATTTAAATATTTAAAGATGCCAGTGTGATTTTAAAAATTACTAAACGTTTAATTTAACATTGAATCCCCTCTCCCAGCCCCCACTGAATCCACAATACATAAATTGACCTATCCCCCCAAAAAAACACTTTTCGAAATTCTGAACTTTCCCCCCCAAACTTCAGTATCTTTGACCCTCAACCCCTTCCCACAATCCCCACAACCAATAGGAATATTTTTCCTTGCTCCCCATCCCCCCCAAGCCTGATAATTTTATTCCTCCCCCCTCCCACCAGTGCCTCGCCTTGGAACTCCAATGGAGTTCCGAAGCTGCGAGAGTTGCGGCCGGTTGGCCTTAAAATCAGCGTGGTCAGCCAGCGGCAGCAGGTAAGTTCATTTGCATATTAATGTATTATTACGACCAGGTGTGAAAGGTGTCTAAGGGCTTGTTAGTATCTTCACGTGGTCTTATTGTAAAAGGGTTTAATTTTAAACACACTGTGTTTTGCGCTCCCCCTTTGTGAATCCGTGTTCACAACTTTCCAATTATAAGGCAAAGAAATGAGCACAAACAGGCTTTCTTTGGTTTAAAGAAGAAAGATGAAATTTATTAAACCTTAAACTCTAATGCGGTTAACGTCTACGGATATATGACACGCCCACGCTAACATGCACACCCGATATAAACATGCAGATAGGGACGGAAAAGAGCAGAAGAACAGATAAGTAGAAGAGTTTGAGGCAATATCTTGTTACTGTTTTTCTAGCTCGCTGTAGTCCTTGATTGAAGATATGGTCTTGCGTTTAGTTGAGGCCCTGTAGTCGTCTTAAAATCTTGTTCACGTAGGAAACCTTTCTCTCTTTGAGTTTACGTGTCTTCACAAGTTTCAGTTCCATGGGAAAGAGATGGAGGCAGGCAGACAGGAGAGGAAATGTTCTCAGTCCATGAGCGCACGGTGTTCTCGGAGTTCAAATCCTTTGTTGGGAGTTCAAATTCAAAAAAACTCCCAGGTTGCCCAGCAGGTTAGGCATTTGACTAGCTCCTTATTTGGAACAGTCTCTTCAAAATCCTTTGGAAGTTCAAATTCCCTGCAACAGCCAGTTAGTCATGTGACTAAAACCAGTCTGATCTCTTCTGTGCATTGGGGAAGTAATTACTGGGTCTCTTTTGTTCCAGCACTGCTAGTTCTATGCAAATGTCCTTCCAGGCAGGGTCTTGCAGTTTTAAATTTTAATTTTCATGTGGCGAAATCATGTGTGCCTCAGTCTTGGCAGGTGGGGGGTTTGCCTGACAGTATCTAATTTAAATACTTTAATGAAGGCCCCAACGTTTTGCGGCAGGGGTCCGCACTGAGGCCTCGCCACTGCCGTTCATATCCGGCGGGGCATTCTTGGCATCGTGGGAGCCACTTTACAAATTTTGTCTTATATTGGGGGCCAGTGAGATAATTTCAGAAAGATAAAGTCATTAAAAATTTATCTTACTATTAATCAAAACAGCAATTGTGCATTTTTGTGAAGAAGCTTTAAATGAGAAGACTTATTTATTGACTTACTTTCTCTTCAGTATGTTGGACACTGATTTAGTGAGATACCTGCCATTTTTTTGCTTGCACAAGTAGTCAGTGTTTGCCCGCACACTTCTTGTCGTGATGCGGAGCATCCCAGATAGATGTCCATCTGGCTGCAGTGATCTTGATCACGCTCTCCCTCCTCTCTCTGTGTCTGTGTGTGTGCGTATCTCTCTCTCTCTGCCTCTCTCTCTACCCCTCCCTCTCTATGTTCCCCCTCTCCATGGTTCCACACACCCACCTCACTTCCCCTCTCCCTGTCTCTCTCTCTCTCTCTCCCTCTGCCCCCTCTCTTTCTCTCTCTGCCCCCTTTTTCTTTTTCTCTGCCCCCTCTCTTTCTTTCTCTGTCATCTGTCAGTGTGAAAGCGACGGCTGCAATTTTTTAAACGTTGGACTGGTTTGGAATAAGAAGTCAATGGGAAATTTCTTATCCCTGAAATTACCAGTCACAGACACCGAAATCTTTTACCACGGACACGTTGTCTACCCCTGGTCACCTGTTCGTTCACCCACCAAGCCTTATAGCCTGCCCATCCCTAATACTTCCTGTCTTCCATGCTCAAGTTGCCTTCCTGCTCACCAATGCACCTCTGAGTCAGAAGGTTCAAGCCCCACTCCAGGGACTTGAGCACATAATCTCGGATGACACTTCAAAACAGTGTTGAGATGATTTCTGTAATCACCTCCAGCCGAGAAACAACACCCCACCCCTGCTCAACATTCCTTTAACTTCAACCTTTGCGCATACCTTCCTCCATTTGCCCTACAGTTTATGATGGTGCCTTCAGCTGCCTAAATTTTAATCTCTGAAATTTCCTTCTTAAATTCTTCTGCCTCTCTGCTTTCCTTTCCTGTCTAAGATGCTCCACTTCTGGTGCTCCTGTCTAAACTCCTTGGCTTGGTATGCATTTTTCTTATGTGTCTGTGAATTAGCTTATGACCATTTTCTACATTGAAGAGCTATATAAATGCAAATTATTGTGGTCATCATTGTCTGATGTATCTGTCACACATGGGTGTGCCAAACATGAAAAGTGTACCTGATCGGCTTAAGTGTATTTGTGATACAGAAAAGGAAGCTACTAATGTACAAGTAGTTTCTTTTTTTCAAAAAAGGATAAGAAAGAAATTATTCCCGAGATTCCTGCTGTTCTGTAGGCGCTTCATACTGGCATGCCTGGAAGTGTAAGAGCCAGTCTGCCAAAACTTCTCTAAGTTGGACTGAGCACTCTCAGATGGGAAAGGCAAATCAGCCAAAGGTTCCCAGTCCTGATTATTGTCCTGTGAAATGTGTTGAAGTACATGTGTATGGATGTTGGGTGAGGACTGGGTTGGACTTATATGTGATACTGCCAAAGTTTAATAACCTAACGACCACATGAAAAAAGTGCGAGGTATCAGAGGGTGCCTGCTACCCTTGGAATAATACCCGAGCAAATGGTAGAAACATTCACGAGAAGAGAAAGAGCAAAATTTATCGAAAGGGATCAAAATCAAAATATTGTCTGTCAATGCAATCAAATGAACAGTGAATCTTTTTTGCTTGGAATATCCTTCATTTTGATTGCACATTAGTAACAGCAACTGTGGGCAAACCAGGCACTGAACTTGTTGAAATGCTATAATTGCTTTGTTAATCGCATGCTATGCTGATGTTCCTGTGATGCTGGATGGAAAATTCAAGTATCTGTTCCTTCGTTTTTCAGTTTTCTACCACTCTCTCCTTCCTATCATGCTGTCTACTCTCCATTTACCCGTCCGAGTGGCCACTTTTTGGGCTAAATATTTGTGAAGGCCCATTTTCGGGCACAGGGGTCGCGATCTGTTCTAGACTCCCCAGCCAGGGGAAACAACCTCTCAGACCTGAATTTTGCCATAGGTTTTGAGACCCCAATGTCGAGGCGAAAAGCAGGTTCTGAGACCACGCACTTGCTGGCAGCGGGACTGGCTCGCCCATTGTACTGCAGGCGCCGTCTCTCTTGGATGCCTGCAGGCCCACTGTCCAATTAAGGATGGCAGGAGGGCTCCTGATGCTGCTGGCCAATCAGAGGGCCAAAAGTTCTGAAGCCTCAGCAGCACTGCCAGCAGTGGTGGGTGCTGCTGAGGCAGGCAGGAGATCTTGGGAGCTTGGTCAGGTAAATAAATCAAAAATTCAGGGGCCAAGGGTCAGAGGGGAAATGCCTCCAGTGAGATTGTTAGGGCTGCGGGGGCTGCTTTCACTGCCCATGGCCCCCTCTTTGGGCCATGAAACCTCTGGTTCCGATGGCCCCTAGGGCTGCTGCAGGGAGGCTGCCTCCATTAAGCTGACAGACTCCCAACGCAGGAGTGGGAGGGCTGCTCCACTGAAGGCAAAATGCTGGCAGCTCTGTAAAATGGCCGTTAATAGGGCCTATAAGCTGTCCTGATGCAACTCACTGCTAGTTTACTGGCAGCACCCCCCAACTCCCTGCCGACCTCCTGGGGACTGATAAAATTCTGTCCTCGGTGTCTACCTTGTCAAACCCCTTCAGAATATTGTATGCTGCCTTCTCATTTGCGTGATTGTAGTTTTGGCCTGAGCAGGTTGAGGAGGGTGCTGAGCAGCCTGCGCTGATGTCACATGGTGCAGCCAGCCTGCTCTTCTTAAAGGCAGTCTACCCTTCTTAAAGGGGAGCTGCACTCAGTGCTGCTCTCTGCCTGTACTGACATTAGTTGCATATAGGAGCTGCACAAATGAAGCATCAGAGAAGAGAGAGAGTTCCTAGGTTTGCAAATGAGGGGCTGGAGGCCTCGCTGTTGGAGGTTAGCAGGAGGAGAGAGGTCATGCTTCCAGGGGAGCGGAGGGAGCTGGGAAGTCCTCAAAAATTATCCTTAGAAGGGAATGGCCAGGGCAGTTGATGCCCAGAGTCTGACAACAGTGCCACAGGAAGTTCAGTGACCTCACGTGAGTTGTCAAGGTCAGTGAATGCATCTTCAAAGGACATCTCCTACCCACCGCACCACCAGCCTCTCACACTGTTGCAATGCATCACACCCCCATTAGCAATCCCTAGCAGGACTCAGATCTAATATCCAGATACTCCAACTCACCATCACACACCTTCCAATCATGTGGCAGGCACATCACCTAAACACAGTGCAACACAATCAATGATATTCTGCCCCTTTCCTTGCAGGACGAGGTGGCCCATAAACAATGCAAGCAGAGCAAACTGATATGGGGGTCGAGGATGTCTTCGTCTCCGAAGATGGTGCTTCGCATCATAGGGCCGGCTACGACAGAGCCCATGGCAGGTGGCGATCCTGAGAACACTGAGGATGACAGTATGTTCTTTCCTTATGCCATTTCTCAACTCCCAGGTCACCCTTATCCTGCTATCTGGCATGATGAGCACGCTGCTGATGGAGTAACCATGCTTTCTGACCGCAACCCCCCAACTTCCCTCGCCCCATCTTTTTCATTTTATGATTTCCTGCTCTCAGACACCCAAGAACTGTCACCTGTCCAGCCACAACAGCCCCAGAAAAAGGAGAGAGTGACACTACAACACTGATGAAGAGGTCTGTCACATGATCTGATACTCACAGCCATCAGCTCAGATATTGACACTGCACCTATCTTCGAAGCTAGTATAGAGTCCTGATCTGCACCTGTTGAGTCACCAGGCACAAGTGGGCTGCAGCCAGGCCAGGCGGAAAGGATAGTTAATGTGCTAGCTCACTCGAGAGCAAGGTCACAGACGAGTTCTGCTACAGGGAATTCAAATGAGGACTTTGATGGGACGGAGTACAGGAGAATGCTGATGAGGATGCATACCGAGGTACTGAGTGAATTTGCAGGCCTGCCAGGCAGCCTACTATCAGTGTCAAGGAGCATGGAGGAGTCTGGCTCCAACTCCAGCTTATGCTCTACCCCGTGTTTGGAGGCAGGAAGAGCATATAGTCAGGTGGGACAGTGGTCGGGGTTGGAACCCCGCCAACTTCCCGCCTCCTCCCAAATTATGTCTCGGGTGGGAATGCCTGTGAACTGCCTTCCTGCCACATTGCCAATTGAGGCTCTTAAGTGGGCAATTAATGTCCAATTAAGGGCCTCATCCTGCCCCCAGCGCCAGAATTAGCCCAGTGGCGGGCAGGCCTATCACTGCACACAGTGCACACCAAGCAAACCCGTGCGGCTTGCTTGCCAGCTTCAGAGGTTGGGGGGGGTCCCTCATTAAAAGGCACAGTGCCTGAACGAGGGACCTGGCATTGGGAAAGGGGGGGGCTGCTGAAAGCTCCTGCCCTTGCTGCTGACCCCCTTTCTCTGTGACCCTTACCCTGTGAAACCCCTCCCGCTGAGACTTAACTGGGTCCAGGTGAGTGCTCTACCGGCAGCAGTCACTGCTTCGGGAGTGACATTGCTCTTTTAAAGAGCTGCCGGCCTCTGATTGGCTGACAGCTCTCAGGAGGCAGGACGTCCGCTGCCAGGACCCTTGATCCTGGGGAAGACCTGCCACTCTCCACTTAAGTGCCTAATTGACACTTGAGCTGGCAGGCCTTCCCCAGAGGAGGCTTCCCAACAAAATCTTGGCTGGCATCGCGCAGAGCTTCCCCTCTCTGCAGCCTCTCTCCATCTCCCTGTCATGTTGCAGACCCAGAGGTACTGCAACTGCAGCCCCTTTACCTGTTGCAGACCTTTGTGTGTTCAGGTCATCTAATCCTCGGTCGTCCATGTATGGATGCAGCAACACTCCCTGCCAAATCCAGCAATTCACCACAACACCTTCAAAAGCACTCTACAGTACTTCTCCAAACTTTGCAATAGCACTTACCTGCAAGTTGGATAAATAGCCCTTTAAATGACTCTGGTGGGAGCTCCCTCTTCCAGCTGAATGTATGTTCTTTGGTGAGTGACAAGCAAATGTGTTGATTGGACTTGTGTGTCCAAGTTTGGAATTCATGCAGCAAATCAGCCAGACTGGCTGTTTGATGTCATGATCTGGCCAGTTGTGAAGCTTCCAGCGCATGCACAGCCCACCTATGTGAGTGCCCTTCCCATCATGGGGTGCCGTGCGGGCCATGCCAGAAGCGCTGCACGCCCCACTCAGAGAGACTTCAGCATCTGTAGCGCCAGTTCCAGTAGCGCTACATAGCCAAATTTCTCACCCTTTATGTCTGAACCTGGATAGTGAGTGTTTGTTTGGTATTTTACTGCGTTGGGCATCACAGCTGAGCTGTAACATGATCTTGCTCTTTTTTTAGCAGGATTCACTACATAGCAAATAAAAACAGAAAATGCTGGAAATATTCAGTAGGTCATGCAGCATCTATGGAGAAAGAAACAGAGTTAATGTTTCAGGTCGATGGCCTTTGTTTTTGCATTCACTGCGTAACAATCAGGAACCCTGGCTAAGTTTTGCCTCCCTAACTCGGGTGTGAAGACCAGATATAGTGTACCAACTACAGTTCTGGCTCAGTTCAGCTAACTCAGCACAGATAAGTAATTGAACCTTGGATTTTCTATTCTGTACAGTTTAGTGCTACACCAGGCAGTGCTTCGATTCATTAGTTGACCTGGGAAACCGATGCCAATTCATTTTTGTGAGAAAAAAGTCGTTGTGATGAATCACAAGAGGAGAAGGTTCCGACTCAAGACTGGTTGAAATCAACAACTCAGTCGAACAGGGGATTAAATCCATTTCCCACATCTCTGGCAAAGTTACAACTCTTTCCTGCTATCAACACCCAGGCCCAAAATATGAATATGAAGCTGGTAATTGTACCTCAATTAGTATTTCTGGCTGCTAAATTGAACACATAATCTGTCACTGAAAGAGTGTTTCATTTTCAAGTATGTAGCTTCCATCAGATTCCTTTTTAATTCTTGTTCTGGAATCTTTCTGCAGTAAAACATTCCTAGTTGCAGACATGCTGATATATAATAGACTGCTGAGGGAATGGGTTGTGGGTAAGGAGTGGAGAGATTGCACTGAACAGAACAGAATGAGTGTGGAATGCTGTAGTTTCATTGTTCTTCAGGTATCAATCTCTTGCCAAAGCCCCTACCAAAAGTTCAAAGAAATAAATTATGCATCCACATGTGGCTTGCCTCCCAAGCATCTTAATCTACTCATCTATTCCTATCTTGTTAGCTGTGATTGTCAGGAGACTAATAAAAAAAATTACACGGTTCTGCCATGTTTCAATTCAATTTATGCCCTGATATTTAATCTACTTTAGCAACTGACCACACGCTTAACAGAATTAGAGCACGCTACAAGGCTTTAAAGATAGAGGTTACTGGTGTCTTGGGGAGATCAAGAACTTGGTTTAAAGAATAAAGGGCAACATTGATCATATTGAAATTTCACTCCCTTTGTGCTTCTTTAAAATTTGCCCTTTTTATAATGTATCACATTGGAAGTAATGAGATAATTTCCCACTAAGCTTAATTGTATAGCCTCCAGAGTTGCAATAGGTTAGATGTGAAAAATACTTAAATATGCTGTATGCGGGTGCAGTGAAGCTGATCAGTGAAATAATGGACACTGTGCAGACTACTTGTGAGATCTTAAAACAATCTTAATTCCAAATTTAAAACTCTCTTTCACTGACACTATTGGATAAGCTTCACACAGCTACAGTGCCAGCATATGTTTTGGGGCATGTGCAGAGCACTTTCCTTCAAAGCCAACAAATAAGTAACAAGCTTCCAAAAAACCTTGTCACCTCTTTTAAATTATGGAGTGGAAGGTTGTGGCAGGCTGACTGCTAGTTAGGTGGAGATCTTATGGCTAAAGATTCACTGATTTGGGATCTAAGTGAATGGCCTTCTCAGTGAATAGGAATCTGTTGGAAGCTTCGTGCTCATGGATGGAAGTCTTATAAAGGTGATGTACTCAGTGAGGGGTCTGCTGGGGGCAAAGCACACTGAGTGGAAGGATTCAGCATTGTAAGAATTCTTTGAATGGGAATCTGATGGAAGTTAAATATTTGAAAATGTAGCACTCCGTCAAGATCAGATTATGTGTTCAAGTCCTGGAGTAGGACTTGATGGAACAACCTTTTGACTTGGGTGGGAGTGCCACCACTGAGTCCAACTGATGTAAGCTAAGGACTCATTGGGTATAGGTCTTGTAGTAGAGGAATAGGAGTAGGCTTTTCAGCTTCTTGAACCTGTACCTCCATTCCCTTATATCATGGCTGATCTGTACCTCAATTCTATTTATACATATTTGATCCATATTCTTTCATATCCTTAACAAAAATCTATTAATCTGAATCTTAAAAAAGTTAATTAAGCCATTACCCACAGTTTTTTGTGGGAGAGAGTTCCAGATTTACACTCCCCTTTGTTTGAAAAAGTGCTTCCAGATTTTGTTCCTGAATGGCCAAGCTCTATTTTTAAGATTACAGTTCTGGAAATAGTTTCTCTGTATCTATTTAGCATTTTAAACAACTCAATTAGATAATTCCTCAACCTTCTAAACTCAATGTAACACAAGCCAAATTTAACACAACCTGTCATCATAATTTAACTTTCTAAGCCTTGGTATTAATCTGGTGACTCTGTGCTGTACTCCTTCCAAGGCCAATATATCCTTCCTGAGGTTAAGTGCCCAAAATTGAGTGCATTACTCCAGAGCAATGAGCAATGCTCTGTACAAATGAAACATGGCTTCCGTTCCTTTTGAAGTCCAGCCCCCATGAGATAGAGGCCAACATTCCATTTGACCTTTATGAATACTTTTTGTACATGTGCACTAGCTTTTAATGACTTGTGTACCTGGATGCACAAATCTGTTTGTTCCTCTACAGTTCCTAGTCGTTTGCCATTAAGTGTACTGGTGAATGCTCAGGACTCAGTGTCCAATTCTGATGGAAGCTGAGTGTTCGTTGACTGGGGTCTGATAAGATCTTAGTACTCCCTAACTGGAGGGTCTGTTGGAATCAAAGTACTCCCTGAAGTGAGGGCCTGATGGAAACCAAATACTCCCTAAATGAGGGTTTAGTGGAAACTAAGTACTCCCTGAGTGAGGATCTGATGGAAGATGAGCACTCATTAAAGTTTGTAGCAAGCTAATGCAGTTCACAATCTCAAAAACAAAAAGGGAGCCAAAGCATGTTGCTTGCACAATATTTTAGGTCTTGACATGTTCTGGGATAAATGAGCAAGTTCATAGATGTAGAAATCCTTCATGCTTGAGGTATGTCCAAAATAGTCAGTGCGTATCAAGTTTAAATTACTTGAATTACAGGAATGGACAGGTTCGTAATTCATGGTCCCAGGGCAGAAGGGGGATGAAAATAGTTTGGTTCCTGAATACAGACCTAAATTATGGGGAGGCTGTGTGGGCTAGATTGCTTTTTCTTGTTCCTGCTTAATTTTTTATCAAGAATACTAGTGGATCTCTCATGATATTGCTCGTAAATCAATAACAGGAGTGATATACCTAGTAACATACAACAATTCTGCTGGTAAGGTGGAGATATGTTTAAGTGGTTAATCTTTTAAAAGCCATCAAGGTTAATTGCTGTAAACTTTGAAGTCAGTTGCTTTTGGTGAAAGGTTTGCTGATTGGCAGGCGTCTTTAAATTTTCAGCTTCAGATTAGATTCTTGACCATCTGAAATGTCTCAGATACGTGGCAAATGCAAGACTTTATATACATATTTGACTGCCTCTTGTGCATCAATATTATTATTTGCTGCTCATCTAAGTTAGTTTAATGCAATGATGCATATTGTTTTAATTTAGAGCTGCTTCCTGCCTGTGCATTAATGATTGACAGGACAGTAAGTACTTGTCACTGATTGAGTGTCAATCTACTTGAATTTGACAGCATTAGGCGGAGGGTATATTTATTAACGGCTTCGACTGAATTTCCAGCATGTTCAGTAGAGGAACAAGGGATTGTGGACTGCTTAAAAGTACAAGGTGAATAGCCCTCTGTCAGCTATGTCAGCATGGAACCTGCTGCCAATGGCAGTGTAGTCTTGCAGTCTGAATGGTTTCTCAGCTACAGCTTAACATGCAGGAAGTGTAGCTTTCTTTGAGCTGCAAAGCTTGACACTTGGCAAGGAGAAAATCATACTTTTTTCATATAAGTCAAGCTGATGAATTATAAAGTGCAGAATACACAGAGCCTTTTGGATAATCTGATAACTGGCAGCTATGTCATGTTTATTGATATGGTTCAGAAAAAATCTGCTGTACTGTAGACTTCAGACACTTAATAAATATACATGAATACTCAGCCGGAAAATGCTGTCATGCAATCTGCCAAGGTGGCAGACTCTTCCCAACTTAAATTGGAATAAATATCTGTACCTACCTTCATGTATTTCCTTTCTTTCTCACCTATGCATCTCCCCCACCAAACTGCCACCCAAGGAAGGTTTATCTAAAATGTGCTAATTGAGGGGGGAGGTTTCTTTTTGCTGAAAGGACTGTCTATACAAAAGGTTAGTACACTCACTATTATTTTATTTGCTATTTTTCTGCACTAATGATTTCAGTAATAAGAAACACCCCTGTAATCCATAGCAGTTCTATAGTAAACAACAGGGATTTCTCTTGTCACACATAGGGCTGGATTTAGAAAACCTGCTGCAGATCCTGGTGGCAGACCAGAAATGGGTGCCATCCCCACTTGTCATGTCATAGAATCGTACAGCATAGAAACAGGCCCTTCGGCCCACGTATCCATGCCGATCATAATGCCTGTCTATACTAATCCCACCTGCCTGCATTAATTCTATTTCCCTCTATGCCTTGCTCATTCAAGTACCTGTCCAGATGCCTCTTAAATGTTGCTACTGTTCCTGCTTCCACCACCTCAGGCAGCTCATTCCAGATTCTTTGTGTGAAAAATTTACCCCTTTGATCCCCTTTAAACCCCCTCCTTCTCACCTTAAATCTATGCCCTCTAGTTTTAGTCACCCCCTACCATGGGAAACAGACTCCGGCTATCTACCTTATCTATGCCTCTCATAATTTTATATATCTCTATCTTCTCCCCTCTCAGCCTCCTTCGCTCCAGGGAAAACAGACCCAGCCTATTCAATCCCTCTTTATAACTCAAGCCCTCCAAACCAGGCAACATCCTTGTGAATCTTTTCTGCACCCTCTGTAGCTTAATCACATCTTTCCTGTAGTGTGGCGACCTGAACTGCACACAGTACTCCAAATGTGGCCTAACCAACATTATGTACAACTGTAACATGACGTCCCAACTCTTGTACTCAATGCCTCGGCCGATGAAGGCAAGCATGCCATACGCCTTCTTCATCACCCTGTGTTGCCACTTTCAGGGAAGTATGTACTTGCACCCCAAGGTCTCTGTGCTCAACAACACTCCCCAGGGCCCTGCCATTCACTGTATATGTCCTGCCCTGGTTTAACTTCCCAAAATACATCACTTCACACTTGTCTGCGTTAAATTCCATTTGCCAATCCCTTGCCCACTTTCTCAGTTGATCTATATCCTGTTGTAACCTTAGACAACCTTCTTCACTGTCCATTATACCACCAATTTTGGTGTCATCTGAAAACTTACTAATCATGCCCCCTAAATTCACATCCAAGTCATTAATATATATGACAAACAACAGAGGGCCCAGCACCGATCCCTGCGGCACATCACTGGTCACTGGCCTCCAATCGGAAAAACAACCCTCCACTACCACCCTCTGCCTCCTATCACCAAGCCAATTTTGTATCCAATTGGCTAGCTCACCCTGGATCCCATGTGTTTGAACCTTCTGGACCAGCCTACCATGCGGGACCTTGTCAAAGGCCTTGCTAAAGTGATTGTAGACAACGTCCATCGCCCTGCCCTCGTCAATCCTCTTGGTCACCTCCTTGAAAAACTCAATCAAATTCGTGAGACATGATTTCCCACACACAAAGCCATGCTGACTATCCCTAATCAGACCATGCCTTTCCAAATGCATATAAATCCTGGCTCTCAGAATCCCTTCCAATAACTTTCCCACCACTGATGTAAGGCTCACTGGCCTGTAGTTCCCTGGCTTATCCCTGCTGCCCTTCTTAAATAAAGGCACAACATTAGCTATCCTCCAGTCTTCCGGTACCTCACCCGTGGCTAACGATGATACAAAAATCTCTGCCAGGGCCCCGGCAATCTCCTCCCTTGCTTCCCATAGCATCCAAGGATACACCTGGTCAGGCCCTGGGGATTTATCCACCTTAATGCGCTTCAAAACCTCCAACACCACCTCCTTTGTAATGTTGATATGCTCCAGGATATCGCTGTTCCCTTCCTTGAACTCACTAGCTTCCATGACCTTCTCCACGGTAAATACGGACGAGAAATATTCATTGAAGACCTCGCCCATTTCCCGTGGCTCCACACATAGATTGCCACACTGATCCTTAAGGGGACCTACTCTCTCCCTAGCTACCCTTTTACTCTTAATATACTTATAGAATCTTTTAGGATTCTCCTTTATCTTATCTGCCAGGAAATCTCATGGCCCCTTTTTGCCCTCCTAATTTCCTTCTTGTGTAGTCCTACATCCCCTATACTCCTCGAGGAACTCACTTGTTCCCAGCAGCCTATACCTGACATATGCCTCCTTCTTTGTCCTGACCAGACCCTCAATATCCCTCGTCAACCAAGGTTCCCTAAACTTGCCAGCCTTGCCCTTCCATCTAACAGGAACAAGCCGGCCCTGAACTCTTCCTATCTCACTTTTAAAAGCCTCCCACTTGCCAGAAATCCCTTTACCTGTAAACAGCCTCTCCCATTCAACTTTTGAGAGTTCCTGTCTGATGCCATTGAAATTAGCCTTCCCCAATTTAGGACTTCATCCTGAGGACCAGTCCTATCCTTTTCCATAACTATCTTGAAGCTAATAGAGTTATGGTCACTGGTCCCAAAGTGCTCCCCCACTGACACATCAACCACCTGCCCATCCTCATTTCCTAAGAGGAGGTCGAGGGTAGCCCCTTCTCTAGTAGGGCCATCCACATACTGCTTCAGAAAACTATCCTAGACACACTTAACAAATTCTTCCCCATCTGATCTCTTAGCATTAAGTCAATCCCAGTCAATATTAGGGAAGTTAAAATCACCTACTATTACAACTCTATAATTCCTACACCTATCTGTGATTTCCCTACGTATATGCTCCTCCACTTCCCTCTGACTATTGGGGGGCCTATAGTATAATCCCATCAAAGTGATAACCTCTTTCTTATTTCTAAGTTCTACCCATATGGCCTCGCTGGACATTCCCCCTGGGATATCCTCTCTAAGTACTGCTGTGATGTCCTTCCTAATCAATAGTGCAACTCCCCCTCCTCTCTTACCTCCACCTCTGTCACGCCGGAAGGATCGGTACCCCGGAACATTGAGCTGTCAGTCCTGCCCATTCCTCAACCACATTTCCGTAATAGCTATAATATCACAATCCCATGTACTGATCCATGCTCTGAGTTCATCTGCCTTACCTGTAAGCCTTCTTGCATTAAAGTAAATGCAGTTTAGCCTATCAGACCTCCCACGCTCCCTGTCCTGCCCCTGCCCGGCCTGCCTACTAGACTTGCTTACTTTAACCTCTACATTTGCCTCAACTAGCTCATCAGAGAGACTACTACTTTGGGTCCCACCCCCCTGCAAGACTAGTTTAAACCCTCCCGAGTAATACTAGCAAACCTCCCCGCAAGGATATTGGTCCCCTTCCAGTTCAGATGCAACCCGTCCTTCTTGTACAGGTCACCTCTGCACCAGAAGAGATCCCAATGAACCAAGTAGCTGAAGCCCTCCTGCCGACACCAGCTCTTCAGCCACGCATTCATTTGCCTTATCCTCCTATTCCTACCCTCACTAGCACGTGGCACAGGGAGTAATCCTGAGGTTACAACCCGAGAGGTCCTGCTTTTTAACCTTCTGCCTAACTCCCTATATTCACTTTGCAGGACCTCATCTCTCTTCCTGCCTATGTCGTTAGTACCCATATGGACCACGACCTCTGGCTGCTCACCCTCCCCTTTCAGAATGTCCTGCCATGTGTGCTGCCAGCCCACTGCGATCACGTGGCGGGTGACCAATTGTAATTTTAGAGGCACGGGCCTGGCCAATTACCCAATGGGGCAGGATTCAAGGTGCCGAATACGGCGTCAGATGACTCTGGAGAAACTGCTGGCGCCATATTTAAAGGCCTGCCAGCCCTGAATTTACTCCTGCCTGGTTTCAAAGAGTGACTTCCTGAGTGCCGTCTGCTGCCTTTTCTGCCTATGGCAGCAGTGTGTACCATCTACAAGATGCACTGCAGCAACGCACCAAGGCTCCTTAGACAGCACCTTCCAAACCCGCGACCTCTACCACCGCGAAGGACGAGCAGCAGATGCATGGGAGCACCACCACCTGCAAGTTCCCCTCCAAGTCACACACCATCCTGACTTGGAACTATATCGCTGTTCCTTCACTGTCACTGGGTCAAAATCCTGGAACTCCCTTCCTAACAGCACTGTGGGTGTACCTACCTCACATGGACTGCAGCAGTTCAAGAAGGCAGCTCACCACCACCTTCTCAAGGGCAATTAGGGATGGGCAATAAATGCTGGCCCAGCCAGCGACGCCCACATCCCATGACTGAATAAAAAAAAATAGGCAAGGAGCTGAACATGAACCTGCAGTAACCATGGCTGAAGGAAGACACTGGGTGCCCCCATGGATTAGCGATGCCTCCCTCGGCATTCTCCTCTTGGCTGCAAGGGAAAAGCAGGAGGTCCTGTTCCTCAACGCTGGCAAGAAGAGGTCCTCCCGCCTGAACAAGCAAGCCTGGATGGAGAGCACAGAGGAGGTCAACAGCCGTGGGGCCATTCCCTGACCATGGGTGCAGTGATGCAAGAGGGTCAATGACCTCCTTTGTTCTGCCAAGGTGACTGCTCCAGACCCCTCTCCTTATTAGAGTTTGCATGTGGATATGCGGGAGGAAGCAGAACATGTGGAGAGAGGCACCACAAAGGCACTGGCAAAAGGGGTTAAGCATCACCTCATCCTGACAGATGCATGACTGGAACTCAGCCACAGGCCACCACCTTTCACAGATCACCTCCATTAACTCTTCTGAGGACTGATGTAAGGATGAGCTATATAGGATACCCCAGTAAGAGACGAGGGGCTGCCACTAGCAGAACTGTCATGCTGATCTCTCTGGGAAGTATGACTATCTCCCTCTTTGCACTTGCAGGACAAGAGAACCCATAACAGCAGGGAGACATCCCGGACTGGCAGAGGCATCCCAGACATCAGACCTCTCTCCACGGTTGAGGAGGAGGAACTTTAACTCGTGGGGACCCAGGTTGGCCGCTCAATAGTGGATGCTAAGACTGGAGCCTCAGAGAGTGAGAATTGTCTTCTATTGACATACAGTTCACTTCTGAAGACGCCCATCACGCATGGTTGGCATGACGAAATCTGCAACACATGTTGGTGTTCTCTTATGTAGGCTTGTGGCTGCAGGAGACTCTAACAGAAAGGGGACATAATTCCACCTCTGAGGAGGATCTGGAGTCAGAGGATGCACGGTCACATGACTCACTTGCACCTTACACCAGTGCAGATACTTTCCCCTCAGTGGGTTTCCACTCGGCTTCAGAATCAGAGTCACGAGCTGGTGAGAACACTACACAAGCACCTGAGCAGCTCGCTGAGGCTGAGAGCGCCGAGACCAATGACAGTTGGAAGACTCTGGGGGCCAGGCCCATGTTGAGCCCCACACTCATGATGAGCCTCTGGTGTTGATAGCGCAGGGCATTCTGTAGTTGCAGAGAGGGGTAAGGCAACATCTGGCGGAGATGCCAGAGGCAGTGCACAGCCATAAGTAGACGATGGAGGAGTCCATCCATGCCATGAGTGCTGCCATGACTCAGGCCTGTGAGCGCATGGCTTCCTCCATTGAGAGGTTGGCAACCCTCGTGGAGAACCAGATCCCACAGATGCGCGCAGACAGGCGTACCATCACCTGGCCATGTGTTCGATGCAGCAGTGGCAAGGCGAGAGAAGCACAAAGCCCCTGGAGAAGAGGCTGACCTCCACAGCTAGGGCTCCCCTCAGGGTGCTCTGTGTGGACAGTGTCTCCTCAGCCCCTGTGCCAGTGAGCCCAGCTCCAGCAGCCACGACCCCTGAGGAGCAGGATACCCTCAGGCAGCCAGCGGACAGATGCCGTAATCATCACAGGGCAAGGGGCAGGCCTCATCAGCAGCCTGCCTCCAGTCCAGCTGCTAACGTGGGGTTACACCTTGTTGAAGCATTCATAAATGTATAAAGAAAACCACCTAGACATATTTGGGGTTTCACGGGTATTTGACGTTTGACATTTGTTTTCTCTTCTAAAGTTCTTCTGTTTTTGAAATTAACTTTCATTGTGGAAAGTTAGTATTCTATTATGTCTTAATTGTGAGCTGCTGACTTCTCCCTTCCCCCTTAGTGGCTGCCAGTGCAGGCACAGCGCTTATTTTATTAGTGTCTCCCATGGGCCATAGTGCATGGTTCAGCTGGGTGCTAGGCACAGAACACAAGTAGAAAGGAGGCGACAGACTGAATTCATTGAGGTCAGTACTTATTGATTTTACTCTGAGAGGCCATCATGGTGGTTGGAAACGGGTAGGTATGTGATTGTTTCTTGCTTCCTTGGCCTGCCCTCCAGTGTCAACATCCAGTGCTGCCTGCTCATCTTCCTCCTCCACATCTTCCTCGTCAGTGGAGGAGTGTTGTTCAATCATGTCCTCATCATGCAAGGCCTCCCCCCCTCAGCAGTGTTAGCATCTTTAGCAGTCCAAAGGCCTGCTCAATGGTCGCTCGAGTAGAGCAGTGGCAAGTGTTATACCTCTCCCCTGCTGCAGTGCGAGGGTTCCTCACAGGCGCCAGTAGTCATGTCATCAATGGGTAGCCCTTGTCCCTGAGAATCCATCCCTGAAGGCTAGCGGGGGACCAGAAAAGCTATGGCACCTAGGACTGTCGAAGTATGTAGGCATCTTGGCTGCATCCTGGGAAACGGACACACACCTGCAGGAAATGCCTTTGGTGGTCGCAGACCAACTGAACATTGATGAAATGGAAGCCCATCACAATCTATCACACCTTGCACCTGGAGGAATCCAGCGATGGCCCCAAATCCGATGGTCCTCTCAGCCTGTCTGTTAGGGTCAGTCTGGTTGCAGGCCCTCTTGAACAGGGCATTGGTCACCTCCTTGATGCAACCTGGCCACACATGTCCCTAGTGGATGCTTGGAATGATCCAGACGCGTAAAAGTGCCACGGTGAACTTCAAGGCCATGGGCATAGGGGGACCACCAAATCCCATAGGTTGCAACTGGTCCTGCAGACTGGTGCATTAGTTGGTGATGGCCTTCCTGGAGAGCCATTGCCTTCGCTGACAATGCTGCTCGGACATTTGGAGGTAGCTGAGTCAAGTCTGGTACACTCTCTGGTGCATGATCAGCCGCTGTCGCTCTCGTCATGGAGCTTCACGAGCAGGCGCAGCTGCCTCCTGGCCCTCCCATGTCATGGGGGTCCAAAAAGACAGGGTGTATGAGACCCATGCCAGATGATCAGTAGGTGTCTAAGAGCGCTGTCCTTGCAGAGATGAACCTGCCTTGGCAGCTTTCCCTTTGCTACTTTTCTCGGCGGACTCCCTAATAAGTGCCCACTCTTGCTGCTAGCCGACCCTCTTACGCAGCAATATAGGCACCCAATACTGCCACGCAAAACCAAGAACCCCCATGCAGACCAACATACGAACATACAAATTAGGAGCAGGAGTAAGCCACTCGGCCCCTTGATCACCCAAGGCCCAGTGCACCAGGTTCTGCCATCTGAGACCCAGCTCACCCAGTACTGCCATCCGAGACCCAGCTCACCCGGTACTGCCATCCGAGACCCAGCTCACCCGGTACTGCCATCCTAGAACCAGCTCACCCGGTACTGCCATCCGAGACCCAGGTCACCCATGCAGAGTGCACAGCACTGCAGTCTGACAACGCCCTCCACTTCCCCCCTCTTCCCTGCCTACCCGTCGCAGCACTGAGGCCTTGCCTTGGTGCTGCCAGCTTTCAAAGGCTGGGGATCCGAAGGCATATGAGGGCCGCCCGGTGTCCACTTACTTGTAAGCCCTTCTTTGAACCACTTTCAATTACCTGCAAATTTATTAAAACTAACTGCTGTACAATTTAAATTGCAGTCTCGTCATATCGGGTAGGCGATGCCACCTCACTGCTTTCTTTCCACTGACTAAATTCAGAATCGATGTCACAACGTCGGATTTCCAGGC
Organism: Heterodontus francisci; assembly: GCF_036365525.1. Classification (NCBI taxonomy): domain Eukaryota; kingdom Metazoa; phylum Chordata; class Chondrichthyes; order Heterodontiformes; family Heterodontidae; genus Heterodontus; species Heterodontus francisci. The sequence continues at coordinate 23,915,021 of NC_090393.1, forward strand.
GGACACGTCTGACGTTGCCGGCCACCCCCATGCCTGCCTTCCTTGTCCAAACAGCCTCACTAAATTCAGTCCATATGGTGCACAAGAGGTTAACAGCTCTGTATTGTCATCATGGATACTCTTCAAAAGAGTACACAGTGCACATTTATCAAAATGGTACTATGGTATTAAAGGATCATTTCTTCATCCTGTACTGAGATGTGTCAGTTTTCAGAATCTTTTCCCATCAGCAGCTGTATCAATAAAAGAGTGTCACGTGTGAGCCTTTATATGTTTGGCTTCTTTTTACTTCCTTTTGTAGTTCAATTCCGTGTATCTTTTCCTTTGTGATCCAGTACAAGCAGCCACTTCTTAATTCTTGAAAAATTACAGCCTTTTTGTCATGTTGGACTTTTTCTATATTTTTTCCATTGTCACGTGCAGGATAGTTACACAGGCAACATCAGCCCTCAAATGTAACATCAGCTTTCTGTTGTCCCATCCAATTGTCCATTCTTAATGTGTGAGCCCAGCTGTTCGGGCTGGAGGCCATCATAACAGAGTCCAATCTTTTTCTCATCTGATATTTATGCATGCACACTTTCCAGTAGGAACCATTACACAGTGATTAGGAGCAGAAATTATGTATCATTTTTCCCCCTCTTTAGTTCAGGGACAGTGATTGTAGTGCCCCAGCTGCTGTTGTGACTGAGATCAGTTAGGTCACTGCAGACCAGCAATCAAACCTGAGACTGTTCTGATTGGCATGGCTAGCACTATACTAACCGATGTATCATATTCAACAAGTCATTGAATGAGTATCACAATATTGATATTATTTTCCAATTAAGCTTTCCATTCTTGACAGTAAAGGTGCATATTTGCCAGCAATGCATGGATGTCTTTTTTTGTGGCATGCTGATTAGAACTGAACACGGTGCTGCAGCTGTGTTTTAACAGTATGTTTAGAAAGCTTCAGCATAACCTTTGTGAACTTGTAGGACTGGAAATTTCTTTAAGCCCATTTTTGGGCCTGAAATGTGTATCACACATGGAGCATGTGCCCCAACCAGGAGGCCCAAAATTGAACCTCAGGTTTTATGAACATTATTTGAACAAGCTGCCAGTGCCTGGCATACCTTCACAAGTTGCTGGTCATTAAGATCAATGTTGGGCCACTTGCCTCATTGGCAGTAGCCAAAGGTAAGTATCGTGGGGGAGGGGAACAGAAGGGGAGACCGATTACAGGCTGGCACTGGCCCTCAGGAATGTTATGGAGCTGGAAGGAGGACTCCTGCTCCTCATGGCTCCACATCAAGCTTAAAATAAAATTACCTTTTAAGTGACAGCCACTTGCTAGGCTGCATCCATGCCTGAAAAACCTGAGTGTGGTAGATCTGACACCTGCTGTGCTCAGAGCAGCCCAAATTCCCTGAAACAGTTATTATATCCCTTCATTAGCAAATGCTAGGGCACTCATGCCTGCTTTAGGTGGCTGTGCTGGTTGCCTGAAAAACAGCTTGGTTCAATATCAGGTTGGATGTCTTTTTGGTGTCCTTGGTGCACAGGATGATGGTCCCTGAAACTGGCCCTATGTCTACCTCACACACTAGCTATAGGAGTAAATTTTGACTTTGCTTTAATGGTCAAGAGCCTTGCCTGCCAGAAGTGTAAATTTGAACTTTGATTGCAATTTTCCAACCATTTATAATAATACCAAAAGTTTCTTAATTGGCTTTAATTGCTTCCACATCTGGATGCAAAAAATTACAAGTTTACTATTTCTCTCTGTGCTAATTCTGTTCCATTTAGTGCATACTTATATAAAATTATTATATATTAAATGTGTTCTATTTCCCAGCACTATAGGTCTTTCACATTAATGAACACAAAGTGTAATGAGAGGTATTCCAGCCTCAGTATGATTGAGTAATGCTAGCAACACTAATTTACATATTGCTCAGAAGGTTTTAACTTTCAGTGTAAGGAATACCAACACACATCTGTGTTGTACAGCTCCATGGAGCATTGCATTGAAGTGCATATGCCTCATGCTAACATGTGCCTGGCGGTTTTGTTTGGGCTCATCAAAGCATGATGCTGGGAAGTAAAACACATCTCCACTTTTTGAGCTCTCAGAATCAGTAGCAAACACTCCAAGTTGCAGCATGGTTAAATTCCTTGTACACTGTCCCATCAAGCATTCCAAAGTAGATATAGCATAGATTAGATGCAGAGCAATGCTCCTTCGATTCCATCCCAGCAATATGCCTCAGCCAGGGAGGGGCACCACCTATTGCATTAGTAACGTCTTTCCATTTCACAGAAGTCAACCTCTAACTTCTCCGAATGAAGTTTCCAATTTAGTTCTAAATTAGGAGCAATTTTGTACTGTTTTCCCATCCTGTGTATGAATAACATTGAGGGTGCCTCACATCCATTTCATGTAGGATCCTTTTCGCCATAAGAGCAGACTTATCTCAGCAGTTTTGGCTTGTTTTCAGGCCACACAGATGAAAAACCTATCTATTTTGATCTGATGCAATGAACGTGTCTGTCTTCTGTATAGCACTGACTTAAAGGCTGAATGTGCACACTGTTAGAAATGGGCTGCAGATAGAGTGATAATATAACCATCAATCATTTCTAAGGGCTGCTAGATCCTTCAGCCGTGTGTAAACTTCCTCAGGCAGATGTGGATGTTAGAGACCTTTAGAATTCAGATACAGGGGATATTACACAGGCAAAAAAGCAAATTATCAATAAATCCAAGTTATTCAGAATCTGGAAATACTCCCTGCCTAAGGAATATGTAAATTCATCCAAAACACCGAGTCCCATTGCCCTTGTGCTTGCTGACCTACATTGGTACCCAGTCCAGCAACATATTGATTTTAAAATTCTCATCCTTGTTTTTAGATCCCTCCATGGCCTTGCCCTTCCCTAGTTCTGTAATCTTTGCCAATCCTACAACCCTCTGAGATCTCTGCACCCTTCCAATTTCTGGTATCTTGTGCATCATACCTTCAGCTGCTTAGGCCCTGAGCTCTGAAATTTCCTCCCTTAACCTCTTCATCTCTCTACCTCTCTCTCCTTTAAGATGCTCTTTAAAACCTACCTTATTGTCATAATATCTTCTTGTATGGCTTAGTGTTGAATTTTGTTTGATAATTCCACCTGTGAAGGGTTTTGGGACATTTTACTATCTTAAAGGTGCTACATAACTGCAAGTTTTTGTTGATTTTGTTATAATAGATGTCAGTGCACCATAAGGTGCTTTCTGCAAGCAGATACATGCATAGAGAAACATGCATGCTCTCAGGCTTATGCGTATACAAATGCAAACTCATGCCTACATAATACATGCATGCGCACACTCACTCCCACTCCCATCCTAATGTTTAACAACTAGCACTCATTAAAATTATCATAAACTTAAATGAACTGTATCACTATGTATTTAGATAGATTTCTCTTCAATAGGGCTGTGACATGTCTGAGCTGCTGCCTCATCAGTAACAATTGGTGTTCAGTAAATATTAAGAACATAAGAAATAGAAACAGGAAGCAAGCTATACAGGCCCTCAAGCCTGCTATGCCATTCAGTAAGATAATGGCTGATCTTTGACCTCATCTCCACTTTTCCCTCCTGATCCTCATATCCATTGATTCCCTTATAGTCCAAAAATCTTCCAAAGATTCACAACCTCAGTGAAGAAATTTCTCATGTCAGTCCTAAATGGTCAACCCTTTATTCTGAAGCTATGCCTCTAATTCTGGATTCTTCAGCAAAGGGAAACAGTCTCTCGGCATCTACCCTGTCAAACCTTCTCATAATTTTACATGTTATATGTTTCAATGTGAATATTGCTGCAAAAGACAAACAAGATGATCATTGGGCCCAGCTGGGTCCTGTTATTGACTCTGAAAGTAACTGGGGATATTATTGGAGTAAGTCACTGGTATTGCTCGATTCTGAAGTACTTCCCTGCAGCTGGTCATGGCTGTTTATATTGCAGTGATTGCAGTAAAAACTGGGTTAATTTTTCAAAGGTGGATACAATTGGTTATCTGCATAAACTCTTTTGCTACTCCTTGTTCGAGTGTTTTTGGAGATCGTCACTTTGCATCCAAATGAATTACCTCTGTATAGATTGTGTCTTTTTTGGTTTGAGCATCATACATATATGGTTTAGACATATTATGACCACAGACTAATTGTGGAAACAAAAATTGTATTAGTCAAACAGTTGTAGTAACTTACACAACATCTTATGTTGAAGAAATCATACCGTGTGTTGGTAAGGGCTTTGGTCATTGACCTGATTGAATGGTAAATGTCGTGGTGGTGGGTCCAACTCATTGGTTGAGAGACAGTGTCAACAATGTCAAACTTGTTGTGAGGCATTACTGTTACAACTCCTCAGGATCTCCACATACAAGGAAAGGTCATCAGGATTGCAAAATGGGATCAGAGTTATTGCATGCAATTGTGAGGGGAGGGCTTGGTTATCAGGAAATGAGCCAATTTATCATTTTTCTCCCCTGCCCCACTGTGCTATACCTCACCTGGGCCAGCAGGTTGGACACAGAGCCCATTGTCAAGACTCTTCTGACAGTACTCTGGGGTGGCTGATAAAAGTTCACTCCACTGTTGAATTTCGTGCCTGCAGTGTGGGGTGAAAGTGACAGGTCACTACTCACCACCTTTGCAAAATAGCCAAAATTAAGAATTCAGTTATGAAGGAATTGTGGGGATCAAATGCATCCTGACATTGCTTGACAGATCACAATGAAACTCCAATGAGCTCAGCGGCTATTTTTAAAGACAAAAGTTGTTCAGTGAGAGCTGACGTGTATACTATGACTTAACCATCTCAGTTTCCTTTAACAGTATTGGCAAAGGTGATTACAGTTTAGTTTGTGTACTTTAGAGCTTGAAATTTGTTTTTTTTTATGAACCTTTTTGGTCATTTGGCCTGTTACCAATAGTAATATGAGGTGAGGTATTCCTGACCACTTGGATTTGGGCCTTCAGCCAAAAATGGCAGCCAAGGGACTCATTCGAATAGGTTTATTGTAATTTTTTTTAAACACAGTTTCATTAATTTTCATTGTTCTAAATTGAATTTTATGATACTGGTTCATGGAATTGATAAGACAGGGGTTCCATTATCCATATTTTGTCATTTTATTCTAATTTGGCTGATTTAATATGATAGGTGGAGTGGCCGTAATCACTATGATCAATAGGTTGTGACTATTCCTCTCACATTGGTTAATAACCTGGAAAAATCATTTTTTCTGTTTTTAACAAATGCATGTTTAAAGGAGTGGGATTATGTTATTTTAATTTATTGATAAAGAAGTGTGTCAGCGACCCTCATTCATCATTAATAAAACAAGTTTCAGGGCTATGAACCCTCAAGGCTCATGAAGCATTGCAGAGAAGGGCCATAAAGTTTAATCAATTTTGTCATGGAAAAGTTGTGAGGAAAGGATTGCAAACCGTGGCGCGGAGTCAACTCCCCCTTGTCCCCTTTATTCCCTATACCCACTTGATCCTGGCTGTCACGTGGGACTGAAGTCCTCTTAATTCAGGATCAGGCTGAGTGTTTGGGTATCAGGTTTCAAGAGAGCCACCCTCCAGCTTAATCCACAGCTACAGTTAATGGCTTAGTACAAAGAGGAGGAACTCAGTCCTTTCTTTAACTATCAATTTACTTTATTCACGTTGTTGTACAATGTAAGAATAAGGCTGAGGCACTTAGTTAGACAAAAGCATACAACTCCCACTGAGTTATACAGTTAATAACAAAACTAGCTAGAATTCATAAGCACACCCACTAGGTTCCTCTGACCTTTCCCTGACCTAGTCACAGAATACAAAGGATATTACCCGAAAAAGGGAGAGTTAACGCTAGCCAAGCATTCCGTTCTCTCTCTCTCTACGTCGTCGCCGCGTCGCTCACGCAGGGTCTTCCGCTTCCACGATGGTTGATCTCCGGAGTTTTCGCTGGCTCTATTCCCAAAAAGCTCTATTCTTATCCTGTTGCTTATCTCTCCAAATCTGAGCTGTGTCTTTCCGGTTGGCTTAAGCTTGCTTACCTCGTTCACAGCTTCTCTTAATTGGCCCAGGCCCAAAGACCCCGGTATCACACCGTGTCAAATAAGGCCCTTTTCCTGTGTCCTGTTCTTTGTCTTGTCCCATAAAGTAATTAGTTCAAACTGGTTTTTACCAGCACAGGCCAGTGTCCGAGCTCCAGGTTACTACAGGTCAAACAATCCCAGCAGTTTGTAACTGATTCTGTGTTTCTTACAGCCCCTGGCCAACAGGATAGATAAATGTGGTCTTGACTTTTCACCTTGAATGGAGGTGACTGAATGGACCTTATAAAGATTCAAAAGATATTCAGTGGAATCGAAAAAAGTAATCCAGAGCAGTATTTCAAATTAATCCATGGCTGCACAACAAGAGGACGTAGGTAAAAACTGATAAAAGACAATATCGGAACGAACATCAGAAAGCACTCATTGCTCAAAGAACAATTCATACCTGGATTGTCTACCAGGTAAAAGCAGTGGAGGTAAAAACTCTGGAATCATCAAAGCAAAAGTTAAATTCTGTGCTGAGAGGAGTGTAGATTTCGAAGTAAAGATGAACCAAATGGGCAGAATGACCTTCCTCAACTGCACTGATCTTTGTAAAAGCTCCACTTCTGCTCTGTGTGAGATTCAACATTAAAAAAAAGAAAGGCTTGTCTTTATTTTCTCCATTATCACATGTCTTGGAAACATGTAAAGATACGTCATATACAACAAATGCACTTTTGTAGGCAAATATAGCAGCCAGTTACACACAGCGATATTCTATGAACAGCAATGAGATCTATCGTTATCTCTTTTTGGTGGTTAAGTGCAGAACATTATTCAGGACATTAAGAGGTACCTGTTCTTCAAGTAGCACCCTTCTTGATTACTTTTTGTACCTGTCCGTGGCATTTTAATGATCTTTGTACATGGACCCCCTAAACAATATTGCACTCCATCAACATCACAAAAGGCAGATTAACTGATTATTCCTCTCATTACAGTCTGTAGGACATTATCCTGTGCACTTGACTGCTGCATTTGTTGACATAACAGTTGGCTCTCCACCACTTTCTCAAGGGCAATAAGGGATGGGCAATAAATGCTGGCCTTGCCAGCGATGCCCACATCCCATGAACGGATTTTTTAAAAGTCACTGCATTTCACAATAATTCATTGCATGTGGGATGCCATGATCAGACAGTACTTAAATATAATTCTCCATTCTTCCTTCAATTGTTGACAGCATTGTTCTTATTTTTACAAAGTAAATATTAATATCGAGCTAAGTATATGTGTTTAAATAAAATAAACTTAAAGTGACCTCCTTAAATAATCACTAATGGATTAATTTGAGATTTTTCACAGGATGCTAGTGCAGCTGTTAGGCCCCGAACGGTCACATCAAGCACCTAATGACAGTGCTGGACTGGCCACTGGAAGTTCATCTGTGAGTCAGTTTATAGAGTCCAACAGATGTAGAACTGTATAAAGTAAAATGCGTAAATAAACTACAGGCAGATAATCTCACAGATTTACTTTTTATTTTTTGTTTTTAAGGATTGACTAATGTGGGGCATCAGATGACTGTGATGTGTTGCAGCTGTGGTGAGATGCAGTTAATCTAGTAAAAAGTAGATGAATCGTATAAGCATCGTTTTTGATTTGCATTAACATATTAGATTTAGGAAAGTTTCTGTGGGAAAACACCTTTGACCGCCGGTCCATCGGGCAGTGGTCCGCACGGAATGTCCTCAAGGCCCTACGGGAAAAGGAGACAGTGGAGCCTGTCGGATGGTTCCCCGAGCAGACCGTCAAAGTCATTTGGCGGAATGCCTCATCACCAGAACTTTCAAACAAGCACCAAGACGTAGCTTGGCTGGTGGTGAGAAGGGCCCTCCCCGTCAGATCCTTCATGCACACCCGAAGTCTCGCCCCCTCCGCTCAATGCCCCCGCGGTGGCTGTGGTGGGGAAGAAACGGTCGCCCACCTCCTCCTGGAATGTGTCTTCGCAAAGCAGGTGTGGAAAGAGATGCAGTGGTTTTTGTCGAGGTTCATCTCAAGCAGCTCTGTAACACAGGAGTCTGTGCTCTACGGGCTGTTCCCAGGGACGCACACCAAGACAAACATCAACTGCTGCTGGTGGACTATCAATTCGGTGAAAGACGCCCTTTGGTCTGCCTGAAACTTGCTGGTCTTCCAGCGCAAAGAGTTGTCCACGACCGAATGTTGCGGACTGGTACATTCCAAGGTCCAGGACTACGTGCTGAGGGACGCACTAAAGCTTGGGGCAGCCGCAGCAAAGACTCAATGGGGAAAGACCACAGTGTAAGGTCCCCCCACCAAACTGAACTGAGGGGCTGGATCCATGGGAAACCCCTCGAACTGTATCGTTAATATTTTCATTTGCTGTAAATGTGAAACTGTAATTGGCATGACAATTGTGAAATGGAAGGGTTGTGAAGAAACTCATGATAGTATTGAAGGAAACTGATCTCCCTTGCAATGTTTGTATTTTTTGGTGCTGTTTGAAACTGTTTGGCAATGTAATTTTTACAAATTTTTATGAATAAAGTATATTTTGAAAATAAATTTAAAAAAAATTAGATTTAGGAAATTGGGGTTTGGGGAAGGAATCCACAATTGGATTCATTTGTTCCACACAAACATCAGTAGCACAGTTTCAATCAATGGTTGGTAATTGGAAAGTTTTCCAATCAAGTCTGGAGTCAGGCAGGGCTGTCCTCTCCACCACCCCCCCCCCCCACCCCGCCTTGTTTATGTACCGTGTCATATGGACGATGTCGCTGTCTTCTGTGCGGATCTGCTGTTGGTTCACAGGCTGATGAGTGTCTGTGACCAGCTCCAACTGGCCTTGGGAGCCAAAGTAAATTGCGGCGAGAGCGATGCCATGTTCTTTGGAAACTGGGCCAGCCGATCCTTTGTCCCGTCCACCACCATGTCAGACTACCTGAAGGTGCTGGGGATATGGTTCAGAGGGACCAGGGCATGAGCGTATAGTTATTGGGCTTGTGGAAGTGACGCTTTCTCTCCATTGTGGGTAAGAACCAGGTCATCAGGTGCGAGGCATTCTTGGTGTTGCTGTATGTGGTTTAGGTCTGGCATGGAGGTCAGCTGAAATAAAAACAAGAAATGCTGGAAATACTCAGCAGGTCCAGTTCGGAACCAGTGAAAATCCCAGGCAGCAGAGGCACTCAGGTCAAAGTCTCCCTGTACATGGGCGATGTCGCCGTCTTCTACGTGGATCTGCTGTTGGTTCACAGGCTGAAGGGTCACTGACCCAAAGAAGGGTCACTGACCCGAAACGTTAACTCTGCTTCTCTTTCCACAGATGCTGCCAGACCTGCTGAGTATTTCCAGAATTTCTTGTTTTTATTTCAGATTTCCAGCATCTGCAGTATTTTGCTTTTATTATATGGAGGTCAGCTGAGCCATCTTCCGCTTTATCTGGACATCGAAAATGGACCACATCTACAGGGACAAGATGTTCAAATCTCTAGATAAAGGGGGGAAAAATGTACCCAACGCCGCCCTAATCCTGATGGCCACCTCTGTGTGCAGCTGCATCAAGCTGTGCTTAGACCCTCAGTACACAACCGCCAAGCGTCACTACATGCTGAGGTTTTGTCTGTCCCCAGTGTTGTGACGGATGAGTCTGGCCACGTTGCTGCGGAACACTCCATTGAGTTGGACAATGTCGTATCACCTGTCTCTTGTGAAAATGTTTGTACAGAAAAACACCTTTGACCACAAAACCATTAGGCAGTGGTCCACACATAGGCCGGAATTTTACACTGCCCCAGCGGGTCGGATGGTGGCGTGGGGGGTGGGGGGGGCGTAAAATTGAGCAGCAGGCTCCGGGAGGCCTAACTGCCCTGATTCCGCCTCCGACCAAGTTTACGGAGGTCCGGCGGGGGGGGGGGTGGGGTTGAGAAGCGGCCCTCCATCCAAGGCCAATCGAGACCCTTAAGTGGCCACTTAACGGCCACTTAAGGGCCCTTGCCCGCCTCCACGGGTATTTTGCCCATGGCAAGCGGGTGTGCCGGGGATGTGAAAGGCCGTCCTGCTATAGCTGCCGGCCTTTCCGCACCCCGGGGGGTGGGGCCTGGCAATCAGGCATAGGGTGCCAGATTGAGGGCCACCCCTGCCTCCTAACCCAATGCCAGGATCCAAGACGCCCCCTTCCCCCCAAACGACCACCCTAGCCTCACCAGGGCACGACCGATTCCCCTGGTGAGGCAACCCAAACCTACTTTCAGTCCTGGCTCCTTGGTATCCTCCTCGGTCGGCTGGGCTGCAGTCCTAGCAGTGGCCACCGCTCCCGGTGGTGCTGCTGAGACTAAGAGCTGCCGGCCCGCTTATTGGCCGGCAGCTCACTGAGGCGGGACCTCCTCCCTCAAGTGGGTGGAAGTCCCGCCTCGGGCCAATTAAAGCCTGGGGATCCGTTAAATACAGGACGGATCCCCAGGCTGGGCGGAGCGGTTTCGGCACCGACATTTAGGTTGGAGTCCGGCTCCCGTCCACCCAGCGTAAAATTCCGGCCATAATGTTCTTGAGACCCTGTGGGGAAAGGAGATGGTGGATCCTGTCGGATGGTTTCCAGAGCAGACTGTCAAACGCATTTGGCAGAATGCCTCATTGTCAGAACTTTGAAACAAACACCAAGATATAACTTGACTGTTGGTGAGAAGGGCCCTCCCCTTCATGTCCTTTTTGCATGCCTGGAGTCTCACCGCTTCTGCACACTGCCCTTGAGGTGACTGCAGTGGGGAAAAGGCTGTTGCCCACATCCTTATGGAATGTGCCTTTGCAAAGCACGTTTGGCAAGGGATGCAATGGTTTTGACGCGGTTCATTCCAAGCAGCTGCGTAATGCAGGACTTAGTGCTCAATGGGTTGTTCCCAGGGATGTATACTGCGATAAACATCAACAGCTGCTGGAGGACCATCAACTTGGTGAAAGACACACTTTGGTCTGCCCAAATCCTGCTGGTCTTCCAGTGCAAAGAGCTGTTGACGACCGAGTGTTGCACATTCCAAGGTCCAGGGCAATGTGCTGATCGACGCAGTAAAGCTTGGGGCAGCCGCTGCAAAGACTCAATGGGGAAAGGCCACTGTGTAAGGCCCTCCCGCAATAGTATACTGAGAGGCTGGAAGCCATGTAAATCTCCTTGAGATGTATGCACCAGAGAATGTTTGACATGAAATATAAATGTACCTTGTAAATATAACCTGTAATTGTAAGTGTAATGAGGCACCTCATGTACTTTATTGAAAGAAACTGATCTTATGTTCTTTCTGTAATGTCAAATTTGAACTGTTATGTAATGTGACTTCACAAATTCTATGAATTAGTTATATTTTTGGGAAAAAAAGTTAGATTTAGGAACAATACAAAATTATTTATTCAGGGGAATCCCAATGCATGTAACTGGTCAGGAGCTGGAAAACATCAGATGTTTCTAAAAGGGAGATTTGTCTTAGACTAAACTGCTGACTATCCAACTTCATTTCCTGTTCCCCATGCCAGCTGATGTCATAAATGGTTTCCTCAGGTAGCATTCCCTTAGCTTCAAAACTTTCGTAATCACCACCTCCTCAAAAAACCCAGCTTTGATCGCTCAGTTATTGCAACCTATTGCCTCCTCTCAAATCTCCTTTACTGCTGCAAAGACCTTAAATGTGCTGTTGACTCCCAAAGCCATGCCATCTTTTCTGCAATTCCATGTTTGAATCCCAATCAGACGTCAAACCCGACACAGCACCAAAGGAGCCCTAACCAGAGTCACAAATGACATCCTCTCTGACTGTGACCAGGGTGCTCTATCCCTTTTCAACCTCTGCAGCCTTTGTCCTCCAATGCCTCTCCTCAGTTGTCCAATTCAATGGGACTACACTTAATTATCACAATCAGGCTATCTCCAGCAATGGCTTCTCTTTTCACCCCGGCAATGTTACTTTTGCTGTTCCCAAGGATCTATCCTTGGCCCCATCTCTTTCTCATCTTTACACGACACCTTGGTGTTAAGTTCCACATGTATTCTTGTGACACCCAGCTCTACCTCTTCATTACCTGACTCAACAGCTGTGTTGTCAGTAATACAAAAGAAAAATGCTGCAGGTGCTGGAATCTGAAATAAAAACAGAAAATGCTGGAAATATTCAGCAGGTCTGGCAGCATCTGTGGAGAGAGATCCAGAGTTAATGTTTCAGGTCTATGACCTTTCATCAGAACTCTCCACAGATACTGCCGCACCGCACCTACTGAGTATTTCCAGTATTTTCAGTATTTATTACCTCTGTTGTCAGGCTGCTTGTCCAACGTCCAAACTTGATTGACCCACAATTTCCTCTGCTAAATTGGGAAGACTGAAGCCGTCTTCTTCAGCCCTTGGCATAAAATGCACACTGATTTTACAGCTTAAAAACTAAAGACCAGTCGGAAATTTAAAAAACATATTAAAATCTGATTAAATAAAATAGAGATGTAGAGCCAGGTGATGTGTTGTACCTGCATGATGTGGGAGCTGGTGGACACCATTGTGGTTCCTAGTGACCACATCTGTAGCAAGTGTTGGCGCTTGAGGAACTCCGGCTCAGAGTTGATGAGCTGGAGTCTGAGCTTTGGATACTGCGACACATCAGGGAGGGGGAGAGTTACCTGGACGCTGTGTTTCAGGAGACAGTCACACCCCTTAGATTAACTACCTTGAATTCGGCCAGTGGTCAGGGACAGAAGGATGTGACTGTGAGTGAGGCAGGTAGAGGGATCCAGGAGGTAGTGTTGCAGGAGCCTCAGCCCTTGTCCTTGCTCAACAGGCTCGAGATTCTTGCTCTCTGTGTGGACGAGAGCAAGGACTGTAGGGAGGATGAGCAAACTGACCATAGCCATTCAAGTGGGGGGAGAAAAGAGAAATGTATTCGTATTCTGAGATAGTATAGTTAGGGGCATAGGCACTGTTCTCTGTGGCCAGGATCAAGAGTCCCGAAGGCTGTGTTGCCTACCTGGTGCCAAGGTTCAAGATATCTCATCTGGGCTGCAGAGGAACTTGGAGTGGGAGGGGAAAGATCCAGTTGCCGTGGTCCATGTAGATACCAACGATATAGGTAGAACGAGGATAGAGGGTCTGCTGAGGGAATATGAGCAGCTAGGGGCTAAATTAAAAAGCAGAACCAAAAAGGTAATAATCTCTGGATTACTACCTGAGCCACGAGCTAATTGGCACAGGGTCAATAAGATTAAAGAGGTAAATGCGTGGCTCAAAGATTGGTGTGGGAGAAATGGGTTTGAATTCATGGGGCATTAGCACCAGTACAAGGGAAGGAGGGAGCTGATCTGATGGGACAAGCTCCACCTGAATCATGCTGGGACCAGAATCCCGGCAAATCGCATAACTAGGGCTGTAGATAGGGATTTAAACTAAGTAGTGGGGGGGAGGGTTCAGTTACATGGAAAATTAGGAAGTCAAAGTTAAAGGAGAAGGTAGGAGTGCAGGTTAGTGATGAGGCTGATTGTTACCAGAAAATAAAAGGTAGGGCCAGAACGTGTAAAGGTCATATTGCACCAAGGAATTATACAAGAGTAGGGAAATTTGATAATAGAACAAATTTAAAGGCTTTGTATCTGAATGCACGATGCATTCGGAATAAAATTAATGCGTTAACAGCACAAATAGAGACGAATGGGTATGATTTAGTGGCGATTACTGAGACGTGGTTGCAGGGAAACCAGGTTTGGGAATTGAATATCCAAGGGTACTCAGTATTTCAGAAGGATAGGCAGGAAGGAAAAGGAGGTGGTGTAGCTTTGTTAGTAAAGGAAGAGATCAGTGCTGTAGTGAGAAATTATATCGGCACTGGAGATCAAGACGTATAATCAGTCTGGGTAGAAATAAGAAATAGCAATAGCAAAGTCCCTGGTGGGAGTAATCTATAGGTCCCCAAACAGTAGTTCCGCAGTGGGGCACAGTATAAACCAGGAAATACTGGGGGCTTGTAAGAAAGGTACGGCAATAATCATGAGTGATTTTAATATGCATATCGACTGGATTAATCAAATTGGCAAGGGTAGCCTCAAGGGAGAGTTCATTGAATGTATTAGAGATTGTTTTTTGGAGCAATCTGTTGTGGAACCAACCAGGGAGCAGGCTATTCTGGATTTGGTATTATGTAAAGAGGTGGGATTAATTAATGATCTCATAGTTAAGGATCCTCTAGGGAAGAGTGATCATTGAATGCTAGAATTTCAAATTCAGTTTGAGGGCGAGAAACTGGAGTCCCACATTAGCATTCTGGAGTTAAACAAAGGTCATTACCTAAGCATGAGGACAGATTTGGCCCTAGTGGACTGGGCAGGAAGACTAAAAGGTAGGACAGTTGATGACCAGTGGTAGGTGTTTAAGGAGATATTCAATTCCTCCCAACTAAAATATATTCTGGAGAGGAAGAAAGATTGTAAGAGGGGGAAAAACTCCATGGCTAAGCAAGGAAGTTAAGGATAACATAAAGACAAAAACTAAGGCACACCGTATTGCAAAGGCCAGTGGCAGGCTGGAAGATTGGAAAACTTTTAAAAATCAACAAAGGGTTGCTAAAAAAGTAATAAAAAGAGCAAAGGTAAATTATGAAAGAAAACCAGCGCAAAATATAAAAACGGATTGCAAAAGCTTCTATAATTATATAAAAGGGAAGAGAGTAGCTAAAGTGAATGTTGGTCCCTTGGAGGATGTGACTGGGGAGTTAATTGTGGGGAACCAAGAAATGGCAGAGACGCTAAATCAGTATTTTACCTCAGTTTTCACGGTGGAGGACACTAGTAATCCCAATAGTAACAAGTAATGCAGAGGTTATAGAAAGGGAGGAACTTAGAAAAATCATCATCACTAGGGAAAAAGTACTCAGCAAACTATTGGGATTGAATGCAGACAGGTAGGTCCCCAGGGCCTGATGGCCTACATCCTAGGGTCTTAAAGGAAGTGGCGGCGGAGATAGTGGATCCATTGGTTATAATATTCCAAAATTCCCTGGATGTGCGGAAGGTTCCAGTGGATTGGAAAAATGCTAATATAATGCCCTTATTCAAAAAGGGAGGGAGGCAGAAAGTAGGAAACTATAGACCAGTTAGTTTAACACCTGTCGTTGGGAAATTGTTAGAATCCATTATTAAGGAAGTAATAACAGGACATTTAGAAAGTCAGAACGCAATCCATCAGAGTCAGCATGGTTTTATGAAGGGTAAATCGTGTTTGACTAATTTTCTGGAGTTCTTTGAAGATGTAACAAGTAAAGTGGATAATGGGGATCCTGTAGTACATGTGGACTTCCAGATGGCATTTGATAAGGTGCCGGACAAAAGGTTAATACACAAGGTAAGATCACATGGGGTTAGGGGTAATTTATTAGCTCGGATAGAGGATTGGCTAACCAACAGAAAACAGAGAAATGGAATAAATGGGTCCTTTTCTGGTTGGCAAGATGTAACTTAGTGGGGTACCACAGGATTCAGTCCTCGGGCCCCAACTATTTACAATCTACATTGGATGCAGGGATAGAAGGTACTATAGCCAAATTTGCATATGACACTAAAATAGGTGGGACAGTAAGTTGCAATAAAGAAATAAGAGATTTACAAATGGATATGGATAGATTAGGTGAATGGGCCAAAATTTGGCTGATGGAGTTTAACGTGGATAAGTGTGAGGTTATCCATTTTGGTCGGAAGAATAGAAAGGCAAATTATTATCTAAATGGAGAGAAACTTCAGAGTGCTTCGGTGCAGAGGGATCTGGGTGTCCTTGTGCATGAATCGCAGAAAACTAGTATGCAAGTGCAGCAGGTAATAAGGAAGGCAAATGGAATTTTGGCATTTATTGCTAAAGGAAGAGAGTATAAAAGTAGGGAAGTGTTGCTGCAACTGCACAAGGCATTAGTGAGACCGTACCCTGCAGTATTGCGTACAGTTTTGGTCCCCTTACTTGAGGAGGGATGTAGTTGCATTGGAGGCAATTCAGAGGAGGTTCACTAGATTGATTCCAGAGATGGGGGGGTTTGTCTTATGAAGAGAGATTGAACTGTTTAGGCCTTTACTCACTAGAGTTTAGAAGAATGAGAGGAGATCTAATTGAGGTATATAAGATGATTAAGGGGATTGACAAAGTAAACCTAGAGAGGATGTTTCCTCTTGTGGGGCAATCTAGAACGAGAGGTCATAGTTTTAGGATAAGGGGTAGCAGATTTAAAACAGAGATGAGGAGAAATTACTTCTCTCAAAGGGTCGTGATTCTGTGGAATTCACTACCCCAGAGTGCAGTGGATGCCGGGACATTGGGTAAATTTAAGGAGGAGATAGACAGGTTTTTAATTAGTAACGGGTTGACGGGTTATGGAGAACGGGCAGGAAAGTGGAGTTGAGGCCGAGATGAGATCAGCCATGATCGTATTGAATGGTGGAGCAGGCTCGAGGGGCTGAATTGCCTACTCCTGCTCCTAGTTCTTATGTCCTTATGTCCTGATTTCTTCCACCTCCTTGACTGTGTCAGGCTCAACCAGACTGTCCTCTTATTAGACCATGAGCTGAATTTGCAACCCCAGATCCTCTTCATCACAAAGGCTCCCTATGTCCACATCTGAAACAGTGCCTGTCTCTGTCCTTTCCCTTTTCTGGTGCTGAAACCATTATCCAGGCTTTTGGAGAGAAGGAGGAAAATTAGAAAGAAAGTTGTAGTGGCCTGACTGGGTATTATTTGGTTCATATTTAAGCTAAACTGATAGTACTTAGTAAAACATCGTTGTTGAGCCAGTTGTGTCAAAAGTCTTTCCTTTTTGAATTTCTATGGCTGCATTCCTCGAGATGTTTGAATAAGTAAAAAAGCCAGTGTAAGCAAATGATGAACATTTTGAAAGTTTTCATTTCGAATGTTTTTATTGTGCACTGTTATCAGGGTTAACGTCTTTCAAAATGTGAACTTGATCTTTTATTAGTGTTTGTCTAACAGTTCGCTGAAATCTGTCCATGTACTGGAGAGATTGCAGCTGTTTCTGTAGTAGTTATTGGCTGACGTACACATGTAAGCACACACACACACAAACATATACCAACACACTTGCACACAGATGCAAACATAAGTAAACACAGGCAGATTTGGCATTGTTCTTGAGTCTATAGACTTCAATAAAGGAATAAAGTGTGCAAAAAAGAGGAGAGCAGTTTTGGAAGTAACAAACTGTCCCGTCTCATTCAAAATCATCACTTTATTGCAAATGTTTAACATTAAATATATCTGGAAATGCTCCTTCTAAAATTTTTGTTGTAAATGTCTTTTTAAAAAGTGTAAAGGCTGCCATTCTAATTTACTACATGCTACTGAAACAATTAATTTGCAGTAAGCAATTGAGTACATTTCTGATTGTGATGGCTTACCCCATTTACAGAAACAAGCTGTGAACTCACATGAAAGTAATGGAAATCCTTAAAGCTTCTAGTTGATAGAGAGTGCGGGAGTTTGGTCAGCTACATTTTTAAAAGAAGTATATGATTTCTTAAGATTACTATAATATTGTAAGAGTTTTAAATGAATATATGTACATTAAACAAGTGTATATGGCAGTCACTGCTGCTCTAATAATAAGTCGCTTTCACCCATCAGGGAAACAGATATGAGAGCCACAGAATGTAGTCCAGTAGTCTAAACATAAGACCTCTTTATTGTTTGTCCTTGTTATTATTTGCATTGTTTAACCTTATGGCTAAGAAGGCAGTAGTTCTGCTATTTAAAAATGCTAAATGAGCAGCTCTTGGATATGGAATTGTCATGCTCATCAGGATATCCTTCTATTCAAACATTAAGTTCACAGTAATAGGTAGGATCTATATGTTTCTGTTTTGTAAAGAATGTTTAGGAACTGGTTGTGCATTTACAGTGTTACCAGCTGATGTGATTTTGGTGTTTTTGTTCCAGTAGGATGTGTTCCAACAGTGAGACAGAGAGTGAGGCTGGAGACCTTCTTGATCAACAGTTTGAAGAGATAAACAATAAACTGACTTCCATTACTGATCCAACAGGATTCCTCAGGATGGTCAGCAGGAACAACCTCTTCAACAGGTAGGGAATTTCCAAATGCAAGGTCTTATATTGCAAATTGGATTTACCAATACAACATGCTGTATAATTCACTGAAGAGTAGTTATCCCAACTAAACCACTGCAGTAGATATCAGACTGTGACTTTGCTGACAAAATACATTAGAACGATATACTGGAGAGTGATTACTACATACTAGAAAATGATTTAGTGTGTAACTATCCTGATAAACACACCATAGGCAATACACCATAGAATAGAAATGCTTGTTGCCAATATCACATTATCATTACCATTCTATATCTGGTATTATTTCAACCATCATACTGTGAAGGTACACTGTAGATTCCAGGAATATGCCTTGCTGAATCAGGTGAGCTGACCAGAATGCCCGATTGACAAGGGGATACTTTCAGTGAGTCAAAGAGTTGCTGGAAGCCACTCATCAAGTATGTCAGAGCCTCATTACAGGTCATAGTTTAAGGCAACCTCATGAAAATTGGTCCCACACCAAAGTCAACAACCTTCTTCACTTGTTCACTCCATTAGCGCTACTTGCCCACATTAAATGGGTGCTACTTGCTCACATAAAATGGGTGCTGCTGGGCATTGCTTTTTTGGCCTTTCGAAATTTGCTTCTTAATGGTTCATCTTTTTTAATTCATTCTTGGGATGTGGATGTCACTCGCAAGGCCATGTGGTGAAAGTACACACACAATGGTGTTAGGTAGGGAGTTCTAGGATTATGACCCAATGATGATGAAGGAAAGCTATTTATGTCGAAGTCATGATGGTGTGTGAATTGGAGGGAACTTGAAAATGATGGTGTTCCTATGCACCTGTTGCCCTTGTCTTAGGTGGTGTAGGTTGCAGGTTTGGGAAGTGTTACCGAAGAAACCTCAGCAACTTCTGTAGTGCATGCTGCAGCTGGCACATACCGCAACTACAGTACACCGGTGGCAGAGAGTTTCTTAGGCTAGTGGATAAGGCGCCAATGAAGCAGACTGCTTTTTCTGGATTGTGCTGAACTTCTTGAGTGTTCTTGTAACTGCATCCATCCAGGCAGGTGGGGAGTATTTTATCACACTGCTCACTTGTTCCTTGCATTCTTGTATATTGGCCTCTTGTGCATCCTGATATTCACTTGAAGTCTAATTGAGCATCGCTAAGCAGATTATTGGTGAATGAATGTCATTTGATAGAACAGTTAATGACTCCTTTCATCGTTTTTCTAATGATTGAGAGTAGGCTAATGATTGACAGGTTTGAATTTGCCCTGTGTTTTGTGGACAGGACATACCTGGGCAATTTTCCACATTGGGTAAATGCCAGTGTTGTAACTCTAATGGAACAGCTTGGCTAGGAACACAGCTCGTTCTAGAACTCAGGTCTTTAGCATCACAACCAGGATGTTGTCAGGGTCCATAGCCTTTTTCTGTGCCAGGTGCATTCAGTTATTTCTTGATGTCACGTGCAGTGAATTGAGTTGACTCAAGACTGACATCAGAGATGGTGGGAACCTTAGGAGGAGACTGGGAAGAATCATCCACTTGGCACTTCTGTCTAAAGATAGTTGCAAATGCTTTAGCCTTTTTTTTTCCACTCACTAACTGGGCAAGACATTAGCCAGTGGGATTTTAATGAGGCCCAGGAGGTAAAATACCTCAGGTCTAATACACTTCTATTCATTATGGGCGGCACAATGGCGCAGTGGTTAGCACCGCAGCCACACAGCTCCAGCGACCCGGCATCGATTCTGGGTACGGCGGAGTTTGCAAGTTGTCCCTGTGACCGCGTGGGTTTCCGCCGGGTGCTCCGGTTTCCTCCTACAGCTAGAGACTTGCAGGTTGATAGGTAAATTGGCCATTGTAAATTGCCCCTAGTGTAGGTAGGTGGTAGGAGAATGGTGGGGACGTGGTAGGGAATATGGGATTAATACTAGGATTAGTATAAATGAGTGGTTGTTGGTCGGCACAGACTCAGTGGGCCGAAGGGCTTGTTTCAGTGCTGTATCACTATGATTATGACCCACTAATAACTGGCCTGGAGTTAAAATCAGGTCACTCCTGTAAATTGGATCTTTGGTCTCATTAGCCACAATTCCAGAATATATAAGTGGAACAGTGATTATCCTTTGGAGCTATGTCCTTGGGGGCTTCCCAACAGATTCCGGTGAAGTTGCTAATAGCACCATGCGATTTCTGAATTCACATGCATTATTGCACTGATGTCAGAGTTTCACTTTTGCAGATTTTCCAATAAACCATGTAATACGCTTCGAACATTTTTCTGTTCATATGAGCTCCCTTCTATAAGGCAGCCCCAGTGAACTAAGACTCTCTTCTTACTGCCCCTTAGGAACATCTGGGGATGGGCCTCTGCTCAACTGGTCCCTGTTCCTTTGTTTCCACTTCCAATCACAAGCTCAATTTGCTTCGCCATGTGCTATCTTCTGATTGTGGCTCGCTGAATCCTCTGAGTTGGAGATATCTAAGCTTGTTCCTGAGTGATCAGCAGTGATTTATTGATGCTCATGAGCTACATCATCTTTGAGACTTCAAAACAAAGAGAAAAAGAATCCGTGTTAGCATGAGCTCCAATGCAAAGACATGGGCTTGATTTGTAGCCCCCACCCGGCCGGGCTGGGGCCGTAAGCAGCTGGTATCCTACTAAGCTCATTAAAGGCGTCTTAACAGAGGCCAGCTGTGATTTTCCAGCCGGCCTTCAGGTTCCTCACAATGGTAGCCTAGCTGCAAAGGCTATTTTTAGATTGAAAAAATTGGAGAGAGGGCCTCCATTTTGAAGCATCCTGTCCCTCACTTAGCTGCTGCTGCTTTCAAGCAGGAAGGCCTCTGATTGGCCCAGCTTCGAGAGCCCACCCACTGACTTTAAATGGACAGTGAACCCACCCTCTGATCATTAATTGACTGCTCTGGGGAAAATCACATTGAGCAACTGTTCCCCACACACTGCTGGCTTCTGACCCCCATTTGAGCCTGATGGTGGGTTTCAGAAGCCTGCAGGGAAAATCTTGCCCATTGTGTATCATGCATTAGTTGTGCAGAATCTGTCTGGCTCTAAATAAATGAGTTTGGAAGAAAGCATGAAGATTAAGTAAAAGAAGACACTAGCTTTACTGGACAGGCATAATCTCTCTTTGGCTCATGCCTTCCAACTATTTGCAGGGCTGCATCCTCATGTTGATTGAATTGTCTCAGGTTGGGAGGCTGCCGCCGGCTCTTGCTTCCTTAGGGTGGTAGGCATCCTTTTCATTTAAAGCCATAGTGAACATATTTCTAGCACTTGGAACACCAGAGTGCCACCCCAGTATCCAGCTTATATCCTAGCTTGATGACAAACTACAGAAAGCCTAGAAGAGTACATAAAGTGGATGGGTGAAATTAAAAGGGAAATTAGGAAAGCAAGGAGTGGGCATAAAAAATACTGGCAAGTAAAATAAAAGAAAATACAAAGATGTTGTATAAGTGCATAAAGAGCAAAAGGATATCTAAGGAAAGAGTAGGGCCTAGTAGGGACCAAAAGGTAATCTATGTGTGGAGGCGGAGGATGTGGGTAAGGTTCTTAATGTAGTTGTCTTCACAAAAGAGGGGGCTAATGATGACATTGTAATTAAGGAGGAAGGATGTGAAATATTGGATGGGATAAACGTTGTAAGAGAGGAAGTATTAAAGAGTTTGACGTCTTTTAAAGTAGACAAATTACCAGACTTAGATGAAATATATCCCAGGTTGTGGAAAGAAGCAAGGAAGGAAGTTGTGGAGGCTCTGACCATCATAGTTCAATGCTCCCTGGTTACAGGAGTGGTGCCAGAGGATTGGAGGACTGGCAACATTTTACCATTGTTTAAAAAGGAAGGAAGGTATAATCCGAGTAATTATAGGCTAGTTAGCTTAACTTCGGTTGTGGGCAAATATTAGAATCAATTCTAAGGGACATTATAAACCTTCACTTAGGCATAAATTAATCAAGGAAAGTCATCATGGATTTGTTAAGGGAAGGTCATGTCTGACTAATTTGATAGAATTTTTTGAGGAGGTGACAAGTAAGGTTGGTGAGGGCAGTGCAGTGGATGTGGTCAGCATGGATTTTAGCAAGGCTTTTGACAAGGTCCCAAAAAGTAAAAACTTGGAATCCAAGGGAGAGTAGCAAATTGGTTCCAAAATTGGCTTAGTGGCAGGAAACAAAGGGTAATGGTTGAGGGGTGTTTTTGCGACTGGAAAGCTGTTACCAGTGGGGTTCCGCAGAGCTCAGTGCTTGGTCCCTTGCTTTTTGTAGTTTATATTAATAATTTAGGCTCAAATGTATGGGGCATCATAAAGAAGTTTACAAATAATACAAAAATTGGCTCTGTGGTTGACAGTGAGAAAGAAAGTTTTAGACTGCAGGAAGATATAGATGGTCTGGTCAGTTGGGCAGAAAGTAGAAAATGAAATTCAATCTGAAGAAGTGTGAGGTAATGCATTTTGGGATGTGCAACAAGGCAAGGGGATTACAATAAATGGGAGGGTACTGGGTAGTGTGGAGGATTAGAGGGACCTTGGAGCATATGTCTACAGATGCTGAAAGGTAGCAGGACAAGCCGATAAGGTGGTTAAGAAGGCATATGGCATGCTTTCCTTTATTAGCTAGGGAATAGAATATAAGAGCAGGGAGGTTATGCTAGAACTGTATATAACACTAGTTGGACCACAGCATGAGTACTGCGTACAGTTCTGGTCACCACATTATAGGAAAGATATGATTCCGCTGGAGAGGGTGCAGAGGAGATTTACTAAGATGTTGCCTGGACTGGAAAATTTTAGCTATGAGGAAAGATTGGATAGGCTGGGTTGTTTTCCTTGGAACAGAGGAAGCTGAGGGGTAACTTAATTGAGGTGTGTAAAATTATTTAATCCATTGTAAGTTCTGTAGATATTGTAAGTCTGATTCACCTTGTTATTTGCTTTCAACATATGATATCCAACTCGAATGGAAGGATTAAATGAGCTAGCTGGCTCCAGGTTTTCACTGGCAGCCTGTCAAGATTCTGGTAGCACTGGACTTCCATGTTTTCTCTGATGCCCCTGCATCTGAATGAAGTCTGATAAACGCAGTTAAACCCAGTCCAGGATTTGAGCATGTAATCTAGGCAGGTGAGCTGCATTGTCAGAGGTGCCATTTTTCAGAAGTGTCAAAACAAGGCCCTGTCTGCCTGGTCCTGTGGATGTAACAGATCCCATGGCACTATTCAAAGAAAAACAGTAAATTCTCTCAATCAACATTACCAAAAGAAGATTAACTAGTAATTCATCTTATTATCTTATGGAAATTGGCTGTCACAATGAATAACTGCACTTCAAATATAACTAATTGGTTGTGAAGATGTGTTTAGGATGTTCTGAGGATGTGGTAAGGCATTATATAAATAGTCTTTTTCCCTTTTTTCGATATTCCTCACGACCTTGCATTGTGTTTTCACGGTCATAATGACTTATGTAGAAGACCCTGCTTAGACAGCAATATTAATTTATAAACAGACACTCTGAAGAATCAAGTCCAAGGTGCTGCAGCAAAGCCTGTTAAACCTCAGGCAGGGGGTGACTGGTCTTGGGTGGCGAACATCACTAGCTCTTCCTTACCCATGCTCTTTAACTTGCCCTGTGCTTTTTCATCAATCACTCGATACCCAATGGGGTAAATGTAGCTGTGCTGGTGCTTGGGAGAGTTTTTTTTAATTCTTCCATGGGATGTGGGTGTCACTGACAAGGCCAGCATTTGTTGCCCATCCCTGATTGCCGTCGATAACTGAGTGGTTTGTTTGGCCATTTCAGAGGGCAGTTAAGAGTCACCCACATTGCTGTGGGTCTGGAGCCACATTTCGGCCAGACCAGGTAAAGACAGCAGATTTCCTTCCCTAAAGGACATGAGTGAGGCAGATGGGTTTTTACAACAATCAATGATAGTTTCATGGCACCATTACTGAGAGTAACTTCCAATTCCCGATTTTTTTTTTTAATAATTGAATTTCTTAATTAATCGAATTTAAATTCCACCATCTGCCATGATAGGATTTGAATCCTTGGCCGGAGTTTTACACCACCCAAGCGAGCCAGAGGGTGGTGGGGGGTGGTGTAAAATTGAGTAGGAGGCTCCGGGAGGCCGCCTTAACCCGCTCCCGCCTCTGCCCCACTTTAAGTGGGCCGGTGGGGGGCAGAAAACGGGCCGCTCATCCCAGGCCAATCAAGGCCCTTTACTGGCCACTTAAGGGCCTTCGCCTGCCTCCATGGGAATTTTACCCATGACAAGGGGGCGTCCGGGAGACGTGAAAGGCCGCCCAGTGAAACCTGGCAGCCTCTCAGTCCACCAGGGTGGGGAGTGGTGGGTAGCCGGACAAACAGGCACAGGGTGCCTGATTGAGGGCCGCCCCTGCTTCCTCAACCTCCCCCAGGACCCGAGACCCTCCCTTCCTCCCAAATGACCATCATTGCCTCGCCGGGGTGCCACCGATTAGTCCGGCGAGGCAACCCTAACTTACCTGGACTCCTGGCTCCATGTCCTCGGCTAGACTGCAGTCCCAGCAGTGGCCACTGCTTCCAGTGGCGCTGCTGGGACTAAGAGCTGCTGGCCCGATGATTGGCCGGCAGCTCAATGAGGCAGGACGTCTTCCCTCAAGTGGGTGGAAGTCCCGCCTCGGAACAGTTAAAGCCGGGGGACCCGTAAAATGTGGGTCGGATCCCTGGGTCAGGCGGAAGCGGGTTTGCCACTGACTTTTACGTCGGTGGCCAGCTCCAGTCCGCCTGAAGTAAAATCCAGCCCCTTGTTTCCAGGGCATTAGCTTGGCCTCTGGATTACTAGTTCAGTGACATTACCACGATGCCACTGTCTCCCTGGCTGTGAATGTGTTACAGGGTGCTGTGAGGTCTAGGCGCTGACATTAGTGTGCATTCCTTGTACTTATGAAAAGACAAATGGTAACATTTCCAAATACTTCTTTAATAAACCACATTGCAATATTTATTCTATTGTATTATACCCTCTATGATGTTACTTAAGTTCTGCTATGGCTGTGTAGGCAGTTATTCAGCAGGATAATGTTACATGACATGTGCTGTATGGTACTGTCATGAGCTCAGGTGAAGACTCTTACTTTTTATCCTCTATTATCTCAATCCTCTGTCTCCCAATAATGGTTGGGTCTGCATCCTTAAAATTAGTGACGAGTTTGGGATTCCCTTGTCAAATGTGGTCAGGCACTAGTACTGTTTGGAAACCCCACCGCGATGGCATTGCTCCTGTTGGTTAAAGGCATCCTTATTCTAAAGTAGAACAATAGTATTGATATAAAAACAAGAAAGGCTTGAAATACTCAGCAGGTCTGGCAGCATCTGTGGAGAGAGAAGCAGAGTTAACGTTTCAGGTCAGTGACCTTTCATCAGAACTGATCAGAAGGGTTTCTGACCATCCAGGGAGAAGACTCGGAGGGTGGAGTTCCAGACCGGTAAGTATAAAAATCTTACCTCGGGGATTCGCGGCCTACATCCACGGAGAAGACTCGGAGGGCGGAGTTCCAGACCGGTAAGTATAAAATCCTTACCTCGGGGATTCGCGGCCTACATCCACGGAGAACACTTGGAGGGCGGAGTTCCAGACCGGTAAGTATAAAATCCTTACCTCTGAAAAAGTGACGTCACAGGAAAGCTGTGACCTGATTGGCTGGTAGGGAATTTGTACAGAATTTGAAAATAAAACATTGATAAAAATTGATTAAAACCCTAATTAATAAGTAGAGTAACTAAACCAGAGGGAGGAGATTACTGTATTTAGATAGCATTTAATATTTATAGTAGGAATCTAGCACTAGGGACCATATAGTTAATTATAACAATTTAGTAAGGATTTAATAAGTATTTATTTTAAATTAATTTATTAATTAGTGCTAGAAATGTCAGTTAGAGGGGTAAAGTGCTTCACCTGTGAGATGTGGGAGGTCCGTGACGCTTCCAGCGTTCCGGACGACTACATCTGCAGGAAGTGTACCCAGTTGCAGCTCCTCACAGACCGCATGGATCAATTCGAGTGGCAACTGGATGCACTTAGGAGCATGCAGGTGGCAGAAAGCATCATAGACAGGAGTTTTAGAGAAGTGGTTACACCCAAGGTGCAGGCAGATAGATGGGTGACCGCTAGAAGGGGCAGGCAGTCAGTGCAGGAATCCCCTGTGGCTATCCCCCTCTCTAACAAGTGTACCGTTTTGGATACTGTTTGGGGGGATGGCCTATCAAGGGAAAACAGCAGCAGCCAGAGCAGCGGCACCACGGCTGGCACTGTTGTTCAGGGAGGGACAAAACACAGACGAGCAATAGTTATAGGGGACTCTATAGTCAGGGGCACAGATAGGCGCTTCTGTGGACGTGAAAGAGACTCCAGGATGGTATTTTGCCTCCCTGGTGCCAGGGTCAAGGATGTCTCTGAACGGACAGGGGGCATTCTGAAGGGGGAGGGTGAACAACCAGAGGTTGTGGTACACATCGGTACCAACGACATAGGCAGGAAGAGTGACGAGGTCCTGCAGGGGGAGTTTAGGGAGTTAGGTAGAAAGTTAAAAGACAGGACCTCGAGGGTTGTAATCTCAGGATTACTCCCTGTGCCACGTGCCAGTGAGGCTAGAAATAGGAAGATAGTGCAGCTAAACATGTTGCTGAACAGCTGATGTAGAAGGGAGGGTTTCAGATATCTGGACCATTGGGATCTCTTCAGGGACAGATGGGACCTGTACAAGAAGGACGGGTTGCATCTAAACTGGAGGGGCACAAATATCCTGGCTGCGAGATTTGCTAGCGGAGGGTTTAAACTAGTCTGGCAGGGGGTTGGGAACCTGAGCAGTAGGACAGCAAGTGAAATAAATGAGGGGGAACTAGTAAATAAGGCCAGTAAGACTAAAAGGAAGAGCAGGCAGGGAGATGTTGCGGACCACAGCGGGACTGGTGGTCTGAAGTGCATTTGTTTCAATGCGAGAAGTTTAACAGGTAAGGCAGATGAACTTAGAGCTTGGATTAGTACTTGGAACTGTGATGTTGTTGCTATTATAGAGACTTGGTTGAGGGAAAGTCAGGATTGGCAGCTAAATGTTCCAGGATTTAGAAGCTTCAGGCGGGATAGAGGGGGATGTAAAAGGGGTGGGGGAGTTGCATTACTGGTAAAGGAGAATATCACAGCTGTACTGCGGGCGGACACCTCGGAGGGATCATGCAGCGAGGCAATATGGGTGGAGCTCAGGAATAGGAAGGGTGCAGTCACGATGTTGGGGGTTTACTACAGGCCTCCCAACAACCAGCAGGAGGCAGAGGAGCAGATATGTAGACAGATTTTGGAAAGATGTAAAGGTAACAGGGTTGTAGTGGTGGGTGATTTTAACTTCCCCTATATTGACTGGGACTCACTTAGTGCTAGGGGCTTGGATGGGGCAGAATTTGTAAGGAGCATCCAGGAGGGCTTCTTGAAACAATATGTAGATAGTCCAACTAGGGATGGGGCCGTACTGGACCTGGTATTGGGGAATGAGCCCGGCCAGGTGGTCGAAGTTTCAGTAGGGGAGCATTTCAGGAACAGTGACCATAATTCCATAAGTTTTAAGGTACTTGTGGATAAGGATAAGAGTAGTCCTCGGGTGAAGGTGCTAAATTGGGGGAAGGCTAATTATAACAATATTAGGCAGGAATTGAAGAATTTAGATTGGGGGCGGCTGTTTGAGGGTAAATCAACATCTGACATGTGGGAGTCTTTCAAAAGTCAGTTGATTAGAATCCAGGACCAGCATGTTCCTGTGAGTAAGAAGGATAAGTTTAGCAAGTTTCGGGAACCTGGGATAACGCGGGATATTGTGAGCCTAGTCAAAAAGAAAAAGGAAGCATTCGTAAGGGCTGGAAGGCTAGGAACAGACGAATCCCTTGAGGAATATAAAGTAGGAAGGAACTTAAGCAAGGAGTCAGGAGGGCTAAAAGGGGTCATGAAAAGTCATTGGTAAACAGGATTAAGGATAATCCCAAGGCTTTTTATACATATATAAAGAGCAAGAGGGTAACTAGGGAAAGGGTGGAAATGTGTGGAGCCAGAGGAAATGGGCGATGTACTAAATGAGTACTTTGCATCAGTATTCACCAAAGAGAAGGACTTGGTGGATGATGAGCCTAGGGAAGGGAGTGTAGATAGTCTCAGTCATCTCATTATCAAAAAGGAGGAGGTGTTGGGTGTCTTGCAAAGCATTAAGGTAGATAAGTCCCCAGGGCCTGATGGGATCTACCCCAGAATACTGAGGGAGGCAAGGGAAGAAATTGCTGGGGCCTTGACAGAAATCTTTGCATCCTCATTGGCTACAGGTGAGGTCCCAGAGGACTGGAGAATAGCCAATGTTGTTCCTTTGTTTAAGAAGGGTGGTAAGGATAATCCAGGAAATTATAGGCCGGTGAGCCTTACGTCAGTGGTAGGGAAATTATTAGAGAGGATTCTTCGGGACAGGATTTACTCCCATTTGGAAACAAATGAACTTATTAGCGAGAGGCAGCATGGTTTTGTGAAGGGGAGGTCGTGTCTCACTAACTTGATTGAGTTTTTTGAGGAAGTGATGAAGATGATTGATGAAGGAAGGGCAGTGGATGTTGTCTACATGGAGTTCAGTAAAGCCTTTGACAAGGTAGACTGTTACAAAAGGTGAAGTCACACGGGATCAGAGATGAGCTGGCAAGATGGATACAGAACTGGCTCAGTCATAGAAGACAGAGGGTAGCTGTGGAAGGGTGCTTTTCTGAACGGAGGGATGTGACTAGTGGTGTTCCGCAGGGATCAGTGCTGGGACCTTTGCTGTTTGTAGTATATATAAATGATTTGGAGGAAAATGTAGCTGGTCTGATTAGTAAGTTTGCGGACGACACAAAGGTTGGTGGAGTTGCGGATAGTGATGAGGATTGTCAGAGGATACAGCAGGATATAGATCGATTGGAGACTTGGGCGGAGAAATGGCAGATGGAGTTTAATCCGGACAAATGTGAGGTAATGCATTTTGGAAGGTCTATTGCAGGTGGGAAGTATACAGTAAATGGCAGAATCCTTTGGAGTATTGACAGGCAGAGAGATCTGGGCGTACAGGTCCACAGGTCGCTGAAAGTGGCAACGCAGGTGGATAAGGTAGTCAAGAAGGCATACGGCATGCTTGCCTTCATCCGTCAGGGCATAGAGTATAAAAATTGGCAAGTCATGCTGCAGCTGTACAGAACTTTAGTTCGTCCACACTTAGAATATTGCATGCAATTCTGGTCGCCACACTACCAGAAGGACGTGAAGGCTTTGGAGAGGGTACAAAAGAGGTTTTGCAGGATGTTGCCTGGTCTGGAGGGCATTGGCTATGAGGAGAGGTTGGATAAACTCGGATTGTTTTCACTGGAACGACGGAGGTGGAGGGGCGACATGATAGAGGTTTACAAAGTTATGAGCGGCATGGACAGAGTGGATAGTCAGAAGCTTTTTCCCAGGGTGGAAGAGTCAGTTACAAGGGGATATAGGTTTAAGGTGAGAGTGGCAAAATTTAGAGGGGATGTGCGAGGCAAGTTCTTTACACAGAGGGTGGTGAGTGCCTGGAACTTGTTGCCGGGGGAGGTGGTGGAAGCAGGTACGATAGCGACGTTTAAGAGGCATCTTGACAAATACATGAATAGGATGGGAATAGAGGGATACAGTCCCCGGAAGTGCAGAAGGTTTTAGTTTAGGCAGGCATCAAGATCGGCGCAGGCTTGGAGGGCCGAATGGCCTGTTCCTGTGCTGTACTTTGTTCTTTGAAATTGATGTTGGGTCAGGATCTCAAAATCATCCTACCCTCTTCAGGGGTTTTACTGGGGTGGGATTGAAGACAAGCGGGGAACCCTCTTAGAGCTGTCGGTAAGTAATTAAGTTACTTAAAAAGCTAATTAAGAACTGTTTTAACCCTGAATCCTGGATTTCACAGCCGGGCACCTGTTTCCCAATCTGAGGTAAGTGCACAGCAGGAAGAGCTCCTCAGTAAAACTGACATGCTGGGAAGGCTTGATCAGTGAAAGTGAAAGAGCTCCAGCCATGCCCAAGTGAGGGGCTGCTGTTCAAAGCACTTCTTTTCCCAGAGAGTGCTGTCACAGTTTGACAGATGATTGCCAACTTCTTGGAAGGCAGTTCACCTATCTCGCACTTCACTCACCTTCAGCTGCACTTCCCTGCTGCCAGCCTTCTGCACAGCATGGGAGCAGCTTAGGCAGCTCCAACTTGCACCTCTGATGAAGAGCAGAGCCCACACCACTGCCAACTGCTCCAGCAGCAGCAGGAACAACACCAGCAGCAGCATCTTCTCTGACTGCCTTCTCTGGCTGCCTTCTCAGCCGCATGCCCCTTCACAGGGCAGAGGGGCTGGACACTGTGATCCAGCTGGAAGGAGGCAAGATCCCCAACACAGGGTCTGCAGGCAGAGGGTCAGTGCTCTCAACATGTCTGAGCACCAGTGCCTCAGGCGGCTCAGGCTGTCACAGCACATTGCTGCTAACATCTGCAGCCTCCTGCAACAAGACCTCCTTCCCAGTGGAGCAGGTGGGCATGGATTGGCAGTGGCCCATAATGTGCTTGTTACTTAAGGGCCACACCCCCAGATCTCTGTTTCTCGCCAGGTTTTGTGCTCTCTACTTCAAGGAGACAAAACAAAGAGGCGTGAGTGTTCATAATGGCTTGAGTGGAGAGAAGGAAAGGACAACATTTGTGGAGGGTGACTGTGAGGCATGGATGCAAGAGGACAATAGGATGAGGGTAAGTGTGAGTGTTGACTGTACAGATGGGGATGTGAGGTGTCTGCAGGGAGAGGAATGAGTGGAGCTGCAAGGTGCAGGGATAGGCACTAACATGTTGCCCCACAGACATTTGAGAAAATTATTGACTAAGCCATGGAAATGGGTTCAATTAATCTGCATATAAAGTATATAGCCAACCTAATGCCATCAAAACACAGTCCAATTTAAAACATATTTTTTCCTATTTAGTGAGATACCTGCCATTGCTTTTGCTTGCATAAGTAGTCTTGCCTTTCCAGTTCTCACATTGCTTTCCTGTGCCGTTATCCTATCTGTTCTACTCTCACCAACATTCTCCAGGGCTGATTCTGCAGGTCACACGGGCAGGGAGCAGCCGATTGACAGCTCCAGTCTTCCCAGCGAGTCCTGCCTCTCCCGCACTCTGATTTGATGGAGGTCCGCGCACAGGAAACCATTCGTACTTTTGATTGGCGGGCAGATACAAAACTTTGGTGGGCTGTAGGAACTAGCCGATGCCCCGAGGATCCCGATCATTTGTAATTACTTTTGCTTCTGACAATTATAAATATCTTGTTCCAAGCCTTTAAACTTGTGTTTTCAACAAAAGTTTAAAGGCTTGGAGCAAGACATTTAAAATTACTACGGACCTCAAAATTTTTACCATGGGCACTGGTGTCCATGTGTGGACAGGTTGCCGATCTCTGGCAAGGTGTGTTGGCCTGAGGATTGCTGTGCAGGAGAATGCTGGGAAAGTAAGAATGTGAAGCTTGGCATCTGAAAGTGTTAAACACTCACCTGTCATACACTCCTGAGATCCTGGATCCTTTTGGTGCACTGTCTCCAGGTTGAGGGGACCACACTTCTGCTGCTGACTTTCTCGGCCACTTCCATCAATGCCTGCTTGGTTGGAGAGACTGTCCTATTCCTCCTGTGCTTGGGAGAGCTCACTACATTGCAGTCCCTCAGATCCTACAGCAGGATCTTCAGGTAACAGCGAGCGATCTGGGGAGTAGCCTTTCCTTGTCTCCTCTCCATTGCTGTGGTTGCTGCAGCCTCAAAAATCCAAGTACTGGTGAGTCCTTGTAACCCATACTGTGGTCTCCTTAATTAGAAATCCTTACTTTGACAGAACGAACACGTCATCCCGCTCACCCTGTCTAATTGATCAGGCAACCCTGAGTTGGGATGCTAATGCCATGGCTCTGGGAAAGAGTCTTGGCAAAGCCCACGCCTTCATTAATCGGGTTTTCAACACACAAATGGTCCCAACGTTCTGGTAAGGAACTAGGTTGATAAAAATTCCGCCAATTGAGTCTGTAATTTGTTATCTGCCACTGGCAGAAAACTAGCCTGCTGTGGCTTTCATGGTATTCATGGTGCCAGATATGGTCTTCCCGATTGCAGCCTGGCCACTTCCCTGGACCAACAATCACCCACACTGTGCCCCACTTGATTATGGTTACAACCCTTGCAAACTCTGGCATTGCCCCCTTTCTGCAGAACTTCCTCAGCTACAGGGCTGTGGAGGCACACCCAGCTGGAATCCCAGTGGACCAACTACTTCCCATTCACAACACTTTATGTGTAAAAGTTGTGCTCAGCATCCTGTTTATTTTCCAGTACTGCTAAGAACTGTTGATGGGAGATTATAAAATGACACCCCACAACTGTGTTGTGCATGCACTATTTTCAAAACTGATGTACTGACACCAGTGTCGTTAATCATTTGTGTAAAATCCTACCGGACTAACTCCTTCCCATTCATTGGCAGTGTATGTAATTCCAGATGTCAAGGAAATTAATTGCACAATTCTAATTGCAGTTTTAAAATGTTTACAAATTTTTGTAGTCTTTAGAATCATAGAAAAATTATGGCACAGAAGGAGGCCATTCAGTCCATCGTGTCTGCACTGGCTGAAAAATCTAGCCACCCAATCTAATCCCACCTTCCAGCACCTGGTCCCTAGCCTTGCAGGTTACAGCACTTCAGGTGCAGGTCCAGGTATCTTTTAAATGAATTGAGAGTTTCTGCTTCCAACACTATTCCTGGCAGTAAATTCCAGACACCCCCATCCTCTGGGTAAAAAAGTTTTTCCTCATGTCCCCTCTAATCCTTCTACCAATCACCTTAAATCTGTGCCCCCTAGTAATTGACCTCTCCGCTAGGGGAAACAAGTCCTTCCTGTCTACTCTATCGAGACCCCTCATAATTTTGTGCACCTCAATTAAGTCACCCCTCAGCCTCCTCTGTTCCAAGGAAATCCAATCTTTTCTCATAGCTGCAACTTTCAAGCCCTGGCAACATTCTTGTAAATCTCCTCTTTACTCTCTCCAGAGCAATTATGTTCTTCCTG
Source organism: Heterodontus francisci (assembly GCF_036365525.1). Classification (NCBI taxonomy): domain Eukaryota; kingdom Metazoa; phylum Chordata; class Chondrichthyes; order Heterodontiformes; family Heterodontidae; genus Heterodontus; species Heterodontus francisci. The sequence continues at coordinate 23,948,362 of NC_090393.1, forward strand.
TAATGTGGTGACCAAAATTGTATGCAATACTCCAACTGTGGCCTAACCAGCATTTTATACAGTTCCAGCATTAAATCTCTGCTTTTGTATTCTATACCTCGGCCGATAAAGGAAAGTGTTCCATATGCCTTCTTCACCTCTCTAGCTACCTGTCCTGCCACCTTCAGGGACCAGTGGACATGCCCTCCAAGGTGTCTCACTTTTTCTACCCCTCTAAATATCCTCCCATTTATTGTGTATTCTCTCGCTTTGTTTACCCTTCCCAAATGCATTATCTCACACTTAATCTGGATTGAATTCCATTTGCCACTTTTCCACCCACTCAACCAAACCATTGTTATCATTCTGGAGTTTACAGCTATCCTCTTCACTATCACTTCACGGCCAATTTTTGTGTCATCTGCAAATTTCCCAATCATGCCTCCTACATTTAAGTCCAAATCATTAATATATACCACAAACAGCAAAGGACCCAACACTGAGCCCTGTGGAACACCACTGGAAACCGCTTTCAATTTTTTTTAGTGCTGAGTGCACTAAATAGGGCTATTCTACTGTAGCAGATTTGATCAATTTAATTTCTTTTTTTATATAGAAGAGTATTTTGTTAAAAAAATCTGTTAGTTTTGTTTAAATTGACCTGAATAAGATAAGAATAACCTGAATAGACTATATTATAGAGATTTACAAAGTAGCTGCTTTTATTTGTACTTTTACAGCTCCTAATGGAAGTAGAACATTTCCTGTGCCTCTCTGTCTGTGTTTATTAGGGTTCACCTCTGTATGGTTTAGTGTCTTTCACACTCTCAAAGTGCATTTAGATAGCAGATTAGTGACAGGTAACTTGCTGACTTGTTGACCATTTGTCAAAGCAAGACAGTTCAAAGCCTTGGTATAAATGACTGCCTAATCCAGCCACTGTCATTGTCACACTTCTAGATCCTTAAATGTTTGCATATATTTGATTTTTATTTGTGATACAAAAATTGTATGCTATTTTTAACAGGCCTAAATACTTTCTGGCAGAAGCAATTTTTTTCCGATTGTGATTGTCCTTTGCTTACAACACATGGACATTCATTATGTTCATATAGTATAATGGTTCTAATGGCAGTAGTGAGTGAGCCCTCTTCAGTTCCTTGGCGTGACCATGTGGAATTATTCAAGTTGTGGCAATGGAACTAGTAGTGTGTGTTGACCTGCTGTGTCCATGTCTGGTTGTGCATACTCGCTTTATGTGTGGGACCCACCTGAGTATTTATCTATGGTCTGTCCTCAGTTAGTCGATCTCTGTGAGAGCAGTGTTGGGGCACTGCATTTGACCACAACAATCTTGGGCGAAGGAACAAAAAATCAGCACAGTGATCTTCCACCTAATCGCTATTTAGCAACCCCTTCTGGAAAGTGTGTACATGTGGTGAGGAAAGGAATAGGTCAGTTGCAGTGACCTCTGTGATTGAATAGCTGTTCAATACTGGCTAGGCTCATGAAAAATGACCACATTGGCAAAGTACCAGAGGAAACCCGTTACTTGTGGAACGACACCCCAGTGTACAGAAAAAGAGCAAATTGGATCAGGAATGAAAATAGAAAATCTACACAAAATGGAAATAAAAAGTTTTGCAAACATTGAAAGTGGTGTAAATAGCAACGTATTAAGGGTTTGAATCTCAGTATTGTTTCTAGGGAAATCTATTCTCGAGAACACAAATGAGGCTGTTATTGCTTCCAGTTAATAAAGTGTACCATGCCCTCTCTGTGTCAGCTACGTGCCAGTTGTATTGTAAAGCAGAGAAAAAGGAGAGACATTGTTGAGTGGAATGGTCCATTTCAGCTACTTTTCATTTTGTGTTTTGCTTTCTTTGTTAGAAAAGGAAGGGTGCTCGTTTCCTTCATTCTTTGGTTGTCACTGTGACAAACGGCTGTTTGTTTTGCCATGTAAACCACGTAAATGCTTGGGCACAGAGCTGAGGCCAAAGCTCCGATCAGCTGAAAAATGGCCAAATTGAGAAACAGAACTTTGAACACTTCCACAAACGTGGAAGGAAGGAAGTGCACCTTCCACCAGTTTTCAACAGGCATTAACCTCCTTAAATGGTATGTCTAAGCTTGTATTACAGGCAGGCAATGCTATCAGGTGCAGGCTTAATGTAAATTTAAAGAAGGACTGAAGTCTTAACAAAGGAGCATTGTTTCTATTTCAGTTTGTTGGCTGCCACTCCTGACCAACACTGAAACATATGTGAATTACAGGACTGTGATTCAAGTGGTGCCCTGAGGGGCAAACATTTACCTAGTCCACAAACTTGGTGCTGCAAGAAAAACAAAACTCCTTGTTTAGTATTTGATTCAACCTTTTATTGACATCTTCTACTGTTTCATAAAGTATACAGATGATATTTCCTCATCCAGTGCAGTGAAATGCAAGTCTATTTTGTTGTGTGCGCATCTGATGGTTAGCTATCATCCTACTATGCATTGACATGTGGGTCCCTGCTTTGGTCAAGTTTACTACACGTTTTCACAAAGTAGTTATTACTTGTATATTTTCGATGGATTTTTAAAAATTATTGAGAAACCAAGGTCCACAATGCAGGAAACCATCAAAACTAAAAACAGCAAAAAGGATGAGATAATGGCAAACTTGGGTGGTAAAAGCTTTTGATTACAGCAGCAAAAGAACAATGAAGCAATTTTGAGCTCTTGGTAAAGAATGAGTCAAGTCCAGCTTCACAAAGATGCTAAGTGAAGCAACAAAGATTGACTTCAAACTCAGAAGAGTACTCCTGATCTTATGAATCAATGAGATGCTTCTATTTCCCACAGTGGTCATTGTTATGGCTTCTGTCTGATACTAACAATTTATTTGTACTTTGCTCATTCACCTTTTTCCCTCAGTACTCCTATTTTTCACCTCTTTCCCATTCTTCATTTCTCTTTTCTCTCTTTGCCCTTCTCTTTCACTTCCATCTTTGAACATCATGTTTAGTCTGTTTAATTTTGCCTCAGCTTTGGAAGACAAACTTGTATCAGTTCTCCATTCAAGGCTATGGAACTGCTGCATAACACTTCCAACACCAATAACTTTGGTAAACTCACTTTTTGATACTTGGCTGCCCTCTGCTGGAATAATTTCCCCATTCCTTTGTTGTCTCTGATGATGCTTCTTCCTAATTCTGCAGGCATCATGATTAGGGCCCTAACAAATTTACAAATTTCACGGTCAGGGCATTTTAGGAATTGTGAATTTCACGATTCACATATTTAAATTGTAAATTTCACTATGTCGCAACAAACCATATCTATTTAAAACAAAAGAAAGACAAAGGAGGTTTCTGGTTTCAAATTGCATTTATTGTATACTCAAAAACTTATTGTAAAAAGCGTCCACAGAGTTTGTTGGAATTGTCAGACAGAGCTGTGCTGGCCTTCCAAGGTGGAGGATTCTGCATTCCTAGCAGTGTGTAGCAAAAACCTTCAGTAGGTAGTCTTGTCACACATTATTTGCGCTTGGCAAGCAACCACCATTTTGCACATTACGTTGAATGAATATCCATAGCCTTGGGTGATTAAGTTTATCCAATGGTACGTTGGTGCTTGCAAAAGCAGCCACAAGTTCCATTGTAACCAAGTGACAATTTTCTGAGCTCTCTGTCAACGTCTTAAAAAGAGATTACATTGTTGCTTGTTTTATTGTGTGTTTTTTTTCCAGCAGTGCACTGTCGGATGCTCTCTTTCTGCTGCAATGGCTTTCGGACTCTAAGTGGCACTGAACCATTGTCTGCTATATGTGATCCAACGAAACGTTGCAGCTTGTACAATATAGTATACCATCATCACCCTGCAGAATTTGGCTTCCAAATTCTTTCACTCGATGTGCTGCAGTAATGGTTGAGACCATTTTTGATTTGCTCATTCTGGCATTCTCACTTGTCTGCTAACACTTGTAACTGCTACTCTCAAAACTACACTGCATCTACAAATCAGCTAATTTAGCCTTGTGTCAATCACTAGAACATGCAAAGTTTGCAACATGTCCAGCAATCAATGATTTGAGCCCTGTGTCAATCAGTAAAACGTGCAAAGCTCGCAAAATGGCCGATTTCAAGGAGGATCAGGGAGTTCACGGTTCATTACACATTTTTTGCAGCCGTGAATTTGTTAGGGTGCTAATTATAATCTTTATACACCAAGGTTTTTCTTCCCTTTCAATTTTTCCAAGGTTTTTCCTCTAAGCTCTCCTCTCCTGTAGATGGTGGCTCATACTGAGATGACCTTTTGGTACCTCATCCAAGTGGTCACTCTTCATCTGTGAATTGCAGTATGAATATCAATACAGTACTGGCTCTGGAAGGTATCAGGGCCAACCATAACCATGTCTGTACTTGATCACATAAACACACTGTATAGCCATCAAGGTTTTGAAATTCCAGTAAGCACTATCTTTAGTATATAGGTTAACATGCTTGTGTAAGATACCTATGTACACTGTTCTAATGTAATTGTTAACCTACTCAGACAGTTATGACCCCCAGGGGTTAATTCAGCTGTAAATGTATCTGCGTCTCTATCCCCTAAGCTGTTTGTATTGACCCTATTCTGCCAACTAGGGCCATATCTGTTCATCGCAGTAAAGCAGTTTCAATTGATAAATAAATAAGCAGTGCCAAATTGGATGCATTTCAAAAATTCGTTCCTAATTTATTTCTGTAAATATTTTGGCTAAGTTTTGCAAAACACACTTTTCCTTAAACCCCCTAAAGCTATCATGTGGGATTTGTTTCATTACTTTTTGTTTAGCTGACCTGATTCCAAAAAGTATTTCTCAAGCATAAACGCAATATTGTAGAACACTTCTGAGAACACAAATAAGAGCAGTACATGTAGAACTCTATTAACAATGGCGTTTCAATCGCAAACTATATTTTTAAAGACATCTCAAATGATTTCTAAACCATTCTTAAGAGGAGAATGATTTTGCAGCTCACTATTCAATTGAAGGAGTGACTGGTGTCAGATAACAAAGGCTCGCTGTTGAGTTGCCTTGCCGTGAAGGATCTATGGCCATTCAGTCAGCAAACTTGTCAGTAACTCTCTCAAGTTCTGATATATGTTTGGCTGCTGTCAGAAAAAGGGTAAATTTTGCTGACAAACTTTTTATATGTCAAGTGATATTCTATCCCTTAAATGTTTTGCACAATTGTGAATCATGTGGGCTCTGCAGTTTATTGGAAGTAACCCATCAACATTAGATTTCAAGCACAAAATGACAGAGTGAGGTTGCTCCAAGATTTACGGTCAGTGATGTCAGTACTATGGGGAGACTTGCATTTCACTACGATCATTTAACCTTTTACTTGTATAATGAGTTCTGGCAGAATGCTTTCCTTGTAGAAATTTAACATGCTTCTTGCCATTCAGCTTAGAGATTGAAACAGTCCAACCTCAAGAGAAAGAACCAGAAAATTCCTTCACTTTTTTGCTTCCTTCTTGAGTTTACATCAAAAACAGTACCATCAATCAACATGCAGCATTGCATGTAAGGAAGGTAATGTAGATCTTTAGGATACGCCAGTAGATCAGGAAATAGTAGCTTATATGCTGAAATATTATGAGTTGGAGTGGGAAGGATAGCATTTCTCTGAGCAACTGCAGGCGGGCTCAGGACAGTACTGTACACCCTGAGAGACCACGTGTGGGGTGAGAAGAATAATTTACACCCCAAGCTACTGTGTTTAGAGCTGGAAGGGCAGTGAGCGTGTAGTCCATATGCACCCTGAGGTACTTTGAGTGGGCTGGAGAATGTCGTGTATACCCTGAGGTAGTGTGAATCGTATGAGGAGAGTAGTATGCACTCTGAGGTACAGTAAATCATGTAGGAAGGATAGTGTGCTTTCTGAGGTACAGTGTATCGTGTGATGAGTAATGTACACCCTGATATATTGTGAATCAAGTGTCAAGATCAGTGTACACCCTGAAGTACTGTGGGTGGTTTGTGGACGATAATGTGCACCTGTGAGGATAGTTAATAAAGAAAACCTTTGTTCAAATAGTGAACAAAAGAATGTGATATGAATGCATTATTCATGTTGCACAGTACAATTTGAATCCAGTATTAGGAAGGGAATCAGATAAATTATAAGCTACCTTGAAAATTGTAAACATGCATTTTGTAGCGAATTTTGTTTCTTGCGTTGCCTTGCTTATGGAGCCATCTCATTGGGCTATTGATATTTATTGTCTGAAAGAGTAAGACTGATTTCACATCATTTGACACAGGTGGAAGGAGCTGTGCTTATCTTTGAGAGTGAGATGCATTAAACTTGGTAACTCATCTCAACCCAAATGGGTGAGTCTCATTGCATCAGGATGAGACTCAAAGGATCTGCATGTTCATCACAGCTCCATGTCATTTAAAGAAAGAACTTAGATTTATGAAGCACTTTTCATGACCACAGGATGTCACAACGAGCTTTATAGCCAATGAAGTATTTAAATCACATCTAGATGAGCAGTCATTCAAACAGTTCCTGATATTTTTCTCCATATAAAATCCCATATAGAAAACTGTTGAAATTATCTCAACAAGTCTAATCTAATCTAATCAGTCAACTGCTCGATCACTTCAGCACTACTGGCTATGCAATTAGTAAGAAAATTACATTTTAACTCACCAGCATTTAAAAACCACAGCATCTTTATTACATTCAATGAGTTTCCAATTTACTTCATTTTACAGAGTTATTGTCCTGGGAAAAGGAGATTTGTTGGTCATATTATTCCAATCTTGTCTTCAAATCAGTCTCAATTTTATTTGTTACTGTTTTATGTTTACTCATGGACTCAACTTTTCCTTTGGCTATCTTTCACCAATTTAAAAAAATATAATTTCAACCTGTATCAATAATAATTTTGTTTTTCTTCTCAATATTTTAACTTTACTATATAAAATGCTTTATTTTGAGGTTCTCTTAACCTTCTACCATACCTACATAGTTCACAACCCAGTGCCGACTGTAACTGCTGCCATACCCGCACAGCTTGCTGTCTAATAATGACTGCACTGGCTTCTTTAATCACAAAAGTCAGAGCCTAGTGCTGACTGTATCATTTGTTAAAGGCCCACAACTTGCTGTGCAGCAATTTATATCGACACAGTTTTTGGTCCAATGCAGGCTGTACCTGCTTCTGTACTGTCACACGTCACCACCTAGTGCAGGCTGGTTCCTCTGCTGGACCCAAAAATCTCACCACCCAGTAGAGGCTGTACTTTCAGCTGTAGCCACACAGCTTATGGCCCAGGGTGGACTGTACTCTTTGCAATACTCATTTCACCATTCACACAGTTATACCCTTTGCTGTGTCCAGAAATATGACAACCCAGTACAGGCTGGGACCTCTACTGTTCCCACCCCGGTTGCTCATCACTGCAACACAGGCAGTATAGTCTGCTACATACACTCTCCTCGCCCACCAGTGCAAGTGGGAGTCTCTTCTGTATCCACACTGATAACTAGGACTTGCTGCCTCTTCTGTTTTACCCATACTGCCACCCCTCCCAGTATAGGCTGGAGATCTCTGCTGCAAACAAAATACCTCACCTTCAAATGCAGAATGCATCTGTTGCTATACAAAAACTGCTACACTGCCCAACTTGGCTGTCTCCTTTAGCAGCCAATGCTGAATCAGTTAGTCCTGTTCGGTAACAGCCAGTCTGTTACATGAAGTTTAGTTTATGCATCTTACGCAATCAGTAAGGATATGCAGATGTAAACATATTTTTCATCTGTCCAGATCTATTGTATAGAACAAAATTTTACTGTGATTACAATTAAAAATCTATGTTTGGCCACAGAAATTCTCACATTTTGAAACTGTATTTCAACTGATACGTTAGTGATGACAGACAACCTGATTTTTTTGTTGTTCACTGCTATTTGGGGGGGTGGGTGCAGTGGGGGGAGCAGAGGGGTTCACTTCTTAATCTCCAGTGCCATCTAGTGTGAGATCGCTGATAGAACATCTAACAGCGTAAGTGTGTAACTGATTTTACAGTGTTATATCAAGGGGAGGACACTAAAGCACTGTAGATATAAAATAAGCTATGGAGCAGGAATATTCTGTTTTATTGTCAAAAGCCAATTGGAATATTCATGATATGGCAGAGCCTGGAGACGTCACAGAGCCTTCTTTTGACTGCATTTTGTACAACTGATATTTCTGTGACAAGCGCTGATAATGATCAAAATCGTATCTCAGTTGTGAAAGGGAAAAGCAGCTTTTTGAAAATGTATCAAATTTATTTAGCCAGTGAACCTGTTAATTGAATCCATTACCAATTAATGGTAAATTAGTATCAAGCAAAACTTGGAATTTCCATTGCTCATACTAAACCTGAAGGTAAGGGAGGAATGACCACACTTCCAGTCAGAGGATAATAAAAGACTTCCAGAAATCACCAGGGGGTTTTCATTAACAGAGGTTGGGAGTTTAGCTGAACTTGTATAACACTGGAGAGTTGCCACCAGCCTAGTTTGACTTCCTGCCAGACCATTATCAGCGCTTGCTGATGACATCACAAAAGTATGGCGTGCAAAAGATACAGTCTGTGATTGTTATGGGACCTGTCCATTTCATGGATGCTCCGACTCTCTTCTGATAATTTCAGCATTGTTAATATTATGTTTTACCTTGCTGAATAGTGGGCAATAAAACTGTAATTTTCTAAACATTAATTCTGTTTTTTGTGTTCATTAGAGGTGAATAGTTGTGTGGTGGATCTTATGACTGGCTATCATAATGCTGTGAACCCATTGATACAATTAAACTGAAGGTTGATTTTAGAACTTGAAAGGGTTTTAGGGATATTAGTGGAGCTGGTGTGTAACATGTCCAATAAGTCTAGAGCGCCTATTTCCACCTGCCTATCATCGGCCATCGCTGTGCTCGCTGACCAACATTGGCTCCTGGTTAAGCAACACCTAATTTTATAATTCTTATCCTTGTTTTCAAATCCCTCCATGGCCTCGACCCTCTCTACTTCTGTAACCTGCTCCAGCCCTACAAACCTACAAACCTCCAAGATATCTGCAATCCTTCAATTATGGCCTCTTGTGCATCTCCAATTTTAATCGCTGCACCTTTGGCAGCCATGCTGCCAAGGCCCTAAACTCTCAAATTCCCTTCCTAAACCTCTCTGCCTCTCTTCCTGTCTTTGCTCTTTTGTTTAAGACACTTCTTAAAACCTACCTATTTGACCAAGCTTTTGGTCATCTACCTTAATATCTCCTTATGTGGTTCGGTGCCAAATTGTGTTTGATAATGCTCTTGTGAAGCACCTTGGGATGTTTTATTATGTTAAGGGTGCTGTATAGATACAAGTTGTTGTTGACTTTTCAGCTTCAAAAAGAAGTGACCAACAGGGGATCCTTTCAATGGCACACAAGATAGTGAATAGTAAAGAAAAGATAAATCTAAACCATTAAACTATGAAAGTAGGAAAAAAATGCACAGATTCAAACTCACAAAAGGCTAGTTTTGGACTGATCTCATTCTTATCAGTGTTTGTGAAGAGAAAAGACAGGCTAAAGTCTCAAAATGTCGATGCTTTGGCAGAATGACCATGTGTCCTTTGAAGGGTCATGCATGCAGGAACTGGTAAAAGTAAACTGCATAACATGAAGGGACCTCCATGTCAGAGGCTAAAAAGGGAAAAGATTTGGAAATGATCATTGACATTGGTCTGGAGTTTGAGGCCAGCAGCAAAGCAAAGGTGCTCACCACTGACCTCAAAGTTATTCTAGCGATCTATCTGGCGAGAATTTCACCTCTATCCCTGGGGAGTGGTCCTGCAACTGATTGCAGAATTCCCAGCGTGGAGCTGGAGTGATGTCATCAGGTTGTCCAAGCGGCCAATCAGATTAACGGATTTTCACTGACACCCAATCGGGAAGCGAATGGCAGTAAAATAAAATCAGTTTAAACATTTTTTTTACGTAGAGCAAATTGAAGATTGGGACAAACCCAGTTACTATTGCCTTAACAAGGTGTATCTTTTTATGGGGATACTAACAGTGATGTGGGAGCGTGAAAGTTGAAATTCCCGCTGATTTCAATGATTGCTGGCTTGGGCAGGGGTTGGGGGGGGCGGGGTTCACGCCGCAGCTTGTGTCGGAACCCTGAGTGACAGACTGCAACTTCAGGATTTCCGTGCTAACCTGTGCATGCCCAACATCCTGAAGATGCTGTCAGTTTTAGACGAGTAACGGATGCTGAGAGTTTGACATCAACACCATGCCCCATCCCCTCAACCAGCGAAATCCTGGCCATTATGTTAAATATATCTGATTAGTGTGCTGTAGTTATCAATAAAGCAAATATGGGTTACTAGTCAAAAATAGTTAAACTGACCTTGTACAGATCAGTAGTGAGGTCAATGTGAGCAGTTTGGATACTCTGGGCAGGATTTTGCGTTTTGGGTCAGGATTCCGACATCAGGATCAAATGGAGGTCCGACCCCACACTGTGTGGGGAAATCACCTGGCAGTTATTTTTCCAGAATTGGCCAATTAGTGGCCAAAGAATGGGCTTGCTATCCAAGTAAGGATGGCAGGCAGGCTCTCAAAGCTGGAGAGCTAATAGGAGGCCCTCCAGCATGGAAGAAACTGCAGCCTTCAGATAAGATAAAGAGAGAGGGCGCCTCCATCTTGAGATGCCCTCTCTGCACATTTTAAAAGTTTTACATTTTAAAAATGGCTTCAGCAGCTGGGCCACCATTGTAGGGAACCCCTTCACAGGGCTGCTTGTGGCCACAGCTTTGGCTAGGCAAGCGAGTAGGGCCTCAAAGCCTGCCTGGAGTGCTGGCTCCCTGTTCTGCCACCAGGAGGCCACCTCCAGGCAGATGGCTGAGTTCCTGATTCCTTAGGGGGGGCGGGGCCCACAGGTTGACTGGAAAATTCCAGTCCACCTCTGACATTAGGCCTTAATAGGCCATTATCTAGCCATAATTGGCACCCCCTCCCCCTACCCCCTGCCATATGTGGGCAAAATCCTGCCCTCTGTCTCAAAAAGTATATCAATTTATTGGAAAGGCTTTGAGAAGAGTGGCTTTAGACTTTAAGGAGAGAACTTATAAATGTTTTTAACTGGACTAAAGACTGATAGGAGATAAGTTGCATGTTTTTAAACTAATTAAGGGTACAAATAAAGCTGAAGTAAGCAAGCTATTTAGCACAAAATTAGCTTAAGATTGTAGGATGCAAATAAAGAATCATAAACCATGAACAAGATTAAGGATTAGAAACTTATTTCCCTCGCACAGTGTAGTGGACAAATGGAGCAGATTCCCGATAAGGTCGTCGATTTGGAATTTGGATTCTGAAAATCTGGATTTTCATAGAGTAATTAAAGCATAGAAGGAGGCCCACTGTGTCCAGCCGGCTCTCTGCAAGAGCAACTCACCTAGTCCTATTCTCCTGCCTTTTCCCTGTAGCCATGCAAATTTTTTCTCCAGGTAATTATCCAGTTCACTTTTGAAAGCCTCAATTGAATCTGCCTCCACCACACTCTCAGACAGTGCATTCCAGATCCTAACCACTCGCTGCATAAAAATGTTTTTCCTCATGTCGCTGCTGCTTCTTTTGCCAATTACCTTAAATTGCTGTCCTCTGTTTCTGGATCCTTCTGCAATGGGAACAGTTTCTCCCTATCAACTCTGTCCTGACCCCTCATGATTTTGAAAACCTCTATCAGATCTACTCTTAATCTTCTCTTCTCCAAGGAGAATAGCCCCAGCTTCTCCAACCTATCCACATAACTGAAGTTCCTCATTCCTGGAATCATTCTCGTGAATCTTTTCTGCACCCTCTCTAAAGTGTGGTGCCCTGAACTGCATGCAATACTCCATTTGAGGCTGAACCAATGTCTTACACTGTTCTATCATAACTTCCTTGCTTTTGTACTCTATGCGCCTATTTATAAAGACCAGCATCCCATATACTTTGTTAACCACTCTCTCAACCTGCCCTGCAACCTTCAATGATTTGGGCACATGAACCTCCAGGTTCCTCTGCTCCTGCACCCCTTTTAGAATTGTATCCTTTAATTTATATTGTCTCGTCTAGTTCTTGCTACCGAAATGAATAATTTTACACTTTTCTGTATTAAATTTCATCTGCCACTTGTCTGCCCATTTACCCAGCCTATGTCCTTTTACGTTTATCACTATTCTCCTCCCTGTTCACAATACTTCCAAGTTTTATGTCATCTGCAAATTTTAAAATTGTGCCCTGTACAATTAATATATATCAAGAAAAGCAGGGGTCCCAATACTGACCCCTGGAAACCCCATTTCCAGTCCGAAAAATAATTTGTATTTTTTATGGGAGGGGATGTAGGTAGTGTTCCTCGGGTGGTAGGTGGGAAGTGAATCAAGGTGTTTGAGGGAGAGAAATCCATTATAGAATAAAGTGAAGTATTGCGTGAAGTATTGGTGGAGGGGGTTGAATGGGCTTTGGACTTCCTTATCTCTATTCCTGCATTAAAGTTCTTTTGTTGGCAGCTGTGACATTATTTATTATGTGGAGCAGGAGTTTCATGTGAGACTTCTGAGTCTGGGCAAGAAACTGAAGATGGATGCTTAAGATATTGCATAAGCATGCAAAAGGTTTCGCGTTGTTCTGGTGGTAATATTGCACTGTATTGCGGGATGTTGTGGTAAGATGTCCTCGATCAGTTTTGAATGTCAGTGAGAAAAGTGGTAGTTTTGAAATGCAAAATAATACATCTGTACTATTACATATCATCAGCAAATACATTTTCCTGTGGTATGTTTGACACAGAGTTGAGTCTGGTCAGTGTCTCCAGTAAACTTTTCGTATTACAAACATAACGTAGAAGCTGGAAATTTTGTTTTGAGCATTTTATTATTATTTTGTCCTTTCAGAAGCTGCCAAAGTATGAGCAGTCTGTTCAGCAGCAACACATCAAGCCTTCAGGATTCCACTTCCTCCTTGCCCCGTAAACAGAGCTCAATCAATAAACAACCTCTTCGTGCCCTCTATGACCTCCTCATCTCACCAATGGAAGGGGTAAGTGAATAACGAACCACGTTAAATGCATTTTTATTTTCATTTTTGAAAATTCCCATAAAAATATAATACTGTAAAAAGAAGTCAGCAAATTACTACTGGAAACGCATTTCAGTGACAAATGACCTCAGCAATATTCTTTAATTAATTATTTTGAGCTACAAATATGGGTATGGAGGAAATGCAATTGGCAGTTCTGGGAAGTGGATGATGCGCATCACGGAATAGTCGGATATATAGGTGCACACTGGGAAAAATTAGTATATACACTGGATGAGGAAAAGTAAACATATATAGTAAAGATGCACATTGAGGCATAGGGCTGGATTTTGTGCTGGAGGCGGGGGTCCCGACGCATCTGTTGTTTCATGTCAACAACTCTTCTCCCCCCCGCCCCCGTCAGAGTGATCCTCCGGTTTTTTTAAATCAGTGTTTTAGGATACGGGTTCCCCATCCCTTTTAAAGACTTTGGCTGGAATTTTACAGTGGATGGGTGGGAGCTGGACTCCGACGTGAAAGTTGGTGGTGAACCTGCTTCCGCTTAGCCCGGGGATCCGTCCCATATTTTACGGGTCTCCAGGCTTTAATTGTCCCGAGGCGGGACTTCCACCCACTTGAGGGAGGAGGTTCTGCCTCAGAGCTGCCGGCCAATCAGCAGGCCGGCAGCTCTTAGTCCCAGCAGTGCCACCGGGATCAGTGGCCACTGCTGGGACTGCAGCCCAGCCGACGCCATGGATCAAGGAGGGAAGGTAAGTAGGGGCATACCTCACCAGTGGGATCGGTCCTTCCCTGGTGAGGCTGGAGTGGTCGTTTGCGGGGAGGGGGGTGTCTTGGATCCCAGGGGTGGGTTGGGAGGCAGGGGCGGCCCTCAATTGGGTACCCTGTGCTCGACTGCCATGTACACCCCACCCCCCGCCCCCAACCCGGGGCATGGAAAGGCCAGAAGCTATCGATGGGCAGCCTTTCACATCCCCAGCACATCCACTTGCCATGGGTAAAATGCCCATGGAGGCGGGCGAGGGCCCTTAAGTGGCCGTTATGTAGCCACTTAAGGGTCTTGATTGGCCTTGGGCGGTGGGCCGTTTTCCATCCCCCCGCCCGATGCCACAAACTTGTCCGGAGGTGGAAGCGGGGCGGATAGGCCTCCCAGAGCCTGCCGCTCAATTTTATGCCACTCCCATGCCACCATCCGACCCGCTGGGGCGGCGTAAAATTCCGGCCTTTAAAGGGATGGGGATCCCGCCTCCAGGAGATGCCGGCCAGTCAGGGCAGGCAGCTCAGCCGTATCAGCAGCGCCACTGGGAGCAATGGCCACTTTCGGTACTGCAGAGGCCTCGGACCCGGACCCAGCGGAGGAATCCAGAACAAAAGTAGGTGAGGCAGGGTCACTGGGACCAGTCCAGAAGGCCCAGGTGAGGGGGGGTTGTCATTCAGTCCAGGGGGAGCGGCGTCCTGGGGGATAATGTTGTTCTGGGTGAGGGTCCAGTGTGGGCACCAAATCCTGCAGTGAGGGCGCCTCGTTTAACAGAGTGTCTTCCACACGCGGCAGAGGCACTCCCCACCACCTCTGGTAAGATCCCAGCGGCAGTGGGGAGAGGCCCTTAATTGTTTGTTAATAGGCCCGTAAAATCCCGGCCACAGTGTGTAATATAGATAATTGACATTGGTGAACAGCAGGAAATGAAGATAATATACTCTAGGGAACAGTCTGATATGAAAGGGAAAGACAAAGAGAAATATCAAAATATATAAAAGAAATCTAATGCGAAACAATAGGAAATATATAGAAAATGCATTGGGAAACCAAGGAATGTATAGATTTCATTGCAGCTTGGAGAATCCTTGAAAACGTGCCCAGTGCCATCAGGAGGGCTCTTGCTTTATATTAGAGTGTGCTATTTCTCTTTGACGTGCTTTAGGAAGTACTTTTAGAATCAGAAATGCTGAATTGCAATTCCTATGTGCCCAATTTTAACAGTCAGTAAGGTGAATCAATGAACAAGAGTCATCTGTGTGCTTAAAAGAGGGATGGGATATATGGAGGATGTGGAATAAAGAGTAGAGGGATGTTTAGGAAAGACACAGCACGAAGCAGCAGGATATATAAAGAATATGACTCTGAGGAACAGCTGGATGTATAGAAAATGTATACTGGAGAACAGCTGGATATATAGAATGTACCAACTACTTCTGAACATATGTTCTGTTACTTTCAGTGTACATCCTCTGTATTGCACATTGTTTCCCAATGTGTATCCTCTATTCTGCAATAAATGCTGCTCTCTGGTGTTTATCCTCAATATTGTAGGGCTGTGGAACCTACAGGGAATATATACTGGGATTATATAGAGGATGCACACTGTGAAACAACAGGTTATATTTAAGGTACACAATGGAGAACAGCAAGATATATAGACAAGATGGTGTCACTGGAGAATGGGATCTCAATGCCAGGACTAGAAGCTACCCTGCTTCCTGGGAGAGAATGGTGTCGACTGTGGGAGTACTGTAAGCTTGCCACTGACTTCACTCCACGTGTCTTCAATTGCAGTTTAATGTGGAAATGAGAGTTGAAATTTTACTGAAGGCTATTATTAGCTCAAATGTTAATGCACTTGTCTAAAATTGCTATGTGTGGTAGCTCAACAACGTTAACAAAGTTGATTAACAACTTCCCTGGAGTGAGCCTTTGGCTTAGTGGTAGTTCAGAATCAGTTGGTGAAGGGTTCAAGCAATATTCCAAACAGTACTGGTGAATGAGCTTCAGCTTTGATTGATATCCAGCAGGATACTCGTGTCCAGTGGATGTGTGTGCACTCTCCCTTCCCTCTTCATATGGGTTGTGGAAGTCCACTAAAAACTACCTGCCATATAGCACTAACCACTCTATCAGCTGACATATAGATGGTCATGGCCACGGAATTAGCATTCGTGTTGCAGCCTGTCAGCCGTGAATCCTTACATTATTTCACACTATAAGGGAAGAGTGTGGAGATATGAAAACAAACAACTTGACTGAATTTTGTGGTGAGTTAGTGGATAACAGTAAATATAATTCACGTCATTTAAACAATTATAACCTTTTTAATTCCTATTATTTTTATTACCAACTAGTGGTGAGTGAAAGAATTTAAACTCCTACACATTCCAAACTAAACCTGCAGAGGGTGCTAGATGTCCACATTCAAACCATTCTTTTCCATCAGTGCAATCAGAAATAACATTTTTTTGATGTTACATTTTCTGCAGCATTATATAAAAAATACAGCTGTTTTTTGACCCAAGGTTTTCTTTTCTCTCACGTCCTTTTGCAGGCATCCCATTTCCTCCATCCTTCCTCTTTCATTTTCTTAGAGGTTGGGGATGGTGTGTTAACATTTGCGGGTTCTTTATGTTTTCCCTTGTATCCCTCTGAAAGAGAGGTGGGGGGTGGGGTGAGCAAATGTGCCCAAACATAGGACTTTCCCTTTTGCAGTGGGAGTAGTGTTTGATTTTCCATCATTCAGGGGTGGGGGTGGTGAGGGGCGGGAGGGAAGGAGAGGGAGGTGCTTCTCTGTATACTATTTGTAAGTTTGCTTTTGAGTTTCTAGAACCTGATGCATTTTATCTGAGATGTGAGACTGAGAGTTTCTGTATAACCATATCACCCATAAGGGGCAGCATAAAACTGCAACACTGGTTTGCTCTGTGCTATTTTCAAAAAGATATTTTATCTCAGTGTTGTAATGTTTTGTGAATGTTGTGCAGCCAGTTTGGATGAATTTGTCTATTGAACTGTGGGATGTTCTTTCAGCATTTTGCTAATCTATAAATGTATTTTTATTCTCCATCTGAGTGCCCACATGAAAAACTTTATTGAAGAGAGAGTGAACCTGCTCCAGAAACCTGTTGGCACCACTTTATCATCAGTCGGTAGAAAGTGTTTACAAACGGCTCCCAATCTATAGTTAGTCCCCTGTCCATTTTGGTACATGGAGGAACTTAAAACTCCAACAATATGTATTGGACTAGGAACTCGCATTCTGAGGTTGAGAATAATTCAAAGATTTAATGCTGCAATGACAGGGCATCCTGTAAAAATTTACTCACTCACAAAATCTACCTGCAAGCTCTCCAAAAAATAAAGTTCATAAACGTGTACTTTAATATATTACTCGTTAGAAATGAGACATCGTTGTCATAATAATGTTCATGTGAAAGTCATATGTTTAACATTGTCAGAGTATTGAATTTACAAATATTTTCTCGATAAAGGTTCTTTGGATGCTTTGGAGTCAGTTGCTTCCCACAGCTTTTGCTATTTCAGACTAGAATACCACAATTGTACCAGTGTTACACTGCAGTCTAATGCTGTCTCCCTTCAGAGTCTGATGGATGCTACAGTATTTTGCAACTGGAGATTGTGAAACACAAGTTTTACCTACAGAACTGAGCTGTCACAGTACAGGGCAAGATTGCAATCTAGATCATTGAGGTAAATGGACAGTGTGCCAGCTGAAGACAAAAGCATTAAGTGAGGTGCTTAAGAAATCCAATACAATAACTAAGCAGAGGGAAGCAGGCCTGTAAAGGCCCATCCACCGGTTTTGACCTGCTGCCAGCTATTTTTCATTCTCTTTAGAGAAGCACTCACATTCAGTCTTTCTTAAGTCTGCTCTCTACTCTCTCCTCTCCCTTCTTGAACTTTACAAGTGCAGTCTGCAGCCTTGTACCAAATTGCATTGCTGAATAATGTACAAACAATATGGTGGGCTTTTTAAAAAAATCCTTTCAGAAACAATGCCGATATTTTTTAAATGACAGGTTGAATTTGATCGAGAGATTCAGAGGGTTACCATACTCTCCATTTACCTCCATGACCTGGATTAGAATCCAACCCTCATCTAATGTTAAAAGTTTCTCTTTGCCAGTCCTGTGAGAAATAAAATTCAAGCAATCTCAAGCCAGTCACGATATACAACTGCCCATAATGTAACAACTACTTACATTTTTACAGTGCACTCAAAGTGATAAAACATGCTAAAGCAGTTCACCAAGGTAAGCATAAACACCAAACAGTGAGGGAAGGGGAGGGAGATTTTGAAGACACATTTGAAAGAAAGGAGAGAAGTAATAAGGCAGTGAGATTCTTCGAGAGAGCTCCAGAGTGTGGACCAGAACAGCTTGAAGACATTGTGACTAAAGTGGAAATGAAAAGGGGATGCAAAGGAGGCCTGAGTCAGTAGAGAACAAGGCATTGGCACATAAGGCTAGTGAAGGTTACAGAGATAGGGTTGGGGGCAGGGGGGTGGTGCGGAGCAAGGCCATAAAGGGACTTGTAGAGGATAAGGATTTCAAATTCAGTAAATAGGAGAATGGGACCTGTTGCTAGATAGGATAAGGATGGTAATACTTAGGGCAAGTTACTTTTTATGCAGAGTGAAACTCAGTAGACCAGTGAGGGCCAATTTACATAGAAACATAGAAAATAGGAGCAGGAGTAGGCCATTCGGCCCTTCGAGCCTGCTCCACCATTCATTATTATCATGGCTGATCATTCAACTCAGTAACCTGTTCCCGCTTTTGCCCCCTATCCTTTGATCCCTTTGAACCCAAGAGCTATATCTAACTCCTTCTTGAAAGCATACATTGTTTTGTCCTCAACTGCTTTCTGTGGTAGCGAATTCCCCAGGTTCACCACTCTCTGGGTAAAGAAATTTCTCCTCATCTCAGTCCTGAATGGTTTACCCTGTATCCTATTTCTATGACCCGTAGACTATGACCCCATAGACTATGACCCCTGGTTCTGGACTCCCCCACCATCGGGAACATCCTTCCTGCATCTACCCTGAGAAGTCCCGTTAGAATTTTATAGGTTTCTATGAGATCCCTCCTCACTCTTCTGAACTCCAGCGAATATAATCCTAACCGACTCAATCTCTCCTCATACGTCAGTCCCGCCACCAGGAATCAGTCTGGTAAACCTTCGCTGCACTCCCTCTACAGCAAGAACATCCTTCCTCAGATAAGGAGACCAGTATTCCAGGTGTGTCCTCACCAAGGCCCTGTATAATTGCAGCTAGACATCCCTGCTCCTGTACTCGATTCCTCTCGCAATGAAGGCCAACATACCATTTGCCTTTTTTTACCGCCTGTTGGACCTGCATGCTTACTTTCAGCGACTGGTGTACGAGAACACCCAGGTCTCGTTGCATATTCCCCTCTCTCAGTTTATAGCCGTTCAGATAATAATCTGCCTTCCTGTTTTTGCTACCAAAGTGGATAACCTCACATTTATCCACATTATACTGCATCTGCCATGCATTTTCCCACCACTCAACTTGTCCAAATCACACTGAAGCCTCTCTGCATCCTCCTCACAACTCATCCTCCCACTCAGTTTTGTGTCATCTGCAAATTTGGAGATATTACATTTAGTTCCCTCATCTAAATCATTAATATATATTGTGAATAGCTGGGGTCCTAGCACCGATCCCACGAGTCACTGCCTGCCATTCGGAAAAAGTCCCATTTATCCTTACTCTTTGTTTCCTGTCTGCCAACCAATTTTCTATCCATTGCAATACCCTACCCCCAATCCCATGCGCTTTAATTTTACATGCTAATCTCTTATATGGGACTTTGTCGAAAGCCTTCTGAAAGTCCAAATAAACCACATCCACTGGTTCCCCCTCATCAACTCTACTAGTTACATCCTTGAAGAATTCTACGAGATTTGTCAAGCATGATTTCCCTTTCGTAAATCCATGCTGACTCTGTCCAATTCTACCACTGTTCTCTAAGTGTTCTGCTATAAAATCTTTGATGATGGACTCTAGAATTTTCCCCACTACTGACGTCAGGCTGACTGGTCTACAATTCCCTGCTTTCTCCCTACCTCCCTTTTTAAATAGTGGGATTACATTAGCTGCCTTCCAATCTGTAGGAACTGTTGCAGAGTCTAGAGAATCTTGGAAGATGACCACCAATGCATCCGCTATTTCTAGGGCCACTTTTGTAAGTACTCTGGGATGCAGACCATCAGGTCCTGGGGATTTATCAGCCTTCAATCCCATCAATTTCCCCAACACCATTTCTCTACTAATACTGATTTCCTTCAGTTCTTCTCTCTCACTAAACCCTGTGTTCCCCAACATTTCTGGCATGATATTTGTGTCCTCCTTTGTGAAGACAGAACCGAAGTATGCATTTAGTTGGTCAGCCATTTCTTTGTTCCCCACAATAAATTCCCCTGTTTCTGACTGTGAGGGACCTACATTTGTCTTCACTAATCTTTTTCTCTTCACCTACCTATAGAAACTTTTACAGTCAGTTTTTATGTTCCCATAAGCTTGCTTTCGTACTCTATTTTCCCCTTTTTAATCAATCCCTTGGTCCTCCTTTGTTGAATTCTAAACTGCTCCCAATCCTCAGGGCTGTTATTTTTTCTGGCGAATTTATAGGCCCCTTCCTTGGATCTAATGCTATCTCTAATCTCCCGTGAAAACCATGGTTTGGCTATCTTTCCCGTTTTACTTTTGTGCCAGACAGGAATAAACAATTGTTGCAGTTCATCCATGCGCACTTTGAATGTTTGCCATTGCCTTTCCACTGTCAACCCTTTAAGTATCGTTTCCCAATCCATCATAGCCAACTCTCGCCTCATGCGTTCGTAGTTTCCTTTACTAAGATTCAGGACCCTAGTCTCAGAATCAACTCTGTCACTCTCCATCTTGATGAAGAATTCTATCATAATATGGCTCATCCCCAAGGGGTCTCGCACAACTAGATTGTCAATTATTCCTCTCTCATTACACAATACTCAGTCTAGGTTGGCCTGTTCTCTAGTTGGTTCCTCAACGTATTGGTCCAGAAAACCATCCCGTATGCACTCCAAGAATTCCTCCCCTACGGTATTGTGACTAATTTGATTTGCCCAACCTATATGCAGACTAAAGTCACCCATAATTACAGATGTTTCTTTATCGCATACGTCTCTAATTTCCTGTTTAATGCCATTCCCAACATCACCACTACAGTTTGGGGGTCTATATACAACCCCCACTAATGTTTTTTGCCCCTTAGTGTTTCTCAGCTCTACCCATACAGATTCCACATTGTCAGAGCTAATATCTTTCCTCACTATTGTGTTAATTTCCTCTTTAACCAGCAATGCACCTCCACCGCCTTTCGCTTTTTGTCTGTCCTTCCTAAATACTGAATACCCCGGATGATCATTTCCCATCCCTGGTCACCTTGCAGCCATGTCTCCATAATCCCGACTATATCATAGCCGTTTACATCTATTTGCGCGATTAATTCATCCACTTTATTGTGAATGTTCCGCGCATTAAGGCACAAAGCCTTAAGGCTTGTCTTTTTAACATTACTTGGCTCCTTCCCATTATTTTTCACTGTGGCCCTGTTTGATTCTGGCCCTTGATTTCTTTGCCTATCACTTTTCTTATTCGCCTTTTGTTCCTGTTATTGTCTTGTCTTTAAATAGTTGAAGTTGAGGTGTTGATGAGCACTTCGTTACTGGGGGGAATGAAATGGGACAGAGGCAGGTGTGCAGTTCAGGTATAAATGAGTAGCCTTGGTTGTGGCTGGGGCATGGACTTTAAGGCTCAGGATGAGACAGGCAACTGAAGTTATGAACTAAGAGCAAAAGACAGTGGACGCTGGAACTCTGAAATGAGAACAGAAAGTGCCGGAAATACTCAGCAGGTCTGGCAGCATCTGCGGAAAGAGAAACAGAGTTAACATTACAGGTCTGCGAACCTTCATCAGAACTGTCTAAAGTTAGAAATGTAACAGTCTTTGAGCAACTTAGGGGGTGGGGAGGGGGGAAGTAGAACAAGAAGGAAGGACTGTTATGAAGTTATGAACTATTGGGTTCAGCTTGAATGTGCAGTGAGGGAAGGGGCTTGGATGATCATCTAGGGTGTAGAGGAGCCATACAGGATGGTTTAGGTCTTGTTGAAACAAAGTTGAATAAGTGTCTTGCTCATTGACAATGCTGGGTAAGCCTTCAAAAGCACAATATTGGCCATGATCATGCAAAATCAGTTCCACTTGTCTGGACATTGCATTTGCATGCCAAATAATCACCTTCCGAAGCAGATCCTCTTTTCACAACTTAAGGATGGCACCCGATGTCAAGGAGGACAGGGAAAACGTTTTAAGGAAACTCTGAAGGCCTCATTGAAAAGGGGGCAAATTGACATCCATGCCTGGGAAGAACTTGCCACTAACCGTGCCATACGGCGATGACTCATCCAAGAAGCTACAACACAGTTGGAAACTTATTGCATCAACTTTGCTGCGGAGAAGCGTCAAAAGCGGAAGGAGAGCAGGACCCTGGCTCGAGAACCCCCCTCCCTCAGGGAAATACTTGTCCTCTCTACGCAGTGACCTGTGGTTCCAGGATTGGCCTGCTGAGCCATCTGAGGACACACACGTCATGAACCCTGGCTATCATCATCCTCATTTCGAGGGACTGATGACAACGACGAGGACTGGTCATGGTATTAAGGTTGGTGGCAGAGAGTAGAGCACGAGGCCGTCATCAAATACATAACCCATGCCTATGTATGATGTTGCCAATGGTCAACATGTAGATGAGGATAACTCTGGACAAGGATGGAATCTCGGCTACGCCCAGTATGACATTGTGGGATCTGAAGTAGAAATATTGCAGGAGTTGACTGGCTTTGTTGGGACAGGTTGGAAAGGAATAAAGGCAGAGTAATATCAGGGAGGTGGGCCAAGAAGAAGAGACAATTAAATGGATAATCATGCCAAATGTTGTGGAGAGGCCAAGAAAGAGAAACAAATTGAAACAGTTATACGCTGAGTAAAGGCACAATTTGACATTTGTGCTGAGAAATATAAATACATTTTTTTGTATACAGTAATTGTTTACAATTTTCTAAACATCAGCAGAATGCACAGTTGGGACTTTGACTTTTTTTATCGTTTGCTCATGGGATGTGGTCATCACTGGCAAGGCCAGCATTTGTTGCCAATCCTTAATTGCCCTTGAGAAGGCGGTGGTGAGCCACCTTCCTGAACCACTGCAATATGAGTGGTGTACATACACTCACAGTGCTGTTAGGAAGGTAGTTTCATGTTTTTGACCCTGCGACAGTGAAGAAATGGCGATATAATTCCAAGTCAAGATGGTGTGTAGCTTGCAGGGGACTTTACAAGTGGTGGTGTCCTCTTGTGTCTTCTGCCCTTGTCGTTCTAGGAGGTAGAGGTCGTGGGTCTGGAAGGAGCTGTTGATGAAGGCTTGGTGAGTTGCTGCGATGCATCTCGTACATGGTACCCACTGCTGCCTCTGTGTGCCAGTGGTGGAGGGAATGAATGTTGAAGGTGGTAGATGGGGTGCCAATCAAGCAGGTGGCTTTGTCCTGGATGGTGTTGAGTTTCTCGAATGTTGGAGCTGTACCCATCCAGGCAAGTGGAACGTATTCTATCACACTTCTGACTTGTGCCTTGTAGATAGTTCACAGGCTTTGGGAGTCTGGAGGTGAGTTACTCACTGCAGAATCCCCAGCCTATTTACTGCTCTTGTAGATACAGTACTGATATGGCTGGCCAGATAAGTTTCTGGTCAATGGTAATCCCCAGGAAGTTGATAGTGGGGGATTCAGTGATGGTAATGCTGTTGAACATCAAGGGGAGACGGTTAGATTCTCTCTTGTCTCTTGTTGGAGATGGTCATTGCTTGCACTTGTGTGGCGCGAATTGATTGAATTTTTTGAGGAGATGAATAAATGTGTAGTTGAGGGTAAAGCAGTAGATGTAGTATGCATGGATTTCAGTAAGGCTTTTGATAAGGTCCCACATGGGAGATTGGTTAAGAAGGTAAGAGCTCATAGGATCCAGGGCAATTTGGCAAATTGGATCCAAAATTGGCTTAGTGGCAGGAGGCAGAGGGTAATGGTCGAGGGCAGTTTTTGCGATTGGAAACCTGTGACCAGTGGTGTACCATACAGATCAGTGCTGGGACCCTTGCTGTTTGTAGTGTACATTAATGATTTAGACGTGAATATAGGAGGTATGATCAGTAAGTTCGCAGATGACACGAAAATTAGTGGTGTTGTAAATAGTGAGGAGGAAATCCTTAGATTACAGGGAGATATAGATGGGTTGGTAAGATTGGCGGAGCAGTGGCAAATGGAACTTAATCCTGAAAAGTGTGAAGTAATGCATTTTGGGAGGACTAACAAGGCAAGGGAATACACAATGGATGGTAGGTCCCTAGGAAGTACAGAAAATCAGAGGGACCTTGGTGTACTTGTCCATAGATCACTGAAGGCAGCAGCACAGGTAGATAAGGTGGTTAGGAAGGCATATGGGATACTTGCCTTTATTAGCCGAGGCATAGAATATAAGAGCAGGGAGGTTTTGATGGAGCTATATAAAACGCTAGTTAGGCTACAACTGGAGTACTGTGTACAGTTCTGGGCACCACACTATTGGAAGGATGTGATTGCACTGGAGAGGGTGCAGAGGAGATTCACCAGGATGTTGCCTGGGCTGGAGCATTTCAGCTATGAAGAGAGATTGAAAAGGCTAGGGTTGTTTTCCTTGGAGCAGAGAAGGCTGAAGGGGGACATGATTGAGGTGTACAAGATTATGAGGGGCATTGATAGGTTAGATAGGAGGAAACTTTTTCCCTTCGCAGAGGGGTCAAGAACCAGGGGTGATAGATTTAGGGTAAGGGGCAGAAGGTTTAGTGGAGATTTGAGGAAACATTTTTTCACCCAGAGGGTGGTTGGAATCTGGAACGCACTGCCTGAAGAGGTGGTGGAGGCAGGAACCCTCACAACATTTAAGAAGTATTTAGATGAGCACTTGAAACGCCATAGCATACAGGGCTACGGGCCAAGTGCAGGAATATGGGATTAGAATAGTTGGGTGCTATATGGCCGGCACAGACACGATGGGCCGAAGGGCCTGTTTCTGTGCTGTATAACTCTATGACTCTATGAATGTTACTTGCCACATATCAGCCCAAGCCTGAATGTTGTCCAGGTCTTGCTGCATGTGGGCATGGACTGCTTCAGTATCTGAGGAGTCGCGAATGGTATTGAACACTGTGCAATCATCAGCGAACATCCCTACTTCTGTCCTTATGATGGAGAGAAGGACTCTACCCTGATGGAAATCTGCAGTGATGTCCTGGGCCGAGATGATTGGCCTCGAACAACCACAACCATCTTCCTTTGTGCTAGGTATGACTCTGAACAGTGGAGACTTTTCCCTGACACCCTGCCTCACGTTCCATTGACTTCAGTCTTACTTGGGCTGCTTAATGCCACACTTGGTCAAATGCTGCTTTTATATCCAGGGCTGTCACTCTCACCTCACCTCTTGAATTCAGCTCTTTTGTGCATGTTTGGACCAATGTTGGAATGAGGTTTGGAGCTGAGTGGTCCTGGCAGAACCCAAACTGAGCATTGGTGGGCAGGTTATTTCTGAGTAAGTGCCGCTTGATAGCACTGTCAATGCCACCTTCCATCACTTTGCTGATGATTGAGAATAGACTGATGGGGCAGTAATTGGCCTGAATAGATTTATCCTGCTTTTTGTGGACAGGGTAGACATGGGCAATTTTCCACATTGTCGGGTAGATGCCAGTGTTGTAGCTGTACTGGAACAACTTGGTTAGGGGCACGGCTAGTTCTGCAGCACAAGTCTTCAGTCCTACAACCGGGATGTCAGGGCCCATAGCCGTTGCAGTATCTAGTGCCTTCAGCCATTTCTTGATATCATGTGGAGTGATTCAAATTGGCTGAAGACTGGCATCTGTGATGCTGGGGACCTCATGACGAGGCCGAAATGGATCATCCCCTCTACACTTCTGGCTGAAGGTGGCTGCATATGTTTCAGCCTTGTCTTTTGCATAGACGTGCTGGGCTCCCCTTACTCCTTACTGGTGACAGCTTTTAAAATTCATATTCAGCTTGTTTTTGGCACATGCAAAATGGCCTGTCTTGCTATTAATCATGATCATTTATTGAATCTTTTTGACATGAAAGTCTTAAATCCAATGGGTTATCTTATTGTTTTCATAGGGAAGAGAATTAAATTACTTCATACTTCCATTCTGCTGCATGGACACTGGGTATACAAATAGCAGGTGCAGACATGCAGGGTCCCTATCTCTCAGGAATAAATCTGAAGACTTGACAATGGTTTGGTGCAAAACTTTAAAAATAACTATTAAAATAAATTCTTTGGTAAATTTTCAAATTATTTGTAAAAAGAAAGGAGTCCCAGACATCTTATCGGAGCATGAGGGAAGAGAATCATCTAAGTAATGGAATCATCCTGATGATACCGGTGAAATCTGCATGTCTACATGTTCAGACCACAACACCCAAGAAATTGGAGGTGCATTTTGAAAACTCTGAGTAAATATGAACTGAAAACCCAGATTTTTGAGAGAGGCTGAAACCTTGAAGTAATAACTTAAGCAAAGGTTTTAAAAGATACAAAAGACCAATCTATGGGGACACTTAATATGTAATTTTTGATGCTCTTATTTTGTTTATGACCTTATTTTCAACATTAAAATTACAGGTACTGAAAAAAAATGGACAACAAAATGACTTCAAAACTTATGGCCAGTTTTGTACCTACTTTCCTCACATTTTATTTCTGCATTACCTACCTCTTCACTTCTGATTTGCTGCTATTGCACTTTGAGCCAATTAACAAAATGTGACAAAAAAAAAAGCCTGGAAGGAGATATTGTAGGAAATAAGTGTTACACTTGTAGGTAATATACACTTCACTAAAGACTTCAATATATTACTAATATATCTCCCATATCGTCGATCATGATGAGCCAGAGGATTCTTCATTTTATAACCACAGGGATGATACACCACAAAACATACAATTCTTTAAGGTATGAGCGATTCAAATTCCAGTTTATGTCATATTGTATGCTGAGATATTTGCCAGTTTTTTTGGAATCAAATTTCCTGATTTTGCCCCTTATCCCATTAACATGCAGACCCCCACCTGCCAAGAATGAGGCATATTAATTTTGTCATATGAACATTGATTTTAAACTGTTGCTGGAGTGAAGAAATGACTAATTTGAAGATCACCAGACACTGGGCTGGAAGGACATTTGCATACTAAGAGACGCTGCTTGTGGAGACAAAGGACTATTCCCTGCTCCAATTAAGCCAAATGGATTTTGATCACCAGACATCGAAGGTGTAAGGAAGCACATTCCAGAGACTGCTAAGGTACAATCCACAAATCTCGCAGGAGAGACTGCTCCAAATAAGGAGCTAGTCCCATGACTAACCTGCTGGGCAACCTGGGTTTTTTTGAATTGTGCCACAGAGAAAGGAACAGAGGTTTTGTGTGCAACTGAAGCTAGAACAAGGAAGCAGCTCTCTCTCTCTCCCGCTCGCTTTCTCCCAAGCCACCGGACCCACAGAAGACACATAAACCTCAAGAGAGAAAAGACTGCTACAAGTGAACAAGTTGAAGCGTGAACTGGGCCCCAATGGATTGCAAGACTTACCGGCAACCAAAGACTCCATATTGAACTTAAAGGACTGTAACTACCAGATATTGCCTCAAACTTTTCCCTTTTATTCCTTCTACTTTTTCTGTCTCTATCTGCGTGTGTGTTTATCGTGTATGCATGCGAGTGTGGTCGTGTCGCATATTTGTAGTCGTTAACCGGATTAGAGTTTAAGATTAATAAACTTCTACCTTTCTTGTTTAAATCTAAGGAAACCTGTTTGATTTTTTTGCCTTACAGTTGGAGCAGTGAACAAGGATTCACAAGGGGGAGCTAAAAACAGGGTGTTTCTAAAATTAAACCCGGTTACGGTTAAACCACGCAGAGGCTGAGAGGGAACCCTAGACCCCTTCTCACCTGGTCGTAACACAATGAACACTGTGAATGAGTCATTTTGATGATTATTCTTTTACCTACATATATCATTTTAATCACTTTTCTAAAGCTACAATACACAGCAAGGTGGTATAACAAGATGTACCAGGCTGGAGGTAGGCATCAAGCCCTGAAATTCTTTGAGACCAAATTCTGCCACTGGAAGTGAAGCCGGGTCAGAATTCCATTCGCCAGCCTGACCTAGCAGGGATCCCATTCATGCTGCATGCTGACCAGACCCTACAAGAAGCCAGGCATATCAGAGCAGTAATTTCCCATTCTGTTAGGAGGCATACAGTCGAAGACAGAATTTTTAGAAACTTTGATTGTCCTGTTGTTACTGTCACATTAACAATTGATCAGCCTGCGGTCAATTGCGATTGGGAAACCAGCATTTAGCCCTCATCTCCACGTTTGCATTCTAGGTACATCTGCATCATGCAGATATAGCTTACATTGGCCACAGGAAAGGGTGGATAATTGGCATTTCTGGCTTGAGAAGCCATCTTCTTTCAATAATGTAAGGACAGAAGGGGAAGGCACCTTTCTAGGGCGGCACAGTGGCGCATTGGCTAGCACCGCAGCCTCACAGCTCCAGCGACCCAGGTTCGGTTCTGGGTACTGCCTGTGCGGAGTTTGCAAGTTCTCCCTGTGACTGCGTGGGTTTCCTCTGGGTGCTCTGGTTTCCTCCCACATGCCAAAGACTTGCGGGTTGATAGGTAAATTGGCCAGTGTTAAAAAAAAAAATTGCCCCTAGTGTAGGTAGGTGGTTGGAGAATTGAGGGAAGGTGGGGTATGTGAGAGGGAAAATGGGATTCATGTAGGAGTAGTATAAATGGGTGTTTGATGGTCGGTGCGGACTCATTGGGTTGAAGGGCCTGTTTTGGTGCTGTATCTCTCGATGATTCTAATTCCATCAGAAATTTTGACCCTGGTTAGAAAAGGGCAGAGACCTGGAGGAACTGGCTCCCAAGCCCCTACACTTGGTATAAATGCTGGAGCTGCCCTTTCAGGCTCTAGAATCCCAGAGACATGGTGTTTAGTAGCTTTGGGAAGGTGGAGACCATGCTGTTTAGCAGCAGCGGCAGGCAGTTCTGGGCTTTGATAATCCCAAAATATCCTGGGATTTGTCACTTGGGTGGGGGTACTGATTTTGACAGCACTGGGTTGATAGTCTGAATGCAGATCTGGATCTGATACCATTCAAGGGGGCCTCAGGTATGACAGCACTAGTTAGTTTGTGAGAGACCTCTGTACAGCTATCAAATTAAGTATATTTGATTTATGCTGGAAAATAAATAAATAGTATCCTTACATAAATAATTTCTAATTCATTCACAGGATATAGGCATGGCTAACAAGGCCAGCATTTATTGTCCATCCCTAATTCCCTTGAAAAGGTGAGGGTGAACTGCCTTCTTGAATACAACTTGAATAGCTTGCTCGGCCATTTCAGAGGGCAGTCAACCACATTGCTATGGGCCTGGTGTCACTAATAGGCCAGAGTGGGAAAGGACAGCAGATTCCCTTCTCGAAGGACATTAGTGAACCAGATGGATTTTTACAATTCCAGGTTTATTTAATGATTTAATCAATTGGATTTGAATTTATGTCTCTGGATCATGAATCTAGGCCTCTGGGTTACTAGTTCAGTAACATAACCACTATGCTCAGTACCATTCCATAATGACATGTTCAATCCACCTATTGCCTGCCGTCCACCTCGGCGCCCCATATGGAGCAACCTGCCTGAGCAATATCTACCAGCAGACATCCTTTGGATCAAGGAATGGGAAATACGGGAAGTCACTAACAAGTTCCTTGTGACAAACCCCATCTGTTGAGTGGCAGGCTTTGAACTACCACGGTGAGACTGGTCCTTGCAACACAGGTTCAGGACAATCCAAGGCCCCTGCACAGCCAACCTCCACCACTGGGGCCTCAGTACCCCTTATGCATTTGTGGAGTGACTCAAACAATGTTGTACGTTCTCGAGGAGAGTCCCCTCTACAGACTAAGTGGCAGACTAATCGCCTTAAATTCAGTAAATGAGGAGGCAGTCGCTTGGCTCCAGGGATTTGCATTCACCAAATAAACCACTATGCTACTGTAAACCTATGGGAGTACCTTGGAGGTAGAGTTTCCACTTTGGGCGCAATCAGCGAAAGGAGCACAAATTGTGCTCAAAATTGCACTCATTTTCAGAAGTGTTGCATTTTTTCAAATTTCTGCCCAAACTCATTGAAAAAGGGAAAATCTGCCATGAGCCAATGCAATAGGGCAGCATTTTAAAATGTTGAGCTGAATTTTATGCAGCCAGCAGGTGTCCTGGCGGACCCCCAGGTGCATTTTACGGTGCTCGGACAATTAACTGTCCCCATCGCTTTAAGGACGGTGATCTCACCTCCAAGAGCTGCTGGCCAATCAGAGAGCTGGAAGCTCAGCAGTCCTAGCAGCATCCCTGGGAGTGGTGGCCACTGCTGGGACTACAGGATGTCCAGGACCAGGAGCAGTGCTGGAGCCTCAGAGAGCAGGTAAGTGAAGGTGGGCTCGCCAAGGCCAGTCAGGCAGGTCCCAGTGAGAGGAGAGTTGTTGAGGGCGGGGGTTGTTGGCACAGGGGGTGGCCTTTGCCACTGAGGGCCCTCCTTGGGCTACAGATTGCTCAAGCAGGAGACCTCCCACCCCACACCCCAGCTGCCTAGTTTTACTGAGCGACCTCCCTATATGGCCATTAATTGGCCACTTAAGGGCCTCAGTTGGCCTCTGAGCGGGAAGGCCGCCCTCGGCCTTCGCCGTCACTGACTAAATAGAATGGTGTCGGGAAGATGACGGGCAGTCCACCCCCCACCTTCTCTCAAAATTTTATGGGCCCTGCCTGTTCCTAGAGGGCTGAAAAAATTCTGCCCAATTTCAGAAAAAATTTGCTTCAACAGTTTTACTTGGTTATATTTGAGTGGTAACTAGATGCACTTTGATACAGCTGAAAATGGATTTAGCATAAAAGAAATTACTGGAAATGACTTTTCAACAATATGCAGAATCAATTCCCAGTTATATTAGGGTGCAATAGTCAGTTTCTTAGCAAATTAAAAAAATTATATCCAACAACTTTTAAAATGTTCCCTTAGTTTCCTTGTGCCCTAAAGATACAGCTTAATTGTTGGAGCCTCCTGAAGGCCTGCAGACGAGCACAGTTAGTGGAAACTACCAATGTTGATTAGTTCCTCCTGGGGATGTGCTTCTAGCACCATCTTTTTAAAAACTAGTGCAAATGATCGTGCAAATTTGAAATGTGCTGAGCGTAATTTGCGCTTAAAATTCTGTGAGCTTTTTGCACTAGTTCAGCTGATTTGGGGTGAATTGTGCCAAAGAAAACCAGCACAACCAAGTGGAAACTCCAGGCTGAGAGCTGCATGTAACTAAGTATGAAGATTCCACTCGCTGTTTGTCTCTGGAATATTACAGAAACATATGGTTGCTTTAACTTTCAATTTGAAAAAAATCTGTCAGCAATTTTTGAGTAACTTAGAAACTGGATACGTGCAGAAGGGACTCACAAAGAGCATCTACTCTGAATCGCCAGTCTGTTCCAGTATTCACTTCAGAAGACGTTATTTACCTGAGATTAGAGTTGCACAATACTTTTAAATTAAAAAGTTTCATTGCAAAATTGTTTATATTGTGATCAGACATACAAAGAAAATTTATTACCTCATACATTTCAGAGTTTTTTCAGTCAACAGGAAGTCGTCAATGTTCCACTCTCATATTGCAGCTATATCAACAAATCTTATGTAAACAGTGCTGTGGTTTGGAATTTTAAATGTAAACTGTGCAGTGGACAATGTCTGTGTTTGACTGTTCCTTCTCACTCAATAGTTTGCAGATGACACAATACACAAAAACGTAGCACACAGTGAGGAGGATAATAGCAGGGTTCAGGAGGACAAAGACGGGTGAAATGGGCAGTCACATGGCAAATTTAATTTAATGCAGGGAAGTGTGAAGTGATGCATTTTGGAAGGAAGGATGAGGGGAGGCAATATAAACTAAAGGCTACAATTTTAAACAGGCTGCTGGAAAGCGAGAGACCTGGCTGGGGCTTCACACAGGCAAATCTTTGAAGATGGCAGGACAAGTTAAGAAGGCAGTTAAATCATACATAATTCTGGGCTTCATAAATAGAGGCATGGAGTGGGATGGGGGCGGTGGTGGGAGGAGATGGAACTTTAATCATAAGGATGGGTGGGTAGGGGACAGGTGGCAAAGAAAATATTTTTCACTTTCATACACAACCTCAACCTGCCCACTTCCTACGGAGACTGGGTTTCCTGGGACAATGTAAAGCTGGCAGGTAAAAAGAAGGCATTAAGGGCCGGATCCATGAGCTAAGTGCATTTTTACAGCTCTGCCTGTGGGCCAGAAGGAGCAACAGAAGTGCTTCCTCTAGGCCAAACAAGCTTACTTCTTTGCAGACCCGTGATTCTCCCCCGCGATCTCCAACTTCGCCCATGCCCCACAATCTCTGACTGCTCACCCCATCTTTTACTCCCCAACAATCAATTGACCACCACCCCCCCTCCCCCCACCACATCTACTTAGCTTACATCTGCTCTTTAGCTGCTTCCCCACCCAGCAGACAGCCAGCTTGTCAATCAGGGTGTAAAACATGCAGAAAAAAATCAAAAGTTGTCCTGCTGCTAATTTCAGTATGACGTTCAGGAAACCCATACTTCCGGGCTATCTGTCTGGAAATCCTTCAATCCCCCACCACTCTCTTCATGGCCCCAGATATTCACTGGGACCACAGAGTACAAAAAGACAAGGAAGTTATACTAAACCTTTATAAATGACTGGTTAGGCCTCAGCTGGAGTATTGTCTTCAATTCTAGTCACCATAGTTTAGGAAGGATGCCAAGGCCTTGGAGAGGGTGTAGAGGAAATTTACTGGAATGGTAAAAGGGATAAGGGTCATCAGTTATGTGGCGAGACTAGAGAATCTGGGATTATTCTCCTTATAGCAGGGAAAGGTAAGGGGTGAATTAATAGACCTTAATTAGCCTTAACTGCCCTTTAAGTAGCTTAATTGGATACCCGTTGCATGCGGCAGGTAGCCCTGCCACCCCGCCCCTGCCCCCCGCCCCCCCACCATCGCTCCTGCGTGAGAATGGCCCAGGGATGGGATGGAGCCAGGGAGCTGACACGCCAGCCAGCAGCGCTATTTTTAGTACCTGCCCACCTCTGCTCCCAGCTCAGATGGGGTTCAAAATCCTGCCCAATGAATCTAAATATTCAAGCCAGACCTTTCAGGGGTGAAATTAATAAACAATTCTACACACAAATGGTGGTAGAGGTTTGGAACTCTCTTCTGCAAATGACAATTGATGCTAAATCAATTGTTGATTTTAAATTGGAGATTGATAGATTTTTGTTAACCAAAGGTATTAAGGGATATGAGACAAAGGGGAGTATATGGAGTTAGGTTGCAGAGCAGCCATGACCTCATTGAACCGTAGAATAGGCTTGAGGGGCTAAATGGCCTCCTCCTTTTGCTATATTTCTATGATAAAAAAGTTCATAGCTTTTATTTAGAATAAATAAGGCAAATTCTGGAAATACTCAACAGGTCTGGCAGCATCTGATGAGAGAGAAACAGAGTTAATGGGCTGGATTTTTAGCCTCTGCCGGGGCCGGGAATGGAATCAGGCGGGTGCAGAATTTCACATCACTGGCCTACGTGTCGGTTTCCTGGTTCCACCTCACCCTCAGGCCATTTCCCAGAGCCGGGATGGGGGTGCGGTGGGGGATGTGCAGCAGCAAGGCTACCCACCCAGAAGTAACAGGTAGCCAATTGGCCCATTAAGGCCAACTGTCAACAGAGGCTGACTGGAATTTTACTGTTGGCCTCCAGGTTTCTGGAGGCAGTGGGGGACAGTTAGCTGCCTGGAGGCAGTCTCCTGTCAGCAGACTGGCAGGGCCCTACCTGCCTGCATGGGTGCAGCTGGAGCTTCCAGCCGTCCTGTGGATGGGTTTCCCCCTCACAATGGTGGCCTGGCTGCAAAGGCCATTTTTAATTTAAAGTTTGAAAAGGTTGGAGAGAGGCTGCCTGCATTTTGGGGTGCCCTCTCTCTCACTTACCTGCCATGGCATCCTGATGCTGCTTTCAAGCTGTAAGGCCTCTGATTGGCCCTGCAGCTTTGAGAGCCCATCCGTTACCCTTAATTGGATGGCGAGCCTGCTCTCTGGCCAGTCATTGGTCACTCCAGGGAAAATCACAATGAATGAATGTTTCCCACACTGCGCAGGCTTCTGACTCCCGTTTGAGCCTGATGGCAAGGTTCAGAAGCTGCAGGGAAAATCCTGCACAACATTTCAGGTCAATGACCTTTCATCAGAATTTAGGCCATCAACCTGAAATGTTAATTCTGTTTCTCTCACTACAGATGCTGCCAGACCTGAGTATTTCCAGCATTTTCTGTTTTTATTTTGGATTTCTAGCATCTGCAGTATTTTGCTTTTGTAGTAGCTTTTATTTAAAACTCATGAAAACTGTTCATCCAATTTCTATTCACATCA
The DNA here is from genome assembly GCF_036365525.1 of Heterodontus francisci. Lineage (NCBI taxonomy): Eukaryota > Metazoa > Chordata > Chondrichthyes > Heterodontiformes > Heterodontidae > Heterodontus > Heterodontus francisci. The sequence goes on from NC_090393.1 coordinate 23,982,943, forward strand.
TTTTCAAAAACACATAAGCTGAATTGTTGCTATACAGAAAGACACAATTTGCTTTTTCCACTGAGAAAAGCAAATGATAGGTTGTTTTAGAACTTAGAGATGAACAAAGCGTTGTGCACCATCACGATCATGTTTGAAGTGATTCCCTACAGGGGCTGTCTCTCACTCTCTCTCTCTCTCTCTCTCTGACAACCTCTGTAATTAAAAAAGAAATCCTGCACAGTAACTTTACTTCAATAAAGCTTTTTACAATGTGTACTGTAACTTTTCTTCAAATAATTTGGATAATCACATGATGCTACAGGCTGACGGCAGCTATTCCACCATTTGGGCTGTAGCAATCCTACAATGCATCCTAGAAAATTGTGCATACTGAATTTATTGCTACTGTGGTCTCTCCCTTCAACTAACATATGTAGCTGAAGCTGGTGGGAGAAGTCGCAACCTTGTAGGGAAAAAAAAAATCAAAGATATTAAAAGACGTAAAGACAATTCGATGGATAAATTTATAATGTTATTGTGCAATATTTTCATCTTTTTATATTTAAATGTTATTTTAAATGTTCAAAATGACAGCCACTTTCATATGAATACCATTTATATCATGACAGTCTAGATTTTCATACTTGCCCTGATTTCAGTATAATGAAAATCAGACAGGTTCAAGAACAGGCAGGTGATCTGCTCTGCCATGTAGCTGCACACTTGAGGGTGAAAATCTACCCCATTGCATCATGTACAGTAGTGTTTTACCCTGATGACATAAAGTAAATATTCACAGCAGAAACTTCTTTTCTAGTCAGCTAGTCTAGAATGACATAGCAAAAAAAACCTTGTCACATGACATGAAATCACATAGAAAATTGCTGAATGATAATTATGGCATTTAACAATAGTAATCGGGAATGTGGACTCTGACATTAAAATCCAAATAAGAAGGACCTAATAATATGTCAGTTGTAACAAATTATATGCTGTACAAATAAACAGCATTTGGGTGGTACATAGGTGTATTGTGTTGGAGCTACAGTTTAGTAGGATAGATTGCCAACTTTCCCAGGCGTAAAACTGTGCGGATTGGTCACCTTTATCGAAACTTCACAATTTTCAATTTCATGTGAATAAATGTGGCACAGTGTGTATTTTAGAACTCCATTCCCTAGAAGGTGACTTGCCGATCTCAGATGGGCTGTTATGAGGGACTGTGGACATTGACTGAGCACCTTCCTCACTGGGTTGGAGAAAATGTCACCACAAAAATGTTCCCACACTTGTAATGCAAATTGGTGAGAGCTGAGAGCACGTGTGCAGTATATGGATGAGGTTGTGTGGAGCAGAGAGAACTAGAAACAAAAAAAAGAGATAAAATAATTAACAATACAGACGAACAGGGTTTGCAATGTGTTCACAGCCATGATGTGCTCAGTTCAGATAATGATAATAAACCACTTGAGCTTACTTCAGTAAACCCCTGGAGTGTAATATTTTCTTGTAACACACTCCCAACAATATTTTATTCCCTGTTTATTGCTACTCATGAGCCTGACAGTAACTGGCTTGTGAGTTTGTTGTTATGCAGCTTCACTGCTTGGACTTGTTTAAAGGCGGACGCAGTCTCTAGTCACCCCAGGGTTTATGAGGCATCAGATGATGGAGTGCATCAAAGTAATGGATGGCTCTATTTGCTTAAGTGTTTAAGTGTTTTCTTTTAAATACTATTTTTAAAATGCTTGTACACTCAACTGAAATGGCTTTGATGGTAAATGATGAAGGCTTTCAAAGTTCATATGTTTAAGTTAAGGATATTTTTAAGTGACACACACTTAAGCAGGGTAGACTGTAACATATTCTTGTAAATGCTAGACAATGAAGACAAAAATTAGGTTGTATTCCTTGGCATGTCAGTAAAATTCAACTTGCAGTTTTCCAACTATATTTTAGTTTTGGAAAATAATTTTTTTTCATAAAACCCAATAATAAATATATATAATCACTGAATGAAACATTTCTGAGATCTCTGGGTCCTTAATCTCAAAAGTGTCATCTCCAGCTGTGCTATTAGTAAATGAAAACAGATGAGTCCCAGGCGTCACCTGAAGAGATGCAACCAAGCTTGAGCAATATCATGCATGAAAAGCCATGATAGAATTAACTTTTATTTTCAAGTGAGAAATTTGCAAGTTAAATTACTCTTCCTTGAGGAGACAAGGAAAGCTGCATCTTATATGAGAGCGATTAACAAAATGATGCACTAATTTGAGTCAGTCGAGCATATTGGTTTTAAATTTGCCTTTATAATTAATACAAACAGATTGAGTTGTTTGAATATAGGACATGGCTTACTTCCAATGCAAATGAGTCTGGTTGTATTAAAAATAGGAAGATGCCTGTCGCTGATATTCAGAGGACAGGCAAGTGCCTTGCCTGCCTTCTAATTTACTGGTGATTGAGACATCTGCAGGAATATTCAAATGAGGACAAATACTGAACAAGGACACCAGGCATATCAAGAACTGATTAAAGTGAAGAAAAATGAAGACAATTGATCACCAGCTGTCTGTCTTTAGGGGCACAGTGGATGGTGAGAAAGTATTCTTCCCCCTAATTGCAGAACTGTTTCAGAAAGTTTAAATGTTTTTGTGGCTCTGATACCATCAGAACTTTTTTTAATGTGTGCCAGAAGTAAACTAATTGCAAGGTCAAGTAAATCAAGAATTAGGAAGAATTTTTTATGTTTGAGGAAGTCCATTAGCTCAGGCAGTTTAGTGCTTAAAATTGCAAGAGTAAGATGGGAAGTTTGAGATGAATGGGCACATGCCTCTTGAGCCCATTTGTGTTGTTTGGATGAATTCTTAGCTCCAGTCATATAGATGCCTCTTTCTCAAACCAGCTTACCTTGGTTGAGTGGGTTCACCCAGCTCAGTTCAAGATACTCACCAGTAATTTCTGTTTCTCTACATGGTGTATATGGGATGGTATAGTTTATCATAATTAGATGGGGCAGCCACAGCCTCTCCGGGAAGTCTGTGCTGCTGTTATTCCCAGGTATTTGACTCTGTTCTCATATTCCCATTGCTTGGAGTAGTAGCTTTTGCAAGTTGGACATACTCTATGCTCTCTTGAACTCTTTCCTCCTGATCCAATGTAATATATCTGCCAATGGCTGCTACACTCTTGCTCTGAGGCAGAACACTCCTGTATTCTTTTCACTTCTGTTGTGATACCTAGAAACCATCACCTTTTGTTAAAGTTGTTATCTCTGACTTTTGTCACCTAATTTTCAAGTGGAATTTGGATGGCCAGTATCATAAAATGTCAAGATATATTTACCAGAGGGCAGGACAAGAGACAGTGGAGGCATCCACCTTGAACAGGCAGGCCTTCACTTCAATATTAATTTGTGGGCATGTCATCCTGCATGCTATTTCCCCCGTTCTGGAGTTCCGGATGAAAACTGTAAAGGATGCCTATTTGAAATAGCTGTATGAGGTTGCTGGGAGGTGATACATATGCTGGAGGTTATAAAAACTGCTAAGTGCTTCCCTTAAAAAGTAATATTACTTATGGAGGGCTGCACAGCCAAATAGTACGCTGCAGAGGCTACTGGTATTTGGAACTCACTCAAATATAATTTCGTGCTCGGGGTCTGCTTTGATGAAGTCACCATGAAGTTGTTCCTTTCAAAAGTGGCACCTACTGGTTCTTATGTAATATTCCAGACCTGCTGCTGACATGAGTACCAACGAGTTGTTGCTGCACTATGTGTGCATGTAAGAATACTCAGTGATTTGTGTGAGCATAGAACAGTGAGCAATTATAAAGGGCTGGTTTCTATAGGCCCGCCGGCAAAATAGGCGGCAGGCACAAAACATGGCAGCCTGCACACACAGGGCGCACGTTGCGGAGCCACCGCAGTTCCAAACGTGGCGGCTCATTAGCATGGCTGGGGCAGCCTTCCCCCCCAAGTGATGTGGAGGGGGCAGGCGGGCTGTCCGCAGCAATGGCGTCCGGTGCCACTGCGCAGACGCGGTGTCATTTTTAAAGGGCTGAGAACCCTAAATGACAAGTGAAACTTTTAACGAGACCAGTAATTTAAAGTCAATAAAAGTGATTTTAAAAATCTTTCCATGCCCCTACCACCCCCCCCCAATATCAATACATGTCAAACCTGCCCTTGATTATATGACCTTCCCGCCCCCCCCCCAAAGTTCAGAACCTTTGTCCTTTACCCCTTTCCATCACCCCCTTAACCAATAAGATAGGTTTGACCCCGATTCCTCCCCCCCCCCCCCCCCCACCCCGGCACTGAGAAAATTACCTCCTCCCCCCTTCCCTACAGGTGTCGCGCCTCGTTTCCCTGAACAGGGAATTGAAGGCGCAGCAGTGCCGACCGCCAGCTTGAAAATCAGTGCGGCAAATCAGGAGGCGACAGGACCTTCGTTAATTCAGGCAGGTTAATTTATTTACATATGAAAATCGTGGTCCCATCGTCGAGCAGCGGGGGGGCCGCCACGAGGCCTCTCCGCTTCCGTTGAGTTTGGGCCAGGCCCTGCCGGCTTCGGTGGCGGGCCTTATCCGGAGTGATCTTCATGCCCCTCCCTGCATCTGTTCCCAATGCCGAGGGCTCTATAAAATTCAGCCCAAGGTCTTGAGATGCCTCCGTCATGATTAACAGTCATGACTACCTTATGGTTTGGATTCAAAAGCCTCCATAACAGCAATAGAAGCATTCACACAGATGCTATTACTGTGCCTGTAGCCTGTGCAACTTGAGATCTCCACTGCAGATGCCACCAATGTTGCTCTGTGCTGAATTACAGCGTTCAGTGCAGACAATTACTGGTCCAGTTTAACAGTGCCACTTTTAAATGTGTTGTGTACTGAGGTTAAAAGTGTCTCTCACATCCTCGGGATATCTCAAAGTGCTTCACAGCTAATGAAATACTTTTATAGGCAATCATGTCCAGCAATTTGTGAATAGCAGGTCCCACAAACAGTGAGAAGAATAACCAGTTCATCTGTTTTTGGTAAATTTGGTTACAGGAGGAACTTTGGTCAGGACAGGCCCCAGAATAGTTCTTTGAATAGCGTTGTAGCATCTTTTGCATCCACCTGAACATGTAAATTGGTTCTTGGACAGTCTCATCTGAAAGACAGCACCTCTGACAATAAAAGAAAGGCTGCATTTGCTGACAACGCTACCGCTAGGTGGCGCTGCTGTGGCACATGCGCAAATGCAGCATGTGCCACTAAAACGCCACAGTCTGCGACTTTAGGCAGCTGCCAGGACTAAAGATGGCTCCGCTCAAATAATCAGACAGAGGCAACCTAATAAACACATAGCAGCACACAATGGCAGAGTGAGAGAGCGAATGAGCAGGCCGGGGCCGGGGGAGGGGGGGAAGCAGAGCGGGCCTGTGGGGAGCGGAGCGGCCGGCGAGTGGGCCAGTGACGGAGGGGAGCGGAGTGGCTAGAGACAGCAGGGGAGGGGTGGAGGAGGGAGGACGAGTGCGTTTTTCTGTGCATGCGCCATAACCTTGCAAGAGCAAAAGATGTACCAGCCGGTCCCCGCACCCGGCGACACCAAGGTCTTCGGCCGCTCGCTCTTCGCGGCTCTCTACGGCCTCTCTTTCCCAGCCCTCTCCATCCAGCCGTTCCCTCCAGCTGCAGATCCCCCAACCAGCCGCTTTCTCCCCTATTTCTCAACTCTACTTCAGGCATTGCAGCCGTCTGGTCCCTGCCTTTTGCATCCCCCTCTTCAGGCACTTCTGAATTTAAATCCCTCCCACTACACCCCCACATCCCCTCTCCCCCCACCCTCTCACTACCTCTCCCCCAACCCCCTCTACCTCTCCCCCTCCCCGACTCTACCTCCCACCCCCTACCTCCCCATCTCCCCCCATCCCCCAATCCCCTCTCCCCCCCCACCACCCCCCTCCCCTCTAACCCCCTCTTCCCCCACCCCCTCTCCCCCACTCCCCCTCTCCACTCGTCCCCCACCCCCCTCTCCGCCACCCCGCACCCCCATCCCTCCCTCTCCCCCAATCCCCCCTCCCGGCTCCACCCCCCCCTTAAGTCACAAGGATTGTTTTCTCGCTGGCATGTCTTACACGGAAAGAAATAAGGAAAGAACATCAGTGTCAGAACTTCCCTTCCTCCAATGAAATTACTGTTGAGCATGCTTTATGTTCTGCAGTAAAGGCATGTACTGATAACACTGCCAATGAATCACTTAGTACTCACCTAAGCTGTAGGAGTCAGGATGATGTTACTGCCCCTGTCTCATGATGGTTCAATGCTGCTGTCAGGGAAAGCATGAATGATGTGAAGGTGCTGGAAAAAGAAGCACATTTCTTTTGGACTATGAACATAAAGCTGGCCATTTAGCCCAGCTGTTCCCTGCTAGTGGTTATGCTACTCCTGAGCCTTACCATCCGCTCCCATTTAATCCTGCCTACTACTATCAGCATCACCTTCCATTTCTTTCGCTCTTATCTACCTTTGCCTGAAAGCAACATTGAGGATCGAGAATGGTGTGGTTACACTCCCACCTCGCCAGTTGTGCACACAGCAAGAGCATTCACATTTGTGCTACCACTGGATATGGCATGCTTGTTTCTTTTAGTGCTCAGTCTCTTCCTGCTGCACATGTACTTCCTACAGCCCCAGACAATGGAAAGGATTTTAGTGCAGTGCAGTGGACTGGAGCACATACAGTGCCCCAGACAATGGAAATGGTTTCTGAGCAACTTATAACAGGGACTGGAGCACATGAAGTGACCCAGAAAATGGAAATGTTTTCAGAGCAACTTACAACAGGGACTGGAGCACATTTACTGCCTGCACACAGTCCCAGACAATGGAAAGGGTTTTAGTGCAGTGCAGTGGACTGGAGCACATGCAGTGCTCCAGACAATGGAAATGTTTTCAGAGCAACTTACAACAGGGACTGGAGCACACGCACAATAATTGCGAGAAAATGCCCGATAAAACCTCTCCTCCTTCCACTTTAAGAAACTCGCGCCGAAGGTTGACGCATGCGTGAATACCCGTTGGCGCTGCATAAAGCGCATGCGCAGAGGCTGACCAGGCGCTTTGCCCGAAGATGCACACCTCAAGCGATAACGTCATCAGTGCATGCGCTGACCAGTGCTGGCAAACGGAATGCAGCGCAGAGAGCAGGAGACCGTCTGTGCATGTGCGCACCGCGACGCAGCCTGATGACGTCAGTGGCGGCCAGCGTTGTCAGGAATCACTTTGTAAAAGAAAATAACCTGCATTTATAAATCACCTTTCATGACATCCCAAAACACTTTCCAGTCAATTAAGTACTTTTTAAGTGTAGTCACTGTTGTAATATAGGAAATGTGCCAGGCTGTTTCACAGAATGACAGAATTGTCACAGTGCAGAAGGAGGCCATTCGGCCCATCATGTCTTAATTGGCTCTCCAAATGAGCAATTCACCTAATGCCATTCCCCTGCCTTCTCCCCGTAACACTGCACATTCTTCCTTTTCAGATAACAGTCTAATTTCCTTTTGAATGCCTCGATTGAATCTGCCTCCACCACACTCTCAGGCAGTGCATTCTGGATCCCAACCACTCGCTGCGTGAAGAAGTTTTTCCTCATGTCGCTTTTGCTTCTTTTGCCATCACTTTAAACCTGTGCCCTCTTGTTCTCAATCCATTCACGACAGCAGCAAGCAATGACAGCAAGCTCCAACAAACAGCTGTGAGCTAACTGACCAGATAATTTATTTTAGTGATGTTCGTTGAGGAATAAATATCGGCTAGGACACCAGCGAAAACTCTGCTGCTGTTCTTCGAAATAGTGCCATGGGATCTTTTACGGGCACCTAAGAGCACTGATGGGGCCTCAATTTAACATCTCATCTGAAAGACAGCACCTTCAGCATTGCAGAGCTCCCTCAATACTGCACTGGAATGTTAGCTTAGATTTTGTGCTGAAATGTGTGAGTTGGGACTTGAACCCACCATCAGAGGCAGAAGTACAACCAACTAAGCCATGGTTGTAGCAGTCACTTAAACAATGCAAAGCAGTGTCATTTTAGATGATGTGCTCAAGTCTTGGAGTGGGGTTTGAATGCACAGTCTTTTTACTCAAAGCAAAGAGTGGTACAAACTGAGCCATATTGAGGGAAGTGATTGTTCAACACAGAACCTTTGTTTTAACAACCTCCAGTTGAAAGCAAATCCACTGAGGTCTGTGCTCAGCAAAAATGATTAGTAGGCTGGATCTCCATCATTACAACAACTGCTATTGATAGAAAAAATGTCCCAAGACGCTTCACAGGCGCATTATAAAACAAAATATGACACTGAGCCACATAAAAAGATATTAGGTCAGATGACTAAAAGCTTAGTCAAAGAGGTAGGTTTTAAGGAGTGTCTTAAAGTAGGAAAGTGAGGTAGAGAGGCTGATTGTTGTGGGAAGGAATTCCAGAGCTTAGAGCCGAGGCAACTGAAGGCACGGCCACCATAGGTGGAGCGATTAAAATTAGGCTTGCTCAAGAAGTTAGAATTAGATGAGTACAAATATCTTGAAGGGTTGTGGGGCTGGAGGAGATTACAGTGATAGGAAGGGGTAAAGCCATGGAGGAATTTGAAAGCAAGGATGAGAGTTTTAAAATCAAGACATTGCTTGACTGGGAGCCAAGTGTAGGTCAGCAAGCACAGGGGTGATAGGTAAACGGGACTTGGTGCAAGTTAGGATATGAGGATCAGAGTCTTGGTTGACCTCAAGTTTACAGAGGGTAGAATGTGCGAGACCAACCAGCTGTGTGTTGGAATAGTCAAGTCTAGAGGTAATGAATGAATTACCAGATGGTTCTTCTTCAAAATCCATCACTGCTATCTCTTCACCACCAGTACCTCATCCTAACCTTTCTCCTCAACAGTCATTATCATCTTCCATGTGTGTGTGTGTGCTGGTGCTTGTAAGGGCAGGAATAAAACAAACTATTTTTAAAAACAAAAATTCTGTAAAATATTAAGAATTAACTTATGATCAGAATTGATTACAGATTTAATGGAGGCCCCTGGTTATTTATGTGTTTGATATGTGCTCATGGAGATGTTGCAAATACACGTGCCAGCCTATAAACCAATTCTAAACCCTGCATACCCATGTAATCAACTCGACTGTCCATTTTTCTGAAATTATTTTGTAAGGAAAGAAAAATTATTAAGAGGCCCAAACCAATTGCTGCTTCCTCAATATCTGAGGATAGTTAAGTGTATAATAGCTGTGGGAAGATGATAATGTTGTTTATTTAATTCTGTAATGGTTATTGAATGAAGCAGAGCATCTATCTCAGTGTGATGAAATCAAGTAATTCAAAGCTGCATGCAAATGGAAATTGCCCATATCATTTTATTTATAGGTTATAAGCATTAAAATATCATTGAAAATGTGGAACTCTGGGGACATCTAATGCGCATGGAAATCTACCAGGCACATGTCAGTGTGTTTTAGGGATTAAACGCCATTATGTTCCTGATGGCTGTTGCTGCTGGCACAGAAAGTAGACTGAAATTATACAAGCTAGTTTCTGGAAGACAGCATGCCCTCCGGTGAGGTGTTGCTGCGTGTCACCTCCATGCCTGCAAAGGGAACTGAGACTGCCCAGCGATGGTAAATTTAGCAGTGCAACATACGAGCCTGGCATCTATGGGCGGTTGGCAGAGAGAAGCCCTCCAGAATAATTGTTGGTACTTGTAAACAATATGTCAAAACGGAGAAGAGTCGTCCAAGAAGCTGGGCTCCCAGGGCACATATTTGTCAGTGCTGCTGACCCTGTGTCACAGCCTGTAATGAGCACACCAATATGATGTGTGGGTGTATTCAGAATCCTTCTTGAGGGGGGGAGAAACGAGGCAATTATTTGCCTTTTTATTGTTGCAGTAATATTCTGCTTGCGTTTTCCAGTCATTATGATAGATTAACAACAAAAAGAAATACATGATTTTTGCACATCATGAAGAAAACCGTATGCAAAATAACATCTGGTGTGATTTTTTTTTGCATTCTTCCATTCTCACAATCTGTTGATATAGTATAATAGCTGTGTGTAATAACAGTGGCTGTAAACATGTCAAACTGTCACAATTAGCCTAAATCTATGGCAGTACAGTGACCAGCTAACCAGACAAATTAAGCTTTGAAAAATTCAGATCCCTCTCTTGTGGATTGTGTTTGAAATTGTCCAAGTAATCATCTATCCTGTTACCCTTCAATTATTTGAGTGCTTCTACACCAAGGCAATCAGAAAAATAATATGTATAGAGATTTAGAAAAAGGTATGAACAATGCAAATCTGAAATAAGATAAAATATAATAGAAATTTACAGCTGGTCGGTTAAATCCAACTACTTTGTGAAAGTGAACATGAGAACATAAGAAATGGGAGCTGAAGTCGGCCATTTAGTCCTTTGAGCCTGCTCTGCTATTCAACAAGATCATGGCTGATCTCCCTCAACTACACCTTCCTGCACTATCCTCATATTCCTTAATTCCCTTAGTATCCAAAAATCTATTCACCACTGTCTTGAATATACTCAACAACTGCGCACCCACAGCTCTCTGGGGTAGGGAATTCCAAAGATTCACAACCCTTTGAGTGAAGAAATTTCTTCTCATCTCAGTCCTAAATGACCGACCCCTTATTCTGAGACTGTTCTAGATTCCCCAGTCAGAGGAAAAATGTTCTCAGCATCTACCCTATCAAACCCCTTAAGAATTTTATATGTTAATTAGATCACCTCTCATTCTTCTAAACTCTAGAGAATATAGGCCTAGTCTATTCAGTCTCTCCTCATAGGACATCCCCTCATCCCAGGAACCAGTCTAGTGAACCTTTGTTGCACTCCCTCAAGGGCAAGTATGTACTTCCTCAGGTAAGGAGACCAAAAGAGCATACAGTATATGAGGTGTGGCGTCACCAATGCCCTGTATAATTGTAGTAAGACTTCTTTACTCTTATATTCTAATCCCTTTGCAACAAAAGCTAACATACTATTTGCCTTCCTAATTGCTTGCTGTACCTGCAGGTTAACTTTCTGTGATCCATGGACAAGGACAGCCAGGTTCCTCTGAATGCAAACATTTCCCAGCCTCTCACCATTCAAAAAATGCTGCTTTTTTATTTTTCATACCAAGGTGGATAACTTCACACTTTGCCACAGTGCAATCCATCTGCCATGCTCTTGGCCACTCACCCAAACTGTCTATATCCCTCTGTAGCCTCTTTGCATCTTCCTCACAGCTTACTTTCCCACTTAACTTTATATCATCTTGGATATGTTACACTCAGACCCCTCATCTAAGTCATTAATATAAATTGTAAACAGCTGAGCCCAAGTACTGATCCTTGTGGTACCCCACTAGTTACAGCCCGCCAAACCAAAAGTGCCCCCTTTATTCCTACTCTGTTTTCTGACCATTAACCAATCCTCAATCCATGCTTATATATTACTCCCAAACCCATGAGTCCTAATTTTGTGTAATAACCTGTTGTGTGGCACCTTATCAAATGCTTTTTCAAAATCCAAATGCACGACATCCACTGGTTCACCCTTATCCATCTTACTAGTTACATCCTCAAAAAACTCTAATAGATTTGTCAAAAATGATTTCCCTTTTATAAATCCATGTTGACTCTGCTTAATCATATTATGATTTTCTAAGTGTCCTGGTATCAGATCCCTAATAATAGATTCTAGTATTTTACCTTCTACTGATAGGCTAACTGGCCTATAGTTCCCCGATTTCTCTTTTCTTCCTTTCTTAAATAACGGGGTGATGTTTGCTATCTTTCAATCCTTGGGAACTGTTCCAGAAGCTAAGGAATTCTGGAAGATCAAAAGCAATGCGTCCACAATCTTTGCAACTGCCTGTTTTAAAACCCTGGGTAACAGGTTGTCAGGTCCAGAGGATTTGTTGTTACTTAGTCCCATTAATTTCTCCAGTACTATCTCTTTACTTGTACTGACTTTCTTAAGTTCCTTATTCTTACTAGACCCTTGGTTCCCCATTATTTCCATTATGATGAGCAGATATGTACTCTGGGCCTCTTATTGTTTTCCACTTCCCCCACCTCTGATTTGCTCAATTTTACAAAGACATCTGATTAACAATACCAGAAGGCATTTTGCATTTTTACTTAAGATTCAGTGAGGAACGTAGTAACTATGAAGCTACAATTCTTGTATCTGCTGGGACTAAGCAACTCAACAACAATGATGATCAGGAGTTTTAGACCAAGCTCTCTCAGCACTGAGTTTAATCTACCTTGTTATGCCACTTCTTGGCTGCGCTGTTGGCAGAGATAGGATGGAAGGAAGGAAAAGCTCGCAGTTGTTAGCTATGATCTATTCAACCTGGAGGCATTGTGAGAGTCTGATTTCAACACTAGCTATAATAGTAGCTGTTTCACCAAAGAAATTGAAATTTTATTATATATAAATAACAATCTTTTTAAATTGAATCTTTAGGGATTAATGCATTCCAGTGGACCTGTGGGCCGACACCGTCAGCTTGTGTTAGTCCTGGAAGGGGAACTGTATCTCATTCCCTTCGCACTACTGAAAGGAAGCTCCTCTAACGAGTATCTCTACGAACGTTTCAGTATCATCGCTGTTCCCTCAATCCGGGCCCTTCAGGCAAGCCCCAGGGTAAGAACTCTTCAAGACCCTTTTACTGTGCTGCTTCTTCCTGTGCTAGAGATTTCAGTAAAGCTTGTTGTGTAAACATTTGGTAATTAGATGTGTTCTAAAGCAGCTATTTATATTCTAATTTTCCTGCCTCTGCAAGCTTGCCAACTATGTTGTCCAAAAGTCCCAGTTTTCATATATTTCTTCAAAGCCTCCATCCTGTTCAACCGAGTGATAATGCAGGACTTCATTACTGAGTGAGGCATTCTCATCCCTTCTTTTCTGCCCATCTCCTTACGTACTCATTCTCATGTACTGACTCAGTCTGGTTTTCTTTCGCTCCTTCTTCTGAAAATTACCCCTACCTGCCCTACAACCCCCTTGACATTTCCTGCTTGTATTCCTATACCATGTCTTGCACCACCCTAATGACACAGCCTGGACATCTGTATCCCTCAAATACTGAAGCAGTCCGTGTAGAAATGCAGCAAGGCCTGGACAATATCCAGGCTTGGGCTGATAAGTGGCAAGTAACATTTGCGCCACACAAGTGCCAGGCAATGATCATCTCCAACAAGAGAGAATCTTACCATCTCCCCTTGACATTCAATGGCATTACCTTCGCTGAATCCCCCACTATCAACATCCTAGGGGCTACCATTGACCAGAAACTGAACTGGAGTAGCCATATAAATACCATGGCTAAAAGAGCAGGTCAGAGGCTAGGAATCCTGCGGCGAGTAACTCACCTCCTGACTCCCCAAAGCCTGTCCACCATCTACAAGGCACAAGTCAGGAGTGAGATGGAATACTCTCCACTTGCCTGGATGGGTGCAGCTCCAACAACACTCAAGAAGCTCGACATCATCCAGAACAAAGCAGCCCACTTGATTGGCACACCATCCACAAACATTCACTCCCTCCACCACCGACGCATAGTGGCAGCAGTGTGTACCATCTACAAGATGCACTGCAGCAACGCACCAAGGTTCCTTAGACAGCACCTTCCAAACCCGCGACCTCTACCACCTCGAAGGACAAGAGCAGCAGATGCATGGGAACACCACCACCTGCCAATTCCCGTCCAAGTCACACACCATCCTGACTTGAAACTATATCGCCATTCCTTCACTGTCGCTGGGTCAAAATCCTGGAACTCCCTTCCTAACAGCACTGTGGGTGTACCTACCTCACATGGACTGCAGCAGTTCAAGAAGGAAGCTCACCACCACCTTCTCAAGGGCAATTAGGGATGGGCAATAAATGCTGGCATAGCCAGTGACACCCACATCCCAAGAATGAATATAAACAAAACCTAGAACTGGGGCTGATTGTACATTCTTACCCCCATAAACAACTGTCAGTACCTGGAGTTAGGTCCCAACCTTACAGGTTTTACCAGCCTTGTACACCTGTATCATCCCATGGACTGACCATGCCTGGACTTCTGTATTATGCTCCAGGACTGGCAATTCCTCACCTTCCAGACCTGCCTTGACCCTGAACTCCTGTGCAATCCCATAGGACTGGACAGCCAACTCTTTATTTCTGTCTCTAATTAACCTTGCCCAACCTCTTCTCTGCCTCCCAGTAGGGCTTTTACCAGGTTTCCTCTATTCCCTTTTCTCTGTCCCTTGTTTTTCACTCAACCCCAACTTATCTTCATGATTCCTATCCAACCTGCTATGTTTACTGTACTCATGTAGAAAATTAGAGACCATATTGTGGAATGAAAATATTAAGAATATTCATCCTCACTGACTCTTGTACCATTCTTATTGCCTACTCTTGGCTTCACGAGATGCATAAAACAGTTGGACAGGGGAGAACATAGATTGAAAAGAACCAGTGTGCAGAGAGAGTTTAAAACTGAGGCTCCACTGCTGCTCCTGAACATAGCTTTAAATGTTGGAGATTTTTTTCTACTTACTGCGTGAAACATTTAAACTAAATGTATACATTTGTATCTTTTTTGTATAGTCACATCTTCGAAAGTACACATCCGTGTGCAGCTCCTCTACCTCAATGGCAGCTGTGATAGGTAATCCCAAACTGCCATCAGCAGTAATGGACCGGTGGCTCTGGGGACCCATGCCTTCTGCTGAAGAGGAGGCCTACATGGTTTCAGAGCTTCTGGGCTGCCAGCCCCTGGTTAGCAGTGCTGCTACCAAGGAAAGGGTGATGAGCATGCTCAGTCAGGCAGAGTGCATCCATTTTGCAACCCACATCTCCTGGAAACTTGCTGCTTTGGTCCTCACGCCAAATAATGAAGGAAGCATCATTAGTGGAAAGAGTTCTTTGGGAAACAGCTACACGATTCCAGAGTCGCTGAGGATGCAAGATGATGCTAGTGATGTGGAGAGTATAACTGACAGCCCTCCCCTGCAAGAGTTCTTATTAACAGCAGCTGACATTCTGGAATTGCAGCTCCCTGTCAAACTAGTGGTTCTTGGCTCCTACCAAGAGTCTAACAACAAAGTAACAGCGGATGGTATTATTGGCCTGACGCGGGCTTTCCTAGCTGCTGGAGCACACTGTGTTTTGGTTTCCCTTTGGCCAGTGCCTGTGGCTGCGTCCAAGATGTTTGTGCACACCTTCTACTCCTCACTGCTCAATGGAATGAAATCCAGTGCGGCACTTGGAGAAGCCATGAAGATTGTCCAGAGCAGCAAGCAGTTTGCACATCCTTCAAACTGGGCAGGTTTGTTCAAATCCAACAGGCTGTACAACCTAAAACTGAAAAAAAACCAGCATACAATTTTTGAACATTAATATGTTCTGGGACACAGGTAGTCAAAATGACTAGCTCCATATGCAAATTTTGATTACTTTGAAGATGCTATATAAACGCAAGTTGTTGTTGAGATCACTGAATGAAAACAAGAGATGAGGTGAACAGTAAAAATAAATTGATACCATTGAACCCCAATTATGCATGCTTCTATTGCCCACATTCTCATTTTTTTTTGCAGGGAGTCAGGGAACTAGTAGACTCTGCTGTAGGGAACAGTGAGAGAAAGGAGTACAGTGATGAACTGTTAATGGACTGGAGGAGCCTCTAATGCATGGCTCTCCTTACATACTATTTCTTTTCAAATCTTTTACTGAGATTAAAAAAGTACAAGTAAGGAGAGCAATGTAAATGAGAATCCACTTCTCTTCCTGAACAGCTGATTAGTGTGCTTCTTGTCCCAGTGGAACCTTGATTATCCATCAGTGTCTATTAGCTGCCTCAAGGAGGTGGGGAGCAAATGTTCCCTCCAATATGACAGGTACTCGAGATTCCTCAGAACAGGGGAAATTGGCAGTAATACTCATCAGGACATTTTGTTGCAGAAAAATCAAATTAATTAACTAATTAATTAAGAGGGGCATGAAATGGACAAGCTGAATTGACTATCACTGTCAGTAATGATGCGTACTGTAAGGAGATGAGGGGAAGCCAGAAAGTACTTGAAAAAGGAACGGAGGTAAAATTTATTTATGAATATGAATTAGCAGCCAGTTTACACCGTGCCCAATTGTTTTTTCAGTTGATTTCAATGGTGTAGATGAGCTGCTGATTCACCATGAGCCTGTTTCAGGCAATTGCCAAAGGCCAATCAGACTCCCACTGGAATCTCATACGAAAACTAATTTGTGTGATACTGACATGAGAATAACCACGTGGACCAAGAATTTTAACTTTGGGCGCTCCCGACGATCTGGGCATAAATTGCACTAGTTTTGTAAAGCTTTTTTTCCCCTCAAATTTCCACACAAGCTCATTTGCATAACACTACTTGTAAAATCTGTCATGAACCAGCGCAATTGAGCAGCATTTTAAAATGCAATTAAAAAAAAAATTGTATTGAGAAATATTCCTTAATGTAGTTAAGAATGGCAACCTGGTACAGCTTTATTATTACAGCTTAAAATGGATTTGTTCCAAAACAGAAGGAATTTTTTAATCAGAGTGTTTCGTCCAACACCTGTGAGTTACTCAATTGTAAATAACTGAAAATGACTTTAAAAAATATATACAGAACCATTTCCTAAATAGAGCGCTGTATATTAGTAAATTTAAAAAAAATATTTAAATGCTTCTAAAATATGCCCATTCGTGTCCTACGGCCTAAAAAAAAGCTTAATTTTAAGAGCATCCTGGGGTGCAATTAATAAAAACTCTCAATGGTGATTAATTCAATCTGGGGGCGTGGCCAGTTTTGTGGGTGGGGCTAGCTTCTGGCACGATGGTTTTTAAATTAGCAGAAAAGATGGCAGAAATGTGATTTGAATGTCATTTGTACTTAAAATTCCTTGATCCTTTGCGCTGGTTTGACAGGATTGGGTGAATTGCTGTAAAAAAAAACAACGCTACCTTGTGGAAATTCCTGCCCAGGATGATCTTGAACATCTGTTAGATTCAGTTTAAAATGGAAAAATACAGCTGAGGCTTTGTGTACAATATCCAGTGAAAAAACTGGATTGGTGCAAGTTTCAGGACTGTTGAACAATTGTGGGAGTAGGACTATTCCTAAAATCTAAGTATGCGTATACGAACGTACGAATTAGGAGTAGGAGCAGGTGTAGGCCACTTGGCCCCTCGAGCCTGCTGCACCACTCAATAAGATCGCGTTTGATCTGATTGTAACTTTAAATCCACATTCCTGCCTACCCCCGATAACCTTTCACCCAATTGCTTATCAAGAATCTATCTACCTCTGCCTTAAAAATATTTAAAGACTCTGCTTCGACAGCCTTTTGAGGAAGAGAATTCCAAAGACTCACGACCCTCTGAGAGAAAAAAAATTCTCCTCGTCTCTCTCTTAAATGGGCGACCCCTTATTTTTCAATAGTGACCCCCTTAGTTCTAGATTCTCCCACAAGGGGAAACATCCTTTCCACATCCACCCTGTCAAGACCCCTCAGGATCTTATATGTTTCAATCAAGTTGCCTCTTACTCTTCTAAACTCCAGTGGATACAAGCCTAGCCTATCCAACCTTTCCTCAGAAGACAACCTGCCCATTCCAGGTATTAGTCTAGTAAACCTTCTGTGAACTGCTTCCAATGCATTTACATCCTTCCTTAAATAATGAGACCAATACTGTACACAATACTCCAGATGTGGTCTCACCAATGCCCTGTATAGCTGAAGCATAACCTCCCTACTTTTGTATTCAACTCCCCTTGCAATAAATGATAACATTCTATTAGCTTTCCTAATTACTTGCTGAACCTGCATACTAACCTTTTGCACTGGGACATCCAGATCCCTCTACGTATCAGTGCTCTGCAGTCTCTCACCATTTAGATAATATGCTTCTTTTTCATTATTCCTGCCTAAATGGACAATTTCACATTTTCCCACATTATACTCCATTTGCCAGATCTTTGCCCACTCACTCAACCTATCTATATCCCTCTGTAGCCTCCTTATGTCCTCTTCACGACTTACTTTCCTACCTATCTTTGTGTCATTAGCAAATTTAGCAACCATAACTTCGGTCCGTTCATCCAAGTCATTTATATAAATTGTAGAAAGTTGAGGTCCCAACACTGATCCCTGTGGCACACCACTCATTACATCTTGCCAACCAGAAAATGACCCATTTATGCCTACTCTGTTTCCTGTTAGCTAGCCAATCTTCTATTAATGCCAATATGTTACCCCCTACAGCATGAGCTTTTATTTTCTGCAATAAGCTTTAATGTGGCACCTTATCAAATGCCTTCTGGAAATCTAAGTACAATACATCCACCGGTTCCCCTTTATCCACAGCACATGTTAGCTCTTCAACGACCTCCAATAAATTCGTTAAACATGATTTCCTTTTCACAAAACCAGAACAAAATCAGACTGTGCCTGATTACCTTGAATTTTTCTAAGTGCCCTGCTATAATGTCTTTAACAATAGCTTCTAACATTTTCCCTAAGACATATGTAAAGCTAACTGGCCTGTGGTTTCCTGCTTTCTGTCTGCCTCCCGTCTTGAATAAAGGGTTACATTGGCTATCATCCAATCTAATGGAACCTTCCCTGAATCTAGGGAATTTTAGAAAATTAAAACCAACACATCAACTATCTCACTAGCCATTTCTTTTAGAACGCTAGGATGAAGTCCATCAGGACCCGGGGACTTGTCAGTCTACAGCTTCAACAATTTGCTCAGTACCTTTTCCCTGGTGATTGTAATTTTCTTGAGCTCTTCCCTCCCTCCCCTTCCATTTCCTGATTTACAGCTATTTCTGGGATCTTACTTGTATCTTCTACAGTGAAGACCGCTGCAAAATACCTGTTCAATTCATCGACTGTCTCCTTATTAATTTATCACATCTTCACAAATTTGATCCTTTGCCCCCACTATTTAGTTTAAAACCATCTCTACTTCCCTAGTTATGTGGCTCGCTGGAAGACCAGCCCCAGCACGATTCAGTTGTAGACCATCCCAACTGTATTGCCTCCACTTTCCCCAGTACTGGTGCCAGTGTTCCACGAACTGGAACCCACTTCTACCACACCAGTCTTTGAGTCATGCATTCAGTTCTCTATCTTATTTGCTCTTTGCCTATTTGCACGTGGCTCAGGTAATAATCCAAAGATTATTGCCTTTTGAGGTTCTGCTTAATTTGGTACCTAGCTCCTCATACTGACTGTGCAGAATCTCCTTCCTTGTCCTGCCTATGTCATTGGTACCTACATGAACCATGATGACTGGATCCTCCCCCTCCCACTGTAAGTTCCTCTCCAGCTCTGAGCAGATGTCCTGAACCCTAGCACCGGGCAGACAACACAGCCATCTGGACTCTTGCTCTTTGCTGCAGAGAACAGTGTCAGTCCCCCTCACTATACTGTCCCCTATTACCACTACATTCCTTTTTGCTCCCTCCACTTGAATGGCTTCCTGTACCAGAGTGCCATGGTCAGTTAGCTCACCCACCCTGCAGCCCCCACTCTCATCCAGACAAGCTGAAAGAACCTCAAACCTGTTGGACATTTGCAAAGGCTGAGGCTCCTGAACTCCTGCTTTCTGGGTCCCCTTACCTGCCTCAGCTGCAGCCACACTCTCCTGTCCCTGACCACTGACCAAATCAGAAGACCCTATCCTAACAGCTGTGACCGCCTCCTGGTACAGAATGTCCAGGTAACTTTCTTCCTCCCTGATGTGTCGCAGTGTATGCAGCTCAGCCTCCTGCTCAATGACTCTGAGCCATAGTTCCTTGAGCCGCAACACTTACTGCAGGCGTGTTTGCCCTAGCTTACACTGGCATCCAGGAGCTCCCACATGCTGCAGCCATGATAAATCACCTGTCCTGCCATCCTTAATGTGTTTTAATTAACTACTTAATTATTTTATTCAATTATTTATTTTTTTAAATATGTTTTATTAACCTTACCACCAGTTCCTGTACTATTTTAAACCTTAGGAATAGAATAGACCTGAAACACTTACCAGATACTCACCAAACAGCTCGCTTTTTCCCCGAACTTCAAGCATCTTGTTCAAGTTGCACTTGAAATCCTCTCCTCTCTGGCTGCTTCTCTCCGAATCTCCGTACTTTTGGCACACCTTTTAAATCCTCTCCTCTCCTGCTGCTTCTCTCTGAGTCTTTGAGCTATTGGCGCGCTTTTTTAAATCCTCTCCTTTCCTGCTGCTTGTCTTGAATTTTAAAAAAATGTTTTTGAGATGTGGGTGAGACTGGCAAAACAACATTTATAGCCCATCCCTAGTTGCTCTTCGGGTATTATACAACAATACATGTCAACCACACACATATGATCTGTGTTATATGTAGGCCAGATCACATAGGGGTAGCAAGTTCCCTTCCCTGAAGGACATTAATGAACCAGTTGGGTTTTTAATATCAATCTGCCAACCTTGCATGCTCATTTTTCTACCTGATGATAAATTACAAGATTTATTGAGCTTAATTTCACAGCTTGCCATTTCGAGATATGATCTCCCAAATTTGGGTTACTATTCCAGTGCCATAACCATTGCATTATTCTGCCATCTACTAAACTTGCAGGTGCCTTTCATCCCATAATTTATTTTAATTCATCTGTTACTCTAGACACTGATGTACAATGGCTGGTTACACTGTGACATACAGTGACTGTGTAGAAAAAGCTTGTGCCATATGAACAATTTTGCTTCTGTGACAGCCAGCGTCAGTGTGTTAGGACTTTAGATTATATGGATATATTATACAAGGATTACAGTGGTCACAATAAATACAGGAATCACAGTCATTATATTTATACAGTTATATATTCAGGGATTATAGCTACAGTATAGTATAGAAATTATGGCCACTATGTGTCTGAGTGATTATAGTCACTATGGGCTGAACCTATATCTCAAAAATGGGTGGTTTGGGGTCAGGACAGAGGTTAAAATTCAAAAAACCTGAAACAGGAACCTAGCAGGCCTCGGGGAAACCCAGCAAGTGAAAGGAGGCAAGAAGGACTGAATCCATGAGGTAAGTGCATTTACAGCTTGTGGGCCAGGAGAAGCCAAAGTGTTTCCTCCCCATCCAACAAGCTACCCTGTAAACTCTGCCCTCTCCTCCACTCCAATCTGTCTCTACCCCACACACATGCCCCCACCCCTCCATTACCATTGGACTCCCACATCTCCCCTACCCCCATGATCGGACACCCCATCATGATTGGCCTTGTACTGCAGGAGTCTGCCAATCAGGCTGGCAGTGGATAAAAAACCTGCAGAAAAAAATGTAAAGATATCCTGCAGTTAAAAACTTATACTTCCAGGTTTTCTGCCCTCAAAAAAGACCCCTCCTGCCAACACCAAACTAAAATCCAGGCTTACTTTTCAGTGATATGTCTGGTGCTACACAGACATTGCAGTCAGGATATATCAGAAAGAGATTACAGTCACTATTATACTGAGATTAAAGTGAACATGTTATCGAGAGAATATAACAGCAACTTGTTTATACATATATATAGCACCTTTAAGTTACTAAAATATCCAAAGGTATTTCACAGGAGTGTCATCAAACAAAATTTGACACCGAGCCACATAAGGAGCTATTAGGACAGGTGACCAAAAGCTGAGTGAAAGAAGCAGGTTTCAAGGAGTGCCTTAAAGCGTGGAGAGTCTTAGGCATGGAATTTCAAAGCTTGGGCAGCTGAAGGCACAGTCGCCAATGATGGAGCAATTAAAATTGGGGATGCGCAAGATGCCAGATTTGGAGGCGCAAAGCTGTCTCAGAGGGTTTTATTTCTGGTTGGAGGATGTTACAAAGATAGGGAGGGGTGAGGCCATGGAGGGATTTGAAGACAAGGATGAGAATTATAAAATCAAGGCATTGCCGGATCGGGAGTCAATGTGGGTCAGCGAGCATGCATGATGGATGAACAGGACTTGGTGTGAGTTAGGTTACAGGCAGTAGAGCTTTGAATGAGCTTAAGTTAATGGAAGGTGCAAGGTCGGAGAGCAAGAAAGCATTGGCATGGTAAAGTCTAGAGATAATAGAGGCATGGATAAGGATTTCAGCAGCAGATGAGCTGAGGCGGGGAGGATACACAGGCGATGTTATGGAGGTGAAAGCAGGTAGGCTTGATAATGGAGAGCATATGGGATCGGAAGCTCAATTTGTTCTAAAGTAGTCACTATTACATTGCGATTCCAGTCATGGTGCATTATATAGAGATTACAGTCACCATGCTTTATGTAGACATTATTACAGTAACAGTATTAATACGAAGATTACAATCATTATTTTATATAGTGATTACAGTTGGTATATAGTCACTGTAATACAGAAATTGCAGTCACTGTTCATTATAGAGATTACAGGTCACCATTATGTAGGGATTATAGTTACTATATATTATTCAGGGTTTCAGTCACAATGCAATATGCATGGCTTATAGAACTGGTTTGTATGATGCAATCATTGTACATACTGATATTTACTATTTATTTTTATTATAGTCTGGTTACAAATGTCACTTCTTATTTACTGAAAACTTTGAACATTTAATTATTCTGTTATGTAAAAGTTGTTCTCCTTTTGCAGGTTTCACATTGATTGGAAATGATGTTAAATTGAACAGCCCCTCATCTCTTATTGGTCAGGCACTGTCTGAAATCCTCCAGCACCCCGACCGTGCCCGAGATGCGCTCCGTGTTCTACTGCACTTGGTAGGTTGTACATCAGTGAAATACTTAGTCAATTGCTGTATGTGAGGAAGGGGGGAAAGGAGAGAAGAGGAAGTGGAGGTGCATCATTTTCTGTGAAATCAGATACTAATACTTCAAACTCTGAGTAATATCATTACCAAAGTGAAAATATTGACAATGTTTGGAGGTCACAAAAGATGGTTGTAGCTTAAAACTAAAAAAAAAAAGTTGTGTTTACAAACTTACATCCCACAGGCAATTAGAAAATAGCAACTGAACTTAGCCGAATCACGCTGCTTCTTCCAGCTGGTGAAGCATTAACCAAGCGTGGCCAGCAAGAGACATAGGAGTATTACATGTTCTGATACCGTTATGATAGTTTTAAGAAAAACATAAAGGCCTGTAATTACCTCAATCATAATTATGATGGTTTCTACACTTATCTTGCCAACAGGAACTAATACCCAAATGTCCTCCGAAGCTGATTTATCAATGGCAGTACATAAAAATTGGCATAAAACAAGCCAAAATGCAGGGCCATCAATGGAGCTAGTAGTTTGAATGTAAAAAATAATAAGAGAGAAATGAGAGTATGAGAGAGAGCTAGTTAGAAATATACAAACAGATAGCAGGAGTTTTTACAAGTATTTAAAAAGGAAAAGAGTAATTCAAGTGAGTATTGGTCCTCTCGAGAGTGAGTCCGGAGAATTAATGATGGGTAATAAGGAAATGGCAGAAGCATTGAACAGGTATTTTGTGTCAGTCTTCACTGTAGAAGACACATAAAACGTTCCAAAGATACTTGAAAAATTAAAGGTAAAAGGGAGAGAGGAACCTAAAACAATCACAATCACCAGGGAAAAGTACTGGGAAAATTGTTAGAGCTAAAGGCTGAAAAGTCCCCAGGACCTGATGGCCTGCATCCTAGGCTCTTAAAAGAAGTGGCTGCAGAGAAGGTAGATGCATTAGTTGTGATCTTCCAAAATTCCCTAGATTCTGGAAGGGTCCCAGCAGATTGGAAAGTAGCTAATGTAACAGCTTTATTCAAGAAAGGAGGGAGACAGAAATCAAGAAACTATCGGCCAGTTAGCCTAACATCTAGGAACATAGGAACAGGAGTAGGCCATTCAGCGCATCGAGCCTGCTCCGCCATTCAATACGATCATGGCTGATTATCCACTTCAATGCCTTTTCCCCACACTATCGCCATATCTCTTTATGACTTTGGTATTTAGAAATCTGCTAACCTCTGCTTTAAACATACTCAATGACTGAGCTTCCATAGCCCCCTTTGGATAGAGAATTCCAAAGATTCACAGCCCTATGAGTAAAGAAATTTCTCCTCATCTCTGTCCTAAGTGGCTTCCCCCTTATTTTGAAATTGTGTCCCCTGGTTCTAGACTCCCCAGCCAGGGAAAACATCTGAGCTGCATCTACCCTGTCTATCCCCTTAAGTATTTTGTGGGTTTCAATGAGATCACTTTTCATTTTTCGAAACTCTAGAGAACAGAGGCCCAGTTTCCCCAATCTCCCTTCATAGGATAGTCCCGCCATCCCGGGAACAAGTCTGGTGAACCTTCATTACACACCTTCTATGGCAATAAAATCCTTCCTAAGGTAAGGGGACCAAAACTGCACGCAGTACTGCAAGTGCGGTCTAACCAAGGTTCTATACAATTGAAGCAAGGCTTCACTACTCCTGTACTCTCATCCTCTTACTATAAAGGCTAACATACCATTAGCCTTACAATTGCTTGCTGGACCTGCATGTTAGCTTTCAGTGACTTATTGACGAGGATACCCAGGTCCCTTTGTACATCTACACTTTCTAATCTCTTATCATTTACAAAATACTCTGCACATCTGTTTCACCTACCAAAATGGTTAAATTCACATTTTTCCACATTATATTCCATCTGCCCACTGTCTGTCCAAATCCCCTTGAAGCCGCTTTGCATCTTCCTTTGTCATAGGGAAAATGCTAGAATCCATTATTAAGGAGGTTATAGCAGGACATTTAGAATATCATAATGCGATCAGGCAGAGTCAACGTGGCTTTGTGAAAGGGAGAGCATGTTTAACCAATTTATTGGAGTTCTTTGAGGAAGTAACATGTACTGTGGATAAAGGGGAACCGGTGGATGTACTGTACTTAGATTTCCAGAAGGCATTTGATAAGGTGCCACATCAAAGGTTATTGCGGAAAATAAAAGCTCATGGTGTAGGGGGTAACATATTGGC
This sequence comes from Heterodontus francisci, assembly GCF_036365525.1. Taxonomy (NCBI): domain Eukaryota; kingdom Metazoa; phylum Chordata; class Chondrichthyes; order Heterodontiformes; family Heterodontidae; genus Heterodontus; species Heterodontus francisci. The sequence goes on from NC_090393.1 coordinate 24,007,991, forward strand.
ATGGATAAAAGATTGGCTAGCTAACAGGAAACAGAGTAGGCATAATGGGTCATTTTCTGGTTGGCAAGATGTAATGAGTGGTGTGCCACAGGGATCAGTGTTGGTCCTCAACTTTTTACACTTTATATAAATGACTTGGGTGAAGGGACCGAAGTTATGGTTGCTAAATTTGCTGATGACACAAAGATAGGTAGGAAAGTAAGTTGTGAAGAAGACCTAAGGAGGCTACAAAGGGATATAGATAGGTTGAGTGAGTGGGCAAAGATCTGGCAAATGGAGTATAATGTGGGAAAATGTGAAATTGTCCATTTTGGCAGGAAAAATATAAAAGATATTCTTCAATTATTTTGCAGAATAGTGGTATGTCCATTGGGAATGCCATTTCAGCAACTGAACATGTGGTGGGGGCAAAGCCTGAAAAAAAATTCAGCTGCACCAAGACACTCAGCACTTCGGTTAAGTAGAGTGCAAAACTCAGTTAGGAAAACTTTTAAACCTCACAAAGAAAATCGCAATTAAAGTCCAGCAATTTTAGTTACACAGATTCAGGCCCCACTGCACCTAAATTTTTGGGTGTAAATTTATGCCCATTCAGAACTAAATGCAGGAAAATCGCTGTCTCTGACCTTCTGCATGGGTTGAGAGTAGAGCTATGTTAATAAGTTATGGTGGATGCAACTTGGAAGAGGCACAATTGATGAAGGACCTTGGCACTTGACAGGTTCCAGTGTAAGATCAGCCTAAGTCACTTTTGTGCGAACCTCTGAAAATTACAAGGAAATTAACAGAGCACAGTGAAGCTGAGACTACGCCAGAAGAATTTTTCCCACTTAATATACATCTCCACAAAACAAACTTCTTTCTTGCACAGATTTTATGATGCATGGTGGTTTAGTATAGAATAAGCTTCTTACAATCTTTATTCCATAGTCTTGAATATTTGAGGGTTTGGGACATAAACCGTGATGTTTTGCAATGCATGATTCAGGGGACAGAATGAAGCTCTGCTAAAGACAAGTGAAAGCCTCATTTAAATGCAGCTTTCATTTGAATCAGATTCTACACTGAATTTCACAACCTTGGGTGAGGTTCTACCCATTGCTTATAAAATGGACCCATTGGGAATCCTGCCATCTCTCCTATTCAAGAATGCTTCTTAAAGCAAGATTGTTGTTTGAGTTGAGTTCATTTTGAATTGTTTATTTTATGTTTGCAATTATGTTTTGCTTCATGCTTTAGTTGCTTTTCTGGACAGGCTGCTATTTTTGGACTTTTTTTTCCCCCCAGTCATTCCCTTTGTTGTTTTTGGTAGTTGCTGACACAGGCTCCAGTAGAAAGTGATAAAGATGGGAATTTCCATGGGGTTTGCAAAGCGCTGCATGATTGTTTTAAGGAAGAGAAGTTTGACGGAGGGACAACAGATAGATACAGAGACATCAAAATAGGCACAGTGACATCTGAGGTGCTTTGTCCACACTGCTACTACCCCAGAACACATGTCTCTCCTCAAATACAGGGACAAGCTAGAGCAGATCTATCTTCACCACCTCTCTCTCAGTGAGAGAAATCTGAGTTGTCTCATTTGACTTGCAGTCAATGGGCAGAATTAAATGCAGCTGTTCAAAGCAGGAATGGTGGTGTGGGGGGACAGAGAATTGCGCCAGAATTGACCGCCCGGGAATTTGGTGATGTGATGTTGGTTCCAGATTTTGTCAGAGGCCCGAAAGCACCAAGGCAGCATTGCTGCTCCGACACAACAAGATTCCAATTTAAATTGCTGAGCAGATGATTGGAATACATTTGCATCTAATCCACCTCGATTTAATGGTGGGCTTGTGATTTTGTGGAATGCAGGTTCGGTTCACGGTTATTAAAAGCTGGCAGCACTGAGACGAGGCTTCAGCACCAAGGCGAGGCTTCAGTGCCGCTACAGGGATGCAGCCATAAGGATTCTGCATAAGGGATGATGGGAGTGAGAGGTCATTGTTGCACTGTGTTGCTGTGTGCCCGCAAGGGGAGTTGGGTTCTCAGGGTCTCTGACAGGGGGATCCGGGTCTTGGGGTCTCTTACAGGGGGTTCTGGGTCTCAGGGTCTCTGACGGGGGTGTTGGGTTCTCGGGGTCTCTGCCAGGTGTTTGGGGTCTCAGTTGCTCTGCAAGTGGGGGCTGCTTGGGTTTGGGTGGCTGTTTTGGGTGACCAAACTGTTGTGTGAGATGTTTGGTCACCCATTCTGCTGGATGAGAGGGCTGGCTATCAGCAGGGGTGGGCCCTGGGGGCCATCAGGGAGTTCAATGGGCGAAGTGTCAAAAGCTCAGTTGCCAAGGTAGGGTCATCTCTGCATCGACAATGCCTACTGGTCAACTGACATGGGTCTCATACACCCTGACGGTTTGGAGTCCCGTGGTGTGATGTAGCGTCTCCGACAGAGGGATTACCACGAGGCAGCTGGGCCTGCCTGTGAAGCTCTACAACGAGAGCAGCAGCAGCCGGCCATGCCATGAAGGGCCCACCTGCGTCAGAGAGCCGGACTCGAATCAGCTACCTCCGATTGTCCGTGGGGCATTGTCAGCGAAGGCTACGCCTCTCCAGGGAGGCCGTCACCGACTTATGCACATTGCTGCAGGATGAGTTGCGACCTATGGGATTTGTGGGTCACCCTATGCCAGTGGTCCTGAAGATCACAGTGGCACTGAACTATTATGAGTCTGGATCTTCTGAAGGATCCACCAGGAGACATCTGTGGGGTCTCCGAGCCAGCAGCCCACCGCTGCATCAAGGAGGTGAAGAATGCCCTGTTCACAAGGGCCGGCGACTATATGTGCTACCGGACCAACCCTAACAGTCAAGCTGAGAGGGCCATCGGATTCGAGGCCAAGGCCGGATTTTCCCGGATGCAAGGTGTGATAGACTTGTTACGACTGCTCGGGACAAAGCCCCCAATCAAAATATATGATTCTGATTGCGGTGTGAGCAATGCATTGTCAGTTCAGTCCCGTCGCTCCACAGGTCGCATCATATAACTTTAAGCTTTCCAAATCGAAGAAAACAGCTGCTGAATTGAAACCATCTAGTAACCCCCGAATGAAGCGAGCCAAACCAGGTATCTTCAGATATCAACAAATTAACTATTTATTAAAAAAACTAAAATCTTAAACACTACTAAGATAAACCAATATCTAAAGACCTTATAACTTCTTATTTAAAAATCTAACTCCCGCATTCGCATAGATATACTCAAACTAACAGTAGTTTGTTTTTTAATTAGCTGCCTGAAAAAATAGGAAAAACAATTAAGTCTTTGCAGATTACGCTTCCGACAAACGGTCTTCTGATCCAACACAGTCAGAGTTCACTTGCAGTCTTCCAAGGTCCAATGAGAAAATGGTCCTTCCAGAGATAGGGGTTCAGCAGTTCAGTTTGGCAGTTGTAGTATAAACTCTTCTTTTTTCCAGCGATGAACACAGTTAGTCAATAATTTGTTATTTCTTTGAGGAATTAATTGGCTCAAAGTTTTTTTTAGAAGTTTGAGAGAGAAACTACCCTGGGTTTAAATTGACTTAGAGAGAGCTCTCCTATTTCCTTCATGTGCTGGATCTGTCTGACATCAGTGTGTCTCTGCTAGCCAGTTTCAAAGTCAAAATGGATACATTGAAGCCCGCAGGGGACATCTGCCACACGAAGCGGTCTGCAGTACACATTTATATCAAACACTATGTTTACAACTTGGCAAGGAGGCAGCAGTTATGCAAAAAGCAGAACTTTCAATGGATGGTAGGGTTCTCTTGAATGCAGGGTGTCATAGATGGCATCCATGTCAGTATCAGGGCTCCTCATACCAACCCCATTGCATACCTGAACTGGAAAGATTTGCACCCAATGAATGGTCAAGTGGTATCTGACCACAAAAACATAATAATGCACATCAATGTCCAATACCTAAGAAAAGACCTCAATGCCTTCGATGTGCAGCAGTCCATGTTGCCTACATTATTTGAAGAAGAGAGATTGGATGATGTCTCTTCAAAGACTGAGGCTAACATTTGCTCCATGACTGCTGACCCCACTGAAAATAATAACAAGTGGAGCACCTAGGCCTGGAACTGGAACATCTGCTGCTGTTGCTTCTGCTACAGCTTGCACCTATAAAGAAAGTATGCCATCCCGCTTTTGTAAAGTGAAAGTGTGTGTACAAATGGACAGAGGGTGCAGTAATTCCCAATTTGGGTTTTCCGCATGATTTAAGGGCCACAGAGGAAATGTGTGAAAAACTGAGGAGTGTGTTTACTTTTGCTTTCCTCTCAATAAGCATTTAGCTTCTTTAATTGTAGCCAAGTGTAAGTGAACTAGGTGATTGTACTGACAGTCAGATTCAGCCTGCAGTAGAACCACCCTTTTCTGGTGCACCTGCTGCAACAGAATCTCTAAATCTTCAACATCAAAGAGAGCATGTGCTCATATATCTCTGCAGTGCTTCTGTGAATAATTAGTCCACTTCCCCTACCCCCACCACCACAACTTACCCTTTAATAGTGAGCTGCAGCATCTTAGGAACTGCTGCCTTGCAGGATTTTACACCAGTCTACAGCCAAGTGTATTACAGATCAAGCTCTCTGGGCAAGCATTTCATGCGCCAGTAGCCCATTCAATTGAGGTGGAGGGACTGCTGTCATAAAAGTGTAACAGCGTCTGCCCTATGCACTGACAGTGAAGATGGGCCTGCATCAGGGGCCAGCTCAACTACATTTTTGCATTTTCACAAAATTGGGGTTATAGTTTCACTGTTGATATTCTTCGTCTTTATCACATGGACCCTGCAATGGAAGGGACACCCTATTTATGTGCTAGGAGATAAGTAGAAGAGCAAAATATGACCAGCATAAATTCCCATGCACAAGTCACATCTTTACATGGGTTTTATAAACTGCAAAATGTCATTGTGATTCATACAACTTTTTGGCAGTTAGTCACTTGACATAAAAGTCATGGATGCAAACTTTACATCTGTGGAATCCATTGCACTATTATTTGTGCTGTATAAATTATGACACCATAGCCTATTTCCTATAGTTAACTGATAGGTAAACAAGTTTTAAGAAGAATCCTTCATAGAATTGTTTAAACTATAATTTAATTTATTCATTCTCGTTGAGCTCAGTGCCATGGGGCATTGAGGGGTGGGTGGCAGAAGTGTGGTGGGGGAGCAATTGCTGTATAAGATGAGCCATAAAATGTAAAGGCAGGGGACTTAAGTGCATTCTTGAAAAACTAGAGTTAAAATAGCTGCTTAGGAGCAATACAGCAATGATTAGATGACAAATAACAGATAATCTTTATTAACTGAATTATGCAAAACCTTAAACTTTATAGACATGATTCTGTTCTTTAAATCACAAGACAATAAAGTTCAGATCTTGAAGATTCTTCATCCCATCCTTCTAGAAAATCAACCCCAAAAAAATCATCATCTTCCCATTATGTTATCAAGCAGTTACTCAAATGAGTCTAGCGTTCTGGTCTCAACAATTCTACCTAATTTACCTCGACCAGGTTCCTGTGAGAGATCCCATTTCAAGAATGAAGAACTCTAGTTTGTCTAGTTTTTCCTCTAACATTAGGTATTGTCTGATACAGCACGAATCCATACAGACAGAAAAGTCCCAGATTCCATCCTTTATCTGTGCGGCAGTGAGGGTATTCTTAGTATCCCTGGCTAGGGAGAAAAGTAACAATTGGACATTCTTTACAGATGCTGGCTAATGACTCCTGCAGAAGTGCACATGTGCGGGTGGCAAGTGAGGCTCGGATTGGATTAACCCTTAATGACTCACTGCTTAGATTCACACAGATAGACCACTCATGCAGAAAGGTGTAAAGGGAAAGACTGGACAGAAAATTGGAGGGCACAGTAAACAATTAAAATACATGTAAAAATTCAATGTCCTTACTTAGAAGTTTTTTTATGGCTTTGTCACATCCTGCCTCTGTAATCTTCTCCAGACCTGTGCTCCTCCGCTGCATTCTCTGCTCATTCAATTCTAGTATACTGTGATCCGTTACCAGTGGTAAATCCTGCAGCCATCGCATCACTGCATTCTGAAATTCTTGTCTTAAACTCCTCTGCTTTGTTACCTCTCCCTCCACTTTCAAAAGCCTTCTCAAAACATGTCTTTGACCACCTCCTCTAAATAGTCTTGTCCTTCTTGCTTGGGTCACTCAAACCCGTGTAAATCACCTGGAAATGTTTCATTATATGAAAGTACAAGTATTGTTAAATTGAAGAAAATTATGTGAAACTGCAATGAGATCAAGAGGAATAATTAGAGATGACTGTTAAATCATTCTAATTATTAGCATGATTGTGACAAATGACTGTACTCTATCTAGACCTAAAACGGACATAAAATGCTTATATTTATGAAATTATATTTCATGAATGAATCAGGCATTGTAAATGGAGCAGCATGCCTTTTTTAAATAACTTTTTACAAATGGGTATAATATGTGGAATGAGTAGTTATCCTGCCGGAAAAGATGTCTCTGTTTATTTTTTTAATCGTTTTAGTTAGCTGCTGGTACAGGCCCATCACCCTGTTGAAATTGAAGTAACAATGTTGATTGTGAGCATGTTCTGCCTGCTGAGGCACCCTATCTTGCCTGGGAAAGGAGGTCAGGCAGCAGGTAGACAGAGCTGCTTAGTGCACGATGCTGAGTCCACTTACGTACAAAAGCAATTTTCTTTTTTTATTTTATTATTTCTCTCTTCTTGTGCAATGTCTTTAAGCACGTATCTTCTACAGGTAAGGAAACAGGCAATAGAGTCGCTCCCAAGCCTTGGCCAGTGCCACAGTATGATTTGTTGCTGGATATGTTGCATTACAGCACTTCTGTTACGACTCCCTCCCATCCTATATAAAGGGTGCTTGATCTGCTTATGGCAGGGATTAGGAGCTCATTGTATAGGAAGATTGCATTTGGTTATTTCTAGCAAACTTATTAAACCATTCTAAAAACAATGTATTCATAATTTCAATAGAAATAGCAATAAGAGAAACCTTGCCTTCTGCATTATGACTTATAATAGCCAAAGGGAAATCATCCTCCTATCTGGGTGTTTGTCTGTGCAGACCTATGTTCTGCTCTTGTATGCCACAGGTTAGAGCTACAGTGCCACCTTCATCCAATTATGTTTAGTTGGTATGATGGGCAGTGGGATTGTTGCTCCACATATTTTAAATTTAGAAAATAGTCCCCTATAAATTCTGCTTTGAAATTGTGCCATGCGATATTAGAGTACTAACATTTAACACGTGAGTTTCTGCTGTCTGGTATTTTAATGTATTTTAATTGACTCACTTACGATAAAAAGATGTATGCTCAGCATAATTTCAAGGCCATTATTTTTTAGTATCACATAGTCTTGGGGATTCTGACAAGAAGTAATATGGTTGGACTCATTAGAGAAATGGAAAGTCAGTTTTGATTTTATTACCTCAGGTGGAGAAGTCACTCCAGCGAATACAGAATGGCCAACGGAATTCCATGTACACCTCCCAGCACAGTGTAGAGAACAAAGTGGGTGGTGTGCCAGGTTGGCAGTCACTTCTCACCGCTGTAGGATTCAGGCTCGATCCACCGGCCAGTGGACTTCCAGCAGCTGTCTTCTTTCCAGTATCAGACCCTGGAGATCGGCTTCAGCAGTGCAGCACTACGCTCCAGTCACTTCTAGGTAAAGATGGCACTCTCCATTGGGGTTTCACCTGATGTATTAACATGTCCTTTCTCTTTTAGGACAAATCCTGCTGTGCATTTCCAGAATTTTCTGTTTCCATTTCAGATTTCCAGCATTTGTGGATACTTTTAAATTTCACTACGTAACTTGAAAAATGAAGAACAACAATTTTACAATTTGACTTGACAGACATGGTATATTTTCAAATCAGTCTAAATAGTTTAAGTTGCATAGCATTCATAACATTAAACAGTGCACGTTTAAAGGAACAGTGTTCCCATTAAACACTCCAAGGTCAGTTACAGTGTAGGTTAGATGCAGGGAAAAGCTTCCTTTACACTTCCACATCAAGCAGTCTCAGGTCATGTATAGCACAGATAAGATGCTATTGCAGTAATGTGTTATGCCCAACCCCAGTCGAGCACTCCTCCAGCCCCCTTGTTACAATTCTGTTTGCAACACTAACTATCCTTGTGATGCGGATTATGACTAATTTTGGATAGTTTTGTGCTGCTTATGTATAGTAACTAACAACTGAATTGGAATTACCCCCAAATTCATTTCATCTTAAAAATGGGAGATTTCCATCTGTCGGATTGTGCTGAATTTGAATCCCAATGCAATGGATCCAAAAACAGTAGGAGTTACCTCGCAGTGGGTTGCCAACTTGTGCTGTAATGGCTGTCACATGAAATGTGGACAGAACTGAACAATCTCTTCTGCCTTGCTTTTAATAGCAGAAAATTTATTTCTCAGTTGTAGCAGATATGAGTGATGTAACTGCATTGACTCAATTAGCAATGTCCCATCATGCAGTTTTTACACCAGTGCTTTTAAAGGGCAATAGCATACTGTGCCAATTAGGACCATCCTCCTTTGAGACACCTACAGCAGGACATCAAATTCTTTAGTACCAAAGAGAGTGACATTGCCCAAATTGTGCTATTGTGAAAATTAGTCTATTTTTCTGTCACCACCATAACCTCCTTACTTCCCTTTTTATAACAAGCTGCAGCTCTTTAAGTGTGATGCAGGCCAAGCTTTCTGGCCAAACTATTCCTGTGCCAATAGCCTATTCAGATAGGGAGGTGAGCTACCATTGCAAAATTCAGTAAGACCCTTAGCCATGCCATGGGTGTGAGGAGCCCCAAATTCTGTCAGCATCGCAAAGTTGTCCCTGAGTGTGTTGTCCTTCCTTTTTCCACCAATTTTGTCTCTTCCCTCCAACTTTTCTGAACACCTTGACTGCTTGGTAGGATGTTGTTCTACAGGTACACCCTCTGGTACCTTACCCAAGCACATATTCTTTAATTTTGAGGGCAGTCAGTAAATGTTGGCAGGGTATTAAGCCCTTCCCCATTGTTAAACAGGTGAACTTGATCCTGTCATCACCCAATGTCCACATATGTATATTTTCTAGCAGGTATTTCTTTATAGATAGCTGGAACAGGCTCATTTTCTTTCCTTCCCTTGTGCAAGTGTGCTAGGAATGCTCCGCAAATACAGTTGAAATCAAGCTAACTTAGCACAGACCAATGATTAAAGCTGGGACCCTTCTAGTCTATATACCTTAACTTCTGTACTGGTTTACTAAGCTGACCCATCAGAGGAGATTATGTGCTCGAATTTTAGTGGCTGATAGTAAGGTGCTCATAGCCGACAGATAACTTGACCAATATAGAAATAACATTGGCGTTTGTATTACTGTATCTGAATCAAATCAAAAAGAAAACACATTGTTAAGGTCTGGGGGAGTTTGCAATTGTGGAACAGCAGGCAGTGTAAAGGGATCTGGAGTCTCACTGCGGAGAATGGCTTGCAGTTGTGGCTGATCTAGTATATTGCATCTCCCAAAGTACTCTTTGATAGAATTACTTAATTTTAATTATCTTCTTTGGGCCTCCTTATCTCGAGAGACAATGGATACGCGCCTGGAGGTGGTCAGTGGTTTGTGAAGCAGCGCCTGGAGTGGCTATAAAGGCCAATTCTAGAGTGACAGGCTTTTCCACAGGTGCTGCAGAGAAATTTGTTTGTCGGGGCTGTTGCACAGTTGGCTCTCCCCTTGCGCCTCTGTCTTTTTTCCTGCCAACTACGAAGTCTCTTCGACTCGCCACATTTTAGCTCCGTCTTTATGGCTGCCCGCCAGCTCTGGCGAACGCTGGCAACTGACTCCCACGACTTGTGATCAATGTCACAGGATTTCATGTCGCGTTTGCAGACGTCTTTAAAGCGGAGACATGGACGGCCGGTGGGTCTGATACCAGTGGCGAGCTCGCTGTACAATGTGTCTTTGGGGATCCTGCCATCTTCCATGCAGCTCACATGGCCAAGCCATCTCAAGCGCCGCTGACTCAGTAGTGTGTACAAGCTGGGGATGTTGGCCGCCTCGAGGACTTCTGTGTTGGAGATACGGTCCTGCCACCTGATGCCAAGTATTCTCCGGAGGCAGCGAAGATGGAATGAATTGAGACGTCGCTCTTGGCTGACATACGTTGTCCAGGCCTCGCTGCCATAGAGCAAGGTAGTGAGGACACAGGCCTGATACACTCGGACTTTTGTGTTCCGTGTCAGTGCGCCATTTTCCCACACTCTCTTGGCCAGTCTGGACATAGCAGTGGAAGCCTTTCCCATGCGCTTGTTGATTTCTGCATCTAGAGACAGATTACTGGTGATAGTTGAGCCTAGGTAGGTGAACTCTTGAACCACTTCCAGAGCGTGGTCGCCAATATTGATGGATGGAGCATTTCTGACATCCTGCCCCATGATGTTAGTTTTCTTGAGGCTGACGGTTAGGCCAAATTCATTGCAGGCAGCCGCAAACCTGTCGATGAGACTCTGCAGGCACTCTTCAGTGTGAGATTTTAATTATAATATATTAAAATAAATCCCTTCCTTTGTGATTGTTGCTGGAGTCATTATGCTCCCAGTGGTATCATAACATTTATAAATGCATTGAACTGTTTCATACTGCGACATTCCTAACAGTCGCTTCCCTTCATTACATTTGCTTTTTAAAAATATTTTAATTTAAAAAGAAATATATTATATATATAATGCAGCTTTAAATTTGCATCAGTGGAGAATTCCTTAGAGGTCACAGTATAAGTAAAAATGAGGCGTATGTGGAGATTTCAGTCAATAATGCAGAACACAACATTATGAGTGCCTTTTGGAGAATATCTGCAAAATTTTATTGCTGTTAATATATTGCTTCCCCCCCCCCACCCCACACACATACACACACACACACACACGCACATATATTACTGTTAAAGGAATCATCCGTTTTAACCTTCTTGTACCCCAAAACTTCTTGAAAGAAATAAAGCCTTGTTTAGCCAGCTGTTGTATGTTTAGAAGTATGCCTCCTCCCTGCTGTGTGCTGTCAGTGTAACAGGACTAACAGTTATTGAGAAAGCTGGAGATCAATCTATCGCTCTTATAGCCAAATGAGACTGGAAGACTGAACTATCTCAGCCACACCCCAAGGAAGAAAGAAAGTAAACTGATGTAACAAAAAGATGGATGATAAAGCAAGTGTGCTGTTCTTAGATATGGTGCTGTTTAATATATCAGAATTATTTTTAGTATATTTATATATTCTTCTTCTTTGGCCTCCTTGTCTCAGGAGACAATGGGTAAGCGCCTGGAGGTGGTCAGTGGTTTGTGGGGCAGTGCCTGGAGTGGCTATAAAGGCCAATACTAGAGTGACAGACTCTTCCACAGGTGCTGCAGAAAAAATTGGTTGTCGGGGCTGTTACACAGTTGGCTCTCCCCTTGCGCTTCTGTCTTTTTTCCTGCCAACTGCTAAGTCTCTTCAACTCGCCATACTTTAGCCCCGTCTTTATGGCTGCCCGCCAGCTCTGGCGATCGCTGGCAACTGACTCCCACGACTTGTGATCAATGTTACAGGACTTCTTGTCGTGTTTGCAGACGTCTTTATACATTACAGTGCTTTTATTTCAGCTTGTCTTATATTCATCACCACATTATCGATTATTATTATAATTCTGTGTATTGCTGTTTCTATATTGCCCTTTTTAATCATATTTGTAAATAGTGTTGCATTCATGTATGTTGCCATGTTTATATATGTTGTCAGGCTTATTTATTTCATTGTGCTTATGCATGTTGTATTTACATATGTTACTGTTGCATTTGTCGCATTCTACCACATTTATATGTTGCTGGAGCTCTGTAGAGTTTAAGTTTAATAAATTATAACTTTTCTTCTTTAAACCTAAGAAAGCCTGTTTGTGCTGGTTTCTTTGCCTGATAATTGGAAAATGGTGAACAAGGATTCACCAAGGGGGAGCTAAAACACAGTGTGTTTAAAATTAAACACCGTTACGGTAAGACCAGGTGAAGGCTGAGCGGGACCCCTTTCTCACCTGGTAGTAAACTGTATTTATGTACTTATTGCTCTGTTTCTAATGTCAGCTGTTTATCCTATCATGTTTGTTTATATATACGTGTATCATTATTTCTGGATGCTTCCATATTTATATCTTCCATGTTCCTATGAATTGTTGTTTTATGTGTTTTGCCATGTTCCTGTGCTAATGTATGTGTTGCCATGTTTCCAAATGCTGCTATTTGTCACTGTTGATGCATTCTGCTGTATTTCTGTAAGTTGCTATATTTAAATATGTCACTATGTTTCTACATCTTTCTCAAACATATTTTGCTCTGTTACGACATGCCACAGTGTTTCTATACACTGCTGTATTGTAATAAGTTTAATGTATAGTGCGTATTTCCTGAAAGTATAATACTTGCTTCCTGTAAATCTTTCTCTGTCATTCTCTCCTGTCAACATTCTTCTGTTACACTTTTCTGACACACTTAAAATTATTGGCCGGAAGCGGGCTGGGTGGCAGACGCTGTTTTACATGGCTCAGGCAATTAATTGCTTGAGGTCATGGCTTCCAGCCCTCTAAGACAGGATGTTAGGACTTCAAAAGCTGTTGGCCAGTCAGAGGGCTGGCAGCTCTTCAGTCCCAGCAATGCCACCAGGAGTGATTGCCTCTCCTAACGTGTAAGACATTGACTGTATAATGCTCACCAATGTCAAGAGCACAGCCTTCCTCACTACCACATAGATTGACTCTCAGAATTTCTATGCAATATCTCTTACATTTACTACTTTATCTTTAGCAAACAATCCTTCCATTTCAAACAGCACTTGAAATATACCACCATAATACTACATTCTCCATTATATCATAAAGCTCTGAATTCCGTATCAACCAACACACACTCCAACTTCTGATAAGGAATGCCATGAAAGATTGCAAATAGCAGATCAGAATACAGAGATGCTAAACTTTTGTACAGATGCAAAATAATTTTCAAATGTTATTGACTTTTTGGTTGAAGTCTGAAACTAATGAGCACACTTCAATGTTTACTGTTCCTGAACAATTAAGTTATGAATGGGCTGAGGCCCTGGTTAGTTACCAAATAGACTTTATGGCCTTACAAGGGCACAGCTGCACCTTAGCAGAATAATATATTGTACATTACATGGTATAACATTCCTGTCTTTTTAAAACAACACATCATATTTTGAGCATATGTTACAATTTGCATATCATACTTTTTTATATAGGTGGCCATACTTCCATTATATGCTGATATATTTATAAATAATGCCATATTTATATATGTCATACACGACTATATATTTTCATTACTTGTGTGTGTAAACATATATGCCTATATAAGTCACTGTGCTTAAAGATTGCATTTATATATGTCGGCCATCTATAAACACAGTGACAGCTGGATATATATTAGTAAATCTCCTGTGGTGCTGCTCATGGTAAGTCAGCGACAATGTTGTTTTTAAGGACAGGAACATTATACCATGTAAAACGCAATGTATTATTCTGCTGTTAAAGTGTAGTCATGTGTCCCTTTAAGGATATAATGTCAAATGAATATTAGTTTAACACAGAATGAGTTCATTTGAATGTTAATTGCTCCTCAAGACTGGAGATTGGAACCCTGGTTTTGTTTGAAGGACAGTCAATTAAAAGCCTGAAGACATGTGACTCTGATATTTTTGTTCCTGGAGAGTTTTGTTTCTGTACACTGCAAATGAATGCCTTAATGTGACATAAAATGTTGTGACATATGAAACATGAGGTACATGAAGTACTTGCATACACAAAGTTTGAATGTTATAATGTTATATAATTGTGTGTTTATATGTGTACCTGTGTCTGTATGTATTTTGGCATTTATATTTGTTATTGTTTATATATGTCCCTGTGTTTACAGAAACCATTGTCTTTATGCAATGTATGTCACTGTATTTATATAGAATTTACAGGTAACACTTTTTTTTGTGTTAAAGGATTGCCCCATACTGCGCTACAGGCTCTCTGCAAACTTATCACAGCTTCAGAGACGGGAGAACAGCTTATTAATCGGGTGAGGACAAACTTTGACCTCTAGATTTTGCTCTTCAGCACAGAAAGTAGGTTGTGATGCTGCCCTTCATGTCATATCATTTCAACTCTCCAGGACACAGTGATGTGCTTTGAATTTGGACTTGTGGTATAGATTCTAATTATTTCCTTCTAATTAAATGCACAACATAATTAATAAGCTTTTTGGGAAGGGGCTGAAATGACAGAGATTAAATGGCGATTAGTTTGATTTATTTTCATTCTGAGAACAAATGTATTTTGCCAGAGCTTGACCTTTGATAAAATGTGTAATATATTTGTTGTCGAATAGTAAAGCAAGTAAAAATTAGAATATGATGGACATGGTGAAAAAGTTCAAGGGCTGATGAGTAACTTGGTAACTGTGATATTAGAATGCTGAATACCACCTGGGAGACTTGAGTTCAATTCCCAGTCTCAATAGCTATTGACACTCAGACCTTGCCAAAGGAAGAGGTGGGATTGTGCCACCAACCACAGCTTGATCTGATACTGGCATTATAGGGGATGGGAGGGGAGATTGTTGCTTAAAATAGTAATGGGACACCAGAACAATATGGGATAACCAAGAAATAACATTGATAACAATTGTGGTCAGTTTAAAAAAAAAATTACTCCCATGACTGAGGAGTATGTAATGTATTGGAGAAGAAGAACACAGGGAAACTAAGGAAAGATTTTTTTTGAGGTGAGGGCAAAATGGAAGAGTTCGCATGGAGCCTGGGCAAAGAGCCATGAGCTCCTGACCTCTGAACAATGTAACATTCCCCCCAAGAGGAGCAGATAGTCTGTTACAACAGAATCACTAACCAGGTAAACTGTTGAATCAATCATGTAATCTGCAGATCCTGTTTAATAGTGCACGGCCCATTATCTCAGATACTCAGACTGAGCTGGTCTCTATCGTCTACCATGAGATTGTGGATCACGTTTTTAATTTACTTAAATCTTGTACTTGATTTCACAGCCAAAGCAAAATAGCAGCAAACAGAAAAAAATTGACTCCAAATTTGCCAAAATTAACTATAAAAAGTTGCTTTTTAACATATATAAATGAAAATATATTTTTGTCTTTTTTTATTATTTCCTGCCCATTCCTTCCATTTACGCAGTAACAAATACATAATTTAAATAAATTATAACCAATTCAAAAGTCATAGGGACTGACGCCTCATTTCGCTGTCCCCTCCCAAGAGTTGTTGTTATCTGTAAAAGTTAATTGCAAGACACTTGATAAGGGTGGAAAATAGTCATATGCATATAATCCACCAGCTCCAGTGGGAATGCACAACAATGGCCAAATTGAACTGTTTCAGTTAAGTTTTAGGAGTGGGCTTTTCCTTACATTTTCTGGATGGGTCTGCTAGCAAACCACACAAATGCAGCAATATTGAACTTTTAAAGAGCTAAGTTAGTGACATTACCCCTTTTAGAGATCTGGATGAGTAATACTACCCCTTTAAGGAGCAGTATGTAATGAAACGATTCTAAAGGTGAGAGGTATTCTTGAACATTTTGCACTCTGATTAATCAAGTTCAAAAGATCTTGTTGAAACAGAAAGCCTGTAAACATCTTGTCTGCTGCAGAATCCCAAGGGACAAATGGTGACGTTAGTGTTACGATCAGGTGAGAAAGGTACCTAGGGGTCCCTCTCAGCCTTCATCTGGTCTTACCGTAACAGGGTTTAATTTTAGACACACTGTTTTTAGCTCCCCCTTGGTGAATCCTTGTTCACCGCTTTCCAATTATAAGGCAAAGAAACCTGCATAAATAGGCTTTCTTAGGTTTAAAGAAGAAAAGTTGAAATTTATTAAACTTAAACTCTAATTCGGATAATGCCTACGGATACACAACGCGCCCCATGTTAGTATGAATATGCGATACACACTTGCAAATAGAGACAGCAAAGAGCAAAAGGAAAATAAGTGGAAAGGTTTGAGGCAATATCTGAAAAGTTGTTGTTACGGTTCTTCGAGCTCACTGTAGAGTCCTTGAGTGTAGGTAGATCTTCCTTTTCGTTGAGGCCCAGTATTCTTAAACCTTGTTTGCTGTAGGAGACTTTTCTCTCTTCAGTGGATTCAGAAGCTTGTGAGACAGAAATGGGAGCAGACAGACGAGATCTTCTCAGTCCAGGAGCAAACAGCTTTCTGCCCAAACTGTTTGCATAAATTTAAAAAACTCAGGTTTCCCAGCAGGTTAGTCATGGGACTGACTGGTTTGACCATGTCCGTTTGTGTATTCAGCTATCTTAGCAGTCAACCTGGAATGCAAGTTCCCCCACCTTCAATGTCTGGTGATCAAAAGTCCATTGTGGGTTGAATGTGTCAGGGAATGGCTGCTTTGTCCTTCCAAACACTGTCTGTTAATATGCAAATGTCTTTTCCAGCCACGGCTGATCTGTTTAACAAGTCCTTTCTTCACTCCAGTAACAGTTTAGAATCAATGTTCATGACAAAATTAATGTGCCTCATTCTTGGCAGGTGGGGGCCTAGCATGACATTAGTTTAAATGTTTTTCTGTAACTGACTGGCAACAGCAGATATTTCTCAAATTCTGATTTAATCTCTTAAACAATTTGCAGCAGTTAAGTCCATATTCAATAATGTGTTTAATGAAATTGAAGCTCAAAAGATCCAGTACATACTTTATATGAGTGAAAGTATTCCATTTTTGGGATTTAATCTCTGGACAAGTAACCCAGGTTGCAGAGCAGGGCACCAGGGAGATGAAAAATTAGATAAGGTCCTTCCCCCTGATTGCTACCAGTGAGACCTGAAGGAAAGAGTGCAACTAGGTACTTCAGGTGAGGGCAGTATCAAGTTGAGCGTCAGCAACGTCCACCAAGTGCTGACTCCCTGCCATTACTTTCTATCTAAACTCACACCCTTGGAGAAGGGTATCGAAGGATGAGAGAAAAAAGTTTGAGGGAGAATAGAGTTGTGTACATCTATGGACCAACCCTTCAAGGCCATGAGCGAAGAAGAACTTCCCTTTTAGAAAGCCAGTTATAGTATAAAACACCTTAAAAGGACATTTTCTAATGAAGAGGTTCTAAAGATGAGAGGAGATCCTGAATGCTTTAAATTTGTCAAGTTTTCTAATCTCTCAGAAGCGGAAAGCCTTATAAACACTATCTGCTGCAGAATCCTGAAGAATTGGCTATCAACAAAACAACAGCAATGCTGAAGCATCTTCAGCAAAAATTAAAAATATAACTCAATAAATTATCTCATTTTAAAACCTTAAAACCTTTCTAACCTTTATAGCACAGTTGATAAGAGTGTGCAGATTTTATGTCACTCAACAAAGATTGCACAGTCAACTCATCTGGGATGTTTGTAAATTATATGTGTCTCACATAAAGTAGACTTGACAATGTCTAACCCTTAGTACAATGCCCTCTATTTCTTCATTCAAAATTTTGATTCATGCTAAATTGGTTTCAATATTTTCAGCTACTTTTCTGGAATATCTTCCTTCTTGGTACTTCATCCTAGCGGCTATATTTCAAGCATGATGGGAAATACTGGCAGGCTGCTTTAACTGGCCCTTTCCTGTTCTCCGAATCCACACATGTACATTTCCAACATTATTTGATAGTGATTAGTACTAGAATAATTTTTTGTCAGTTCTGAATTGCTTCAGTGAGCTATGAACTCTTTATAGATTCTTATAAGGAGTAGAAAGACTGTAATGCTCCTTGAATAATGGGGCTACAGGGGCACTGGGATAAGCTACTAGATGGAGTACAAGATTGTATCACAACCATGCCCTGGTGAACTTCAATAGTGCACCCAGGCAACCAAATTCTGTCCCACATTAGTTTCTGATCTCAGTGACCTTGCTGCAGGAGATTTCCTTTGAACATAGGTGATGTGGAGGTGGGCACAAACTGTCATGCATACTGAGAGAAAGGATCCTGAAGAGAATAAAAAGTTGAAATTACACAGTAAAGCAAATGGAGAAACTCAATTTAAGATTCAAAAGATTAACTAAATACTAGCAAATATGTGGTTGTGAGAATTAAACATGGAAATTATGCTGTGTAATATTGTTTGAACACTTAAGTTTTCATAAAGCAATTTGATATAATATATTAACAGGTTAATATCCTCATGAAAATGGTGGAAAAAAGAATCTGTTACAAATGTAATAAACATTCATAGGCTAATATCTCTCAACATAATTTACAGGCTTTGGTTTAATGATCTATGACAGTTCCAACAGTGTTGAAGTGCTGCTGCCTGTAATTAATGCACTAAATTAGTAGAGACACCTAGTGATAGCTAAAAGCTCCTGCATTCCTTCAACTATACAGATTTAGATTTTTTTAATAGCTTTCTGCCCTCTTCCATATCTTTTTGTTAAGTGGAGGTGGTGAGATATTCCAACATACTGTGCCAGAGTGAGGTCACATACACGTTTTTGTCATGAATCACCAAATGGAGACCAAGAGTACTCCCACAGGGAGTGAGGGGAGATCAGGTACAAGTCACCCCATGTCACATTCACACATCAAGCAGCTGACTATTGTGTAGCATATGGTGGAGCTGGAACAGGTCTGCAAGCTGCTTCATGGCTAGGGATAAAATAAAGAAATTTACTTCCCAAAAAATAATAAAACCATAGAAAACCCCCCTCCTAAAAATCTCAACCGTCTGCTTCCCTTTACTATCTCTTTTATGCAGCTGGCTTCATTACTCTCAATCAACCTAATTAAACAAATGTGTGTTTGATGCAAGTAAACGGTGTTGTGCCAGATTCCTCCTGCTTGGTACTCTTTCTGTGTATATTTATTTAAGCTTTACTGTTTGGTGACTGCTGTTTCAATTTACTGCACTTTGTATATCACCTATGCATGAATCTAAAGCTTGTTGTTTTTCTTTCTCCTAATCTCCTCTTTGAAGGCTGTAAAAAATATGGTTGGAATGGTAAGTGCATCAAACTGGATTGATCTAGTTAAAACATTGGATGTTGCAGTGAACTATGTTAGCTCTTTGATCAGTAGAGATTTCTTCCTGATAGTCTTGTTTTTGCATTGCTCCCTTCGAAATCAACATTCTTTATGCTGCTCAAATGTATTGCAGAGACCTCTGATCAGTAATGGATCTTTGTTTTCCATTTTTTTCGCTCTTCTCTCTCCTGCCACCGTTTTTAGTTACATTTATCCCTATCATTTTAAGTATTGTTATCCCAGGCTCAGTTTCAGTCAGTGAGATGACAAACAACATCTCTCTGGCCCTTCACAATGACTTTGTAACTGGTTACTAAGTGGTATATAAGAGCACATTCTACCCCTCCATGCCATTTGGGAAACACTGTTCTACTTCCAGTTACTGCATTCCTCAGCCATTCCTCAATAGCCCAGCTTGGTAGTAAATATCAGGCACTAGCTGACACTCTACAATTCCATGGTCCACAGAACTGGTGTCCCAGTGAAACAAACCCCTGAGCCCCACTCTGTGCGCTGACTTCTCTAGTTCTTCCTTCAGTGAAACACATTTCTCTGAAATAAATGTAGAAAATGCTAGAAATATGTTGGCAGCATCTGTGGAGAGAGAAACAATGTTAATGTTTCAGGTCTGAGACCTTTCATCAGAACACATTTCTCTGTTGGGGGAAAAAATAAAATGCTGGAAATGCATAGGTAATCTGTCAGCAGAGGAGATAAGTTAATGTTTCAGGTATATACTCTTTACCAATTCTGAAGAAGGATCTGAAACATTAACCCTCTTTTTTCTTTTTACAGGTTCTGGTGGACCTGTTCTGTATTTCTAGTAATGTCTATGTTTTTTTGACTCTACCTTATGCTATGTCTGCTTGATGCAGTTCTCAGAGTGAAATAAATAGTTTTTAAATCTTAAATTAACAGGCATTGCTTTTGTACTAGTTCTACCCAAGCAGTTTATTCAACACAGTAAGGATTAATGAACTTAGGATTCCACTTCCCCACAGCTTGTTTATAACATCAGAACTTGATGGGCTCTGCATCCCCAATTGTATGCAACAACAAGGTACATGAGTAAACTAGTTTATGGAGGAGAGAAGTGCTTTCTGTGAGTTACGATATTTTTCCCTTTTCTGTGTTCTCTGTGTCTCCCTGTGGCACATACCATATGTTGGCTAATGGATCAGGCAATGATGTGCTCCCTGACTCCTCCCAGCATCACTCTTGAGGTGGTTGCTTAATGATGCATGAGATTCTGCCTCTCTAGCTGTATGAGGGCAATTGATTAGCACCATGATAACATTTCTAGGTAATAAACTAGTATCACAGCACTGTATACATACAACAAAGTGTGTGTGGATATAGTTCAACCTCAGAACTGAAACTCATTTAGTAATTCATTTCAAGAGATTGTTTAAATGAGTATATCTGAAATAGGAAATAAACGGCAGAGGTTTTAATAAAACCATACAATCCTGTAGTGAGGATTTGTGAGGTTTGGAGTACTGAATTATACTATAAAAGCCAGTCTTTTAAAATGTGTTATCTTTATATTCTCTGTATTTTGTTTATGACTGAGAAATCAGTTCCCAACTGCTATAAATTTTAGTACCTCTCAATCAACTGGACAGTCCTGAACAATAATTCTGAAGTGTGATCAGGCAGGTTAACTAAGCTGTCTGCACAAGGCAGATTTGAAGAACCCAAGGGGCGGAATTTCACTTTTGTCGGACGGGAGTTGTCCACCGACTGAAAAGTCTGTGGCAATCCCACCTCCACCTAACCTGGGGATCCAGACCGATTTTCTGGTCCCCAGGCCCTTAATTGGTCTGAGGTGGGACTTCCACCTCATTGAGGCAGGAAGTCCTGCCTAATGGAGCTGCCAGCCAATCAGCAGGCTGGCAGCTCTTAGTTCCATCAGCGCCACCGGGAGTGATGGCCACTGCTGGAACTGCAACCCAGCATCAACAAGAAGAGGGAGGACGCCCCGGAAAAAAGTAAGTTTTTGTGGCCTTACCGGAGGTGATCAGTCAGTGCCCGGTGAGGTAAGGGTGGTTGTTTGGGGGGGGACAGGGGGCATGTTGGGCGTTGGGGGTAGTTGGTGCATCGGGGTGGACTTCTGTTGGGCACAGGGTGCCTGATCATGAGGCCCCCCCCCCAGGCTGTCAGAAAGCCGCCTGCTTTTGTCAGACAGTTTTTTTCAGTCCTGGGCTGCCTGACCGGGCAAGGGTAAACTCCTCGTGGCTGCGGGTAGAAGCACTTAAGTGGCTGTTAACTTATGGGTCTTGATTTGCCTGGGGCGAGTGGGCTGGTTTTCACCACGGCTGCCCTGTGTAAAATGGCAGCGGAGGTGGGAGCAGGTCAGGATTGGCCCCCCCAAGCCTTCCACTCCATTTTACACCCCCCCCCCACCCCACCAAAACCAACCTGCGCTTTGGGGGAGCATAAATGTCCGGCCCGTATCTCAAGATTTTTGGCACCCGCCAGGGCCAGGATCAGAGTCGGGCAGGTGATAAAAATAGCCTCACCGGTGGGTGTACCGGTTCCCCGACTCCATCCCGCCTCTAGGCCATTTTTGCGGGATAAAGTCAGGGAACTGGCACACCGGCCAGGATCAAGGTGGCAGCAGGGCTACCCACCCACACAAGGCGAGTAGCTGATCAGACTTTTTTTTCCCAAAATACATTTAATTCATAAAAATCTGTAAAAAAAAAAAAAAAAAAAAAAAATTACAAAACAGTTCAAAACAGCACCAAGTTGACAATACAAAGAGTGCAAAGGAGATCAGTTTCCTTCAATACAGGCGTGAGTTGCCTTACAACCCTTCCATTTTATTTTACATGCCATGTACATTTTGCAGCAAACCTATATTTTCTGGATACAGTCCGAAGGGTTTCCCATGGGTCCAGCCCCTCAGTTCACCTTGGTGGGGGGACCTTACATAGTGGTCTTTCCCCATTGAGCCTTTGCGGTGGCTGCCCCAAGCATTAGTGTGTCCCTCAGCACGTAGTCCTGGACCTTGGAATGTGCCAGTCTGTAACACTCGGTCGTGGACAACTCTTTGCGCTGGAAGGCCAGCAAGTTTTGGGCAGGCCAAAGAGCGTCTTTCACCAAATTGATGGTCCTCCAGCAGCAGTTGACGTTTGCTCGGTGTGCGTCCCTGGGACCATCCCATAGAGCACAGACTCCTGTCTGCCCTGGAGTTGGTGATTCACACTGACCAGACCTGCACTGTACCCAGCAAGACAATCTCTGATAGTCTTGTGCTACTCAGGGATACGATCGCCTATGTACGGGACAAGAGGGTGGACACCTGCCTCATCAGCCTGGACCAAGAGAAGGCTTTTGACAGGATATCGCACACCTACATGATAGACGTGCTTTCCAAAATGGGGTTTGGGGAGGGAATCTGCAATTGGATCAAACTGCTCGACACAAACATTAGTAGCGCAGTCTCAATCAATGGGTGGGAATCAGAAAGTTTCCCGATCCAATCTGGAGTCAGACAGGGCTGTCCTCTCTCCCCTGTCTTGTTTGTTTGCTGTATTGAACCCTTTGCTGAGTCTATTAGGAAGGATGTGGGCATTAGAGGGGTGACAATCCCAGGCAGTGGAGGCACTCAGGTTAAAACCTCCCTGTACATGGACGACGTCGCCGTCTTCTGCTCCGATCCGCTGTCCGTTCGCAGACTGATGAGCATCTGCGACCAGTTCGAACTGGCCTCGGGAGCCAAAGTTAACCACGGCAAGAGCAAGGCCATGTTCTTTGGGAACTGGGCTGACTGATCCTTTGTCCCCTTCACCGTCAGGTCAGACTACCTGAAGGTGCTGGGGATATGGTTCGAAAGAGCCGGGGTGTGCACCAAAACCTGGAGGGAGTGAGTAGTCAGGGTACATCATACGCTGAGCATGTGGGAGCAGTGATCTATCTCCATTGTGGGTAAGAACTTGGTCATCAGGTGCGAGGTGCTCACGTTGTTGCTGTATGTGGCGCAGGTCTAGCCCATACCCCATTCCTGCGCCGTGGTGGTCACCCGAGCCATTTTCCGCTTCATCTGGGGATCCAAAATGGACCGGATCTGGAGGGACACGATGTTCAAACCTCTGGATAAGGGTGGGAAAAATGTACCCAACGTCGCCCTCATCCTGATGACCATTTTCGGATGTGGCTGCATCAAGCTGTGCGTAGAGCCCCAGTACGCAAACACCAAGTGTCACTAAATGCTGAGGTTCTATCTGTCCCCGGTGTTGTGAAGGATGGGCCTGGTTACATTGCCGCGGAACGCTCCATCCATTTGGACTGTGTCGTACCACCGATCCTTCGTGGGAAAGTTTCTGCGGAAAAACACCTTTGACCACCAATCCATCAGGCAGTAGTCTGTACGGAATGTCCTCAAGGCCCTACGGGAAAAGGAGATGGTGGATCCTGTCGAATGGTTCCCCAAGCAGACTGCCAAAGTCATTTGGCAGAATGCCTCATCACCAGAACTTTCAAACAAGCACCAAGATGTAGCTTGGCTGGTGGTGAGAAGGGCCCTCCCCGTTAGATCCTTCCTGCACGCCCGAAGTCTCACCCTCTCCGCACAATGCCCTCGAGGTGGCTGTGGTGGGGAAGAGACGGTTGCCCACCTCCTTCTGGAATGTGTCTTTGCAAAGCAGGTTTGGAAAGAGATGCAGTGGTGTTTGTCGAGGTTCATCCCAAGCAGCTCTGTAACACAGGAGTAGCCGATCAGACTCATTAAGAGCCACGTAAGGCCATTGAAATGAGGCTGCCTGGAACTTTCCAGTCAGCCTTCAGGTTCCTGCAGGCATTGGGGGCCTGTTTAGGTGCCTGCGGGCGCTCCAGGTAGGCCTAAAGGCCCTTCCTGCCTGCCTTGGTGCCAGAGCAGCCACAGGCTGCCCTGTAGAGGTGTTCCACCCCCACAGTGGTGGCCTGGCTGCAAGATCCCATCTCTGTTTTTCACCCCTGGAGGGAAAATTCAGCCCAGTTTTGATGTCACTTAAAACAACTGCCCTGCAATTCTCTTCTCATGAACACACTCAGTCATTGGAGCCCTCTTTCACTAACACCTTTTTCTCTCACACAGGCACACAAACTTCATTCTTCCTTCTCTCACTATCAATTTTTCAGTTATCTGCCTCTCACTAACTTCACCTGTATCTCACTCTATCTTGCCCCTTTCTCATTCATTTATTTCCTTTATGCTTTTTTTTGCTGTCTCTTTTTTTCTGTTTTTTACTGTCTCATTCAACAGCTTGCCACTTTCACATCATCGCATCATACTCTGTCATCCCTTTATTGTCACCTACTGCTGTGCTTTCTTATCCTTGTTCTTACCCCTCTCTGAAGCATTTTATAAGTTTACCCCTGACAGTAGGCTGGCAATGCCTGTCAGTATTACTACCAGTAGAGGGAGCCCACGTATAATAAAGCTGAGAGTTGAGAGAGCATATTAATTTCTTCTTCCTTCTGATGAGCAATCTGCCTATTTCAGGCAAGTCACAAATATAAATGAGCAGAGCCATAACCAGTGAAGCCCTCAGGAATCGAGCCTGTATTTAATTTTTACAGAAGTTTGCAATTCCAGGAGCTCAAATCCTATTGTCATCAAAACCTTTAGAAAAATGACAATCTCATCCCATAAATTTGTGCGTGTTACCTATCTCGAGTGATGCCTTCACTGTCTTACAGATGAGGATATTTTTATGTGATCCTTTCTGATAGAGACTAAGGAATTACTTATTTCCCTTGCACCCCACCCCTGCTATATTTATGTTCCATTTTATAGTTCTGTTTGTTAAACTGCACATATTTTCAAGCTGGGAGATCTATTTTCTATACCATTCCCTTCAGCTGCACTGAACATGATGGCATTTACATTAATCCCCCTGAAATACTCGGACAATTGTACCTTTCTCCATAAAACAGCTGAAATGAATGAAATCATGATCGTGTGTGTTTATTTTTACTTCTCCCCCCGCCCCCCCCCCCCAAATGTTTCTCCTCCTCCACTGCTGAGGGAGGGCATTAACTCCTTACTGGGGTACAGTTCTATAGATGCCTTGCCCAAGTGATGATTCTTTGTCTGAGTCTAGAAAGTGAGTACTGACAGACTATTAGGGTTATCATAGAGGACCCCAATCCTACATCCAGTAACCTTGCACATAAACCTCCCAGGAAAAGTCACTGGATAATGATTAGAAGCAGAAAGTAAGTTGTGGAGAGGACATAAGCAGGCTACAAAAGAATATAGATAGATTAAGTGAGTGGCCAAAGATCTGGCAAATGGAGTATAATGTGGGAAAATGTGAAATTGTCCATTTTGGCAGCAAGAATAAAAAAGAAGCATATTATCTAAATGGTGAGAGGATGCAGAGGGATTGGGGTGGCCTGGTGCATGAATCACAAAAGGTTAGTATGCAGGTTCAGCAAGTAATTAGGAAAGCTAATAGAATGTTATCACTTATTGCAAGGGGAATTGAATACAAAAGTAGGGAGGTTATGCTTCAGCTATACACGGCATTGGTGTGACCACATCTGGAGTACTGTGTACAGTTATGGTCTCCTTATTTAAGGAAGGATGTAAATGTGTTGGAAGCAATTCAGAGAAAGTTTACTAGACTAATACCTGGAATGGGTGGATTGTCTTATGAGGAAAGGTTGGATAGGCTAGGCTTGGATTGCTGGAGTTTGAAGAGTAAGAGGCGGCTTGATTGAAACATATAAGATCCTGAGGGGTCTTGACAGGGTCGATGTGGAAAGGATGTTTCCTGTTGTGGGAGAATCTAGAACTAGGGGTCACTGTTTAAAAATAAGGGGTCACTCATTTAAGACAGAGATGAGCAGAAAATCTTTCTCTCAGAGGGTTGTGAGTCTTTGGAACTCTCTTCCTCAAAAGGCAGTGGAAGCAGAGTCTTTAAATATTTTTAAGGCAGAGATGGATAGATTCTTGATAAGCAAGGGGGTGAATGGTTATTGGGGGTAGATGGGAATTTGGAGTTGAGGTTACAATCCTATCAGCCATGATCTTGTTGAATGGCAGAGCAGGCTCGAGGGGCATAGTGGCCTACTCCTGCTCCAAATTTGTATGTTCGTATGTAAATCCTGATTTGATATTTCCCTCTTGGTCCATAAGCACAGAGGCTAATTTTAGAACCTCTAACTGCTACCAGAATGAACGGAAGTGAACCACCAGGTCTATACGAATCAGTCATACTCAGTGCTTTTACCCTATAAGATTGGGAAGGCAACTTTTAGTTTTTAAAATTAGGAAATTACTGTGTGTTTCTTACTCTGATGGTCATCTAAGATAGTGTTGCTGATTGACAAAGGCTCCGTCAGCTCCAAAAATGTAGGTGCTGAAGGCCTAATTGGGAGACCATGCTCATAGTAACAGCCCTTTCCACATTAGCAATATTAAAATGGCAGAGGTTTTGTCTTTGGCAAACACATCATCCATGAATTGGGCCACATGTCCCAATGGGCAGAATAGATTCCATAGAACTAATGGCCAAGAGTAAATAGCAACCCAGCATCCCCAAAATACTATAGCTCCGTCTCCATGCAAACTCTTATCTTCAGCATTGGTTATCACCTGCTTTCACTGGATAATTGAGATTTTGACTGAACATAGTAGAAAGTGTGAACAGTATCTAAATCACATGTCAAAATAGTAAAAGCAGTCTAGTTTGGCATTCATGTTTGCTACCAGATATTACTGACAGATTATATATATTCAAAACATGCTAAAGACGGCTAGAAGCAGAACAGTTTTGGAAAACTTTGTTGCTGTTATGTAACAGTCCAAAGGCAGTACTGTCTGAGTAAGGTGATATTAAACAATGAACACCTACTGTGTTTTACCATCTGATGCTCTGGTTTCCGCCAGGTCTCTGATTACCGTAGTACATCTGCTGTCAACCGAGCCTGCACATGCTCTTGAGTATGATGCAATCAAGGGCATCAGGGCTGTGGCCTGTTATGTAACACAGAGCAAATACAGAAGGTATATGCTCAACATTTTGAGGGTCTGGCAAGAAATGCAATTTAATGCTAGAGTTACACCATGACATATGAAAATACTTCTCAATTTGGGTTATGTAACAGCATAATTAGATCTCTAGGCAGTTTTTGACATCTTGCTTGACCATCTTCCCTTTATACACCAGGAGTGTATTTGGATATGGGTGGAGATGAGTGGTACCAGTCACATGCTCTGCCCAGTGTTCAGTTCCATTGACTTCAATAGAATTGAATACCAGGCAAGTCCTATAATGGTTGCCAAATGCAATTCCACCTGATATGCAAAAAGATCTATAATCCACTGATCAATAACTGAGTGCTCCTTTATATGCTGTTTCAGTGGCTCTAGGGCAACAGTCATGTCAGGTTTTACTGGCGGGTCAGTGACTTCTCCAATTATTAGTTAAGTGACATCAGGTCCTAATTGTGCCATAGGACCCCAGTTTAAATCTATTCCTGAAGCCCCCCACCTCCCTTTGATGAATGTCTGTCCTAAAAACAACATAGTTAAAATGGTGGCAGGCTGGAGCGTGGCAGGAATGCAGCGGGTGGTACATGACCCCATTTTAATCACATGCCTGCCCCATTCCCACTAGGTGAGTCGGCTTTGAAGATTCTAAAATCAAGTCAGTAAAACTGTGTTCCAGTTTTCATACTTGGTTAGAGGTTGGTCTGGAGCATGCTGCAGCTAATTCCATTTAGAACCAAGCTGGAGTTTTCATAAACAAAAGTTCAATAAACAACTTAATAAAAATAATCATTAGGTTCAAAACCAGTGGAACAAGGATGAGGTAAGGAGAAAATTGGGTAAGTCACAAAATAAAAAATCACTTGAATGGCATTAGATCCCTTCCCATTCTTTATCCACTGGCTTGGGATCTACCAAATGGGTATTTGGTGGTAAAAGGGATGATCATCAGATCAGGGATTGAAGTGCTACTGAAACAAAGTGAGTGATGAGGAGGGCATCTGCCTCTACACAGTAATTCAATACTTTCTACTATATTTTAATGGAGAGTCAAAAGTTTGTTCTTGCTGCCCTTTGGTTTAGGGCTGTACGGACCAGGCACCAATCTGAGTGAGTTAGCTGACATGACCACCTCAAGTCTGCTCCAATCTTACTGTTAGCATGAGATCCATCTGACTTGTTTTATTTCCTTCCTCTCTTGTGGTAAAGCAGTTGTTATTTGGGCAGCTCCTTCCATGACATGGCAGAGTTGGGAATTGGTCCTTGGGATTAGATTGGGATGCTTGCTCCATTCTGGGACCCAGTATGTTGGTCTGCCAACTCTCTGCACTAACAATTTTTCATCTTTAACTTACAATATTATCCAGTTCATGTGAACTGCTGTTCTCATAGTGCATTCTGAAGGATGCTACCAGTGAGGTTACATGATACTTCGTTTCCTCTGCTACTCACTGTTGAAAATCGAGATTCACTTTGTAACATGAGCATAGATTTTGCCTGTGTGGTGTTGGGCAGCCAGCCGCTGGAGTGATGTTGCAAGCGGGAGGCTCGGTCCTTTTCTGAGGCCCGAGCCACTTTAACGCATAGTCTATGGGCTGTTGGCAGAAAACAAGTGACCTTGGACATTCCACCAGCTCCTAGCCTGGAAATGGTAGCTCCAGGGGTGGGCAGGAAGAGAACCTGGTGTAGCAGTTGCCCTGGTTGTTCTTGTGGAGTCGAGAGAAACACTTCTGCCACTCTTGACCCAACAAAAATAAATAAAAACATGTTCTGGGCTCTTCTTTCGATGGGCTGCCAGCTGACACTGTGCGGTGCCTGTACTGCAGACGCACTGCCTAGTGTTGTCCAAAAATGCAGACTTGCATATAAGAAGGGCCCACACCCTGAATCAGGTGGGCACTCTGGCTGCAGAAGTGGGATTGTAATTCATATCCTATCAGGCAATACCGCTCTCTTTCCATCGGGCGGGAGGCTTCAAAATCTCCCCCATAGTAATAGTCTTAGTCAGGAAGACCTTTAATCCATCTATATATTGTGTTCCCTTGGTAAATTTCTAATAACCCTAAATTCCATTTGTTGTCAATAACCTTTCTGCTTCCTTCATTAAACCCATTAAGATTTCTTGTTCCACCACCCATGCCACATACTTGCCAACTTTTAAGTATTTAAAAAAAGTTCCCCTTCACTTACTAGTTTCTTTTGTTGTACATAATATATAAATAAATGCTTAAATAAAATGCTGTGCTTAAATTCTGTAAAGAGCAGAAAAGCTTACTTGGATTCAACAAAAGCAAAATACTGCAGATGCTGGAAATCTGAAATAAAAACAGAAAGTGATGAAAATACTCAGCAGGTCTGGCAGCATCTATGGAGAGGGAAACAGAGTTAATGTTTCAGGTCTGTGACTTGGATTCAATTTGCTCAGACCTTTCATCATGTTAAAAACTTCTCTCAATCTTCTCTTTTGAAGAGAGAAAAGACCCAGCACAGTTAATCTTTTATCATATGTTACTCCCTTAAATTCTGAGATCTACCATTTAGCCCTTCTCTGTACTCTTTCACTAGATGAATATCTTTTTGAAATATAGAAATGAAAACTGCATGCAGTACTCCAGAAGTGGTCTCATCTGGGCCTAATAAGGTATTGAATTGACCACTTTGTATTTATATGTTAAGCCCCTTTCTATACATTCCAACATTCTATTTGCTTTAGTAATATCCTGGGAACAGTGTGCTAAACATTTTGGTGAACTGTCCACTAAAATACCAAGATCTCTCTCCTGCTCCAATACCTCAAGTTCATTCCCATTTAGCGCATAATCCACTTAATCCTTCCCCTGTCTTGTGCAGTTTACTCTGGAATGTTATTTTTATAATCTTCTCTTATTTTTACAGCTCCACCAAGTCCTCGTTCAGCTTCAGACTGGAGAGAAAGAACAAGATTTTTCTTCCGCTCCTATTCAGGTGTCCATAAGTGTGCAGCTCTGGCGACTGCCTGGATGTCATGAGTTCCTGGCAGCATTAGGTATGATGCGGTTCATGCAAAAGAGTACTTGGTAATTAGCCATTTTATGGAGATCTGTCTAACTTATTCCCTCTGTTTCAAAACATACTCCGCTTCTTTTTCTGATTTCCTGCCAATTAAAGCCTTTGTGACCTCAACTTCACATCCATGCCAAAGTCGACTGTTCAAGCTTAATTTTTTTTGAAGTTGCTCAATTGGTAACTCACTGCCTAATGTGATACTGTTCCTGGACAGATCCCTTAGGTTCCAGGTTCAAACCCCTGCCTGTAGTGAGTGAGCTGATCTCAGCCAGGGCAGCAGTTGGGGTGCTACAGTTGGCCCCTTTGCCTTGAACTAAGGAGGAGAAAAATCAGTTTTCCAGCAACATGGCTAAGGCCAATATTGGGCTTGGCAATGATGATCCCCACAGTATAATGGCCTGCCAACACATTCTGCCACATTTTCAGGAGAGCAAAGGAGAAAATTAGAAGGGAAGACACATTAATTTAATCCATCTTGCCATGCAGTGAATAACTTCTAAAAACAATTTCATTCCTGAAATGACAACAGTACTTGCTCTAATGATAGAGCCATGTCAGACGAGTCTGGGGTTTAAAATTGAATACTTTAACTTTTTCTTTTGAAAAAGAAAATGAAATTAATTGCTTTAAATAGACATCAAAATGACACTCACTGCCTCTTTAATTCAGAGAAAAATGGGGAAGTTGAAAATTCTTTCACCATTTCAAAATTGCCTTTTAAATGAGCGAGTGACTAGCAGTCAGGCCTGGTTGATTACTCCTCTGTTCTAAATTATTAGAACCATTATGTTAAAGTGACTTTGAAAAAATTATCTTCTGTGCAGTCACCTTCCTGGGAGCAGTGCATTTATACTGTTTAATTTGCTGTGCTTTAGAATGCATTG
Organism: Heterodontus francisci; assembly: GCF_036365525.1. NCBI lineage: Eukaryota > Metazoa > Chordata > Chondrichthyes > Heterodontiformes > Heterodontidae > Heterodontus > Heterodontus francisci. The sequence continues at coordinate 24,039,042 of NC_090393.1, forward strand.
TATTGAAATATCAGTCTGCAGAAAATCCAAATTCACAAGGAAGTTATTTGAATAGATCATTTCTAAATAAACTTATCAGATCCCAAATCACTCCTGACAGAACAGGAAATTGCTTTTGTCATCCTTCACTTTCCTTCGCTGGCATATTTTCCTCTTATCAGTGACACAAGCAAAGGCTAGTTAACCGTCTGTTTCCAGGGCAGGCTCCTGTATCTAAATTAGGACTAAATTATAGATTTCTCCCTTTGGTTTGAGCACTATGTAGGTTGTAACAGTAATAAATAAATGAAAGCTTGATGTTTTAAAGAGAAAAAAAATACAAATTTCAAGTTTGATATGGTGATGGCAGGTTATTTTCCTTATTTTGCAACCCTAGCTTAATTTACTTTTAGTAGGAGATCAATTAAAGCAATGTGGGTTAGTTTGATAATTATATGTCTTATGTCCCAAAAAAGAAAAGAAAGCCTTGCATTTATATAGTGCTTTTCATGACCACTGGATGTCTCAAAGCGCTTTACAGTCAATGAAGTACTTTTGAAGTGTAGTCACTTTGGTAATATAGGAAATACAGCAGCCAGTTTGCACACAGTAAACTCCCACAAACAGCAATGTGATAATGACCAGATAATCTGTTTTTGTGATGTTGATTGATGGATAAATATTGGCCAGAACACTGGGGATAACTCCCCTGCTCTTCTTCAAAATAGTGCCATGTGATGTTTTACATCCACCTGAGCAGGCAGATGGGTCCTCAGTTCAACATCTCAATCCAAAAGAAAGCACCCTGACAGTGCAGCACTGGAGTGTCAGCCTTGATTTTTGAGTTTAAGCCCTGGAGTGGGACCTGAACCAGGAATGTTATGATTCAGAGGTGAGGGTGCTACCCACTGAGCCACAACTGACATTTAGAGTTCTACTGTTGTTGCAGTTAATGGGCTGTTGGTGTCAGCCCTGCCTAAGGAATTTAGCAGCCAGACACTTAGCTCCTCTCGCAGCATCTGTGGAAAGAGAAGCAGAGTTAACGTTTCGGGTCAGTGACCCTTCTTCGGAACTGACCCAAAACGTTAACTCTGCTTCTCTTTCCACAGATGCTGCCAGACCTGCTGAGTGGTTCCAGCATTTCTTGTTTTTGTTTCAGATTTCCAGCATCCGCAGTATTTTGCTTTTAATTTAGGTCCTCTCCTTTTCTTTCCCTGCTAACATTGACTCTCACTATTTGTTACAAATTCAGGTCTGCTGTTGATACTTTCTTGAGTTTGATTGCAAAGTTTATCACTGCCACACAGTGCAGCCTTTTGGTAGCATACTGAGATTATGCAAGAAAATGCTTGCATGAAGCAAATGCCCCATCACTATGTTAGACTGGAGGCTTACTTTCATCACCATATTCTACCATGATCATTAATAATTTGTTTGTAAGGTGATTCTCGGCCCACAGTGTGTGATGCTGTATTATAGAGAAATTCAAGAAAAGTGAAAAATGAAAAGCCCATTCATCCTGGTAATACACTGATACTCCCATTATAGCATCCACCACCATTTTTAATATCCACATTGCTTTCAGCTCTACTATCATGTCTGGCACATTGTACATTGATCAGTCCTTGAGAAGGAAATCCTTCATAATATCCATTTTAAATTTAATCTTCACTAATTTCCATGTTGTCCTCTGATCCTGCTTTCCTGGTTCATTTTCAAATAATCTGGGTTTATCTTATCTATATTGTGTGCTATACCTGAGTTAATTCACCTTAACTGTGTTCCTTTCCAAACTGTAGTGATTGTGTTTTCCAATTCTGTCGTTAAAAGTTTAATATTGCTTCACACACTGTGCCATTCATCTCCCATTGTGATACGTTTCCCAGTAAACAAAATCCCAGCTTCAACACTTTTTGGACAAAACCCCTTTACATTTGTTTCACATTTTTGAGCCAAATCAAATAATTTCTCTTGTTTTGCCCAAGTGGGCAAATTTTATTAGAGCGCTGCACTTCACGGCAGCGGGCTTTGAAGTCGATGGCCTTCCAACACTCAGCCACCGCTGAGCCCCTGTGATATTTCTTGCGGGGGCTTATTTAAATGATGAGGTAAGGGGAGGGCCCCACTGCGCAGTCACCATTTTTAAAGGGCTTCCAGCTCTTAGATGAAATTGAAATATTTAAAGGGGTCCATTTGTTATTAAAATTTTATTACAACCTGGAGGCCCTTTCAACTCCCCCGCCCCCCCCACCAGTGTTTGTTTTAGGGCTGCCGACCCTGAATAAACCCTATTGCCATCGCAACCTTCCCCCCCCCCCAACCAACCTCATAAGATTGCCCATACCCACAGCCAATAGAAAGTGTTTTCTCTGCTTCCCCCATCCCTTCCGCCCTGAAATCTGCACGCCTCCCCCTTCCCCTCCAGTGTTTCGCCTCAGAACTCCATTTGGAGTTCCAAAGGCGCACGAGTTGCAGCCGGTGCTCGTAATATCGCCATGGGATGGCCACCCAGTCCAGGTAAATTGATTACCATTTATTTTATGCATTTTAATATTGAAATGAAGGCCCCATCACTTGGCGACAGGGGGGCCGCACCGAGGCCTCGCCACCAGCGGTAAGATGCTGCGAGGCCTTTTCGGCGTTGGGAGACACAATGGGCCCCCCTGCTTAGACCCCCAAAGTCGAGGGGCTGGTAAAATTCAGCCCACTGAGTTACTGATCTCCCTTGTGCTACTATGGGTAGCACCAAATAGAGCCTAGGCACTCGCCCACTGGACTATGGGGTCTATTTTACTTCAGTGTGTCTGTATGCTGTGGTGCTTTCTAACATACACCTGTGCAAATTGTTAGATTTTAGAAGCTGAGTTTAGCTTGGATTTTGCTGTGGATTACAACAATGTATTGAACCTTGGAGAACCTGATTTCTTCTCTTGCTCTGAATTGTATTCAGTAATCCATTAGTTAAACTTCTTACAAATAGTCTGAGAAGGAACAATTATGATTAAATTTGAATGTTCTGAGTCAGAGATAAGCAAGATGTATTGTTAACCTTTTCAAAGAATTTGCCCAGTGGGTCCCAGTAGAATCATTTTCTGCCAGCCCTGTTCCCCTGGTTACATTAACTGCGTACCACAGCCAATAGGAAGCTTCCTGCTTTTCCTCCTAACTATCTAGAATAAGTGACAGTGAAAGTGAATAGATATTTGATTGTCCTACTTGACTATTAAACAGCCGCTGCAAGTGTACCACAAGCACAAGTGCTCCCCAAAAAATCTTTAAAGAATTCAATTCAGTAAAGTGATTGGTTAAATTTTTTTTAGCAAATATCAGCAGTGAACAATAGTTTAGATGGAAGACTGCATTCTAAGAGGGATGGGTAGTGTAGTGGATTACACAGTGGTCTTTCATTTCTGAGACTTGACTTCAAATCCAAGCCAGAAAGATGAAATGGGAGTTCTCTGTCAGGTAGCTTTCCTTTGAAAATGAGTTTGGGCAGGACCTAGTGGGCCACCAGTAAATTGGCAATTTCACTGAGGGAGGCTGCAGAATAGCCTGTGGAACAATGACATTGGGTGGGGCTGAGGCACAATACTGTAAAACAGTAGATGGAGCTTTACTCTGTACCTTAGTTGCTGAACCTGACCTGGGATGCTGCCACCAGGGTCCCAAAGGTAATGTGTTCCAGTTCCCATTATTGACATCACTTGACTTTGTAATTACAAATATTGGCACACAAAAAAACTACATTCAGGCAGAAATATAATAATCTTGCATTTATTGGTTCCAAGTACAAATATTGACACCAACCATTTACTATTGGCAAACAGAGATTCTGGCTTTAAAAGAACAGACCCATTTAAACACATCTCTCCCTTACAAGAGAATAATAAATGGAGCTTTTAAATGGTATAATAATGCTGTCATTATAGAACAGTTTATCATCCAATTTACTGTGAGCAGCACCAGTGGAGGTCTGCTGGTTTCTAATAAATCCTTTTTTTTTTGCCTTTTTGTGTCATTCAAGCAAATATTGGTCAAGGTTGCCTATTTGAAGTTTCCAGGGTAGTGAATGGAATTGACAAATTGTTCACTATCGTAAATGGTTGAAATACTGGGGACAAAGGTTAAAAATTTGTAATTAGGAGAATGCAGAGAAGCCAAATGGAAGCTTTTTACTGTAAGGACAATAGAGATGCAGACTGAATTAGTAAAAGCCACTGAAGCAGACAGTATAATGCATCCAAGAAATAATTTAGATTGATTCTGGGAAGAAAAGAGATTGAGTTTTCTAAAGAAAGAAGAAAACTTGCAATTATGTAGTGTCTTTCACAACTTCAGAATGTCCCAAAGCCCTTCACAGGTAATGAAGTATTTTGAAGTGTAGTCACTGTTGTAGTGTAGAGGAACATTGAGAAACTGCAGAGGATTATATACATTGGATTACACAGGACATGCGGCACAGAAACAGGCCATTGGATCCCACCAATTCATGCCTGCATTTTTTTTATTTGTTTCATGGGATGTGAGCATCACTGGCAAGGCCAGCATTTGTTGCCCATCCCCAATTGCCCTTGAGAAGGTGGCGGTGAGATGCCTTCTCGAACCGCCGCAGTCCATCTGGTGCGGCCATGCCCTCAGTGCTGTTAGGGAGGGAATTCCAAGATTCTGATCCAATGACAGTAAAGGAACAGCAATATATTTCCAAGTCAGGATGGTGCGTGGCTTGGAGGGGAACTTGCAGATGGTGGTGTTCCCACACATCTGCTGCCCTTATTCTTCTAGGTGGAAGAGGTCATGGGTTTGGAAGATGTTGTCGAAGGAGGCGTGATGAGTTGCTGAAGTGCATCTTGTAGATGGTACACACTGCTGCCACTGTGCGTCGGTCGTGGAGGAAGTGAATGTTTAAAGTGGTGGATAGCATGCCGATCAAGTGGGCTGCTTTATCCTGGATGGTGTCAAGCTTTCTGTGTGTTGTTGGAGCTGCACTCATCCAGACAAGTGGACAGTATTCCATCCCACTCCTGACTTGTGCATTGTAGATGGTGGACAGACTTCGGGGAGTCAGGAGGTAGGTTACTCACCACAGAATTCCCAGTGTCTGACTTGCTCTTGCAGGCACAGTAATGTGATTGCTCCAGTTCAGTTTCTGGTCAATGGTAACCCCCAGGATGTTGATAGTGGGGGATTCAGCGATGGTAATGCTGTTGAATGTCAAGCGGAGATGGTTAGATTCTCTCTTGTTGGAGATAATAATTGGCTGGCACTTGTGTGACGCATATGTTACTTGCCACTTATCAGCCCAAGCCTGAATGTTGTTCAGGTCTTGCTGCATATGGACACGGACTGTTTCAGTATCTGAGGAGTTGTGAATGGTGCTGAACACTGTGAAATCATCAGCAAACAGCCCCACTTCTGACTTTATGATAGAGGGGTCATTGATGAAGCAGCTGAAGATGTTTGGGCCTAGGACACTACCCTGAGGAACTCCTGCAGTGATGTCCTGGGACTGAGATGACTGACCTCCCACAACCACAACTGTCTTGCTTTGTGCTAGGCATGACTTCAACCAGTGGTGATTTTCCCCTGATTCCCTCTCCACTTAAGCCTCCTCCCATCTTCCCTCATCTAAATCGAACAGTGTAATTTGTCAAAAGGTGAGCCATCTAAAGGGAATGGGATCATTATTGGGCGTAACAGCCTTTTCATGTTTCTAAAATGTCTTGACCCAAAAATTCTGCTAAGGTTCTCCCAATTTCTGGCCACAACTTTGGCAAGAGATGGGAGGGATCTTTCAGAAAAAGGCTGAAAATGGTCTTTTGCCAAAGTTGAGGTGAGAGACTGCAAGATTTATCTGAGTGTATGAATTGAATAATCCTTCCCCTATGATGAGGGAGAAAGATAAATATTGATCAAGCTATCACATAAAGTTATGCTCAATAAAAATTTTCATGCTGCCAGTTGATTTTATGGTGTGACAATTCTGGCACCATCAATAGTTAAAGTACGCTGAAACAGTGTGGTTTGTGATCCAGCTGTTAACAACTTTACTTGACCACCTTCTGCCTGAGTCCCCAGTGTTCTGCTTCTGTGGCCAACTGCATTCTAACCCCACTAGCCTTAATTCAACTTCTTTCACCATGTTTTCTGCTTTTCATGAATTAATTCAAGGTTTAGGCTTGACTCCCAGTCCAAATATCCTTGCCTGTCCAGTCCACTTAAACCCCAGAATACCCTCTCTTAATGCTTTCCATTTTAACCATTATATACACACAGCTTCTTTTTGCCGCTCCCTTCCTCAGTGGGTAAATAGATCAATAACAATGGTTTGAAATCTAGCAGAATGGTATTTATAAAGCACTGATTTATGTATTTTCATGGAATGTTTCTATTCCTTATTTTAATGATGTTGATGACACAAGAGGTAATGAACAGCTACATTTCACACAAACTTATTAACCAGTTAGTTACAAATAACACACAGCCAACTTTCAGTCTAAAAGAATCTTGATGCGAAATAAAGTTTCTTCTCCCTTTTTCCTCACATTCATCTGCCATACATCAACTTACTCTAATAGTAAGGAAGGAATGATTTTTTTTAAAATAAGTACTGTTTCAAAAGTTGTTGCCATCCACAAGCATACTTGCAAGAATACGACACTGAAGTTGTCAGCATCAAAATATTTGTCATCCCTCCTTCAAACAAAGTAAAAAGTCGACAATATTTCAATAAAAACTAATGGAGGAAAAAAGAGCAGATAGTCCTGAATTATCTCCTTTTAAGTCCATTGATCTGTCCATTGCAGTCCTGTGATGTCCTATAAGTTATCTATTCAATGCTATTATTATCACTATTATTAGTAGAAAATGAGCTGAAATTAAAAGTACACTGGCTTTGAACTGCAGTCTTCCACCCTTATTGAAAGGACTGAGAGCCCAGAGAAAGGAGGGGCAGAAAACTGAGGACTTCAGGTCCTGGCGAGGACCAAATTTGTCTCATTCCCATGTGCATGAAAATAAACTTTGAAAATTCCTTTAGGCTAGTGTACGTTTTTGGTGCAGTAACAATATTGCATCACAAGTGGCAAGTTGATCTCAGCCACATGTTAAGGAAAAGGTGCTTCCCAACAGAGGTACACATCCCTGGAGGCTGCAGTTACCACCTGGTCACAGAGCACCATGGGCAGGGTACGTGGAGCAGGTCAAATATTCACATTGTTAGATAAAGAGATCTGGAACAAGGGGCATCTAAAGAGATGACAGAGAAAAAAACTGCTAGACTGTGGCTCATGCTAACATTTCTTATTTCAAACTGTTGTCCAGGCTTTGATCTGTGTGAGGTGGGGCAAGAGGAAGTGGTGTTGAAGACGGGGAAGCAGGCTAACAGAAAAACCATGCACTTTGCTCTCCAGTCTCTACTTGCTCTGTTTGGTGAGTTTTGAAATGCGCTGTTGCAACCGAAATACAATGTGAGAGCCATTAAGTATCGATCCAGATCAATACCATACAAGCCAACTAAAACGGAGGTGATTGGATTCTTCAGTGCTCACTGCTGTCTAAGTAGCACTGCCCAAAAAAATTTAGTTTTGTTTTCAAAACATTTTAAGATTGCAGCCAGGAGGAGCAGGAGTGCTCTCCTGATTCTACAGTAATTGAATCACCCCCTTCCCCTATTTCTACTCCAACCCCCACCAAGGTCTCACCTGACATTGAGTTTCTTAGAATAAGTGAGCTGTCTAGGGAGGTGCAACATGCTTGTCCAAATAACATTAAGACCAAAAGCCCAATTCTGTACGTCGCGTGAATGTATGCATATGTACCATTTCAGCTCCAAACAGGCCTAAAGGAATTTCAGCCGACCCTGCTTCAGTGGACATTGGGACCTGGGGCTGCATTTTACGGACAACAGTCAACTAACTGACTGCCGCTGGGGCTGCCGTCCAATTAAGGACAGTGGCCCACCCCCAAGAGCTGGCAGCCCAATCAGAGGGCCGGCACTCAACAGCCTCAGCAGTGCCACTGGAGCGGTGGTCACTGTTGGGGCTGCACTTGGAGGACAGGACACATCGATGGATGTGCGCTGTCAGAGTAAGATAAGCGGGGTCAGTCAGACAGGCCCTGGCGAGGGGGATTGCTGAGGGCAGGCAGCGCCAATGCTGCTGGGGTGGCCATTGCCACTGGGGGGCCCCTTCATAGGCCAAAGAGTGCCCACAAAAGAGTGCCCCCCAGAGCTTGCTGGGAGGCCTCCCCACGTGGTGGCAAGGCAGCCCCTTAGGTGGTAAAATGCTAGCGGAGGCAAGAAGAGGCCTTTAATTGACCTCTTAAGTGGTTCAATTAGGCTCTGGACAGACCTGATGCTGGCAAAATTGCATGGCATCAAGCACGCCACCCAGAGTCTTCCCTTGCCATTTTGACATCCTATCCGCCTTCAAGCCTGTCCCCAAAGGCCCCATGAAATTCCACATAATGCCCATGTGTGGACATCAGTTAAGGACAGGATTGGGTTTGGCTGTGATACCTTCAATAGTCCAATAAGCTGCTGACACTCACTGTCTACGCATACACTTGAAGAATTGACACTGAAGCTATATTTTGGAGGGTGGCTGGTACTCTTACTACTATAACCCAACAAAAATTAAGCACCTTTTAGAAAGGAGGGCAGCAAGTTGAAAACTTCAATTAATGTTGCTCCACCTTGTGCATTACCACAATAAACACTTCTTATTCAATTAACTGCAATCGTGCTGATGAGTTTTATTGAACAGTATTTAGTAAGATTATCTGTTTGGGTTTCAAAAGAATCCCTGAATTAATAGTGTCAAAAAATTTTTAAAAATCATGATTCATAATTAAATTTTTTTGTTTAAGTGTCACTTGACCTTTTAACAGAGATTATCTTGCAGAAACAGTGTTAGTTTTAATGGAATTACACTCAGAAAAAATGATTCATAATTGTAATCTCCGGAAGACTGGCATGCATGGAAGGATCTTATTTATTTATTTTATATAATTATTTATAATCTGATTTCTGTAAACAACAGAAATAGGATGAGGAGAGGGCTACATAGTATATTATATTATTTGCAGGTTTGTATTGTGTACTGTTTATTCAGTTTTGTAATAGATGAGTAACCAGTCCCGAAATAAATTAAACAAGAAAGTGTCTGCGTAATTAGATGGGACGACATTGCATTTTCTGAATTATATTTGAAGTGTGTTCTTGAATATCCACCAGAAATATTATTTATTTTGTCATGTTGTTTATTAATGTGTGTGGGTGCTCCTGATGCCTGCAACCAGTTGTTCATCTGCATTATTTTGATATAAATTTATTATTGTGTTTGTTTTTTAGTTATTTTTTCCTGATTTCTTGGCATTCCCTTTCTCTCACCCAGAGTTCCAGGACATAGAGTGACCCGTCCCAGGGTCTCTCTGCTAGAGGCACAGTAAAGCAACTGCCAGTATATGTGCACCTGCTGTTAGGGTGTGCATGACAAAGGCTGAGCGAGTGACACTGCCTGTCAATTCTTTTTCCCCTTGTATTGGAAATGTTTTACCATTTTTCAGCCTGTCTGATGGTCCTCACCAGATTGAGCGATCGATATGAGGCAAACTTTAAAAAGCCAAGCTTGCTGGGCCAAATAAACGTTTTCTTTTGGGGAAATTTCCTGTCCTGCACTGAAAACACATCAGAATTTAGGGCGGTGCAGTGGTTAGCACTGCAGCCTCACAGCTTCAGCGACCCAGGTTCAGTTCTGGGTACTGCCTGTGCGGAGTTTGCAAGTTCTCCCTGTGACCACGTGTGTTTCCGCTGGGTGCTCTGGTTTCCTCCCACAGCCAAAGACTTGCAGGTTGATAGGTAAATTGGTCATTGTAAATTGCCCCTAGTGTAGGTAGGTGGTAGGAGAATGGTGGGGATGTGATAGGGAATATGGGATTAATGTCGGATTAGTATAAATGGGTGGTTGTTGGTCGGCACAGACTTGGTGGGCTGAAAGACCTGTTTCAGTGCTGTATCTCTTAAAAAAAAAAATATTTTAAACACTATGGAATGTGAGTTTATATAGGCAGCATGATAGAAGACATCCCAACAGAATCTATGCTAAAGTTTTACAATGCCATGGTCAGACCACACTTTGGATCCAACGTTATGCTCCCAGTAAAATCTCTACTGGGAATGGCTGGCTGCCAGGAAGAAGTTATCCCACAGCACTTCATGCAATTTTACGGGGTCAGAGCATTGTGCATAATTATCATAAGCTCCCAGAACAGCTTCTGGGACACACAGCAGTTTGTGCAATTGTCTTGCCCTCTCAAGCTGTTGCTACAACTCATTGATACAAGAAGTTGTTCACCTGCTGAATCAACAACAGCTTTCATTTATATAGTGCATTTTAAGTAGCAAAATGTCCCAAGTGCTTCACAGAGTTATAAGGAAAAATATGGATGCTGGGCCAAAGAAGGAGGTAGTTGAAGGTGTAACCAAAAGCCTTGGTCAAAGGACTGAGTTTTGAAAAGGGTCTTAAAGGAGGAGGAAGAGCTGAAAAGGCAGGGGAATTTAGGCAGGGAATTTCAGTTTATGGACTTAGACGGCTCTACACACATCTGGCAATGAGGGGGCTCATGGAGCGGGGTTGCACACGAGGACAGAATCAGAGGAATGGAAATACTTGTAAATGTGTGTTCCCTTGAACTTATGAATAATTCAGAATGTTTCACTCTCTATTCCAGATTCCACAGAACTGCCTAAACGACTCAGTCTCGACAGCTCTTCATCGCTAGAATCTCTCTCCTCTTCTCAATCTGTTTCCAATCCAACAGGACAGCTAAATCCACCGTTTTCTCCCACTTACGGAGATTCGGTGGCCTCAGATGCCATTTCTGTGTACAGCCTCAGTTCCATTGCCTCCTCCATGAGCTTTGCTTCTAAGACAGACATCACTGGTGAAGGAATGCTCCAAAGGGGGCGACAGGACTATGAGAGGCCCAAGAACATTTACCCACACAAGGGCTCCATGTTGCGAAGTAGATCCTCTCCGCAGACAGGCAGCACCATCAGAGATGAGGAAGAATACGATGGATTCTCCATTATTAGCAGTGAGCCATTAAGTGTCTACTCTGACTCCCTCAGTGTGTCTGCCTCACCAGACAAAGAGAGGACTACAGAAAGGGTAGAACACAGCCATAATTTTGGAGACAGGCACACATTCAAAGGTAATGCTAGTGCTTCCAGTTCTCCGGTTAAAATAACCCTCATTCCAAGTCCAAACTCGCCATTTCAGAAAGTAGAATCCAGAAATAAACTTCCGAGTTCGGACACCGGAGAATCAGATCAGTCCAGTACGGAAACAGATAGCACTGTTAAATCTCAAGAGGAGAAAGTGACTAAACTTAATCCTCAGGAACTGGCACAAAAGATTTTGGAGGAGACTCAAAGCCACTTGCTCGCTGTTGAAAAACTGTATCAAAGTAGTGGACCAGTTAGCAAAACAGGTTCTTCTGATGTTGACCAATGCATAACAGGGCATCATGGCTCTTCAGTTTTCAAATCTTCAGATACAAGTGCATTCAGTAGACCACTGAACGGCACTGGGCAGAAAAAGCAGTCTTCTCCAATAACCACAAAACCAAAACCTCCAACACGGAGCTCATCACTTCAGAAGGTGAACTCAGGAAGTAACACTCCTACCAGTGATATTACTGAGGTAGGTCAATCAGCGGGAGACTGCTGTTCTAAAGGGGGCAATAGTAGACAAACCATAGCACCATCTTCACCTGTTGCGGATTTACATCAATCTCCTGGTTCCTCAAGGGATCAATCGCCAATCAAGATCAAATATCCCAGCTCTCCTTACAGTGCTCACATTTCCAGGTCTCCAAGCTCAGGCCACCAGTCTCCAGCTGGGAGTAACCCTTCTCCTGCTCTCTCATACTCATCAGCAGGCTCAGCACGCTCAAGCCCGGCTGACATCCCAGACCTGAGCAGATTGAAAATGACTGCCATTGATGAGAAGGTCAAGGCCGTCCACAACCTCAAAACTTTTTGGACTAGTGCCACGCAGCCTTCATCCAGACCTGTGCGAGCTCTGCGATCGAACCCTGCTCTCGTGGGTTCCAAAGCTGATGCTCTAAGTTATCTGAATCTTTCACCAGCCAAACGCAGCAAGAAGGAAGGAAAGGAGGATAAACTTGAGCTTAAGGAATTTTCCAAGCTTCCGTACACAGACAAGAAAGCCCAGAACGGACGTGGTGGTTGCCAGGAGACCAGTAAACCGGCCGAAACAATGCAGCCACCAAGTAGCATTCAGAGAGAGGCGCGTCCATTGAGATTCCCATCTGGGAACGGTTATAAATTCCTGTCTCCTAGAAAATTCTTTCCCACCTCAAAGTGCTGATATGACTCAACCAGTCATCAGATTTTTCATTGCCCACGTGACCTTGTGGGACTAGCATGTATAAGCCAATTATGTTGGACATGCATCATTTGTAAACTGAACTCGTGTGTTGCGTGAACAGTACTAAAATTTTTATACTGTTTAAAGGAAAAAAAGCAAAAAAAAACTACTGTGTAAAAATGTCATATTTTTATTGAATCAAAAAATGGCATTTTGCCTCGTTTCTTAGTCATTTAATGGTTGATAACAATTTATAAATGTCAAAAATCACATTGAAATGTCAATCTACAGTCAGAAGTATTTGTTGGAAAAACAAAATAAACTAGGCTTGGCAGTTTTAGGTTGCACCTAATTTTTATTGGAAGTGATTTTTAGAAAATTAACGCTGTGTCCAGCAACTTTTTGGTGCATTTCAGTGATTATGATGTCCTATGTGCTGTCATCTTGCAGCAAGAACGGTGAGCAACTGTATTTCCCATTCAGATCAGAGAGCTTCCTCTGAAACTTCTAAACACAATCACCAACTGCTCTGTGGCTCAGCCAACAGGAGGCATAGCTGAGACTTTAAAAAAATTTGGCATAGGTGAAATCCAAATAGGAGAATATCTCACAATGGACTTCATATTAGTACCTGTAAGAATTCCTCCACCTATTGGTTATAACAGCATTCCATTAGCCTGTCCTCTGCACCTCTACTTTAACTACTCCTCCATAATTCCATCCAACCCTGCAGATTTCTGTACGTTCAATATCAGTGCATTGTATAGACCTTCTTTAATGTACTTCACTGGCTTGAGAGAATGTTCCTTGTGGTTGTTTTGTTGCTCCGAGTGAATTGGTGAGACTTCGGTTGCACAAGTATGACTGTCAGTTAAGGCTGTTGGTCAGGAGCCCGTTGGCTTGGTGATGGAACGCCTGATGCAGATGTGCTGAATTATGAATGAGGGTCATGAGCCATCTAATTTTGGACAAACAGTCCATTTTTAAAACCAGAAACACACTTCTATCTCTTATGGTTTGATGGCATTAGTCTCCAATAAATTATTATAAGCAACAAAACAAACCTTGGAATTCCACCTACAATCTTGTTTTCTTCCCTGACCTATTTTTTTTTCATTTGTGGGATGTGCCCATCTGTAACTGCCCTTGAGTGGCCTGTTAGGCCATTTCAGAAGACATTTTAAGAGTCAACCACATTGCTGTAGGTCTGGAGTCACATGTAGGCCAGACCAGGTAAAAACAGCTGAACCAGATGGATTTTTACACAATCAACAATGGTTTCATGGTCACCATTAGACTAACTTTTTTTTTTAAGTTCCAGATTTATTTATTGAATTTGAATTTCACCATCTGTCATGGTGGGATTCGAACCCATGTCCCCAGAGCATTAGCCTGGGCTCTGGAGTACTAGTCTAGTGACAGTACCACTACACAACCACCTCCCCATTCTATGTCCTTCCACCTGTTTTGGACTTGACATTAAATAGCAAATTTGCAGCTCTAGTTTTGTAACTCCGGGTTGCCTCAGTACTTGACTGCTTGGAGAAATTGCTGTCAGATTGATGGGAAATTTAGCAAATGATTGTGTCTTTGGCTCTGTGTATATATATATGTGTGTGTGTGTGTGAGAGAGAGAGACATTACATTTATCTATATCAGGGAGGGAAGAAAGGGCAGGGCTACCTAAAACTTTCAAGCCTAAAAATATTAGAGTGTCTGTTCACCGTACTCATTATGGTTGTTACGTAATATTTAAGGGAAAGAATAAGTCATAATACAATTTCCAAAGTATGCAACAAAAGTAAAAGCGTAATGGGTGTAGCAACCAGAGCGTTACTGCTGTGCTTTTTCCATGTTGTGGCAGTTTACCCGTTTCATTGTGTGTTCAATAATATTAGCAGAGCCTTTCCATGCAAATGTATCTTGTGTACTGTACACCAGGGGCAGCATTACAGTATCTTTGTCAGCTTGTCCCATCATTCCAGTATCAATCCATTATCAGCTGGTGCTTCTCCTGATAAGGATTTAACATCAGCGAGATCGATTACTGTAGGTTGTTTTGGTGGCTTGCAATGCTATTGATATTTTCTCATTTTTTTCTCTCGTTTTGATATTTGTAAAATTTGCTTGAGCCACAACTCATTTATGTTCTATGGAAGTTTTATATGGACAACCTCAATGAGCATCCGTGGTGTCCTTTTGACCCTGAGCTGAGTTTCAAACATCATACTGTATCAATCGCTAAGACTGTAAAGTTCCAGCTCCAAGATATTGCTTGGCTGTATCTGAACCTCACTCTAATCACCTCTGAAACTCACTTTCATGCTTCTGGACTCAGTTTTTCGAAATTTCTCATCAGCCTCCTGAGCTTTACCCTAAACCAACTCAAAGCCATCTAAAATGGCACCTACATCCTCTTCTGTACTAAATCTCAGTTAGCTATCGCCCTGTCATCACCGGACCGCCCCCATCCTTGAAGACATCCATTAGCTTCTCATTTCTCCCAAATCCAAAATCCTTGTCTCCAAATCCTGATATGGCACAATGCCCCCCAGCAACCTCAAACCCTTGGGCACCACACACTGCTCTTCTGACACTACATATCCCCTTCCTCTCCTCCACCATTGTAGGCTGAGTTTTAAGTCACCCTTATTGAACCATTCTGCTTTGCTGCATCTCTGTCCACCTTTAGAAGACTCCTGAAAATCTACCTCTTTGACCATGCCTTTGGTTACCTCCTGAACTGCCTCCCAACTCCTCTTTGGTGTCCATTTCTTTTCCTTTCCCCCTGCCCTTTTCTGAAGTGCCTTGGAATGTTTCATTACGTTAAAGGTGCTATCTTAAATGTGAATTACTTTTATTACTTGTATTTTTAAATAATGAAAATTAACCATAATGAATAGGATTCCTGATGCAGTTCTAAAAGTGTTTTTATATTATTGTATTATATTGCATTGATTGAACTTTCCAGTATAAATCAGCCAAGCACCCTTTTTCAGTGGCAATGGAAACCACTTGTTCCTGGGCTTCCAGATTTGCCATTGAAACTACCTCCTCTGTGGATCCAAATGGTTTTCAGGAGTCCAGCAGCAGGAAGATCATTTGAGCGTTCCTCTCCCAGGACCCAGACTGCACTGAACCAAAATGTAAATGCATCTTTTGCCTTTTGTATTTGAAAATCATATACAGTATGAAGCATTATATATGCAATCCCACCTCATGTTTTCCCTCTTCCTCTACCCATTCATACCAACACTTGTGCCCATCTCCCAGTTTCTAAGTGCATGTGTTTTTTCCCAGGCTAATTGCTCGGTTGCAATACATTGTGTGGACAGAAAACCAATTTTCAGTGTTTGCATTGTAACTGTATGTTATTGGATTTACAGTGTAGAAGGAAAAACTAGAGCAAGCATATTAATATTTCAAAGCATGTCAAACATAAGAAATAGATCATTTTGTCAGCTGCTTTTAAGTTGCAATGCAGGTTTTCACTTTTGAGTTGGAAGGATGGATGCTGGAAATCGTTGAGGTACTGCATCTTGTTCAGCTCCCATCAACTGCCCTGAAAACGTTGTTGCATTTGCCCACTTGATATGCACAATACTTCCTTTAACATTTGCCAGCTTGACTCAGTGCTAGTCTTTTTGCCTTGACATGAGAAGGTTATGTGTTCAAGGCCACTCCAGCACTTAAGCACATATGTTTGGCTCTTAGGGTTTGCTGTACTGCTGGAGCTGCCATCCAAACTGAACCCTTGTCCAAAAGCAAAATACTGCAGATGCGGGAAATCTGAAATAAAAACAGAAAATGTTGTAAATACTCAGCAGATATGGCAGCATCTGTGGAGAGAAACAGATAATAGCGTTTCAGGTTGATGAACTTTCAGCAGAACCTTTGTCTTGTTCAGGGGGATGTAAAAGATCCGAGGCAAATCCTTCTGGTATTTTGACCAACATTAAAGCCTCAGTTGTTTGTAGGACCTTGCTGTGCACAATTTGGCTGCCTCATTTACCTACATAGCAACAGTGACTTCAAAAGTAATTCATCAGCTTTGTTGGCTGATGCTGTTCCCATCTTTAATCACTCCTCCTCTGCCTTTTGCTTTTTTTGTGTGTTTAAATAAATAGAGAACTATACTTAAACAAAACACAGCATGACTAACTGTATTGGTACAGGCATGAATTGCTTGATGTTTACTGTTTTGCCAATGCATAATCCAATTACATTTTTGGAGCCTGATACAGCAATGTGGAGCCACATATATTTCGGTAGACCAAGACTGAAGCCAGACCCAGAACCCCTCTACTTAGACAGCTTGGAACTGTGGTGAAATCTAGAGCTTAATGCACTCAGGGAACCTGACACTACAGTAAGATGTGTGCACTCCATGCACTTGCAGAGCCTGGCACTGTAGTCAGGCCTGGAGCCTGTGTACTTGGCACTCCAACATGACATGGAGTTCCACATGCTGAGGAAGCCTGGAACTCCAGTTGCATCAGAACCTGTGCATGTGGGGACCCTGACACTGCAGTGAAATCATAATGCACGTTTTAAGGATAAGGTGTTTGTCTCACTGATGAGTGTTAATATTGTATCTGATAAAAGACATGGTGGCTTAATCCAAGGTTCTGTTACCCTTTTTAAAGTATTCTGTGACGTTCTCATGAAATTTTTAGTAATATGAAAGGTAGAGTGATGTATTAACATTTCCTGTCTGATAGACCATAATGGTCTTTTCTGAGCCTTGTGCGTTCCTACGTAAACCATTCACCATCACAGTGCCCTATTGCCCTATTTAAGTATATTGATTAACAAATCCTAAATTTCAGTGTTTAGCATCATTCCCGTGCATGAAAGCCAATCTCTAAGAAAGAATTTTTATGGGATGTTCACTGAATACACAGTTTTTAAAATCAATATATATTAAACCTAAATTGTAGATATATTTCATGCCATCTATGTAAACAACATTTTGTTAAACTGACATTATTTTAAAACAATGAAAATTTAGTAAAACAATTTCTTTAACTTATAGGGAAAATGTACCCCTATATAATCTTATGTAAAACGCAGAGCTAAGATAGCTCTCAGACACAGCAGCTTAGTGAAGTAGAATGAATTCTACAAATAACAGCTTGGGTTAATGTAGGAGGTTAAAGTTGGATTCATCCTGGTGATTGTTCTCTTCCTGTCAATGTTTTTGGTTCTGCTCCAGAAAATCAAGGGTCAGGTTTTGAAACCTCTCATGGATAATTTGTTTAGGTGGTGATGCATGATTCCAGCCCACTGAGCACTTTCTGCCCAGAGCTTATTTTGAAAGTAGTTAATTTTTTTCATCTCTGATCAGAGATCATTTTTTCTGTTGTAATCCTGTGCTTGAATCACTGATATAGAGTTATGATGGTGATTGAAGACAGCATTACTCAGTGCTTTTTTTTTGCTTTGATCTTTTTAAAGAGAGTTGCTGTGAGCAGAGACTATATAGGACTATATGTGCATGGAATGAATGTTTCCTCATACATGGTCTAAACCTACTGTTGCACTTTACAATTGGAGGGAAAGCAATCATTATAAACATATCTATTGAGGGTTATAGGTTGAGCCCACAGTTTTAGTTCATTGCACCCATGCTCCACACACTGTGCCATCCAGAAGCATTGTAAGTATGCTCAAGAGGGCCAGTACTCAACATTGCCCAGCATGCATCACGATTGGATAAAATTGCTACTTAAATTTGTACCTAACAGTGACAATATTCCCAGAAGTATGTATTCAAAATGATCTCAAAAATGTTTTGGAATTTATGTAATTAAAGACCAGATAAATCATAATCGCAAATGTATTAGTGACTGTTCCTTTCAAACACATCCTGAAAATCTTAGGGCTGGATTTAATGCAGGCAGCAGAGGTCCTGCAACTGGGGCTGAAAGCTGGAAGCAACCCCACTTCAGTGGGCAGCGGGCCTTGAGGTCACGTTTTGCCAGCAGCAGCCAATTAGGTGGCCAGTCAAACAGGCCCCGGCGATGGGGGAGGCTCATAGAGGGCAGGCGTGTAGTTGCTGCGGGCCAAAGAGCTCCCTGGGTCCTGTTGGGAGGTGGTCTTCCCACGTAGTAGTGCCCCCCCCCACCCCAGCAGCTGGTAAAATGCCAGCAGAGGCGGGACGAGGCCGTTAATTGGCCACAAGTGCCTCAATTGGGCTCCGGCCAGGCCGTCTGCAAACTTTCCTGCCACTGGCAATGGCATGGCAACAGGAAGATGACAGGCACGATAGGCAATGCCTTCCTGCCTCCCAGTCTGTCCTTAAACAGCTGGTAAGATTCAGCCTTTAGTGTGCATTTAAACTTGCTTTTTATAATAATGAAAAGCAATTTCAGGTGTTCAACAATTCAAAAAGTGACAGAATAACTCTCGATCACACATAAGGTTGGATATCATCTCATAACTGGTTTGAGTTTGGAATAGCTACAGTTTACCTCCAATTCAGTGTAAAGCTACATAACATAAATTTTGTATAATGTAGGAATGAAGTGGATGTTCCCACCAATTCCTTCAAGCCTTGAAAATCAATTTCCCAGGGAGTGGAGTGGTGCATTAAACCATTTACAGAGAGCTCCATTGTGACTGCACCTTTGTCTCAGTCAGACTGAGGACAGTCTGCAACATAACTCCATTGATTGGTTTCAAATCAGTAACTGCAGTGTGATTGCTGTCTTGCTCGGTGTCAATCCAGACATCGATTTGATGAGTTTTACAGGATCCTGGAAATGCTGTAAATATTTGATATGGAAGAGAGTGGAGGTGGCGGCCTAAACAAGAAAGATTATTGAAATAAGAGAAAGTACAATTCCAAGAATTAATAGAATAAATTTGAAAAATGATTCTCTGCTAAGAAGTGATGCAGGATGAAATCTATCAAACTGGCAGTCCAAATAGTGGTGACTTGAGGCCTGTTTTTGATACATTAATGGTCAGAGATCATAGCATGCATCTTTATTGAGAAAATGTGCATAGATATATAGCATTTGCAATATTAATTACAGTAACAACTTAACAATTAGCAGAGAACTTTTTTTTCATTCCAGATTAAAGGAACTGAATAGAATTGGTGATTTTCACACATGTGGGAAGGGGAGATTCAAGCTTCTGTCATGTGCCCACTATGGGCTGAATATAGAATAGAACCTCATCTCTGCTGGAAGTTGCACGCTGACCATCTTACTGGGAATGTCCCATGGCCAAACACCCCTACCCACACCCTGACCCAATCAGCAACAGTAACTGGTTCATGAGGCAAATGTTTTTTCCAAATCCAGTTTATTAACCAGGATTTCTAGCACCAGTCCAATGATAATCCACCACTGCCAAAAATAACCATTTCTCACATTTGGCAAAATAAAATGCCAGCAACTGAAATAACAACTGAAGGTGCTGGAAATACACAGCAAGTTCTTCAGCATCTCGGAGAGAAAAGATGAGTTGATGATTCAGGTGTAGACCTTTGGTCAGAATGGCTGTACAGTGGCCCAGCGTTGCAGTTTGCATTTCAGGGTTCAAGCTTCTGAGCTGGTGGGGTCAGTGGATAATTCTTGACCTAACAGCAGTGCCTCTTCAACCATTGCTGCCACACATTTGCTCAATCATTGCAATTTTTAAAGTCTTCCCTTTAACTGCAGAAAGCAATTTGCAATAATCCCAAGGGGAGGGAACCATCTCCCAATCCAGTTTGAAAGTTGGCTTCTTGATACAACCCGTAATAGAAACTCAACCAAATGAAACATATAACACAAAACAATGTACACATTTGCCACTTAGGCAATTAGATTTTTTTTTTGAGTTTCATAATTATTTCTAAGCAGAAAAAACAGGCCATTTCCTGCTAAGCAATGCTGAATAGAACTGCAATGCTAGCCATGGAGCTCTAGACTGTAGATAATTTAAAAAATGCTGTAAACTTGTAAATATATGATTTTATTTGAACAATTTGGTTGTCTAAAACCCATTCTCTTCCTTTTTATGGTTTATTTATATGTACATATCTCAGTATCTTTTTTTTTTACAGCAGATGCAGTTTAATGGGTACCTTTTGATTTGCTACACACCTGACAAACTGCCTAGGAAGAATTTTAAAAAGAACAGGAAAAAGTGATCAAGACACTTTATGCAAGGTGGACTTAACCGTGCTGACACAGCGCCCATTCTTGTAATGCAATATACAGCATAATTTATAATATGCAATTAATGTTACAGAAATAGAATTTGGAATACAAAGTTATTACTAATAAACACATTGAAACTGGCTACTCTAGACTGTATTTCATGATTGTTATTTGGAATATAGCAGTGCCACAAAAATAGCCAGAGAGAACTGTGTCTGCCTATTAGTGCAGTTGATATCAGCCCCATTTTCAGAACGGTGCAAGCAGACAGTGAAAAGTTATACTGTTGTTCCTACACTGTGTCCATGTCAGTCTGGAGCTTCTGGCAGTGTCCAGAAGTGCCCCCTCAAGGCTTTAATCTTGGAGATTAAAGTGGAATATGAGCCTGGGAGTTCCAAATATGCATGAAAGTGTGATCCTGCAGACGCACGATTACACTGACAGATGTAGAGCAGGTTTTGGAGACTGTTGTCAAGCCTGGCTTTAAATTTGTGTATTTCAGTAACAGTTTTTGCATTTCCATGCAAAACAACGTGGCCCACAATTTCTTCCAATTTCATGACCTACAGCAGTCTAGGCTAGTGGTAGGAAATAACCATGTCAAGGTAATCTCACTCCCTATACCATTTTCAAGTTTGGGAGAGGTTTGGTACACATGGCACCAAAACTCAAGAGTGGATATGCTTCATAATTGAAGCAAATGAATTATTATTGCTATGATCTGCTCAGTAACCAGAATTTTAATTTCCTGGAACTTTTTAATATTGTTGTATTCAGGCAATACTCAAGCTTGGCTTGCTTGACTTTAAAAACAAATTCTAATTATCTTCCTTCATCCTAACAAGGTGAATGCCTGTCCCTGGCATCTTGGGTTTTAAAAGCCTGACAGCCACTTTGTTATCTTCCTGTATTCACAGCCACAGGAAAGGACCAATGCCAGACAACCCTGCCTAAAGCCCAGGACTAAAGATTTCTCAACTTCATGGGCGTATGATGTTTATCGATTAATGAGACAGATTGACAAATTGCTTATTGGTCTTGGAGAAAACAGATTCAATGCCAGAGTCATTAGAATTTTAACCACATTTTGATACAGTGCTTTATTCCCCACAAATGTGTGAATACACTACTTTAAAAGCTCAACATTTAATTGTAGTTTAGTTCCAAATCTTTTATGTGTGAAAAATGTTCAAAAAATTCCAAAGCATGATAGACTGATTTGGGGCAATTGGAAAGGTTCAATGTTTCCGTGGATGAGAATGCAACATCACTATTACTAATGCTTAGTTTACAGTTCATGCCGAGAATTGTATACACAACAATTTACACACTCTGCTTGTCCCCTATCTAGACAATTATCCACATGTATAATAACCAAGGATTTCTCCTAAAGAAATGTTCAACAAACTGACACAATCTCTTTAGATAGACTATCGGTCTTGTTAACCATGTATGCCTCTTCAATATCTCCACTGTTGCTGCCAAACATGGCAAAAGATAAACAATTAATACTCCTCCTGCATGTTTATATATATTAGAGATTTTGTACCTCTGTTATCTTTTAAAAGGTTCTAGTGGTTGTTCTATCTGAGCAATTATAGAACACAGCAAACAGTAGAAACCTACCATGCAGAAATCCTTTCCCCTGATTTCCAAGGACAGCTCTGCCTTTGTGTTTATGACTCAGCAAAACAACATCATTGGAAAGGTGGAAAACAACAAAATTGTTAAATTACAGAAAGAATGGGGAAAATAATGGATTTCCATTTATAACAGTCAATAATCCACACTACTGCATATGGTTTTCATCTATGCTCTCTTCTCCACTCCTCCCCGGGACATATGTCATTTACTTAAGCCAAAGAATTTAGGTAGAAGTTGGCAAGATGCAAAGCTAAGGGACTGTCAAGTGTGAGTAGGTGTATTGGAGTTTAACCAGCTTGTACTGCACAATTTATCAGTACAAGTACTGCGAAGCATGTGTTGCTTGTACAGCCAGGGTAATCCTACCCCATTCAGTTATCAGCTTTCAGAGTTACCTGAAGCTTGAACTGAAGGATCCCAGTGGCTGATATATCTGTCCACCTCCCAGGAGGCACCAATCATGAGCATGAGATTGGAAACTTCTTACATAAGTACCCAGTCACTCTTCCCAATGCTCCTGATCTTCTAAGGAGACCTAGTTAGGGACAAATGACAGCCTTCCTGTTTATGCTTCATTTGCCTGGGGTGAGGTGTGATCTGACACGAACCAACAACTACTGATACTAGAATATTTGGAATTAAATTGTTATAATGATGTTGGTTATACACTCTCCTGAGTTCCGACCAGCTTCTCCTAACTTCTTTAATTTCAATATAGCTAATCGTGAGGTGGCCTTATGTGGCTCACCGTCAAATTTCATTTGATTATGCTCCTTTGAAGTGCTTTAGGACATTTTACTATGTTAGTGCCGCTAAATAAATGTATGTTGTTGTTGAAGTGATGCATTTTGGCAGGAGGAATAAGGAGATCACCTACTTGGAAAATAAGAGTCTAAATGGGGTAGAGACACAAGGGGAACAGGGGTACAGATACACTAATCATTAACGATAGCAACACAGGCTAACAAAGGCCTAAAAATACAAACACAGCTCTGGGATTCATTCCTAGAGGAACAGAATTGAAAACTGGAGAATATATGTCAAATTTGTATAGAACCTTAGACATACTTGTGCTCTGTTCTGGCTTTCACATTACAAAAAGGGTTCAGAAGCATTGGGGGCAAGTGCAATATAGATGTAGAAGGCTGAACCAGATCTGAAAGTGTACAACTATTAGGAAAGACTGAACAGGCTAGGGCTCTGTTCTCTAGAAAAAAGATTGAGAGGTGACCTGATTTTGATGATTATTGATAGGGAATATTAGAGATGTTTTCACTTGTGGGGCCATAGATACAAGATAGAGAAAGGAATGGAATGATACGTCAATAGGTTGAGTCTAAGTAAGTAGAGTGGGAGGAGGTTTGTATGGGGGCATAATCACTTACATAGACTATTTGGGACGCATGGCCTTTTTCTGTACTGCAAATTCGACGCAATTCATTCTCCTACTAACCTGTCACTCAAATACAAGGATGTTGCTTCATGTTAATCAATCAAACGACAGGTGGGAATGGGATGGGGTGGAGGGAGTCATGATTTGCTGCAGATAAGATCCATGTGGTGGTGATTTCAGCCCGTTGTGTGCAGGTATTCTGTGTATGTTGGAGCTTTTGCTGCAACGGTGCTTATGAAGAAATAGTGAGTGGAGCCGAACTGGCGGCTTCAACCAGCGGAGTGTGCTTGCGCTGTTCTTTCCCTCTTTGGCACAGTTGTCAGTGTATTAGTTTCACTCCTGCTTGAGAGACCCAGTGGAGGGGGTGGGTTGGGTGGTAGTGTTACCTTGTACTGGAGAAGCCCGTTTCCTGTAGGTGGCAGACCAATTAAAAGGAATTTAATATCCAGCACCCTCCTGCTTTCCTTTACGCGAAACGAGCTCCGAATTAAAGCACAACCGACAATTCCTGCAACCAGACTGCAAATGCATTCGATGTCAGTGATGTGACTTTTTCTGTGGATTATCATGTATAACCTGCTCAATGAAGCTGGTCGTAGTTAACAGCTTAATTTCCTCAGCGCTGATAATGTGTGGAATTGAAACTTGCCCCCTCTCTAGTGCTTTTGCTGTTTAGGTGTAAATAGGTCGCTCACTGTGTTGATGTTGACGTCACTCAGTCCTGGCACCCGGTGCTGTAGCTGTTGTTGAAGTCGCTCTCTTGATATTGTGCAGTTGGTTCTAAAAGTCATCCTTATTATCGTGCCACCCTTGCATTTGTAAAATAAGAAATGTGTTGGTATTTATTGGTGACTTGTGATGAGCTATTTATCTGTACCTAGCAGAAGTGGCTCTCCCGTGGCTGCTGCTGGTGGATTATCCTCTAGTTTCAATGGTCCGACTCCAGAACTTGAGCTCAAAAATCAAGGCTGACACTCCAGTGCAGTACTGAGGGAGTGCTGCACTGTTGGAGCTGCTGTCCTTCAAGTCAGACTTCAAACCCCATCTGCTTTTTCAGGTGGACGTAAAAGAGCCCATGGCACTATTTCAGAGAAGAATAGGGGAATTATCCCAGCTCATCATATCCCTATTTAAATACAATTTCTGTTACAACCCAGTGAGAAAGAGGTCTAGGGTTCCCTTTCAGCCTTCACCTGGCCTTACCGTAACAGGGTTTAATTTTAAACACACCGTGTTTTTAGCACCCCCTTGGTGAATCCTTGTTCACTGCTTTCCAATTATAATGCAAAGTAACCAGCACAAACAGGCTTTCTTAGGTTTAAAGAAGAAAAGTTGAAATTTATTGAACTTGAACTTAATGGGAGGCACAGTGGCGCAGTGGTTAGCACCACAGCCTCACAGCTCCAGGGACCCGGGTTCGATTCTGGGTACTGCCTGTGTGGAGTTTGCAAGTTCTCCCTGTGTCTGCGTGGGTTTTTGCCGGATGCTCCGGTTTCCTCCCACATCCAAAGACTTGCAGGTGATAGGTAAATTGGCCGTTGTAAATTGCCCCTAGTGTAGGGAGGTGATAGGGAATATGGGATTACTGTAGGGTTAGTATAAATGGGTGGTTGTTGGTCGGCACAGACTCGGTGGGTCGAAGGGCCTGTTTCAGTGCTGTATCTCTAAATAAAAAAAAATTAAACTCTAATTCAGTTGACGCCTACAGATACACGACGCGCCCACACTAGCATGCATACATGATACACACATGCAAATAGAGACAGAAAAGAGCAGAAGAAAAATAAAGTGGAAAAATTTGAGGCAATATCTGAAGAGATTTTGTTATGGTTCATGTTCACTGTAGAGTCCTTGATTGTAGGTAGCTCTTGCTTTTTGTTGGAGCCCAGTATTCTTCTTAAATCCTCTTTTCTGTAGGAGACTTTTCTCTCTTGAGGTTCATGTGTCTTCAGTGGATTCAGAGGCTTGTGAGAATGAGATGGGAGCAGACAGGAGAGATCTTCTCAGTCCAGGAGCAAACAGTCTTTCTGAGTTCAAACTCTCTGTGGCCAGTTCAAAAGAAAACCCTGGAACATCCAGTTAGTCATGTGACCAGTCAGTCTAACCAGTGGACTGTATCCTCCTTAGCAGGCCCTGGAATGCGCTTCCTCACCTTTGATGTCTGTTAGTATGTAAATGTTTTTTTCCAGCCACGGCTAATCTGTTTAACAAGTCATTTCCTCACTCCAACAACAGTTAAAAATCAATGTTTATGACAAAATTGATGTGTCTCATTGTTGGCAGGTGGGGGCCTAGCATGACAAATTAATTAATAAAATCTGGAATTAAAAGCTAGTCTCAGTTTCATGGCACCATTACTATCACTGATTGTCATAAAATCCTATCTGGTTCGCTAATATCCTTTAGGGGAGGAAATCCGCTTTCCTTACCTGGTCTGGCCTTCATGTGACTCCAGACGCACAGCAATTTGGTTGACGCTGAAATGGCCTAACAGGCCACTCAGGTGTCAAGGGCAATTAGAGAACGGATGGGCAATAAATGCTGGCCTAGCTAGCGATGCCTGGATCCCATGAACGAATAAGGAAAAAAGTGCCTTGGGATATCCTGTGGTCATGAAAAGCACTATATAAATATAAGTCTTTTGTTTTGTGGACCATCTCCACAGGGTTTAATTGTGCTGGTTTCATCATGGATGTGATGAATACAATGCAGGTGTAGCAGCTGCATTTTCTGCGAGGTTTACAAATACAGTACAAAGTTGCCTTTAAGTTACAAGGGAACATGTGGAAATGCACTTACAGAAGTTGTTAGAATGAGAGTGCCTGATCAGCGCATCAGGATGTCCCAAATTGCGTTATAGCCAATATCATAAGAAATAGGAGCAGGAGTAGGCCATTCAGCCCCTCGAGCCTGCTCCATCATTCAATAAGATCTTTTTTTATTCTTTCATGGGATGTGGGCGTCACTGGCAAGGCCAGCATTTGTTGTCCATTCCTAATTGCCCTTGACAATTGGGTGGCTTGCTAGGAGAGGGTAGTTAAGAGTCAACCACATTGCTAAATTTCCAACACTAATATAATGCCCTATACAATGTGCACACAAATTATGATAATGAGTACACAGAATGACTTGTATGATGAGCTGGGATGAGTTCCATGTTGACTAATAAATGTCTTCTGGATAGAAAATGCAGAGCAGCTGTTCTAGATTTTATGTGGGTATGTCTTCCTGGATTAAGATGGTACCTGAGTATTGCTTACGCAAAAATATATGATGCCATATCTTGGGTGCTACTGGCAGTGTTGGACAAGAGCTATACTATTACAACGGTTCCCTCTCGTCTGGAAGATGTCCTTTTGTGAATAATAGAAATGCTCTGCAAGACATCATGTGCCCCAAAATATATGAGCACACTGTCAACATTCTAAATATATAATCTGTGAGGTCTATATATTGACTGTCTGCTTTTAGAGTCGAATGCATTCTGTAGAGGAGTTACATGTGTTTGTTGAGAGAACACTGGGTATCCAGGATGCATTTCAGTGTGGGGTGGATCCTGTCAAAGGCTGCTTGATCCTGGTCCAGTGTGTCACAAAATTCAACCCTTTGGATTATCAATTAATATGGGATGGCTCTAATCTGATGGACCTTACATTTTATCCGACTGCTAAACTGACAACTTTGTTACAACTGGAACTCTTATATACTGCAAACCAATGGAATCATTTATTTTGGATTTGTATAATATGAAGCTTGGTGAGTGCTATATTTCTCAAATGGAGAAAAGATCTGTAGTTTCTATTAGAAGGCTTCATTTTGAATTTATCTGGAGTAGATTAATGGGTTTGTGGATTTGTGAATTGTATTGGTTAATTTTGCAAATTGCTTGTGTTTTCTCACTGCCACAGTCTTGGGAAGTGAATTCATGTGTACCCAAATGGAGAGAAGTAGTTCTTCAGGTATAGGGACCTTGTAAAATGTGTCTCATCCTTTCGTCCCACTGTCACCGCCCCCCCCCCCCCCCCTCCCCACTGCCCACCCCACTTCACCCCAGCCTTCTGTTCTAGATATTATTAATCTAAATTAAATTTGTCAGTAAAATGAGATCTTTGCTGCCAGTTGCCTATTCCAGGGATTTCTCATGTTGCTGCCAGGTTGTAGAATTTGGTTCCTCCTTCACTGTCATCTACCTCCTCCTTTTCACAGCATCTATACTCTTTATGTGGCAGCTGTATACATGACGAGCGATTTCAATTTTCCACATGCATCGCTAACTGTGGACAATAATTCATTTTTGTTTCAGTTTTCAGCATTGTTATGAAATGTGTTGCTGAACTAGATGTGTTATAGCTTAGGTGCTTCATTTTCTATTTATTTAGCAGAATGTTTCCTGGGTGACAGAGGACCTGAGCATTATGCAGCAGAGATGGTTTGTGAGCGGTGTGTCTGAAATAGACTTATTGCTTCCCTCATATGGAATAAACAATGATATTAGGAATTTGCTTTCTTTGTGTTCAGTTTTGGTAGGGATTGCTTTTGTGGCATGTGGTAATATTGGGCTGGATTTATTGGCCTCCAAGATGAATTGTGTTACCCAGGTGAAATGGGACATTTGTCAATTTTTGGCACAAGGAGAACGTTAAGCATGCACAAATTAGCTATCACGCGGGTTAAGGTAAATCCTTGTTCTAATTTGCAAATCTCTCCACCACCTCACCTCATCCTATTCCTGCAACCGCCATCAGTTTGTATCCAACAGTGTGAAGCCTCTTAGTCCCTGTGATCTTCTTGCCTACCGCATTCTTCCCATTGTTCTTAAATTGATGGCACAGCTTTCAGCCATCTTGGCCCCACTGTCTCGAGCTTACACCCTAAAATGTTTTCCCTGCTGCTTCCCTTCTTGATTTGTTTTTTAAAACCCTGCCTTTTTGTTTGTGCCTTTGGCCAGCTATTCTAAATGCTTGGTCTGTGCCTCTCGCGTGAAGTGGCTTGGGGTATTTTATTGCATTTAAGGGCACTTTGAAACTTGTTGAAAGTCAACTCATCCAGCTATAGAATCTCACAGAGCAGCTATATTGTTCAGCCCTGTAGTTACAGTATAGATTCCATCCAGACAGAACCTTGTTCCGACTCCTTGGCTCTAAATTGACTTTTCTGTCCACAAAGAAATTCTGCACATGTTTGCTGAATGTACATGCACAAAGCTTTGCTCCAGTCTTGTTTGTGGGTAGATCACCCATAGCTCAATTAAGCTGCACAAAGGTTTTACATGGCCACATTTATGGTTTGTGATGCATTCCTGCATTGTCAACGCAAAGAGGTGGGAGATGATCTCCAGCAAGCCCACACAGTACCAAATAAATTTAATTCACTTTCACAATTTCCCAGAGTGGTATTTGAATTCCAGTACCATAATGTGATATAATTGTGTTATTGTAGCAACTGCTGTGCTCTGGGACTGGGTTCTGCAGTATAAGGGTCTGAAAGGGTTTATTTAAGAGAATGTAAAGAATACCTCCCACCATGATGATGTCAGAGATCATGTGAGAGAGACTCAAGTACAGATACAGTGAGGCAGTTGAATGAGTCACAAAGGAGGTGTAGGGTGTAAATAGTTGTTATGAAATAAAGATTACTGTTTAATTACTACAGAATAAGAATTTCTCTGGCTAAATTAAAAGTTGCTTTGTGAGATTCTATTGCTGGATGATCTGGCTTCCAACAAGTTTCAAACTGCCCTTAAATGCAATAAAATGGTAGCATACAGAACCAACATTTAACAGATTCCCTGGGCAGTAACATTGCAAACAAAGCATTTATTGTATGCAAATTATTGAATTCAATAAAAACTTGCACTCTCCAGATGGACATGCTTCACCTTTACGTGTCAAGAAACCTTTACTGTTTTATCACTGAAGTCCTGCAACTCCTCTGCTCTGGCCGTTGAACAGGAAATGCAAACAATGACCTTTGCTTTTTTCTTGCAGCAGCTAGTGTGAACAACATCTTACTACCTCTTCAGTTAACATCTAACTAATTTGGGTAGCTCATTACTGTTGTTTGATATTAGGCAACTTATAGTCCTTTTTAGGTTTAACCTTGTCTGTTGACGCTATTCACTTTGTTATTTAAACAGGGAGTTTGCAGAGAAGGAAGAGTTTCAGTTGCCTATTTTAAATTAATCAGTAGGTGTGAGAGTGAGTTCCCCCAGAGTCACTAAGAGAAAGGCAACTGCAGAATTGTCCCCTCAAACTAAGGAGGCACCACTAATATAACTAAATGTGCAATCTAATGAAACTAAAATGAACTCGTAACTTAAATCTTATTATTAATGTTAATAACGCATCATGCCTTATGGTGCTCACTGATTGTAGAAGGTCCCAAATGTATCGGTGAATACAGCAAAAATAGTGGTGTCGGTTCAATGGGCCGAATGGCATACTGTTGTCCTGAGCACTCTCCTATTTTAATAGTGATGACAATGGGCCGCCTTTTAAACCATTGCTCCAGTGAAGTTAGCAGCATATAAAACCCAAGTAATCGAACTAATTAAAGCTTTTGCTCAAGTGGACAGACAGTCCCAAATGTCACGGTCCTGTGTTATTTTTTTCTCTCCTCGGAAATATTGCGGTGTGCCTTTAAGGGTGCAAAGAGATCAATGCATCTTTAAGAACTCTGCAGAGACAATGAGCCAAAGTGCATTCCGGTTGCCAGGCAACAGCCATACAGAGAGAGAGAACAGAGATTCAATGTTGCAATTTTGACTTTTAAAATTTAGCTGAACAGCAGTCAGTTGAGAGACAGACTGTTCCAGCAAGTGAAGGAAGGACAGCTCTCTGAGACTATTTAAACTGAAGGAAGAGAAGCTGATTTATTTTCTCTTTCAAAATTCTACAAAGCTTCAAGCCAAATTAATTATTGAGATCTGCTGTGTTCATCGCTGGGAAAAAAAGAGTTTAATACTACAACAGCTGAACTGTTGAACCCCTGTCTCTGGAAGGACCCTTTTCTCATCAGACCTTGGAAGACTGCAAGTGAACTTTGACTGTGTTGTATTGGAGGACCGTTCGTCAGGAACATAATCTGCAAAGACTATTTTTTTCTATTTTTTCGGTCAGCTATTTTATAACTGAGAATATGTATGCGAATGCGGGTGTTAGATTTTTAAATACTAAGTTGTAAGGTCTTTAGATATTGGTTTATCTTAGTGTTTAAGAATGTAGTTTTTTTAATAAATAGTTAATTTATTGATATCTAAAGATACCTGGTTTGGTTTGCTTCATTCGGGGATTATGTGATTGTTCAATTATGTGATTGTTCAATTTGGCATTGTCTCTCGAGACAAGGAGGCCAAAGAAGAAGACAATTTGGCTGCTTTTTTTTCCAATTTGGAAAGCTTAAAGAAATATTATGTGACCTGTGGAGTGATGGGGCTGAATTGACAGTGTGTTGCTCCCACCGCAATAAGAATCATATATTTTGATTGGGGGCTTTGTCCTGAGTGCTCGTAACATATATTTGAATTGGGGGCCTCATCTGAGATCGAATCATATTTAATTTAGCAGCTTGCGTCTGGGATCAGAATCAGAGTAATTTGGAGAGCTCGCATTTGGGATCATATTAATTGCTTGTCTCTGGGATAAGATACAAATTCTGGTCTTGTGTCTGGCATCATATTAATTGCTGTCACATGTGGGATCATATCAATTGGAAACTCGACTGTTGGGATCCAAATCTAATGCCAATTACAAAAAATAAAAGGAACGAGGATTCTTGTATAATATGGTACAGATTATACCATTGTAATGGCATTAGTGGTTGCAGCAGAGTTTTGGGGATAGCGGAATGTTTCCCTTAGTGATTTGATAACTTTAACGAAGAATAAACTAAAAGAATTGGTGACAAAATTGGGGTTAGAATTGAAATTAGGTGCCAAAAAAGCAGAGATAATTAACATAACAGCCCAATACCTGGAATTAGAAGAACATGAAGGGGAATACGAGGAGCAAGAAGGCAGTAGGTCAGAGAGTGATGCAGTGGTGTTGGCTAGGATTCAGTTGGAAACAAAAAACTTGAGGCTGAAAAAGAATTAAGAAAAATTTAACTTTTGAGAGAAAGTGAAAAAGAAGAGAGGGAATTTAGGCTAAAAGAGATGGAACTACAACAAAGGGTTAGTCTTGAATCCATTGAAAATTTAGGTCAGGAAGAATCTGAATTTAGCTCAGGACCCAGCGAAAAGCTATTTAAATTTATTCAAGCTCTTCCTAAATTCAAGGAAAGGGACGTAGAGGCATTTTTCATATCTTTTGAAAAAGTAGTCAAGCAGATGAAATGGCGGAAGGAAAGTTGGACACTGCTGATACAAAGCAGGTTGGTAGGCAGAGCTCATGAAGCTTATGCCATGCTTCCTGAAGAAGCTTCTGCAGATTATGAGATGGCAAAAAAGGTTATTTTCAGTGCGTATGAGTTAGTCCTGAAGCTTACCGTCAGAAGTTTTGGAACTTACAGAGATTGGCTGGGCAGACGTATGTAGAATTTGAGAGGGTGAAGCAAATTAATTCTGACTGTTGGATATGGACATTAAAGATAGAAACCACGTTTGAAAACCTTTGGGAGTTGATTCTCTTAGAAAAGTTTTAAAACTCCATTCCTTCGGTAGCGAGAACTCATGTAGATAACCTGAAAGTTTTGAAAGCTAGGCAAGCAGCGGAAATTGCTGATGATTTTGAGCTTGTGAATAAGCCAACCTCTTTTGTCCATCAGCCCCATAAACCCGAGAAGGATAGAAAGTGGGAGAGTGAAAGGAAGGCAAGCAGCAAGAAGAAACAGCTGGGAATGCCCCAGGATCGCCTTCTCAGGTCAGAAAGGAAGGTGCTGAGGGTAGAAGTGAGGTTCACAAGCCAAAGTGTTATCACTGCAACAAAACGGGTCATCTTCATTCAGAATGCTGGAAATTGCGAGGTAAACCCATAGGACCTGTTGGGGTACGCAAAGCTAGTGTAGAGGAAAAGATTCTGACAGAGTATAGCAGACCAGGCTATAGCTTTAATGACAGCTGTAAAACCAGATACTAAAATTAAAAGGAGTATAGAGGTTAAGAATAAAATACCCAAACGTTATAATGAATTTTTGTCAAAGGGGAGAGTAACTCCATATCCTGTAAGTGAGGCAGGAAAACCTATCATTATACTCAGGAATACGGGAGCAACCTAAACACTCTTGCTGGGGCAGGATATAAGGTTTCCACCAGAGAGCATTTTGAACACTAAAGTTTTAGTTAATGGAATTGGCAGGGAGTATATACCCTTTGTATAAAGTACGCCGAGAGAGTGACTGTAGGAGTTGTCCACAGTTTGTCAGTAGAGGGAATTTATCTATTTCTAGGAAATGATTTGGCTGGATCAAAAGTATCAGTTTCTCCTATAATTACAGAGGAACCAAGTGAAATTAAGGAAATGGAGCAATTACAGGAACAAGTTCCGGGAATATTTCCTGTGTGTGTAGTCACCCGAGCAATGGCTAAACAGGTGGTAAAAGTGACATGAGAAACAGATAGCCAAGTATCTAAAATCTTATTTGGGGATTTAGATAATCCAAATTAGATGCTAACAGATCGTCTATCATTGCAGCATAGCAAACTGATCCAGAGATATACCAAATGGCACAGATGGCTCTGACCCAAGCTTGAGGCGAAAGGGGTTCCAAAAGGCTGAATGAAGATGACCCGTTTTGTGGCAATGATAACACTTTGGCTTGTGAACCTCACTTCTACCCTCAGCACCTTCCTTTCTGACCTGAGAAGGCGATCCTGGGGCATTCCCAGCTGTTTCTTCTTGCTGCTTGCCTTCCTTTTATGGCAAACAGGGTTTTGAGGAGGAAATGGAAACAGCCTTATAGATCTGTCGACGAAGACTCGACAGTTGTTGAACAGATAGTGATCCCACCTAAATATCGCCAGGGATTATTAAGGTTAGCACACGGCATTCCTTTTGCAGGACATAGGGGAATTCGAAAGACCAAATCACACATAAGTCAACATTATTACTGGCCTGGTCTTACAAAGGATGTGAGACAATTTTATAGGACATGCCATACATATCAAATGGTGGGAAAACCACAACCTACCATAAAATGGCACTGTTGATTCCCATACCAGTGATTGAGGAACCATTTAGCAGGGTATTAGTAGACTGCATAGGACCCTTGGCAGAAACAAAAGCGGGACATCAATACATACTTACTATCATGGATGTGGCTACTCAATTTCCAGAGGCTATTCCTTTGAGGACAATTACTGCTGGAATAGTAGTAGAAAAGTTAATCCAATTCTTTACGAGATATGGGTTACCACCTGAAGTTCAATCAGATCAAGGTTTTAATTTCATGTCTAAGATATTTCAAGAAGTCATGGACCATTTGAGGATTAGACAGTTGAAATCTTCAGCATCTCACCCACAGTCACAGGGAGCTTTAGAGAGATTTCACCAAACTCTCAAAACAGTGATTAGAATATATCATGAATATCCACATGACTGGGATAAAGGAATAGACTTTCTTTTATTTGCCACCAGAGACTCACCAAATGAGTCTACAGCCTTCAGTCCTTTCGAATTGGTTTACGGACAGAAAGTAAGAGGTCCTCTCAAACTTATAAAAGACAGATTCTTGGAACAAAATAATGAATCTTCGATACTGGACTATGTATCTGTGTTTGGGAAGGGCTCACGAAAGCTTGTGGTGTGGGTCAGGAACACCTTAAAGCATCCCGAGACAATATGAAAAAATGGGCAGACAAGAATGCAAAAGTCCGCGATTTTCAACCAGGGGCTGAAGTATTAATGTTACCGTTACAGGGAGAACCATTAAAAGCACGGTTCAGTGGCCCATATAGAGTGATCAAAAGGTAAGATAGATTGCTTGATTGGCACCCTTGATTGCCAGAAGAAGAACCAGTTGTGTCACATCAATATGCTGAAGCAATATTATCGCAGGGAGGAGGATAAGCCAGTACAGGTATGTCAGGTAATTGGGACTGTTCAGAAGGAAAAGGATAGTGAGGATGAGGCAGAAGCTGGCCTAGGAAATTCTCAGATTGAACCTCCAACTATCAACTTAGTGAATACAGAATGGCTGGCAAAATTAGACCACATGCTTTTTCACTTGGAGGCAAAACAACGTGAAGACCTAACCAGGCTTTTCACAATGTTTAAAAGAGTTTGTAGGGATAAGCCAGGATGTACAATCTTAGCCACACATGATGTGGATATAGGGGGAACTGTTCCTTTAAAACACCATCTTTACCGCTTGAGTCCAGACAAACAGGCCCAAGTGAAAGCAGAGATTCAGTACATACTGGAAAACAATTTGATTGAACCTAGTCAAAGTAGTTGGAGTTCGTCAATAGTTCTAGTACCTAAACCTGAGGGGTCAACCCGATTTTGTATAGATTATAGAAAAGTCAATGCAGTAACAAAGGCAGACTCGTACCCAATTCTGTGTTTAGAAGACTGTATCGACAGAGTCGGCAGTGCTCTGTTTCTTGCCAAGATCAACATCTTAAAGTGATATCGGCAAGTTCCTTTGACTTCTCGAGCCAAAGTGATATCAGCTTTTGTAACGCCTGACGGTCTTTATTAGTGCTGGGTGATGACATTCAGGCTAAAAAATGCCCCAGCCACTTTTCAAAGATTAATGGATCAGGTGGTAGCCATTGTTCCCAACTGTGTAGTATATCTCGATGATGTACTAATATACAGTAACATTTCGCAAGAACACTTAAACCAGCTAAAAATTCTGTTTGAAAAGTTACAACCGGGGACTTGGTAATAAATTTGGAAAAAAGTGAATTTGGAAAGGCAAGAGAAACCTGCCTAGGACACATAGTGGGGCAAGGACAGGTATTGCCAAAAACAGCAAAGGTACAAGCCTTAATGGAGTTCCCTATCCCTAAATCTAAATGAGAAATAATGAGGTTTTTAGGGGTGTGCGGTTTTTACTGGAAATTTGTACGAAACTTTAGTACTGTGGCTGCTCCGTTAACCGATTTGCTGCAAAAAAGAAAAACAAAGCGGTATGGTCAGATGAATGCCAGGCAGCTTTTGAAAAGCTAAAGGCAATCTTAGCTAATGAACCAGTGTTGTCTGCTCCAAATTTTGCTAAATCCTTTAAATTAGCGATGGATGCTCGCGACCTGGGGGTTGGTGCAGTCCTATTGCAAGATGACGAATCGGGCATAGAGAAGCCAGTAGGGTACTTTTCCAGAAAACTCAATTGTCATCAGAAAAAATATTCCACTGTGGAAAAAGCAACATTGGGACTTTTACTGACTCTCAAACATTTTGAGGTATATGTCTGCCAGGACTATAAAGAAATATTACTATATACTCACCATAACCCATTAACGTTTGTGGAAAAGTTTAAAAACCATAATGCTAGAATCTTTAGATGGAGTCTGTTGTTACAGCCTTATCATCTAAGAGTTGTACATATTTCGGGGGAAAATAATGTTATCGCTGACGCTTTGTCACGGATTTAGCCATATTAACTTATATAGATGGCGATGGTATGAAGAAAATGCTGTAAATTATTAGTAGAGCGAATTGTGCATAAATGCAGGAGGGGGGGGAAATGTTAGTGTTTTTTCAATTTCTATTTTTTGCATTGTAATGAAAAGCATTTCGGGAATGGCGTTTCATTTCACCAGGGGCAGAGGTGTCACGGTCCTGTCTTTTTTTTTCCTCGGAAATATTGCGGTGCACCTTTCAGCGTGTAAAGAGATCAATGCATCTTTAAGAACTCTGCGGAGACAGTGAGCCAAAGTGCATTCTGGTTACCAGGCATACAGAGAAAACAGAGATTCAATGTTGCAATTTTGACTTTTAAAATTTAGCTGAACAGCAGTCAGTTGGGAGACAGACTGTTCCAACAAGTGAAGGAAGAAGGAGAGCTCTCTGAGACAATTTAAACTGAAGGAAGAGAAGCTGATTTATTTTCTCTCTCAAAATTCCACAAACCTCAAGCCAAATTAATGATTGCGATCTACTGTGTTCATCGCTGGGATAAAAGGAGAGTTTAGTACTACAACAGCCGAACTGTTGAACCCCTATCTCTGGAAGGACCTTTTTCTCATCAGACCTTGGAAGACTGCAAGTGAACTTTGACTGTGTTGTATTGGAGGACTGTTCGTCAGGAACGTAATCTGCAAAGGCTATTTTTTTCTATTTTTTCAGTCAGCTATTTTAAAACTGAGAATATGTATGTGAATGCGAGAGTTAGATTTTTAACTATGAAGTTATAAGTTCTTTAGATATTGGCTTATCTCAGTAGTGATAAGAATTTAGTTTTTTTTAATAAATTGTTAATTTGTTGAGATCTAAGGTACCTGCTTTGGTTCACTTCATTCGGGGGTAACTAGATTGTTCAATTTGGCTGCTTTCTTTTCTGATTTGGAAAGCTTAAAGAAATATGATGCAACTTGTGGAGTGATGGGACTGAATTGACAGTGTGTTGCCCCCACTGTGATCAGAATCATATATTTTGATTGGGGGCTTGGTTCTGAGCGGTCGTAACACAAACCAGATGCATAATGCATTTGGTAATAAAGTGAGTGGAAAATTATAATGGAGTAGAGGCGGAGTAGACAAGTGCTATGGGGCCAATTGAAAAATCTGAAATATGCATTTGGAGTGGAAGTTAGGTTTGTCCTCTCTAATTTATAGTGGTAGTGTGAGAAGTGCATGGTTTGGAGAGGGTGGGCGAGATGAGGTTTAAAGCAAAGAAAGACATATTTTTTAAATGCAAAATTCCAGTCTGTACCTTTCTTTTAAAAAGCTGATTCAGTAATATAATCATATCCGCCAAATATTCAGGTTTACTGGAACAAGGATTAGATGTTAGGAAAAGTTTCCTATGTTGTACTGATCAGACAACCTAACCTTGTTTCTTTCAACATGTTTATGTGAATGAGAAGTTTCCTTGAAAACCAGGAAATGTCAGCTCTTGATGTTGTACATACACCTGTCCCTTCAGAGTATCCCTGTTGCATGATCGTATTTTTCTTAATTGGCATATGTCCTTGAATGTCTCATTATTACATCCTCCAATCTATCTAGGATTGCTAGCGATTTTACTTTTGCTCTATATTAAATGAAGTAAATGTGTGATGGATAAACCCAGGCACTGTAGCGTTGAATTGTCAGAATCCACTCCTCTTTTTGTAGTTGAACTTGTAGTTTTAATCAAATCTTTTAAATCTTGTATAATACAAGATAGATGGAACAAAGCTTTGAAGCTGGTCCATTGTGCGAACGGGTCAGAAAATGAATCTCCGCCCCTGACTCTCTTTAGTTGCACTAACCCATGGTTCCCTTTGATCCCATTTTGTATACATCTTTCCCAAAGCATCATATCAGCATAGGAAACAATGCTGAATTTTAAAGTTGCACTGCCCCAGCCATCAGTGAAAGCATACTTGGAGAGGGAAACCCTTTCAAAATCTGTTTGGCCATGAACACCAATTGTGCCACTGTTATTTTACAAAGTGGATATTTAAAGTCTGTTTGCCCCACCGCCCATGCTCTATTTCACATATATACAGGCTTCTGTATGAAGCTTGCAATCAGGTAATCTGATCAAAGTGGTTCCTATTTCTAGAGCTCTGTTTCCTTCCTTCAGTAAAGTGATCCACCCTGAAGTTAAATGTTGTTGGGGTTGCTGGCTTTGGTAGCAGATTATAGTACAAGTGGTTGATAATGACGAAAGGTCACTGACCTGAAACGTTAACTCTGCTTCTCTCTCCACAGATGCTGCCAGATCTGCTGAGTATTTCCAGCACTTTCTGTTTTTATTTATGGTTGATAATGGGAATTGTTCTATTCACAGTTCTAAAATGAGATGCCATACTAAGTAAATCAAAAATGTTACCATTATTGCAGTTACTCTTCATCAGTTTAAAGGATATGAAATACTGTAAGTCTTCTCACTCCTCTATCACCCTGACCCCTCGTCCCCTTCCCATGGCACCTTCCCATGCAATTGCAAGATGTGTAATACCTGCCCTTTTACCTCCTCTCGCCCCACCATCCAACGCCCAAACAATCCTTCCATGTGAAGCAGCGATTTATTTGTACTTCTTTCAATTTAGTGTACTGTATTTACTGCTCACAATGTGATCTCCTCTACATTGGGGAGACCAAACGCAGATTAGGTGACCGCATTGCGGAACACCTCTGCTCAGTCCGCAAGCATGACCCCAAGCTTCCGGTTGCTTGCTATTATAATTCGCTACCTTATTCTCTCACCCACATTTCTGTCCACGGCCTGCTGCAGTGCTCCAGTGAAGCTCAACGCATGCTCGAGGAACAACATCTCATCTTATGATTAGGCACTTTACAGCCTTCT
The DNA here is from genome assembly GCF_036365525.1 of Heterodontus francisci. Lineage (NCBI taxonomy): Eukaryota > Metazoa > Chordata > Chondrichthyes > Heterodontiformes > Heterodontidae > Heterodontus > Heterodontus francisci. The sequence continues at coordinate 24,078,005 of NC_090393.1, forward strand.
GGACTCACCAATGAGTTCAACAATTTCAGACAAAGAAACCCATTTTGATTGTTTTTTTTTAACCATATGCCAGTCTTAAACTTGTTTTTTATGTTTTTGCTTTCAGACAGAGCTGTTCATTATTCTGCCATTAGCACTCTCTCTGGACAAATACTTTGTCTTTTACTACAACTATTAGCACTCCTTTTGCCTTTTGTTCCATGACATCATTGTCATTTAATCTCTCCCACCATCTGCCCTATCAGACCTTTCCTTTTGTTCTTCTTCCCCCCTCCCCTCTTTCACCCCTTTCACTTGCTCAAAACCTATTACATTTCTAACCTTTGCCAGTTCTGATGAAAGGTCACACACCTGAAACGTTAACTCTGCTTCTCTCTCCACAGATGCTGCCAGACCTGCTGAGTATTTCCAGCATTTCTTGTTTTTATTTCAGATTTCCAGCATCTGCAGTATTTTGCTTTTATTACAGATTTAAAGTGATTGGCAAAAGAACCAACGGGGACATGAGGAAAAACCTTTTTCGCACCGAGTGGTTAGGATCTGGAATGCGTTACCCTAGAGTATGGTGGAGGTAGTTATAATTTTGGCTTTCAAAAGGGGAATTGATAAGCACCCAAAGTGAAAAAATATTGCAGGGCTATGAGGAAAAGGTGGGGGAGTGGAACTAGCTGAATTGCTCTTGGAGACAGCTGGCACAGACACAACAGGCTGAATGGCCTCCTTCTGTGCTGTAACCATTCATGATTCCATGAACTACCCCTTCTCTTGGTGAACTTGGTATTGGATGAAAGAGTTCTCCTGAATGCATTTTATGAATTCTGTACCCTCTATACCTTTTATGCTGTTTCTATTCCAGTTAATATTTGAAATCCCCTTCTGTTGTGCCCTACTGTGTTTGCACTTCTCAGAAATATGCCTGCATATTTGCTCTTCTATCTCATCTTGACTGTTTTGGGGTCTATATTACACGCCCAGCAGTGTGATTGTCCCCTTTTAGTTCTTCAGTTCAACCCATATGGCCTTATTTGATGATCCTTCTACCATATCATCCCTCCTCACAGGTCTAATTGTCTCTTTAACTAATATTGTGAGCCCGCCTTCCATTTTATCCCCTTTCTATCACATCTGAAAACCCTGTAAGCAGGAATGTTGAGCTGCTGTTAAGCTATGTTTCAGTAATAGCTATGATATCATACTGTCTAGTGTCTACTTGTGTTCTCAGCTCATCTGCCTAATTCATTCAACTCTTTGTATTGAAGTATATACCATTAATCACTACCAAACCTCTGTTGTCTATTTTCTAGCCACTTCTGTCTTCCATTCTCACTTACAAATTTTCTGCCTTCTATTTCCAGTTTTGCTTCTTTTCCTTCTGAATCTATGCTCAGGTTCCCATCCCCCTCCAAGCTGGTTTAAATCTTCCCCAACAGCATTAGCAAACCCCCCTGTGATGCTATTGGTCCCAACCTTGTTGAGTTACAACCCCGTTGGCTTGACAGGTTCCATCTCCCTCCAGAACTGGTCCCAATACCCCAGGAATCTAAAGCCCTACTTCCTGCACCATCTCTCCAGCCTTACATTCATCTGCAATACCCTCCTATTTCTGTATTATTTCAGCACATGGCACTGGGAGTAATATGGAGACATTTTGAGGTCCTGCTTATTAACTTTTTTCCTATTTCCCTGAAATCTGCCTGCAGGATGTCATTCGCCCTTCTCCCTATGTCATTGGTACCAATATGGACCACGACCTCTGGCTGTTCACCCTCCTCTCAGAATGTTCTGCAGCCACTCAATGACCCTGGCACCAGGGAGGCAACATACCATCCTGGAGTCAGTAACCATGGAAACTACAACTGTAGCTTTAGCTTGTTTATTTAACAGACTGTTGATAAAAGTCGTCGCCAATGTAGGCATCTTCTTTTGAGGTTGTGTTAAAGTGTGTGATCACACTTTGCTCCCTGCGCGATTTATTCAATGAGGAAATGATTGCACATTTAAAAATGAGATTCTGCCATGACCGAAACTGTTGAAGCTGTTTTGGATTCTATCCAAGATAAAAAGTCATGCAAAAGGTTGGTGTTCGACTGAACTATCAGTAAGCCCTCAAATGTTCATAATGAGCACATCAGCTCCTGTAGACATCTGTGTGTGTTTAATGTATAATTTATGTGTAATCTGACTACTGGTGGGACTGAAAGTTCCTGTGAGAATATATCCATTTAAACAGTGGATGAATTTCAGTTTGTTTGATCATGATAAGGATGTTGGTGCTAGAATTGGTGGGGAACTTCGATTTGACAATCTTGTTCTCCTCCTGATGTTGGGTTTCGTGGTGGGTGTGCCAGAAGATTGGAGTGGCAGCGGCCACCAAGGAACCTGACGCTGGGATTGCTGGTTCCGATCTTCCTGGGGGCGGCGAAGCTCTGTGGCCGCACCTCCAATTCTCCGCAATGAGACCCTATTTAAATATGGGAAGTACCTCTTTGCATCCATTTGAATGTAATTCACCGCGATCTTACCATCCATTCCCAATCTTGAGCTTGATGTGCGGCACTCACGCGCCTTCACTTTCCCATCCATGAGAAGCTGGCGCCACCTTTGTGGGGCAGGGGTCAACTCTGCATTATTTTATGGATGCAGGGGAAGGGGGCAATGCTGCCAGCACCTCCTCCTGCCGTCCCATCACGTGATTGAGGTGGGGGTGGCTGCCATCATTATAGTAAGTGGCTGCCCATCAGGTAATCGCAGTGGTGTGGCCACGTGCGGGATGGCCACCATGTTCCGTGCCCACCACCGACTAGAAAATCCAGCCCCTAATGTTCAGGTTAGATGGAGGGGTAAAGCTCCCTGCCCTGACTGCAGCAGAATATCTTGAGCACAAACCCACAATGCGGCACACCCTACCACCCCAGTATAACATTTCTCTTCCACACTAGTTGATGTGTGGACTCCAGCATCTTTGTGCTGACTTTCAATGCAGTATGAATAGTTTGTTGCTGTGGAGCCACATCAATCAGACGCTGGACTGAAACTGTTCAACGTCATTTCATACACAATTTATAGTGCTTTGCAGATCCTAAAAGTAACTTTGTAAATTCCCAGGGCAGTTTCACTGCAAGACAAGGAAAAAGTGGTTGTCAAAAACTATGGCTACCACCAAGGCAACTGTCTCAAGCCCTCCTCCTGCTTCCTGTGGCAGTAATTTACACCAAGGTATTGTTATGACCAGGTGAGACAGGGGCCTAGGGCTCCCCTCTCAGCCATTTTCTGCTTTGGCCGTAACAGGGTTTAATTTTTAAAACACCATGTTTTTAGTTTCCCCTCAGTGACTCCTTTCTCACTGCTCTCTAATTGTGATTGCAAAGAAATCAACCAGACAAGTTTTCTCAGGTTTAAACAAGAAAGGTGTAAGTTTATTAACCTTAAAATTCTAACTCAGTTAAAACTACTAAAAATACATGATGCGACCACACTAGCATGCATACGCGATAAACACACACGCAAATAGAGACAGAGGAAGAGAAAGAATTAAGGGAAAAGATTTGAAGTAGGGCGGCACAGTGGCGCAGTGGTTAGCACCGCAGCCTCACAGCTCCAGCGACCCGGGTTCGATTCTGGGTACTGCCTGTGTGGAGTTTGCAAGTTCTCCCTGTGTCTGCGTGGGTTTCCTCCGGGTGCTCCGGTTTCCTCCCACATGCCAAAGACTTGCAGGTAGATTGGTAAATTGGCCATTAGCAATTGTCCCTAGTATAGGTAGGTGGTAGGGAAATATCGGGACAGGTGGGGATGTGGTAGGAATATGGAATTAGTGTAGGATTAGTATAAATGGGTGGTTGATGGTCGGCACAGACTCGGTGGGCCGAAGGGCCTGTTTCAGTGCTGTATCTCTAAACTAAACTAAACTAAACTAACAGATGGAGTTCAGTTACTGATTTTGGGTTGGATGTAAAGTCTTTGATGGAAGTTAAGTCTTGCAGTTCTCGTTGGGGCCCAGTGTACACTTTCAAACTTGTTCAGCTGGTACCAGAAGGCTGCAGGAGTCTCCTGTCTTGAGGCTTGAGTTACTTCCATGGGTCCCTGGAACTTTGTGTGTGTGAGAGAGAGAGGGAGTGCTGTCTTCTTGCAGTTCAGTTGCAGTCTCTTCCAAAAACTGTTCATAATTCAATTAACTGCAGGATGGCCAGCAGGTTAGTCATGGGACTAGCTCCCTGTTTGAACTAGCCTCTCCTGTGAGGTTTGTGGATTCCTCCAAGCTTACCAGACACTCTCATTTGGTGTGGGGGGAGGGTGTGGAATGCTGACTCTTACACAGTCAATGACTCTCACTGTCTTTTGATTATCACTATTGAGAAAACCCATCTGGCTAATTGAATCTGGGATACTCCCATTGTCTCTCCATGCCACCGTCTTTTAGAATGCAAATGTGCAGCCATGTTTCAGCCACTGTTCTGTGGTCATTTTAAACAAGTTATTTCAATGTCCAGTAAACTTATAAATATTAATGTTCCATATGACAAAATTAATATGTCTCATTTTGACACGTGTGGTTTCTGTCACAGTATTTTTACATTACTGTTACAACTCTGGAGAGTTTAAGCAGAGCTCAAGACCTGTGAACCGCACTGCACTGTTACTAGGGGTCTTGCATGCCTCTGGTATACTGAGAGCCAATAAAAAGTGATACATAATTTCTCCTGTTTTAACCTTTCTTCGCGGTAAGCAAAAACCTGCTGTCATCTAGGGAGGTGATGGTATAGTGGTAATGTCACTGGACCAGTAACCCAGAGACCAAGGCTACTGCTCTGGGGACATGGGTTCAAATCCCGCCATGGCAGATATTGAAATATGAATTCAATTAATCTGGGAATTACAAAGCTAGTCTAATGGTGACCATGAAACCGTTGTCAATTGTTGTAAAAACTCATCTGGTTCACTAATGTCCTTCAGGGAAGAAAGTCTGTTGCCCTTACCTGGCCTACATGTGACTCCAGACCCACATCAATGTGGTTGACTCTTAAAATGCCCTCTGAAATGGCCTAGCAAGTCACTTAGTTCAAGGGCAATTAGGGATGAGCAACATGTGTTGGCCTAGCCAGTGACACCCACGTCCCACAAATTAAAAAAAGGTACACTGAGCTTCATTAGTACGCTGTAGGAGGTCAAGGAAAGAGAGGTCAGAGTGAGTGGCACAGAGAATGAACAAGTGACTGGAAGCTCAGGGTCACGCTTGCTGACTGAACTGACGTGTTCTGCAAAGTGACCCCCAATCTGTGTTTGGCCTCCCAAATGCAGAGGCTGCATCGTGAGCAATGAATACAGTATACTAAAACTGAAGGAAATACAAGTAAATCACTGTTTTACTGCAATGCCACACACGTTTTGCTGATGACATGTTCTTGATATAAAATTTCCTTTGTTGCTACAGTGTCTTCTCTGTAGTTGAAAGTCTGAGGAAAACATTTCTAAACACTTCATGTACAATGAATGCAATAAGCAAATGTGACATTGCAGTAAAACAGTCAGCCTAGATTGTGTTTTTCTTACTGAGGCTTGAAGCCATCTTCCGATTCAAAGGTGAAAGTGCTGCAAGCTTACACTAACGGTGGTTCATTTATAAATTGTATTGATATTTCATAGATACTGAGGTTATGCTAGTGGATGTAATAAGAGATATTAATTGAGATCAAATTCTTAGTGATGGACTGGGTGATGCTGTGGAGGATGCAAGCTTTTACCCATGAGTCTCCATTTAGAGGAGTTGACTTAAGTTGTGCCACAAGAATTTGCTTCCTAGTAGAGAGGTGTGAGTGTGCTGGGAGGGCCGCGAGCACTCTGAGATGTTGCGATTTCTCTGAGAGGACCGCAACTGCTCTGTGAGGGCCACGAGTGCTCTGGAAGGGCAGTGAGTGAGTTGAGCCAGGGGTTTCTCCAGAGAATGATGTAAAATGGCTGAGGCAAATGATTTGGCATTGCAGAAGCATTCAGCAAACTCTTCTGCATTTAACTGTATGCAATTCTAATTGCTGATTGTACTCTAATTTTATAAAACATGAACCAGAGGCTGTGGAAATGGCATAACACATCAGTTGCCCTAGTGACGAGCTGATTCACAATTGGAGCTGGGCTTTGAGCAGCACTGGCTGAAACGGGAGAGCCTGTCAGCGTTATTTTTCTTGTCGACAGAAATAGAAGAAGGGGCTGGAAAATGAGAGATATATAAAATGTACTATTACCTCTTCAAAAATCAGACCCACCGGCCGTCCATGTCTCCGTTATAAAGACGTCTGCAAACGCGACATGAAATCGTGTGACATTGATCACAAGTCGTGGGAGTCAGTTGCCAGCATTCGCCAGAGCTGGCGGGCAGCCATAAAGACAGGGCTAAATTGTGGCGAGTCGAAGAGACTTAGTAGTTGGCAGGAAAAAAGACAGAGGCGCAAGGGGAGAGCCAACTGTGCAACAGCCCCAACAAACAAATTTCTCTGCAGCACCTGTGGAAGAGCCTGTCACTCCAGAATTGGCCTTTATAGCCACTCCAGGCGCTGCTTCACAAACCACTGACCACCTCCAGGCGCGTATCCATTGTCTCTCGGGATAAGGAGGCCCAAAAGAGGAAAGACTATTACCTCTTCAAAAATAGTGATTGCTTCAGCTTTGTTCTGATTGATCAGTTTATTGTGAAGGCTGATTTTTATGGACTCAACAAATGAGGTGTCGCAGAGCGAGTATTGGGGTAGGAAAGAAGAGAGGCCAGGTGGAAGGGCTGTGGTAAAATCCAGTGGAGTAATGTGTTTCTCACATATGCCTGCACATATCCAGCTAATATTGTACGGGAAGTTGAGCAAAAGTTTGCTGCGCTGTGTTTTCTTTTAATCTGCACAAGCTGTTTCATCTGCCGCCTGATCAACATGAATATCTGGTGTATGTTTACAACTAGATATCATCACATCAGCTTTTATTCCTTATTTCAGTAGAGCAGGAGAAATGGAACAAGGATGCTGCTTGTGACTGAGGGAATATAAAATTTCACTTTTGGAAAGCGTTGGGAAAATAAATTAATGACGTTTATTAGTTGAGCTTAATTGGCTTCCCAGCTGTTGTCTGCATGGTGAAACAATTAGCTTTTGTTGTTGGTGTTTATTTTTGAAACAGTTCTTAGTGAATTTAATTAATGCTGATTTGTGTGATGCGCCAAAACGCTCTTGCCAACAGAAACTGGATTTTTATATTTGGATCCTGTACCCCATTCAATATAAGCTGCAGAGGATTTGGGGGGTGGGGGGGCAGGGGGCAGCTTTGAAAAATATTTTGAAGGTGACAAACTAAAAAGCTTGTGCATGGCCCAACATTAGTGAATGATTGAAAATATATTAATGAAGGTGAATGTCTGGGGTTATTTAAATCTAGAAACTTTTCTCTTGTTACTTGCTTCTCTTTAACTGCAGAGTTCTGTGCAAATGGCACACTTTGGCCAGGATTTTATCCAGGTGATGGGGGTCTCGGCCACCGATTGAAACCGGTTAAGCGAGAGCCCCGTGTTGCCTCCTCTGGGGAAGGCCCGCCACATTACGTGCCAACTAGGTACTTAAGCGGACTGTGGTGAGCCTTCCCGGTGATTAAGGACCTGGCAATGGAAGTCCCACCAACTGAGGGCTTCTGACGGCTCTTCAACTGAGTAGCGTCACTGCAGAGGTGGTAGCTCCTGCTGGTAATGGACCCACCAGAGGCGCAGGTGAGTCAGGGCAGGAGGGGTTTCATGGAGTGGGAGTTGTGGGGGAGGTGGGTGTAGTGGGGTCGGCAACAAGGGCAGGGGGGTGGTTTTCAGCGCCCCCCCCTCCCCCCTTTCTGATTTTGGGTCCCTTGATCAGGCACTAAGTGCCTTTTAATGAGAATCCCCCCACTCCCCCACCCACCAGAGCTAGCAAGAACCTACATGGGTTTGCTTGGCATGCTCCCATTGTGGAAACAGGCCCGCCCACCGCTGGGCTAATACCGGCGGCGGCAGGATGAGGCCCTAAATTGGGCATTAATTGCCCGCTTAAGGGCCTTAAATGGCAGTGGGGTGGGAAGGCCGTTCAGTGTCCCCCTCCCCCGCCACGAATCCACCCAATTATATGCTCTCCCCGCCTCCAAAGTTACCTCAGGGGAGAGCATAAAACTCACCCCTTGACTATGCACAATATTTTCACATAGAATGCAGGATTTTGGACAGAAAAACTATCACACCTTGCTGCTCTTTGTTCAGAGTAATTTGCCAAAGTACAAAGGAGGTAATCTCACTTTGGGATGATTTCTGGTCATTGTTTACAACAACTCATTTTGATTTTGTCATTTAAAACCAGTAGATAGCTGTTTATTTAGACAGGTTTGGATTGCTTAAAGATGCAACTATCATGATCTGTCAAACCTGCACTTTGCATTCTGCTGAATAGTCTGCTTTGAAGGAACATAGGAGCAGGAGTAGGCCATTCAGCCCATCGAACCTGCCCCGTCATTCAATACGATCATGGCTGATCATCCACTTCAATGCCTTTTCCCCACACTATCCTCTTATATCCCCTTATGTCATTGGTATTTAGAAATCTGTCAATCTCTGCTTTAAACATACTCAGCCCTCTGGGGTAGAGAATTCCAAAGATTCACAGCCCTCTGAGTAAAGAAATTTCTCCTCATCTCTGTCCTAAGTTGCTTCCCCCTTATTTTGAAATTGTGTCCCCTGGTTCTCAACTCCCCAACCAGGAGAAACATCTTAGCTGTCTATCCTTTTAGGTATTTTGTAGGTTTAAATTAGATCACCTGTCATTCTTCAAAATTCCAGAGAATACAGGCCCAGTTTCCCCAATCTCTCTTCATAGGGCATTCCCGCCATCCCGGGAACAAGTCTGGTGAACCTTTGTTGCACTCCCTCTATGGCAATAATATCCTTCCTAAGGTAAAGGGACCAAAACTGCACACAGTACTCCAGGTGTGGTCTAACCAAGGTTCGATACAATTGAAGCACGACTTCACTAATCCTGTACACAAATCCTCTTGCAATAAAGGCTAACATACCATTAGCCTTCTTAATTGCTTGCCGCACCTGCATGTTAGCTTTCAGTGACTTATTGACAAGGACCCTCAGGTCCCTTTGTACATCTATACCTTCTAATCTCTTACTATTTCAGAAATACCCTGTACATCTATTCCTCCTACCAAAGTGGATAACCTCACATTTTTCCACATTATATTCCATCTACCACGTTCTTGCCCACTCACTAAGTCTGTCCAAATCCCCTTGAAGCCGCTTTGCATCTTCCTCACAACACACATTCCCACCCAGTTTTGTGTCATCCGCGAACTTGGAAACATTACATTTGGTCCCCACATCCAAATCATTTATATATATTGTGAACAGCTGGGGCTCAAGCACTGATCCCACTAGTTACAGCCTGCCAATGCAAGAATGACCCGTTTATTCCTACTCTCTGCTTTCTGCCTGTTAACCAATCCTTAATCCATGCTAGTTTAGTATCTCCTATCCCATGTGTTTTAATTTTGCTAACCAATCTCCTGTGGGGTCTTTATCAAAAGTCTTCTGAAAATCCAAGTATACTACGTCCACCGACTCCCCTTTATCAATTGTGTTAGTAATATCCTCAAAAAACTCCAACAGTTCGTCAAACATGATTCCCATTCATAATTCCATGTTGACTATGCCCAATTAGATCATTATTATCCAAGTGTCCATCTATCACATCCTTTAGAATAGATTTTAGCATTTTCCCAATGACTGATGTCAGACTAAGAGGTCTGTAATTCCCTATTTTCTCTCTCCCTCCCTTCTTAAATAGTGGGGTGATATTTGCTACCTTCCAATCATAGAGCCATACAGCACAGAAATAGGCCTTCGGCCCATTGTGTCTGTGCCGGCCATCAAGCACCTACCTATTCTAATCCCATTTTCCAGCACTTGGCCCATAGCCTTGTATGCCATGGCATTTCAAGTGCTCATCTGAATACTTCTTAAATGTTGTGATGGTTCCTGCCTCTACCACCTCTTCAGGCAGTGTGTTCCAGATTCCAAACACCCTCTGGATGAAAGATTTTTCCTCAAATCCCCTCTAAACCTTCTGCCCCTTACCTTAAATCTATGCCCCCTGGTTATTGACCCCTCCGCAAAGGGAAAAAGTTTCTTCTCTAATCTATCAATGCCCTTCATAATTTTGTACACCTCAATCATGTCCCCCCTCAGCCTTCTCTGCTCTAAGGAAAACAACCCTAGCCTTTTCAGTTTCTCTTCATAGCTGAAACGCTCCAGTCTGGGCAACATCCTGGTGAATCTCCTCTGCACCCTCTCCAGTGCAACCACATCCTTCCTATAGTGTGGTGCCTAGAACTGTACACAGTACTCCAGCTGTGGCCTAACTAGCATTTTATACAGCTCCATCATAACCTCCCTGCCCTTATATTCTGTGCCTCAGCTAATAAAGGCAAGTATCCCATATGTACTTCCTAGGGTCCTACCATCCATTGTCTATTCCCTTGTCCTGTTAGTCCTCCCAAAATGCGCCACCTCACACTTCTCAGGATTAAATTCCATTTGCCACTGCTCCGCCCATCTTACCAGTCCATCCATATCGTCCTGTAATCTAAGGCTTTCCTCCTCACTATTTACGACACCACCAATTTTCATGTCATCTGCGAACTTACTGATCAGACCTCCTATATTCACGTCTAAATCATTAATGTACACTACAAACAGCAAGGGTCCAGCAGCGATCCCTGTGGTACACCACTGTTCACAGGATTCCACTCACAAAAACAACCTTCAACCATTACCCTCTGCCTCCTGCCACTAAGCCAATTTTGGATTCAATTTGCCAAATTGCCCTGGATCCCATGGGCTCTTACCTTCTTAACCAATCTCCCATGCGGGAACTTATCAAAAGCCTTACTGAAGTCCATGTAATGCTACATCAATTGCTTTACCCTCATCTACACATCTAGTTACTGCCTTGAAAAATTCAGTCAAGTTAGTTAGACACTATCTCCCCCTGACAAAGCCACACTGACCATCCCTGACCAATCCCTGCCCCCCCCCAAGTGGAGACCAACCCCGTCCCTCAGAATTTCCTCCAACAGTTTCCCCACCACCGACGCCAGCCCACCGACCTGCAATCACCCAGTTCATCCCCGCCACCCCCTACCCCACCCCCCGAACAATGGCACCACACTTGCTGTCCTCCAATCCTCCGGAACCTCTCCCGCGGCCAGAGAGGACATGAAAACCCATGTCAGAGCCCCCACCATCTCCTCCCCCCGCCCCACCCAACAGCCCCCGTCATCTCCTCCCCCGCCCCACCCAACAGCCCCCGTCATCTCCTCCCCCGCCCCACACAACAGCCCGGGACACGTCCCATCCGGGCCCGGAGATGCATCCACCTCCAAAACATCCAATACTTCCTCCCTTTCAATGCCAATATGTTCAAGTATATCAAATTTGATTGAATTTTTCGAGGAGGTGACTAGATGTGTAGATGAGGGTAAAGAAGTTGATGTAGTCTACATGGACTTTAGTAAGGCTTTTGATATTGTCCTGCATGGGAGATTGGTCAAGCAGGTAAGAGCCCATGGGATCCAGGGCAGTTTGGCAAATTGAATCCAAAATTGGCTTAGTGGAAGGAGACAGAGGGTGATGGTGGAGGGTTGTTTTTGTGAATGGAGGCCAAGATGATCACCAATGCATCCACTATCTCCATAGCTACCTCTTTCAACACTCTGGGTGCAGAATATCAGGTCCTGGGGACTTATCAACCTTCAGCTCCTTAATTTCTCCAATGCAACCTTCTGACTAATAGTAATTTCTTTCAATTCCTCATTCTGCCTAATCCCTTGAATCTCTAATTCTGGGAGATTTATTGTATCTTCCTCAGTGTAGACTGACACAAAGTAATCATTTAGCTTCCCTGCCATTTCTCTATTCCCCATTAAGAATTCTCCTGACTCTGCCTATAATGGACCCACCTTTGTCTTAGCCAAACATTTCCTTTTTACATACCTACAGAAGCTTTTACCATCTGTTTTTATATTTTTTGCTAGCTTACATTCATATTATGTTCTCTCTTTCTTTATCAGTTTCTTCATCCTCCTTTGCTGTATTCTAAAATCCTCCCAATCCTCAGGTTTACTACTATTTCTGGCAACTTTATAGGCCTTTTCTTTTAATCTTGTACAATCCTTAACTTCCTTTGTTATCCACGGTTCACTTAGGTTTCATACCATTTTCTATAAATCATGTACCAAAAAAAAAGTTTGTGTATTTTCTAATGGATGAATTCTAGAAACATTAAATTGTAGATTGGGCTGCTCTTGATTCCTTTTGCTCTCCGTTCCATGTTTTCTGTCTGCATGGATTACAGAGAGGAAAAATTATTGAAGATTTAAGACAATCTGATAATGGATATGGTGATGGGGCGGGAAAGTGCATGTAAGGTAGAAGATGAACCATGATTAGACTGAATGAAGCAGCAGGCTCGAGGGACTGAATGGACTACGCCTGCTCCTACTGCTTATGCACAAGAGTGGATGGGAGAAACAGGAGTATACTTTGTGGTGACAGTTTCAAACTTTATTACTTGTTCTCAGGACTGCAAGAGTTGCCCTCAGTCACATTCAGAAGAACAAGTAGTGTTCGTGGGGAAGTATGTAAAATTTCCTGTTTGTATGATACTATAGCTCTGTGATTGTATGCCATTGCTGAATAGAATTTCTAGAATCTGAGTACAGCTACTGTAAGTTGCATATATGATGTATGTTATCTTTGGCCTCCTTATCTCGAGAGACAATGGGTAAGCGCCTGGAGGTGGTCAGTGATGTGTGGAGCAGCGCCTGGAGTGGCTATAAAGGCCAATTCTAGAGTGACAGGCTCTTCCACAGGTGCTGCAGAAAAATTTGTTTGTCGGGGCTGTTACACAGTTGGCTCTCCCCTTGTGCCTCTGTCTTTTTTCCTGCCAACTACTAAGTCTCTTCGACTCGCCACACTTTAGCCCCGCCTTTATGGCTGCCCGCCAGCTCTGGCGAACGCTGGCAACTGACTCCCACGACTTGTGATCAATGTCTCAGGATTTCATGTCGCGTTTGCAGACGTCTTTAAAGCGGAGACATGGACGGCCGGTGGATCTGATACCAGTGGCGAGCTCGCTGTACAATGTGTCTTTGGGGATCCTGCCATCTTCCATGCGGCTCACATGGCCAAGCCATCTCAAGCGCCGCTGACTCAGTAGTGTGTACAAGCTGGGGATGTTGGCCGCCTCGAGGACTTCTGTGTTGGAGATACGGTCCTGCCACCTGATGCCAAGTATTCTCCGGAGGCAGCGATGATGGAATGAATTGAGACGTCGCTCTTGGCTGACATACGTTGTCCAGGCCTCACTGCCATAGAGCAAGGTACTGAGGACACAGGCTTGATACACTCGGACTTTTGTGTTCCGTGTCAGTGCGCCATTTTCCCACACTCTGTTGGCCAGTCTGGACATAGCAGTGGAAGCCTTTCCCATGCGCTTGTTGATTTCTGCATCTAGAGACAGGTTACTGGTGATAGTTGAGCCTAGGTAGGTGAACTCTTGAACCACTTCCAGAGCGTGGTCACCAATATTGATGGATGGAGCATTTCTGACGTCCTGCCCCATGATGTTCGTTTTCTTTAGGCTGATGGTTAGGCCAAATTCATTGCAGGCAGCCGCAAACCTGTCGATGAGACTCTGCAGGCACTCTTCAGTGTGAGATGTTAATGCAGCATCGTCAGCAAAGAGGAGTTCCCTGATGAGGACTTTCCGTACTTTGGACTTGGCTCTTAGACGGGCAAGGTTGAACAACCTGCCCCCTGATTTTGTGTGGAGGAAAATTCCTTCTTCAGAGGACTTGAACGCATGTGAAAGCAGCAGGGAGAAGAAAATCCCAAAACGTGTGGGTGCGAGAACACAGCCCTGTTTCACGCCACACAGGATAGGAAAGGGCTCTGATGAGGAGCCACCATGTTGAATTGTGCCTTTCATATTGTCATGGAATGAGGTGATGATACTTAGTAGCTTTGGTGGGCATTCAATCTTTTCTAGTAGTCTGAAGAGACCACGTCTGCTGACGAGGTCAAAGGCTTTGGTGAGATCAATGAAAGCAATGTAGAGGGGCATCTGTTGTTCACGGCATTTCTCCTGTACCTGATGAAGGGAGAACAGCATGTCAACGGTCGATCTCTCTGCACGAAAGCCACACTGTGCCTCAGGGTAGACGCGCTCGGCCAGCTTCTGGAGCCTGTTTAGAGCGACTCGAGCAAAGACTTTCCCCACTATGCTGAGCAGGGAGATTCCACGGTAGTTGTTGCAGTCACCGCGGTCACCTTTGTTTCTATAGAGGGTGATGATATTGGCATCGCGCATGTCCTGGGGTACTGCTCCCTCGTCCCAGCACAGGCATAGCAGTTCATGTAGTGCTGGGGGTATAGCAGGCTTGGCACTCTTGATTATTTCAGGGGTATGCTGTCCTTCCCAGGGGCTTTTCCGCTGGCTAGAGAATCAATGGCATCACTGAGTTCTGATTTGGTTGGCTGTATGTCCAGCTCATCCATGACTGGTAGAGGCTGGGCTGCATTGAAGGCAGTCTCAGTGACAACATTCTCCCTGGAGTACAGTTCTTGGTCGTGCTCAACCCAGCGGTCCATTTGTTTGCGTTGGTCAGTGATTATGTCCCTGATTTAGATTTGAGGGGGGCGGTCTTCTTGATGGTTGGCCCAAGAGCTCTCTTAATGCCATCATACATTCCTCTGATGTTTCCGGTGTCTGAGGCCAGCTGAATATGACTGCATAGGTGTTGCCAGTAGTCATTTGCGCAGCGCCTGGCTGTTCTTTGTGCAGTGCTTCTGGCTGCTTTAAGTGCTGCGGATGTTAACTCGCTGGGGGCTTTCTTGTAGTTCAACAGTGCAATGCGCTTAGCGGCTCTTCATTATGAGATTGAAACCAGTCTGCATTTCTCTTCGCACTTTTGCCGTAGGTGGTCAAAGCTGACTCATAGATGGCGTCTCTGATGTGGGCCCACTTGGTCTCAGCATCCCCTGTGGGTGTGTTTTGAAGGGCTGTTACAAGTGAATTTAGAAATTTTTGTAACAGCTGTGGGTGAGAAATTCTGCTCGTGTTGATGCGCGGGTGGCCCTTCTGCTTGGAATGATGCAACTTCTTTGGTCTGAGTCTAACCTTGCTGCACACCAGGGAGTGGTCGGTGTCGCAGTCCGCACTGTAGAAGCTGCGTGTGATTTGAACACTGTTTAAGGCAGCTCGCCTTGTGACAATGAGGTCTAGCTGGTGCCAACGACACGATCTTGGGTGCCTCCATGAAACCTGGTGACAGGGTTTAGTGTGAAAGAACGAGTTGGTGATGCAGAGGTTATGATAGGTACACAACTCAAGCAGTCTCTGCCCGTTCTCATTCATCCTTCCAACGCCATAGCGCCCAAGGCAGGAGGGCCATGAGTCATGGTCGGCCCCAACCCTGGCATTAAAGTCCCCCAGCAGAAATAGGTGTTTGGTGTTGGGGATGTTGCTAATGATGTTATGGAGTTCCTCGTAGAACTGATCTTTAGCTTCAGGTGGGGAGCAGAGTGTATGTACAGTTTACAATAGTTTAATAGAATACTTCGAGTGAGAGTTCAGATTCTATTGGGACTTGTTTAAAGGAAAGGTTCTTTTAGGTACAAGTTTTATTACTAACAACAGTGATTTGCTCCACCTATGTAATAGGTCAGATACAATGCAGCCCACTATGTACAAACTTCGGTTATGATCCCCATGGAGATTGTCATGCAGGCCCCCACCTGCCAAGAATGAGGCATATTAATTTTGTCATATGAACATTGATTGTCAACTGTTGCTGGAGTGAAGAAAGGACTTGTTAAAGAAAATCACCAGACACTTGGTTGGAAGGACATTTGCATACTAACAGACAGTGCTTGTGGAGATAAAGGGCTATTCCCTGGTCCATTTAACCCACAATGGATTTTGATCACCAGACATTGAAGCTGTAAGAAAAAGCATTCCAGAGACTGCTAAGGTGAGAAAATCCACAAAAGCCAAGACTGGTTAAACCAGCTGGTCACATGACTAACTGGCTGGTCCAGGGTTCTTTGAATTCGCCACAGAGAGTTTGAACTCAGAGAGACTGTTTGCTCCTGGAGTGAGAAGACCTCTCCCGTCTGCTGCCATTTCTTTCTCAGGGAACTCCAAATCCACTGAAGGCGTGAATCTCAAGAGATAAAAATCTTCTCCATTGAACAAGATTTAAGAATACTGGGCCCCAACGAAAAGCAAAACCTACCTACAATCAAAGACTCTACAGCGAGCTCCAAGAATAGTAACCAAAACCATCTTCATATATTGCCTCAAACTTTTCCACTTTATTTCTTCTGCTCTTTTCTGTCTCTATCTGCATGTGTGTATCCCGTATGCATGCTAGCATGGATGTGTCACGTATCCATAGGCGTTACCCAAATTAGAGTTGAAGTTTAATAAAGTTCAACTTTCTTCTTTAAACCTTGAAATCAAAGGGCAACCTGAGTTTTTTTAATTTGTGCAAACAGTTTGGGCAGAAATGTCTGTTTGCTCCTGGACTGAGAAGATCACTCTCCTGTGTGCTCCTATCTCTCTCACAAGCCACACATGAACCCCAGGAGAGAAAAGTCTCCTACAGCAAACAAGGTTTAAGAAGAATACTGGGCCCCAATGAAAAGCAAGATCTACCTACAATCAAGGACTGTACAGTGAACTCGAAGAACTGTAACAACAACTCTTCAGATATTGCCTCAAACCTTTCCACTTTATTTTTCATCTGCTCTTTTCTGTCTCTATTTGCATGTGTGTATCATGTATGCATGTTAGCGTGGGGCATGAGTTGTATCCGTAGGTGTTAACTGAATTAGAGTTTAAGTTTAATAAATTACAACTTTTCTTCTTTAAACCTGAGAAAGCTTGTTTGTGCTGGTTTCTTTGCCTTATAATTGGAAAGCAGTGAACAAGGATTCGCCAAGCAGGAGCTAAAAACAAGGTGTGTTTAAAATTAAACCCAGTTAAGGAAAGACCAGGTGAAGGCTGAGAGGGACCCTTAGACCCCTTTCTCACCTGATCTTACAAGATCAACAAACAAAGAAAAACGGAATGTATTGAATGCTTCAAATAAAAACCAAATGGATAAGATTTCACTTTTATAACTTTTACTTCCACAATCAAACCAAAATCAACATAAATTAAACATGAAATTAATCATGGTCTATATTGTTGAATTCTGTCAAGTGCACTATTCAACATGGTTCACAGATTACACGCTAATTATCAGATGCAACAAGATAGGTCTGACGGATTTACTGGGCAGTCCTCTCAGCAAAGATGGCACTGCACAACCATAAAGTCCCACAAAACTGTAAACCTCTTCAGGTAGATTTCCAACTCCCGTCCTCCAAGATGCCGATAGCAATGTATTGGTTACTCATCGATAGTGAGCATTGCAGTCTTCCCTTCAACGTTTCCGTCTTGTTGCCTCTTGAATGACCTCAACCGTACTCGTGACAGTCTTGATGTTGTGGTTCCACCAGTGACTCTTTAAGTCACAGAAAACAGCTGCCATCACTTGTATTTGCCAATGGCCAGATCCCAGAATCAGGTTCCAGAAACAGCAGCTTGGCTTCAAAATAGTTTGCTGCCTGATTCAGCTCTGCAGTCTCTGAAATTTGTGCTTGAGTAGCTCTAGTCACATGCCTCTGGTCAAATGACTCTGTTCATTTTATCTGGTTCCAACCTGTTCTGTTTCTGCAGAACCTTAAAGTTTTTAGTTTTATTTTCAAGCTGGAGTCTGTCTCCAAAAAAAAACAAGCTTTGAAACCAGAGTCAGTGCACTTAACAGATTTCAACAAGTCATTGGTTCAAAAAACTGTCTGTACTTGCTCCTCCAGTGGTCCCACACCACAGACTCCATCATACTTCCAAGAAGGACCCTGAATACCTCATTTCAGAGTTAGTCTGATTTTGATTAAGGCCACTTAGGTTTTAATAAATGCTGGCTATTTGAGGAGCTCAACGCATTGAGTGTTCAACTCTGATCAGCTGTATGCTTCTATAATGATGGTGTTTGTGAAATCAACTGCAGTGCTCACCTTCTATGGGGGAGCCGGTGGTGTAGTAGTAATGTCACTGGACTAGTAATCCAGGGGCCCAGGCTAATGCCATGGGGGTATGGGTTCAAATCCACCAGCTTGTGAAATTTAATAAATTCAATTAATAATACAAATCTGGAATTGAAAACTAACATCGATTGTCATAAAAACCCATCTGGTTCACTAATGTCCTTTAGGGAAGGAAATCTGCCATCCTTACCTGGTCTGGCCGACATATGACTCTAGACCCACAATGTGGTTGACTCTTAACTGCCCTCTGAAATGTTGTCAAAGGCAATTAGGGGTGGGCAACAAATGCTGGCCTTGCCAGTGATGCCCACATCCCACGAAAGAATAGAAAAACCCCTCTCCCACCCACTGCAGGGGTTAAAATTGGAGCATTAGTGTGTGGAGTTCTGGAATTCTACAACCTTTCAGTAGATGTAATCTGATATATCTAGCTAAAAGAATGCAAGCAGAATAGAAGTTGAATAATCATGTGAAATCATGTTCGGAGTAGTGGTTTGTGGAAAACAAATAGGTTAGTGTTACTCAGACCCCTCCATTAAACCACAGCTTCCCATGTTGTATTCTCTAGTAGGTTCATGTTTGGAGCTTTCACTGTTTCCTGGTTTAATTAAGCACATTCCCTGCTGACCCATATGTTTCGTCTGTTACAACTGAAGTGGGAGGAGTGCACTGTTTTTTCTAGTTCCACTTCTCCACAGGTATATTTAAATATTTACCTAGTTACCAATGTAGTCAATCATATAAATGGGTGGTTGTTGGTCAGCACAGACTCGTTGGGCTGAAGGGCCTGTTTCAGTGCCATATCTATAAATAAATATACTCTACTTTTTACCCCAGAATAAAATATACCAACAAAATTTCTTTAATATACAACAAAATTATCAGGTTATTATAAAACAAGACTTAACCAGTAACAAAGCAAAGCATTAACACACAGATTGGAATATGAAAATTCCCTTTTTACCTTAACCCCTTTCTCACACGCGCACACACACACACACACACACAGGTTAACTGAAAAATAAAGAGAATTTCTCTTTATGGTTCTGTTACAAAAAGAAGACTATCAAAGAATACTCTGGCCAAATGCTTGCTAATTCCTCAAGAAAAAAAAGAGATGTGGAAAGATGTCAGTCGTCCCTTTATTCTGATGTCCCAAATACATGCAGGCAGCTGTCACTAGGATCTTTCTGGAAGAGTTCTTTTCAGGTGACGTTGAAGATCAGTTTGGCAGGCTTTCCAGGAGAAATGCAGCAACAATTTCTCTATTTCTTACATTTGATTCTCAAAGAGATGGAAAAGGCTGAGCTGGGGTTTTGTCCTTGGCAGTTGATTTTTAAACTCCTTTCAAAACACTGTTCACACCCCAACTGACTGTCCAAAGCAAAACTAAAATCAATGTCCCAAGAGTCAAGCCTCCTGACCCCTACAAATCTTGATCTATCACTAAACATCTTCCCCTGGTCAAAAATGCACCCGCTGGGTACTTACCTGAAGACAGGTGACTTCCAGTAAGGGTTACTTCTCAACCAAGTCCAAAAGACCTTCCGATGACCTCTTTTCTTTTTTTAAAAAAAGGTCCAGCATCTATGGAATCCTTTTAAAACCAAAGTCCTAAAAAAAGAACAAAAGATGGAAGCACTTTCGTTACAATCAAGTTGGGCAGCAACATTCTGTGATGGGAGCAAGTAAAAATGACAATGGTGGAGGTGAAGGAATCCCGTACAATTAAATTTACCTGATGAGTTTGAGAAGGGCAATACACATTTTCAAATCAACTTAACTGTTAAGTTTGACCTGCCAGAGAAATGTATCCATTTTATAGAATGATACCACACAGAATGAGGCCATTCAGTCCATTTAAAACTGTCCAGCAATTTCTGGATGCCACTGATATGGATATAGGTATTGAAGCTTTCCAATTGGATGACAAGGCATTTCCATATCACCTGATGCATATCAGGGAGATTACTTAGCCCATCCATTTCTCATCCATTCAGGTGAATAAAGAACTATTTCCCTTCCCCACTCTAACTTCTCCTTCACACTCCACCCCCCTCAAAAAAAATCAACACTAAATATGCCATTGGTGCAGACTGGACCACTTTTTGTTTTGCAATGTTTTCATGGGGCAGATAGGAAAAATATGACTATTTTCTCTGAGAGGTTGGTGATAGGCGTTATCAGTTTTAAATGATCAGATCGAGGAGAGGAGTTAGGAGAAATATCTTTCTTCTGAGGATTGTTCAAACATTTGCTCCAGGGAGTGGTTGTGGCAGAATATAAATTGGACATATATTTGAAACAAAAAGCTGTTTGCGACCTCAGGAAGCCCCAAAAGCGCTTTACAGTCAATGAAGTATTTTGTGAAATGTATTTGCTGTTGTACTGTAGAAAATGTAGCAGCAAATTTGCGCATAGCAAGCTCCCACAAAGAGCAATGTGATAATGACCAGTTTAGTAGTTGATAACCTGTGTTTAGACTATAGGGGCTTAGTTGCTTAAATTAATTTAAGTGTGTTTTGTGCTATAATTTTGGCTTTTAAGTGATCAGGTTTTCCTGTTTTTGTTTTAAGTATTTACCGTTCTGAATTGAATTGTGAAAAATAAACCTGAAGCCCGATTGCTGTGGTGCTTGAGCAATTCTTCCATTGACTCGAAGACAAACCTACATAGAACAGGATTAGGCAATTCAGCCCCCTGAGCTGTTCCAATAGGCTATGGTTGATCCAGATCTCTACTCAATTTCCTGCCTTTTTTTCATATCCCTTAAAGCCCATACATAGCAAAACTTTATCAATCTAGGTCTTGAAGTTTTCAGTTGACCAGCATCTACACAGCCTTTTGGAGGAGTATATTACAGGTTTCCACTTGCCCTAGTGTGAAGAAGTGCTTCCTGACTTCACTCCTAAATGACCTAGCACTAATTTTATGATAAAAGCGAAATACTGCAGATGCTGGAAATCTGAAATAAAAGCAAGAAATGTTGGAACCACTCAGCCGGTCTGGCAGCATCTGTGGAGAGAGAAGCAGAGTTAATGTTTCAGGTCAGTGACCCTTCTTTTATTTTATGATGCCTCTTTGTTTTGATTCCTTCACCAGAAGAAATAGTTCTCTGTATCTACTGTATCAAATCTTTTTTATTACCATGTTAAATACCTTAATTCACCAGTTGACATTTTAACTGCAGGAAATACTCTAGATGGGATACAGTATGCATACTGTATGCAGTATTCCAAATATGGCCTGATTAGGGCTTTGTGCAATTGAAGCATCACTTCAGTTTTTGTATTGTAGCCTCTTTGTGGTACAGGCCACCATTCCATTAGCCTTTGTGATAACTTTCTGTACCTGTGCACTAGTCTTTAGTGACTTCAGTACATGCTCGCCCAAGTTCCTTTCCTCCTCCACAGCTCCTAGTCTCTCACCATTAGAAGATATTTCATTCTTGGATCAGTGGATGATCTCACACTTACCCACATTGGACTCAAATTGATTTCAAACAGTTTTGTTCACTCACATAGTCTGTCCCTGTCCCTTTGTAACTTCCTGTTCCCATTCACACAACTTCCTGTGTCTCCCAGCTTGGTGTTATCTGCAACTTTGGATACGCGACTCTCTATTCCTTCATCCAAATAATTAATGTATATGTTGATAAACTGTGGCCCCAGTACAGATCCCTGGAGAACACCACTTGTCACATCCAACCAATCTCTGCTGATTTCTGCTGCCCAGTGGGAGTGAAAGAAGCATAAGGTCCATTTAAAACATTGAGAATTATGCAACTTGAGTAGAATGCAAATCCATTTTAAATGGACACCTTGGTGGACTGCCCTTGACGCATCTAAGTCTGGAAATGTCCAAGTGAACAGTGTTGCCTTCAGGATTTGAATTTGATTGGGGAGGCACTATGGCTGTCGGTGGAGAATTTTTTTCTTGTATTCTATTTGCTAATGTATTTTTTTTAAAGGTGCAAATATATAAATGGAAAAATCTCAGTAGCCATTGAATGGAAACGCTAATCTGAGATTTTGTAAACTCATATATTGGATGGAAAAATATTTGACAAATGAGGTAGATAACTGGGAGATTGAGACTAGAACAACTGTTTAAAAATACCAGAAATAGTCGGGTGCCTGATGAGCTAGCACATTGTTGTCTCAGTTCAGGTTTAGCCTGGACTGACGTATGTTTGCAGTAGGAGGTTTTCTGCTGAGACTGGCTGGAACACCATACTTTACTCCGGTCAGCTTTCTTTTATTCTTTCATGGGATGTGGGCATTGCGGGCAAGGCCAGCATTTGTTGCCCATCCCTACTTGCCTTTGACAACTGAATGGCTTGCTAGGCCATTTCAAAGGGCAGTTAAGAGTCAACTACATTACTGTGAGTCTAGAGTCACATGTAGGCCAGACCAGGTAAGGATGGCAGATTTCCTTCCCTAAAGGACATTAGTGAACCAAATGGGTTTTTATGACAATCGATGATAGTTTCATGGCACCATTACTGAGACTCGTATTCAATTCCAGGCATTTATTAATTAATTGACTTTAAATTCCACCAGCTGCCATGGTGGGATTTGAACCAGTGTCCCCAGGCATTAGCCTGGGCCTCTGGATTACTAGTTCAGTTACATTACCACTACACCACCATCTCCCAGGTTTAGAAATGACAAGTGCCCTACTCTCCAGTGCTGACTTGGATCAAGTTGAGCACAAAATTCAATGGGACAGTGAACAATTTCTGCTACTTCAAGTGAAAAGTCTTGCCTGTTTCATGTGCAGTGGCCTTTGAGACTGTTATACCCTTTGATTTGCTGTGAGGTGTTTTCTGCTTATTGGAATTATTGAATTGAGTTTTGCACCTTTTTCTTAAAAAAACTGCCAATATTACAAGTAGTTTTTTGGGTTTGAAATTTACAACATGCTTTTTTATGCGTGCTTGCAGTTGAATTAACTAACTCCATTTAATTCCTTGAAAATGTAAATGTATTAACATTTCTGCAGCTACTAATTAGCTGTGTGCATTATAGCCAGCTGTTTAGTTTTAGTTTAGTTTAGTTTAGTTTAGAGATACAGCACTGAAACAGGCCCTTCGGCCCACCGAGTCTGTGCCGACCATCAACCACCCATTTATACTAATCCTGCACTAATTCCATATTCCTATCACATCCCCACCTGTCCCTATATTCCCCTACCACCTACCTATACTAGGGGCAATTGCTAATGGCCAATTTACCTATCAACCTGCAAGTCTTTGGCATGTGGGAGGAAACCGGAGCACCCGGAGGAAACCCACGCAGACACAGGGAGAACTTGCAAACTCCACACAGGCAGTACCCGGAATTGAACCCGAGTCGCTGGAGCTGTGAGGCTGCGATGCTAACCACTGCGCCACTGTGCCGCCCCAGTAGGAACATAGGAACAGGAGTAGGTCCTTTAGCCTCTCAAGCCTGTTCTGCGATTCATTGAGATAGAAATACATGACACAGAAGGATCATGGCTGATCTGCAATCAAACTCCATGTTACCTGCCTTTGCCCCAAATCTGCTAATACCTTTGGATAACTAAAATCTATCAATCTCAGTTTTAAAATTAACAATTCATCAATAATCATTTGCAGAAGAGAGTTCCAAACTTCTACCACCCTTGTGTGTAGAAGTGTTTCCTAATTTCACTTGGGAAAGGTCTGGCTCTAATTTTTTGACACTGCCCCCAGATCTAGATTTCCCAACCAGTGGAAATAGTTTGTCTTCATCCATCCTATCTGTTCCCCTTAACATCTTGAAAACTTCCATCAAATCACCCATTAACTTTCTAAATTCCAGTGAATACAACCCACTTTGTGTAATCTCTCCTTGTAATTTCCCAGTATCATTCTGATAAATCTACGCTGCACTCCCTCCAAGACCAATATATCCTTCCTAAGATGGGGTGCCCAGAACTGATCACAGTACTTATTTTGACAGTAGCCACATACTCCAGCAGGATCTGATTGGTCAACCACTTTTTAGTTGAGTCCTAATATTCCTTTAATTCTTACTGCTGCATTCCTTCCTATTCATTGCATCATTAAAGCTGCAGTGTCTGAGTGGGCAGATGCAATTTGTATTCAGGCGTAACTCTTGTCCTTTGCTTGGAGGTACTAAGGAATGCTCTAGGGTTATTGTTCCATCTGCTGCTTCCTTCCACCCCGAGAAAGAATTGACTGGCCTTTGCTTGGCACTTTAGTCTGCTGGAGATTAGCAACTTGTCATGGGGATATTGAGGACATAAAACCTTTACTAGCTGTACAGCTGAAGCTCATCTGGCACTGATGTGAAGTCCGTCCTTTGATTTATTAGATTCAAAGTATAGGTGTCACCTTATTTGAATATGATATAAATATAGTTATGACTGATGATAAAAGAATAGAAAGATATGCTGCAGGCAAAATTTGAAAAGTTAACTTCTGATTTAAAAATCTTCTCTATGACTATGCTTTAATGGTGTTTACCCCAATGCAATTTTTAGTTGGCAGTGGCAAAATAAAGTTGCAACAGTGAATTGTCTCTCATTGTTAATAGGATTGGGGTTGCTTGTCCAAAACCAGTTCATGTTAAAGCTTTCAGGGCCTTGCATGTTTTTAATGCCCTGTATTTGCCGTGTGGTACTAGAGAACCATGGACCTCTCTGACTTCATTCTTGCAATCAACTGATTGTGGGCCTTGGAATTATCTGGTACCTGGAAGACATCCATGTGCTCTGGGCTTTGTTATAAAACAATTAAGGCAGAAAACTAGTTATTGAACACTGTTGTAATGGGTTAGAAGCATTGATCTCAGTTTAAGCAGCTGAGAATGATGTGAAGGGCAATGGAATCACTCAGTATATAGTTGCCCCAGTTATGAATTATGAAACATTTGTAGCCCCAGTGGTGGGTCTTATTGTTTTAAAACTATTTGAATTTGGTTGCAGGTGTTATTCCTGTTTATAATGTTGTAATTTGGCAAAGTGTTCTAGTGAGCTAACTTCTATTTACATTTTACTATGTTTTACTCATAACTTTTGCTGGTTGTGTTGTATATTGACAATAAAACTGTTCCAGATAAATGGGATTCATTGCTGCTTGAAGGACATCAAATTTTTCTATGTTTGATTGTACTTGTGCTTATTTTTTACTGTAGCAATGACATCAATAACATCCTCACTAGGTTAGAAATAACCAATATCTTGCAATTGTTTGCACCCACTGTTGCGTAAGGAAGTTCACTTAGGCTCTCTACTCAATGACAGATAGCTACAATTCATTCACTCATGCCAGAGACAAGCAGGTGGAGTGAGCACACGGTGTCGCTAGAATCGCAGGCAATGCAGTGTGCAATTGACTGTAGTCACATTGATTTGCGGGCGCCACATGTGAACTCTGCCATATACCAGAACCGATTCCATTCCCTCATGTCCAGCTGATGTGCAGCTAAAGGTAGGGAATCATACAGATCAATGCCCGGTATCCTGGCAGCAGTCATGATGCCTTTATTCTCTGGCAGTTCACTGTACTATTTGCATTTGAGCCACCAGGGCAAACCAAAGGGTGGTTATCCGCTGATGATATGGCTCACGACTCCAGTGTGCAGCCCATGCACAGTGCGCTGCATGTGTACCATGAAAGTCATGCTGCCATATGAAATGTGATAGAGCAGATCATTGGTGCACTGAAACAAAGCTTCTGCTGCCTGGACCACTCTGGAGGAGCCTTGCAGCACTCAGCAGAGCAGGTGTCAAGGTCAATGATGTTCTGCTGATGCTGCACAGCCTCACCATCATGAGGTGATAGCCTTGCCACCAGGTATACAGCGAGTAGCATGAAGGAAGAGGAGGAAGAGGTGGCATCCTAGACATCCCTTTTCTGCCCAGGCTGTCCATGAAGAACACATCTGAGTGCAGTAGCCACAGTAACCACAACCCCAAGTCGCCACTCATCAACACTCCCACACCTTACATTCCCTCTGTCACTGACCAATGTGGTGTCTGCTTGGCCACAATACAAAAATAAAAGCCACCACAAAATAAACATTTCAAACCAAATTTATAAATGACATCATGCCATTGTGCATAGAAACTTCAAGTAATCCCTCTTGTGCATTCCCTTAGTGTCTGTGTTCTAGGCCATGGTGAAGCAGTTTCATGAAAATCAATATGGACAAGTAAAGCAACACAGAGACCCCTCGAAGCCCTTCATATCTTCAGTGGCATGAAGCAGGGATGTGTGCTGGCCCTGACCTTATTCACCATCTTTTTCAGCATGATGCTGCAGCAGGCAACGGAAGACCTTAAGGAGGGAGTTTACGTACGCCTCCGGACTGAGGGAGGTCTTTTCAACCTCAGGTGTCTTCAGGCTCACACAATGACACAAGAAAAACTTATCCATGAACTTCTTTTCACCAGTAACTGCTCTCCTGGCCCACAATCAATAAGACCTGCAAGGTATAACAACACATTTTTCCGAGAAGGCACAACTGTTTGGACTAAAAATCCGTTTAAAGAAAACTGAAGTCCTGCATCAGCCTGCACCCCAAGAAGAATATAAACCACCAAGCATTGTCATCAAGGGAACCAAGCTGAATGCCATCAGCAATTTACTTAGTTGGGGAGTGTCATCTCGTTTGATGGCACCATAGACAAGGAGGTGGACAATAGGCTCTCAGAAACAAACAGTACATTTGGCAGACTCTACAAATGAGCGTGGAGCAACCGCAGCCTCAGAGTACAGACTAAACTCAAAGTGTACAAAGCCATAGTCCTCACCACCCTT
This sequence comes from Heterodontus francisci, assembly GCF_036365525.1. Classification (NCBI taxonomy): domain Eukaryota; kingdom Metazoa; phylum Chordata; class Chondrichthyes; order Heterodontiformes; family Heterodontidae; genus Heterodontus; species Heterodontus francisci. The sequence goes on from NC_090393.1 coordinate 24,104,998, forward strand.
CTGTATGGCACAGAGTCATGTATGCCTTCGAGAGCACTTCCATCAGCGCTGCCTCCACAGCATCCTCAAGATCCACTTGCAGGACCACATCACAAACATTGAATTCCTGCAAAAAGCCAACATCACCAGCATCGAGGCCATCCTCCTGCAAAGCCAACTGCATTGGGTGGGTCACATTGCCCGAATGGATGACAGTCGTCTGCCCAAGACCATGTTTTATGGAGAGCTGACCATGGATAAAAGGAACAGAGGAGCCCCATGCAAGACTCCCTGAAGAAGTCCCTCTCTGTGTGCCACATCGACCATCGCCAGTGGGAAGCTGATGCCATGATTGTGATACCTGGAGATGCTACATCAGGAGGGCTACAGACACCTTTGAGACTGAGCGAAGAACCAGCATGAAAGAGAAAAGGAGGAGAAGGATAGATCCAATTGCCCCCAGCAGCGACTACACCTTCACTTGTACCTGCTGTGGGAGAATTTGCCATTCACTGATAGGTCTGACCAGTGGGCCTGCAACCGATGAGTGCAACCGATGAGTACATCCTTCCCAAAATCTTTGTCTGCAAAGAAATGCCAAGACAGGTCTTCTGTGTGCCTTTGCCTGCCCTAGTGCTCCTACGCAGTGCTGCCCCAGTGGCTGCACCATGGATGCTGCAAGCTGCTGTTTTTCAATGGAGGAGACTACAGATGACCTTGGAAGATGACTTAGTTGGGCCCAGAAGGCCCAACTGCAGACCGCACTATCTCAGCATGGGTGGCAGCACTCTGGCTGGCTGGCTAACAGACAACAGCAACAACTGGCAAAGTGGCATGGGTGAGAGGGTGAATGCTGTTATCCTGAGAGGACAACAGATTCATGCTCCACTGTCACTTCCCCAAGATGGTGCCTCAGCAATCCTACTAATCTGTTGGAGGACAGATTGCTGGACTGTTGCAACATCCTGCAAACCCTACTGCACACTAATTTACAGCAATGATGGCAGCGGTCTGAGGTTGATGACAGCAAGTTAGCCTTGCATGACAGCAGTCTGCGCTTCCACTGCAGTATTCAGACGTTGGGTGGTTCCTGCTTGTACTGCAATGGAAACTGTGACATCAGCCATCAGACGATGCATTGTGGTGGGGTCCACAAGTCTGTGCCACATCTCAATTTTAAGGAAGACATTTTTGTCAAATGCTCATTGTGCATTAAAAATAATAAAGAGCTATAGTGGAGTACAAGAATCACTAAAAAGTTAAGTCACAGCACTGTCAGATATTGTACAAGACAAGCTGGGGTTAAATTGGACAGCCTCCGCGCCTGTTCAAGGTAATGAAAGCAGCATGCCAACTTTGGACTGCCTGCGCATTTTAATGATTTCTGCATGCAGCCTGCGCTAACTATGCTGTTCTTTGGCTGCAACAGCAGGGGGCCCAAAATCGTAACTTGCGAGCACCACTTAAAGCTGGCACCTCTTAAAGGGGAAGGTGCATTGTGGTTGGAGCAGGTGCTGGGAGTCATGCAGATTTTTATGAATAAAGTATATTTTGGAAATAATTTTTTTTTTCAGCTGAAGGAGGAAGGAAGCAAGCAGAGGGCAGTTGCCATGAAGAAACCACAACTAACAAATTTAAAAACTTGCTACATTCTGGATCTTAATGGAAAAGGGTTGTTCCCTTGACAGTTTATTGGTAAAAGCATTGGTCAGTGTGTAACAAACTAAACATGTCCCACATTCAATGTCTGGTCTGTGCTGATTAGCTGATCCAGGCTAGAGTAGTTGTATATTACATTCGTGGAAGGGAAAGTTAGCCAAGGTTCTCACTTGTGATCACTATTCAGTGGCCTCTGCTGGAAACTGTATGTGATGTGGATGTTTAAAGAATCATAGAATGTTACAACATAGAAACAAACCATTAACCCAGTAATTCTGCTGTTGTCTTTCTCTGAGTCACCCAGTCTAATTTGACTTGCGTGCTCATACCCCTATCTAATGCCCTTTTACATGAATTTATAAACACTGCTTTTACTGCGTGAGGACAAAATGAAGGACTGGCAATAATGCCACCACAGCTGACTGCCTGCTCGCAATCATCAACTGTCTCATGCTTGAAAAGTCACTTGTTGAACTAGCCTCAGCAAAGGAGAAGATTGGCAAGGGAGGGTGCAATGAGGTTTTCACAATGGGGGTTCAGGTGACTTGAATAATGAAACTGGACTCTTTGTCATCAGAGCCCTAATATTGATTAGTTCTTGTAAAGATATATATAGTCTTAAGTTTTCTGTTTTACAGCATCACTATTAGGGTTTGTATCTTGTGTTTTAGGTGTGCAAGTGGAACCCAGACACAAGAGTTTGTATGTGGTACATACTGACATCGCAGACAGAAGACAAGTAGAACTTTTAGCGAGTACATTTCAGTTTACAAAAGCCTGCTAGCTCAGTTCCTTGGTCTCACTGCAGCTTAAGGTATTGGGGTGGGGTAGATGTAGATATGAAGTAAATGTATCATTCACTTAGCGATGGATTTATAATAATTAAGGACAATGAAAAGAAACTAACTCCAGTTTCATTGGCAAGTGACAAGAAGTTGAACTGTATTAATATCTTAATGTTTCTGCCCCAGAATGTTCATAGAATCATAGAAATCTCAACACAGGCCTACCCACCTCTTATCATGCAGTATTCCTTCAGCGATGCACTGAAGTGTCAGCCGAGATTATGTGCTAATTTCTGAAGTGGGTTGTAAACCTACGACTTTCTGATTTGGGTAACAGTGCTACCACAAAATTCCATTTACTCTCTTCCCCATCTGCTTTTGAAGGGCCTTTTAGAGCTACTTTTTATTTAGAAACTAGCTTTTACATAGAGCAGTCATAAATGAATAAAGTACTAATCGAAAACATTGCTGTCCTGCCCTTGTGATCTCTTCTCCATTATGCTGTCTCTTTGAACAATTTTTGGCACTTCCAGGGTGCCTTTCAGATAGTAAAAGAACCCAAGAAATGGTTGAAGGCTGTGGTATGGAGGAGCAAATACATAGAAGCAAATACTCAGAGCAGAGGCTGTGAACTAGGGCACAAGGCTGGAGGAGATTGCAAAAGTGGGCCTTGAAGGAGTTTATGGATTTAGAAATGGACAGGGAGCCAGTGAAGGCCAACAATAATGTAGAGGATAAATAAGTAGGATTTAATGAGATATGATACAGGAAGCAGAGCCCTGGATGAGTTGGAACTTATACAGGGTGGAGCTCAAAATGCTAACTGTGGAAAACATTGAGGTTGGAAGTGATGCAGGAATGGATGGTAGAGGAGAAACCAAGTGGGTGATAGAAGATGAATTAGATCTGGGCTTTGAAGCTCAACAAGGTTCGAACAGGAAACCAAGGCTATCTGGTTTAGCCTTACCAAGGAGGCAGGCAGGAGGATGCAATTGGGACAAGGGTAGCCATTTTCGGGAAAAAATATTAGATTGCTCCAGGAGATGCTAACTTATCCACAACTTGATGTCAAAGGCAGTCAGACAGCATAGGAACATAAGAAATAGGAGCAGGAGTAGGCCATATGGCCCCTTGAGCCAGCTCCACTGTTCAATAAGATCATGGCTAAACTTCTACATCAACTGCACTTTCCTGCCCTATCCCTGTATCCCGTGATTCCTTTAGTGCCCAAGAACCTATCACTCTCAGTCTTGAATATATTTAACAACTGAGTGTCCACAGCTCTCTGAGGTAGAGAATTCCATAGATTCACAACCTTCTGAGAGAAGTCTCTTCTCTTCTCAGTCCTTAATGGCCAACACCTTATCCTGAGACTATGCCTCCAGAGTTCTAGATTCTTTAGCTAGGGAAATCAGGGGTAAAACTCTTCGCTTGTTGGAGTCATACCTAGCACAAAGGAAGATGGTTGTGGTTGTTGGAGATCAATCATCTCAGTCCCTGGACATCACTGCAGGAATTCCTCAGGGTAGTGTCCTAGGCCCAACCATCTTCAGCTGCTTCATCAATGACCTTCCCTCCATCATAAGGTCAGAAGTGGGGATGTTCGCTGTTGATTGCACAATGTTCAGCACCATTTGCAACTCTTCAGATCCTGAAGCAGTCCGTGTCCATATGCAGCTAGACCTGGACAGCATCCAGGCTTGGGCTGATAAGTGGCAAGTGCCACACAAGTGCCAGGCAATGACCTTCTCAAACAAGGGAGAATCCAACCATCTCCCCTTGACATTCAATGGCATCACCATTGCTGAATCCCCCACTCTCAACATCCTGGAGGAGTCTGGGGGGGGGGGGAGGCGGGGGGGCGGGGGTTACCATTGACCAGAAACTGAACTTGAGTAGCCACATATGTACTGTGGCTACAAAAGCAGGTCAGAGGCTGGGAATTCTGCAGCTAGTAACTCACCTCCGCACTCCCCAAAACCTGTCCACCATCTACAAGGCACAAGACAGGAGTGTGATGGAATACTCTCCAATTGCCTGGATGAGTGCAAGTCCAACAAAACTCAAGAAGTTCAACACCATCCAGGACAAAGCAGCCTGCTTGATTGGCACCCCATCCATCACCTTCAATATTCACTCCTTCCACCCCCGACACACAGTGGCAGCAGTGTGTACCATGTACAAGATGCACTGCAGCAATGCACCAAGGCTCCTTAGACAGCACCTTCCAAACCCGTGACCTCTACCACCTCGAAGGACAAGAGCAGCAGATGCATGGGAACACCACCACTCGCAAGTTCCCCTCCAAGCCACACACCATCCTGACTTGGAACTATATCGCCATTCCTTCACTGTCGCTGGATCAAAATCCTGGAACTCTCTTCCTAACAGCATTGTGGGTGTACCTACCCCACGTGAACTGCAGCGATTCAAGTAGGCGGCTCACCACCACCTTCTCAAGGGCAATTAGGGATGGGCAATAAATGCTGGCCTAGCCAGTGACGCCCACATCCCATGAAAGAATTTTTAAAAAGCCAGGGGAAACAGCCTCTCAACATCCAGCCTGTCAAGCCTGCTAAGAATTTTATACTTTTCAATGAGATCACCTCTAATTCTTCTAAACTCCAGAGAATATTGGCCTAATCTACTCGATTTCTCTGCATGGGACAATCCTCTTATCCCAGGGATCAATCTAGCAGAACAGCAGTTATAGTTTTGAGGAATAGCTGGGCTTTGGCATGCATTTTGACTAATATTATTGTTAAACTTCAGAAATTCACAGTAGGCAGAGATTAGCTGGCAGACCCAGCCATTGACAACAGCTAAAGTGAAACAAAGCAGAGGACTATGTTTTAATATTGATTTGATTGTGATCTCGGACCTGCAGTGGGCACTTTTTGTTCAACAGTCTAGTTGGCGTTCACTGAAATCAAGTGATTCCTGTTACTCACCCCACTGCCCCACCCAATCGTAAACTTGTCCTTTTTTGGCATGTTCAGTTTTGTGCGCTTGATTTTGTTCGTTCGATTACGCTTTGTCTGACTTGTACTTTTCAAGGCTAATTCCTTTTGGCTTAAAATGTGTTGCCATGTTGCCATCTCCTGGCAAGGTTTTATAATATGAAGCAGTCGGATTCTTTTTATTTATACCTTTGAATGCTAATGTATGTTTGTTTTACTTCTAAAGATGGCTCTTCATGTTTGTTTCTGGCAGGGGTGGGGGGTCGTGGTGGGGGCGGTTGTCAGGCTCTGTGCTTAACTTAACCAAGCACAATTTTTAATTTATTTCTGTACAGGACCATGACAGAAGTCACAGATTGCTTGGTGGGGGCAGTGGGGGTGGGGGGTAAAAAAGAAAGACTTGCATTTATATAGTGCTTTTCATGACCACAGGATGTCCTAAAGTACTTCACAACCAATAGAATACTATTGAATTGTGGTCATTGTAATGTAGGGCATACAGCAGCTAATTTGTGCACAACGGGTTCCCACTAACAGCAATGTGATAATGACCAGATGTTGTTTGAAGGAGAAATAATGACCATAATTCTCTGCTTTTCTTCAAAATAGTGCCATGGGATTTTCTAAGCCCACCTGAGAGGGCAGATGGGGGCCTCGGTTTAACGTATCATTCGAGAGAGGGACTCTGACAGTGCAGCACCTTCTCAGTACTGCGCTGGTGTGTCAGCCTTGATTTTTGTGCCCAAGTCCTCGAGTGGGACTTGAACCCACAACCTTCTAACTCAGGTTGATGGTGCTACATGGTTGAGACACAATGAGATCAGACCTGGGCCTGGTCATGTTCATGTGCAACTTGGAAGTAGTAACGAGGATCTTGAAATCATGCAGCAAACCCGAGCTTGTCAAGAGCAGGAATGATGGGAATGCCGGAGAGAATAGGCAGCCATGTTCTTGTTAAATTGCAGCTTGTGGAAGAGGAGGCCAGGCAAGAGGATACTGGAGACGTTGAGTTTGAAGGTGATCAGTGTCTGGATCAGGGTTTTTGCAGTCGTGAAATAGTTGTGATAAAGATGGGTATCATTAAAAATGGGACAAAATAGTCTCTAATAATGAAACAAGTGTGAGGAAGGATGCTGAACTTGGGTGTTGAACAGTGTGCCAAGGTTTTGCTTCTCTGTACTTGGCTTGAGGCAACGACTGGGAGGTTGGAGTTGAGGCCAGAAGCATGTAGGTGCTCATGGTCACCGGAGAGGGTCTTGCCAACATGAAATGAGAGGAAATTTTGGCTCAACCAGGTCTTGATGTCAACACGGTGCTGGAGAGGTATTTCTGGTATACATGCAGAAGTCGAGCTCCCATTTGTGGCTGATGATGCAGTAGAATGCTGAACAAAACACCAGAGTTAAACATTTGAGACCCGATTTTAACTGTCCAAGTCAATGGGTTTTCAGTGAGTTAAAATCTCACCCGGTGATGCTAAAATTCTGGTGCTCTGATCAAACCAGTGCTGTGTGCTGTGTCCAGTTTGGTCACAAGGAAAACATTTGAATCCTGGAGGAGAGTAAACTGATGCTGAATGTGAGGATTGAGTTATGAGGAATGACTGGAGCAACTTAGGCTTCTTGGTCTGGAAAGAAGGCAACTAAGGGTGAACCTTGTAGAAGATAGTAAATAGGGTAGAAGTGATCAATCTGGAGCTCTGTCAAGTTAAATTGATACTCGGGCAAGGACACACTGGTTCAAACTGGCAAGGGAGATTTGGGACTGATGAGCTCTTCAGTCAACTGGACAGATGAGCTCGGATAGGATGATAGTTGGTCTTCCTTACTTGTGAATCTTGAGTGTAGGATTTGGACCTGTAAATATAACGCTTCATCAACCAGGGTGCTGTTGCAATTGCTTTCAGATCAGTTGCTAAGTAAGTGAAAGTTTTCACCAGAACCATTAATTACCATATGCTATGGAGTTCCAAACTGACTAGTTGTAATTGATGCCTTCTTTCTGCACATCCCTGTTCTTCTCTCTGTGCTTATCAATCAGCATACTTATATGCCTGATTGTCCTGAAATTGAGCAAATCTCGACATTTTCTTCACTTACAGCACTAATTGTTACTGAGTATCTGCCCCCTCACTGGGCTCTTCTGTCTACTATGCTATCTACTTGCAGATTATCCTTGAGCAAATTATGCTTTGTGCCATGAAGGTTAAACTGGTTTACCATCAATCAGCTGGAAGAAGCAGATTTGAATCTTGCGCTTGGCATACAACAGGTGTCATGACAAAAGAACGACATATTGGAAAGTTTTCATCCAAACCAAGAAACTGGTCGAGTGAATGATTTAATTGCTGCTCTTTTCTCTTCCCTAACTCAGAAGGGTTGCACAATGTGGTGAGATTTTAACCAGTTTATTCTCCAGCAACAAGGAAACCACAAGAGGTTGGAGTCTGTATACGAGCAGATGCTGAAGCTAATGGAAATAGAGTAAAAGACTCTTTAGAGTTCGATAAGGTTCACGTTTCAAGTACAAGGAAGACTTGATTATTCTGGCTTCTTTAATTTAACTTTGCTGCCTTGCTGAGTCTTCCACCTGTGTTAGTGAAATGACTGACAATCCAGCTGGCATGGAAGATTTCACGCTACCCTCCTCACCTTGTGGTAATAATTTGTTACAATCAGTTGTCATTATGTTTTCTAAAGTAAAATTCTGCCTCATCCCACCTGACTCCTTGATCAGTCTGAAGTATCCTGATCTAACTTTGGTAAGCTCTGTAAATCTACTGTTAGGAATAGATTGGTGCAGTGACTTTGGAAATCATTTCACTTTGTTCAGGTAAGCTTTGCTTGCATTTCCTACCATGTTGTCTTGCAATTAAGTGGAAGCTTTACTGGATCAATCCTTTAGGTGTTTGTGGTCAGTCTTCTGGATTCAGTTTCTCCTTTGACTAATTTAGTGTTGATGTTAGATTACAATTCATGTATTGGAAATCTACACAAAGAAGGGCAGTATTGTGCAAGTTCACAGCAAATTTTGCATCGAAGAGCTCAAGTGTGTTACAAGAAGGTGTTTAGAAAAAAGCATTGCTGACTTACTGCTGTGTGAATCGCATACTGGTGAATCCTCTTCAATTCTGACAGACTTTTAACAGCACCAGGTGCTATTTCACCCCTTTCCACAATGCCCAAATCTGCTGTCAGATTCTAATTTGTGTGCTTTTGGAACTCAATTGCTGATTGAGCATAAACTTATTAAAAATCTCAATGTGTTGCTCATTTCTTCAGAATGAGGGGAAGGGAGAATACCTGGAATTAAATGTTTCTTTTTCCAAGGAGGCAACTTTCCAATATTGTGCTTTGCTAATGACACCTGTTGGAATTCAGGTTCAGCATTCAAATGTTCCAATGCTAATGATACCTTAAATTTTTTTTGTGTAGCACCTCACATCTAGACACCATGTACAAGTGAATGTGGGCACGTACAGTAGTTCTAAAACTTTTAAAGAGGGTATTTTATCTGGAGATATGTGCATGTTTATGAAGTTGCGGTAGCCTTTCATTAGAATCTGGCAGTACAGCAGGCTATTTTGACATGAGGGGAAGCACCAGCTGCCATTTGCCTGAAGGTTTTAGGTTGATATTCCAGCTGCTACTTTATGTTGTGAAGGAATATGCACAAATTAGCAAAAACATTAAACTTGCCCCTCAAGGTGGATTATAATAGCACTGCTGATTGGAAGTTCTCAACAGACTGAGAGTGGTCTTCAGTATGAATCCATCTAAATATGGGTTTGCTTTCTCGAATGCTTGTGCACGGAAGCCAATTGTCAGAAGTATACAGTTGGAAGTTTGGGATAGATGGGGAAGGAGCTGGAGAAGGAAGGAGAGGAAAACACATGGTATAGAAGACTACCATTCACCTGGAGATTATTTTTAGGACAGTGCTTTTCAAACTCAGGCTTTCCCACTCCCCAGTATTGATGCACTCCAGGAACCCACCCATAACTTCTGAGGTATTGTCATCTGTTCAAATGAGAAGAGACTTATTATTGCCGAATAGTCTTTATAATGCTAACAGCAATATAAGTAAGACATGCATAAGTCTAGAAAGTATAGAAAGACACCAAGATTTGACTGGAGGACACCTGGGATTCTTTCTTGGGTCTCAGATTGAAAATCTGTAGTTTCAGAAATGGAGAAAGTTATTTCAGATTTTGGAAAAATTGCATTCTAAATGAAAATTGAGCGATTTAGTTCTTAAAATAGCATCTTGGCTTCTTTTGTTGCTCTAGTGAAAGTTCCTCAGTATTTTGAGTGATCTTTGGAATTTTTAGGCCTCAGCCCTCCAGAACCGAACCATAAGAAAGATATAAAATCTGACCTTCAATTAAAATTTGGTCCAACAGAAAAGTTTGAAGTGGAGTTATAATGAAAATGTCTGGATATCTGGGCAAACTCTTTAGGTGAACTTGCCCGTTGGTGACAAATCCTGTGAGTTCTTAGCCATTGAGCTACTTGCAAACTAGCAACACAGGATATGCATACACATTTAACTGCCACTCTGATGGGTCCAAATGCCCTTTATAACAGCTTGCGTTTATACTGTGCCTTTAATGTAGTAAAATTTCCCAAGGCCCTTCACAGGAGCATTATCAAACAAAAGGTGACACCAAGTCACATGAAATATTAGTACAGGTGACCAAAAGCTTGGCCAAAAAGATAAGTTTTAAGAAGGGTCTTAAAGGGGGAGAGGGAGAGTGGTTTAGGGAGAGAATTTTGGAACTTAGGGCCTTGGCAGCTGAGGGAACAGTTGGCAATGGTGGAGTGATGAAAAGTCAGATGCTGATCTGATTCTTGTTTAGTATGGACTGTACCTTCAAGCTCAAAAAAAGGTGGTCCTTGTCGTGTATTGAGCTGGCTGAATATTTTGTATATTGTGTACTGCCTCTCTGCTACTCCATCTGTTGGGAGGTGTAAATAAAAAGTTCCACAATGGCTGCCTTGAGTAAGACTCATGTTAGATTTACTCAGTGAATACACAACAGTCCTGATCTAATGATATTTAATGATTTGCAACCTGACAGTTAATCTGCAAGACTGAATTTTGGGGCACCTCTGCATTAATTTTGCCAAGGAGGGAGGACAGTCAAACCCACAACACTTCTACCAGCTAATTTTCAGTAGAAGCTTATTGTGCAATGCTTGATGCAGGGCTGAAAAGGAGGTGGACAGTAGGAACGTGACATGGGGTGCGAAAGGTGAGCGGGTGAGCGCATGATTGTGGGAGAAAATGGAGACTGTCATTGTGAAAGCAGAGGTGCTGGCTGAACTAACATAGGTGACTATAAGCTGGTCTCTATATAAATATTGTATCACTCTCATAATTAAAGGAGGCATAAAAGAATTATTTGACATGGTGATGTATAACCAGCCTACCCAACACCAGAAGCTACTAAGCCATCCATCTCCACTGACTTCTGAGATTATGCTGTTCGCTGTGGGTATGCTCTATTAAAATGCATCTGCAGTCTTTGTAGTGTGTGTAAAGTTTTAGCCTGAGGCATTGTAATTATATGCCTCATGCGAATAAATTATGCAATACATAAAATAATTGGGTACCGCCAGCATTTAGGGGGAATGTATTTTTCATTTGGAATTTGCAAGAAGCACTCACTCTTTTTTCCTCTAAGTATGGATGGTTGTGTGAATTCTTAGATTTGTCCATTGCCTGTGGTCTAGGGTTGTAATTGCAGCATATTTGGATTTTGTTGGCTTTCCCTGCTAAGACCATTGTATTACATGTTCTAACAAGAACTTTTTAGGGCAAACTAATTGGTGCAGTGGGTTAGTGCACTGTCTTTTCAACTGACTTGTAATTCAGAGCAGACCGATGTGAAAGAAGTAATGCCTTTGTTACCTTTTGTAAATGAAACATCTCTGGTGAGATCAACCTGATTCTCAGTGGTGTGAAGTCTACAGAATGAAATTGCCCGTAAGTTCCTTCTTTCTCATTTAGGCCACAAGAATGAAAAGTACAGAAGATGGGAAGATTCACATTGCAATAGATGTTCTTTTGAGGTTCAGTGCTCTTGCCAGCAATGGCTCACTTGATAGCATTCTTGCTTTTGAGTTCAAATTGCACTCCAGAAACTTGAGCACAACTTCCAGGCTGACACTTTAGTGCTACTCTGAGGGAACGCTGCACAGTCTTTCAGATGAGATGTTAAACCAAGGCCCTGTTTGCCCTCTCACATAGATGTAAATGATCTCAATCCACTATTTCAAACAAGAGCATTACAGTTCTCCCTAGTGTCCTGGCCAATGATTATCCTTCAACCAGCATCACTAAAAAGAAATAGATTATCTCGTCATTATCATATTGCTGTTTGTGGGAACATGCTGTACACAAATTGGTTTCGTGTTTTTTCCATATTACAACAGTGACAACAAAAGTAGTTCATTGGCTGTAAATCGCCTTGGGACGCCTGAAGTGAAAGGCACTATATAAATGCAAGCTATTTTTTCTTTTTGAACAGCATCTGATCCAAATTATCTGGTCATTGATTCATTTGTTTTGATGCATAAATTAGCTGCTACATTTCTTTGCAAAGGTAACTGTAATTCAAAAATAATGCATTGGTTATAAAGCACCTTGCGATGTCTTGAGGATGTGATAAGGCGCGATGTAAACTTGTGTGTTCTGGGAGTTCTTGGTGTTTCTGAGGAAAAGCTGACATGAGGGCTTGCTGTGATACTAGATGGCAAAGAAAAAGAGTTTGTGTTTTGCCAGCAATGGCAATGTGCACCTGCCTAATGATAAAGGGATAATTGTTCAATTCTAAATCCCTCCCTTATATTTTAAGAGTGCAAGATTTTATAAATGCATTCTTCTGTTAAATAACGTACACTTTTTTTTTGTTGTGCAATCAAAGTAAATGCCATGGCCTATAGTGCACCAATAAGGTTGAAAAGACAAAGAATAGACAAGATATATCGAAAAGTCATGATTAGGTCATTAAAAATGTGTAATTGTAGGAAGAAGAAAAAACTGAGGGGAGATGAGTTCCATACGTACAATGCCCTTGGAAACCATGGGTTATAATAGACTTATGTCAACATTGAGGAAGGAGGAAAAGTTATAGAGTCATTAGAGTCAAGTGTGTAGGATCACTTATTTAGATCCTAAAAACAAGAGAGAAAACTGCTTGCTGTACAAATAACATACATGAAAGGCTATGAAAGGAAAAGTTGGATGTTGATGTGGGAGAGATGAGAAAGGGATTGCCAGAGTTTTTGCTCAGGAGCATGAGGTAAGCTAGAGGAAGCTCCCCAGATATTGGAGCAATATTCAAGCCTTTGACTACAGTGAATCAATCCTATTTAAATTGATTTTTAAGATTATTCCTTGATGCACTGGAAGAGGCCATTAATATAATTGTTTTCTCGATGAGATTGACAAAAAAAATTCCACTCTACTTCTTTTCCCCTTTTTTAATTGTTCTATTGCAAAAATTGTCTGGAGGTAATTTGAATAGTGCTGGTTCTTAATAATTGCAAGGGTGGTTAGAGCACTGTTCATTTTAGAAATGTTTACATCAATGTAATTTTGCTAAGGGCACTAAACTCATGATTTTGAGCCAACTAATAAGCATCAAAAATACCATTACATTTACACAAATCTTACTGTGCTTCAGTTTTACATTAAGGACACAAACGCAACTCTAAGTTGAGTGTATTACAAATAGACATTGATATGACATACTTTTATTTGAATGTCTTAGGAGAGCAAATAAAACAGGAGACAAAACTGATGAGATAAACCACATCCACAGGAGTGTACATTGATTTTACTATTTAAATAAAGGCCCACCCTGGTCTGTGGCAGGTGGTGGGGGGAGGGGCCGCACCGAGGCCTTGCCACCAGTAAAATGCGGCGGGGCCTTCTCGCCATCGGGGGTTGTGGCAGGCTGCTCCCACAAGTATTTTATGGGGCCCCCCCACCACGACCCCCGACATCGAGGGGCTGGTAAAATGTAGCCCATATAGTCATTATGGCACAGAAGAGGCCATTCATCCCATCAGGTCCATGACGGCTATCTGTAGAGCAATCCATTCATTCCCATTCCCTGCTCTATACCCGTAGCCCTGCAAATTTATTTTCTTCAAGTGCCCAACCAATTTCCTTATGTTCTCCCCTGGAACATTGGCCATTTGAGGGTTGTGAGAACAGGACCTGGTGTGGGAGATGATTTTCAGCCATGCGGACACAGTGGCCAGTCCATTGGAGTTGATTTTGCAGGAGTTTAGCCTGAATGCTTGTGGTTCTGGCTCAAGAAAGACACTAGCTTTTGATCGACGGCCCTCCCTTGAATCCGGAGGATGTGGCAGAGGCATTTTTAAAAAATTCATTCATGGGGTGTGGACATCGCTGGCTAGGACAGCATTTATTGCCCATCCTAATTGCCCTTGCGAAAGTCGTGGTGAGCCACCTTCTTGAACCACTACAGTCCATGTGGGGTAGGTACACCCACAATGCTGTTAGGAAGGGAGTTCTAGGATTTTGACCCAACGACAGTGAAGGAACGGCGATATAGTTCCAAATCAGGATGGTGTGTGGCTTGGAGGGGAACTTGGAGGTGGTGGTGTTCCCATGCATCTGCTGCCCTTGTCCTTCGAGGTAGTAGAGGTCGCGGGTTTGGAAGGTGCTGTCTAAGGAGCCATGGTGCATTGCTGCAGTGCACCTTGTAGATGGTACACACTATTGCCACTTTGCGTCGGTGGTGGAAGGAGTAAATGTTTGTGGATGGGGTGCCAATCAGGTGGGCTGCTTTGTCTTGGATGATGTCGAACTTCTTGAGTGTTGTTGGAGCTGCACCCATCCAGTCAAGTGGAAAGTATTCCATCACACTCCTGAATTGTGCCTTGTAGATCATGGACAGGCTTTGAGGAGTCAGGAGGTGCATTACTCACTGCAGAATTCATAGCCTCTGACCTTCTCTTGTCACCATGGTATTTATATGGCTACTCCAGTTCAGTTTCTGGTGAATGGTAACCTCCAGTGGGGGATTCAGCAATCATAATGCTATTGAATGTCAAGGGGAGATGGCTAGATTCTCTCTTGTTTGGAAGAATTGCTGATGGAATTTCTCTTGTGCTGTTATGTGTCACTGATACACAGTCAAGTTCTCATTGCAGTACAGGAGCATGGTGTCGACAATTGTAATTTGTAGAAGGCTGAACTGGCGCAGCTGATCTGGTGCTGGATCTCCTCGTCAATGGTGGCCTTTAGAGAGAGGTGGCTGCCAAGGTATGAGAAGTGCCCAACATATTCCAGAGTCTCTCCTCCAACATATATGTGAGGTGGAATATTTGGCTGACCAGGTGTGGGTTGATTTATGAGTTTTGTTTTGGCGACATCCAAGGACAGGCCGAGTTTCTCGTATACAGAATTGAAGAGATTGAGAGTAGCTTACAAATCTGGTGCAGAGTGGGTTGACAATTCAGTGTGATATTTAAAGAGTTCTACACTACCAAAGGTTCATGTTTCAGCTGAGACATTAAGGCAACTCTCTGTCTAAACTCTGAGATGTCCTGACCGACGTTTAATCCTCAACCAACATCACAAACATGATTCTGTTCTGATGAAATATCACTGACCTAAAACGTTAACTCTGCTTCTCTCTCCACAGATGCTGCCAGACCTGCTGAGTACTTGCAGCATTTTTTGTTTTTATTTCAGATTTCCAGCATTTGCAGTATTTTGCTTTTATCACAAAAATGATTTTCAGTCAAAGAATTTTTGCTGTTTGGAGGAACCTGCTTTGTGCAAATTGGCAGCTGCATTTCCTTACATTCCAGCAGTGACTACATTTCAAAAATACTTCATTGGTTGTGAAGTGCTTTGAATCATCCTGAAGGCATGAAATGTGCAATATAAATGCATGTTCTGGGGGATGTAATCTTAAAATAAGAGCCACTTCATTTATGAGTGAAAGTTTTTCACAGAAAGGCTAGTAGAAAACTAGAAATCTCTGCCCCCAAAAAGGCTGTGGATGCTGGATAAATTGAAATGTGCTCGACTGAGATTGATAATCTTGCTAGATAAGGGCATCAATGTTTCAAAAGCAAAGAGGGGTAAATGGAGTTTTGAGGTACAGATCAGCGATGATCTAATTGAATAGCAGCACATGCTTGAAGGGCTGAATGGCCTCTTTCTATTCCTATGTATCTCTCTCTAGGAGGTGCACATTTATTTATGTGCTCCAGTTTAAAAAAAAATCATACCTGTCAGCTGTTCCACTACTCTATAAGATGCTCAGATGGGCATTGGGGCAGCAACTGGTATTAAGAATAGTGAGGAATGACATCCACATCAAATCTGACTGAAACAATTTTTCAGTCCAACAGAGCTACTGACTAACCCAAAAGTAAAAATAAATATTGTGAGAACTCCCTATAAAACTGTGCCTGACTTTATAATATCCAATACTTGTGCATTAAGTGAGCAGTTTAACTTACCCAGTTCAAATAATGTAGGTGGGGTGGTATCTTTCAGTTAAACAGACTTGGCCACTCCCAACAGGAATCTGAAGCAATCTAGCTTGTCCCTGGTTTGTTTGTGTGCCATCTAATGGCTGATGGGTACCTTCCTGCTCCTTGTCTTCATTAGTGACTGATGCATGGCCTGGGGGGAGGGGGCAGTACACATAACAGGGCAAATGTCTACGTATAAAAGAGTGCTGCAGTAGAGGTGGGAGCAGCTGTGCATGATGCAAGCAAAGTAATGACTGTGTTAATACACGTCTCTGTTCTAGTGCATTAACATTTGGCTACTTTTAGCTATTTACGAGTGGGCACAACTCTGACGCACATCAGGGACCTTTTAGCTGTGAAGATTTGAAGTGGATGCTAGACTGAGGAATCAAGAGTCTTTCAGAATAAGTATATTTTTGCCTATGGGTTTAAGTCTATCATGCACAGTATTGGGGCCTGCAGCTTGTGACTCAGTCATTCGACACCTAAGGAGGAGTACTGGATTTAAAAATAAACAGGCAAAACAAACTAGTCAATATTAAGTTGTTTTGTTCCTCTGTGTTTTTTCTCCCTTTTTTAAGACTTTTCCATGCTGTGTACTATGAAAGTGGCCCACTTACAGTTGATTTTATAAGCAGAGTGCCTGTCTAGGACGTAGGCAGTTCTGATTTTCTACCACTGGTGCATTTTCTCAGTTATTTCTACCTATCATATTTATAAATGTGCATATGACTTGCAAATAGCACATTTTTCTGCTTTTGTTACAGCCTTGCTTCATATTTTCACCAACTCTACCTTGGCCTCCAGTCACTTGCAGAAAATCTGCATGCAGTGGAATAAATTTGCCGATCACAATCAACTGCGAAAAGTTTGTGGTGCAAATTTTGGAATAAGTTTGTCTGTGGAGCTTGAGCACTAGAGATTATGGTTGCACCTAGCATGTTTAGTCTGCCACACTACAATTCATATGTCTCTATTCAGATACCACATGTACATATACAACTTTATTCCCATTTGTGGGTATATCTTCTTATTCATAAAACAGGAATAAACTAGAACTGAACAGTAAAGAGCATGCAAATAAAATGCAACGAAAGATAAACTTCCAATGAACGACTGAAGACGTAATGAAACTACAAATCAAATATGAGTAGCTAATAAATTAATACAAGCTGAACCAATCAAATACCTTTTGAAATCATTTCACTGTTCTCTTGCTTTGCCCATTAAATTGAGCGTCTATGACAGGAAGGAAAGATTGTAACAATATTTGCAATGCCTGTGAGGATGAGTTCATGCAAGCTCTTGCACCCATTAATGTGGGGTGAGGAAACTAATGTCAGCAGGGAACTAGTCATAGCCAATTAGTTGAATACAAAAGCAATGGAACACCTGGATATTGAGATATATATTCCATGGTTTTGTACATGGTAAGTTGGATGATACAAGGGCAGGAACTTTATACCACGTAATGTAGAAGGCTGTGTTTGCTGACAACGCAACCACGAGGTGGTGCAATACTTGCACGTATGCAAATGCAGCCTCAGGCACTGAAACGTCACTGTCTGTGATGTTTTTGGCAGCTGTCAGTGGTAAAGATAGCACTGCTCAATTTATCATAAAAACAAAAGCAAATTAAACCCAAATGCCCACAGCAGCTGCAATCGCCACCTCCATCCCACCTCAACAGTACCCCGCTCCCTGCTGCCATCGCGCTTCTCTTTGCTGCTGCCTCCTGCGCCCATCTGCTCGCCGCTTGCTCCACACCTTGCTGCCTCGCCACTTCGCCACTTCTCCCCCCTTGGCCACTCATTCCCCGCTTCACCAACCCCCCCCCCCCCCCCAACCTTTGGGCCACTTGCTCCTGGCCTTGCAGCTTCATCCTATCTTCTCTGCCTCTGCTCCCCACACCTTCCCTTTTCTGCTCCCCACTCTGTCCCACTCGCAGTCTCCCTCCCCTCCCCATCCTGTCACTCTTTCTCTCCCCCGCTTCCCCCATGTGGGGTAGAAGGGCAGTAATTGCAGGAGGGAGCAGAGACAGAGCAGAGGGGAGGAAGCTGCGAAGCCGGGAGCAAGTGGCCCACAGGTAGTTGGTGGGGGGGAGGTGAAGCCGGGAGCGAGCGGCCGAGGTGGGGAACAAGAGGCGAGGTGGGGAATGAGTGGCCCCAGATAGGTGGGATGGGGGGTGCGAAGCAGGGAGCAAGCGGCCAAGGGAGGAGAAGTGGCAAGCCGGGGAGCAGACATTGCAGTACATGAGGACGTTTTTGCGTACATGTGCAAATTAGTCCTGACAAGCCGGGTGCTGAAGTAGGCTGTGCATGTGCAGCACCATACTGACAGCAAGGGTCCGTTCTACACATGTACGAAGCTGGGAGCACTCTGATGACGTTGGCACTGGGCTGCATTGTCAGGAGTCACTTTGAATGTAGAATGCTGTACTCTGCTAAATTGAAGTTGTGTTCTATTGCATTGTTGGGTTTATACTAGTCGCATTGTAGGGCATTCTAGAGAACATCTTAAACTGCAGTAAAGGGTAACTAACAATTCTTTATTATTTACAGTTACTATATACACTCGCCCCAAGTCACCTAAGCTAGCAACCTTCGTGCTGCTATATCACCTTCTTCTCAAGCCTATCATGTGACTGTTACATCATTGCTCGTGCAGTGGGAGGGGTCTCTCACTGTCTTCAGTATTAACCCTTTGCATCCTTATACTACATCTCCCCCCAAGTCTTTATCCAACATTTTTCCAAACATATATACATTTATGACTTCTCTACTATTCTCTCTCCCCCAAGACTCTGACTTTACCGATTCAGTCTCATCGGAGTTTTGACAGCTCTCCCTGATCTGTTTGTAATCTGTCTGGGACAACCAGTAGTCTTCGTCGGAAGTCTGGGTTGCTGACTTGGTTTTTCGTTTCTATGGGTTGTAATCTTTCGTTAAGTTTGGGTTTGTTCATCTTTATTTGGATCTTGCAGATGGATTACTGACTGTTGTTTTTGCGGAATGGGAATGATATTCCTCCAATTCCTTCGTATGTTCCCTTCATTCGTTCATATAACAGACAATCGCTGATAGTCTTCATGTTTATGGATTACTGTACCTTCTTGTTCCAGGTCACGTATCCAAACCTTTTGACAATTGTTTAATTTGGGTAAGCTTCTCGCTCGAAATCTCCTATTGTAATTCTGGGTTTGTTTCCTTCTGGAGTTTTCTCTTCCTGGAACTTTCTCATAGTCTTGAGTCTTCAATCCAAACATTAATTGTTGATGCAATACTGGAAGCTGTGTTCTTAACTTCCTTCCTATTAGTAATTCTGCTGGTGTTAATAAGGAATTGTTTACCTTTGTTTGTTTGAGTTCGGCTACCTTTTCAATCAACTGAAGTTCCAAGCATGCATTCCTGCTCTGTAAAGGAAATTCTTGATAGTGTAAGATGTGTAAGGTCTCCACCAGTTGCCTGCCTTTATGCTGAAGAGTTGCTTGGAGTTTGTCTTTTACTCGCAGTTGCGTCCCGCCTGGACCATGCTACTGTATACCTGTCAGTTGCTGGTAATGTCTCTTCACCCAAGGCTGTTGTTCAGACAATACCGTGACCCTAGACCCTGTGTCAAGCTTAAAATTTATGAGATGTCCATTCACATAGATGTCTGCTGTCCATAAATCTTGGTCTGGATTACTGATTTCTCCCACCAATTCTCCTGGTTCTTTCTCTTGTGGGTATTACTGTACATGATTCACTGCTGTTTGCGTGAAGCTCTTCGGCTTTGTACCTTTAAGTGAAGAAATTTTGCTGTGGCACATCTTCCCATAATTTCCAGTTTTTCCAAACTTAAAACACTCAGCTTTACTTGCTGGGCAGTGCTCTCGTCTGTGGGTCTTCTTGGTTTCACAACCTTGGCAAAGTTTTCCTATTTCATGTGCCTTCTGACCTGGATGTCTTTTCTGTCACTCAAAGTGTTTCCCTGGCTTTGGCTTAACCAGTAGGACGAGCATTGGACTCCTTCTCATCCACGGCTTGTCTTCAGCTCGAAGGATGTCCCTATTCTGTTTGAGAACTTCAGCCTGTCTTACAATTTGAATGGCCTTTTCCAGTGTAAGGTCTTCCTTGGATTACAACAGATCTGACAAGGATTCATCCGCTATGCCGACGACTATCCTGTCTCTGATTAGTTCTGCCTTTAATTTGCCATATTTGCAACCTCTGCCAATCTATACAGGTCATTGATATAGGAGTTTACAGATTTGCCAATCATCTGCGCCTGCTTATTAAATTTGGCTCTTTTCAAGATCTTATTGGTATAGAAATTAAAATATTTATCAAAGACTTAGAGTACCTCTTTGAATTTATCGGTAGCCTCATTGATCCCTTGTCGGACAATTACGTCATCCACAGTCGCTCCTATGAAATACAGGAGGGTATTCACTTGTTCCATGTTAGATTTTGTATGGAGTTGTGAAGCGATTCTAAACCTTAGAAACCTTTTTCTCCACAATACCCAGTTTTGAATTTGATTGAGTCCCTCTTGATTTTGGAAGATCTCTGGCATTCCCAATTTTGGATCCTTATTGCTTTATTTATTAGACTTTTTTTTTAGAGTGTTCACTTTTAGAAATTTTTTTTCCAGGCTTGGGTGCTTTAATGGAGTGTCCCAGCTGTTCTCAAGAGTTTCCTACTGTTTTAATAGGCTTTTTATTCGGGTTTTCCCCTTTCTTTGAGAACTTCAGTTTTTTTTTCAGGCTTGCTTACCTTAATGGAGTGTCCCTGCTGTGATTGGGGGTTTCCTGCGCTTTTCAACAGTTCATGTACTTCTTGGGGATTTCCCGCTCTTCACCCTTGTGTTCAGTCCAAGTGAAGGATTGGGTTTTTCCCCGTTGTTTTTTCTCTTGGAGCATGATGCAAATTACTTTAAGCTTTTCAAAGGGCTCTTAACTCACCCAATCGCTGGATTCTATTTGCAGGTGACCACGCTTTTGCTCTGTGGTGCAGCCTGTATTTCAGTGCTTTGACTCACCACAGCTGGGGAGCTCCACACAGCCTCTTCTGTAGGTAAGTAGTTTTATTACTGTTCTGGGCCAATATCTCTCTTTAAATTTCTCTGATGTTCCCTTGTGTTTATTCTTAAGGTAAGGAGATATTCAAATTCTCCTGGTCACTTTCACCATCGCCACCATCTTGCATTGTAGGGTTTGTATTACTAGCATTGTAATGCATTCTAGAGAAAGTCTTGGACTCCGGTAAAGGTTAACTAACAATTCTATTATTTACAGTTACTATATACACTCTCCGCAAGCCATCTAAGCTAGCATTCTTCGTGCTGCTATACCTCCTTCTCAAGCCTATCTCATATTACAGTTACATCATCACTTGTACAGTGGGAGGGGTCTCTCTCACTGTCTTCGGTATTAACCCTTTACATCCTTATACTACATGTCCCTTTTAAGGCCACAAAGCCGAATTGTTAAAAACAATTAGAAAAACAGTAAGAGAGTTCTTGGTGAGGAATGTTTGCAAATTGGAAGCTTTTTTCAAATTTCAGGTTGAAGAGACCCAGACCTTTTTTAAAGTGTGCTTGCTAAGATCCATTGGGGGTAGGCATTCCGACTCCTATGTCAAGGTGACGAAAATTCCTGGAGGAGTTCCTATGTACACTGGCTGAAGAGTCTTGTACGAGGGGGTAACAGTCTCAGAATAAGGGGTTAGCCATTTAGCACTGAAATTAGGACAAATTTCTACACTCAAAGGGTTGTGAATCATTAGAATTCCCTAGCCCCAGGGAACTGTGGATGCTCAGTCATTGAGCATATTCAAGACAGAGATCGATAGATTTTTGGATACTAAGGGAATCGAGGGAAATGGAGATAAGTGTGGGAAGGTCAAGTTGAGGTAGAAAATCAGCCCTAATCTTATTGAGTAGTAAAGCAGGCTTGGAGGGCTGAATGACCTACTCCTGCTCTCGTTTCTTATGTTCTGTAGATGATTAGGTTGCTTGCACTCTGTTTTTCAAGCGTCAACCAAAATTTGCATAAATCTATTCATGTAAATCTTACATTTTCCATGTGTAAATTTCCTGTCAGTTACTTGGGATGTCACACCTCCTAATTGGCTCATATTTTAAGCTTATCAGAGAAGCAAATCATCTCAGATGATGGAAACATGAATCGAAAGTCAGTAAAATGACCCAAAAAAGCTACAAATGTGGAAATTCATGATGCATGGAAGCAACAAATTCAGGGTGAGGAGTGAGGTAACTGTATAAAAAAAGGTGCTGTGGCGAAGGATGGAATGATCAGCCATGCCACAGAGAGAATAAACATCAAGGATGAATAGTGCACCATGGTTATAGTAAGAAAGTATGGCTTTAACCAGGGCAGTATTGGGGATACACATTGATTAGAAACCAGACTGAAGCAAGTTTGAACTGGGAAAGTGGAAAGTTAGGACTGAGTAATGAGATTGCATTCAAAGACCTCATCAAGGAATGGGAAGTTAGAGATGGGGTGGTAGTTGGAGAGGGTGGAGGACAGGCTATTTAGGAAGGGGGATGATAATGGCAGTTTTGAGGGCAGACAACTCTTTGTGAGGAAAGAGAATATTTATTGCCAAGAAAAGCAGTTTATATGGTCAGGAGTTGAGTGGCAATTGGGGGAATCATGTGGAGGAAATTAGCCTGAAAAGGGATGGGAGGAGCTTCAGAGTGATTTTTGGAATTAGGTGAGAGTTTGTGTGGAGAGTGCTATGGGCCACTTGGTATTTTAAATCTTGGGGTCAACACTTTGCATTAGAGGTGAGGATGGACATCTACTGCATTTTTATCCAGTCATTATTTCAAAATAAAACTTTTCAAATTTGTCAATCATAACTTGCCTTTAGAAAATCCATGCGAGCTGTCCTTGATGACCAGAATTTTTTTCCAATTAAACTTTAGAAAGACCAAGGCCATTATTTTTGGCCCATGCCATAAAATCCATTCCTAGTCATTGATTCTACCTCTTTCTCTCCCCACTGTATCAGGTTGAATCAAACTGTTCACAACCTTTGACCTAAGATGAGCTTCCAATCCCATATCCTCTCAATTACTAAGACTGTCTACTTCCACTTCTGTAATATTGCCCCCCTCTGCCACCACCTCAGCCTATCTGCTGCTGACACTCAACAATGCTTTTGTTAGCTTCAGACTCGAATATTCCAATGTTGCTAACTTCCACCCTCCATAAACATGAGCTCTTCCAAAGCTCTGATGTCTGTATCCTAACTTGCACCAAGTCCCATTCACCCATTACCCCACATTGGCTACAATGGATTGTTTTGGTTGTCTCAAATTTCACTGGAATAATTTAATTGCTCGTATAGAAAGACTTCCATGAGGAGTAACTCCAGGTGGGAGGTAGGCATCACGATAACCAAACCATAAAACTTGTAATCTTTCAAATTGCTGTAAATCAGGAACCCAAGTGGAGTTGGATTTGGATTTTCAAATCTGAAGTTGAGCATTCTCTGCTACTTGTTTTATTGTAGAGCATTTGTTACTGAACTGATAGCTGAGGCCTGGGAGCAGTGCAATGTAGTCATCCTGCTGAATTTGCTTGATGGAATACATGCATTGCTGGCTGCTGCAGAGCTGTTTAATATTGTCCATGCTGCTTGCTTTCCAGGCTGAAAGAAAACCGGGTGGAGCTAACAGGGCCGCAACCAGATTTGAAACTGTGCTTCACTGTAAATAGTGGCCAAAACATCTGAGTAAACAAGACAAGTCTGTTAAGTTGAGAAAATGGTGGGGAGCTTGGACCATTAACTGGTCTTCTTCCTGCCCACTACAGATTAGAATCATAGGTCATCTATAGCTAAAGGTTGATGGAAAATAATTTAAGTATCGGCAAAGGATAGCAAGATGGATGACAATATTTGCTGATAATAGGTTATGTACATTTTAAAAATGTATGTTGCATTGGACAAATTGAATCAGAATGTGGAACCTGCCATATTCATAAATTGATTATGGAATGTGAAAAAATGAGGCACAAGAAAATACGTATGTCTGTTTCATCGATATTGCAGATTTCACTGCCTAATGTATACGGTTTGTCATACAGCTTTCAAGATTCTGCATGGTATTGTGTAGTGGTCCTGTAACTGAGCTCAGCTGCTTTTCTGCTCTGGGTTACTGAGAGCACACAGTGCATTAGCCTCTGAGCACTTGCTGGCTGAGGAGTTGGAAATGTTGCAGCTGTCTCCTCTGCCACAGCTCCAAGAGGGATAATGAGATGGGATGTCTGCAGCTGGTGGCAGGCACGATGAACCGTGAGCCGCAGGCAGCCAGCACCCAGAACCCTGGGTCTACTCAGAGAAAAAGTGTTAATGAAGCCACCAGGCTGCCTTATTCTGTGTTGCTGCTCATTCGCAGTAATAATTGGGAGCTTGGGTGCATCTCTGTTTACTGCACCTGTCAAGCTTCAATAAGTATTATGTCCTTGGCTGGTTGTACGACACTAGTTTCCAGGTGAATGTTTGTCAATAACTATTTGTGAACCACAGTGCCTAAGAAGTGGCTATTGCAGGCTACTTCTCCTAATTTCACTCATTCCTTTGCTTTTTGTTTTATTTCTTCCCTTTCCCTTTGCATTATACAGGTTTATATAACTGATGCAGACCCAGAATGATTTAAGTTGGTGAAGACTGGCAGAGGCTGTTTGGGGCCAGACTGAAAGGTACTGTGATGCAACTTTAGTTGACAAGAATTCAGACAGCTCTTGTTGGGTGGTGGGAGTTGGGGGTGGGGGGGATGGGCAGTGGAGGCAGGGTGGGAGTGGACACGGGTCAACAGCCTAAGGAATTTGTATGTTGGTAACGCAGATTTCATTTTCTAGCCAAGACGTAGGGAGATTTTTTTGACTGTTTAATACACGTGGCCAATGGGCGGTGTTGCTAATGGATGCAATAAATGCTTTCCTGTTTTGTATCAGAGCTTCTGGACATTAACGGTTCCTTCAAGCTGAAATTTGATCTGGCATAAGAATTGAAAATGTCAACATTGCCCTTCTGTGAACTGTGCACCAAAAAACAATGATTTGTTTGTCTGGGGCCCTGTGCTGCTTATGGTGAGGGGAAGGGCCATCTGCACCAAGGCGTCTCCAGAGCTGCTGTCAGCTGGTCATCAGAAGACATGAGTAACCCAGGGATGAGCATGTTTTTTTTTCCCATAGTAACATAGCTGAAATTGGAGGTTCATTATTCAGGTCATTCATACACCAAGGAGGGTCTTGGCAGTGTTCAATTTTGGAATGGAACATTTAGGAGACCTTTAAGATATTTTTGATGTCACCGAGGAGTTTTGATCATGTGATGCCTGCTCTTGAATAGCAGATCCCTCCCAAAATTAAGTAGAAACTATCAGTATTCCAGTTGTACTTCGGTTTTTCAAAGGTCTTCAGGTCCATTCTCCTTCAGTTTATTTTCTTGTATTTGGTGTAGATTCCAGCTCCTTAAATAGACATGTTTTAAAGATATTTGCCATTGGTAACTTTGACTGCTTCAATGGGTGCTAATTCTGTGGGTTAACATGGCCTCTGCAGACACCAAACAGAGCATCAAAATGTTCCTTGGCATTTTTAGTTATTTGTGATGCCTCAGCTGCCTTGTCATGACTTGATGCCTAACTTGTTTGGTGTTCACCAGCACCAAGTAAAACTGATTCCAGTACATGGTAGTAATCCTTTCCAGAGAAGTTCAAGGAGCATTCAAGATCAGAAACCTTATATTGCTATGTGTGAATAAGAGAATTATGGAGTAGTTGAAGTGTCTGCTCTAGAGTAAGCTCTGATCCACATGTTATGTACTGCTGACTTATGTTTAGTAGCTTGCCAGCTGCAACAAGGACTAAGCAGCAACATGAACCTGGAAACCAGTTAACACCATCCTCTCGCTAGTCTTAGCTCTTGTTTCAGAACCATTGGAATACTGTTCACTATGGTATTATGTTGCTGCTGAATTCAAAGTGGCTGACTGACACCATTTCCCTAGTACCAGGAGAGACTGGCCTTATTCAAGCTATAAGGGCTGAGTCAGACTTAAAAAGTACTTGACTGCCTTGGAAACCATTCTGGTTCCTGAGATGATTCAGTTGCTGAGACTTCTGAGGAGGACTGTTCTATCTTTTTAGACGAGCTCCTGCATGATCTTTCCTTGAGGACATCCAATCCCTTCATTGTGTGGGTCAGAGCTTGGATATAGTAGCTGCTGATACAAAGGTCCACATGTGGAACCTTTGGTTCTGAATCTAGCAAATTTGCCTTAATTGGCCCTTGCAGATTTACTTTTGTCCCTTTCAGCTGTGACCAAAGAAATCCGCCTGTTGTGCAAGACTATGTCATGTTAACTGCTGTTGGAGAATCTGTTATAGACCCATTGAATGATGGCTATGGTCTATAAACCAAGGAATCTGTCCCATTGTTATGCTTCACTTTGTACTGTGATTTTACCTCAGAAGCTTTAGCAAAGGCTTTTCAGCACACAGGACTACTTTTTCCTATATCTGCTAGGCATCTCAGTAGGGCACTATTAAGTGCAAGTCAAAGAAACCAGGGAAATCAAAATGATGTGTGTGAAATACCAATTAAGTTTACCGTCACCACTGTAAATTGCACCTTCGCACTTGAGTGTGGCACAGACTGAGTACTTGTGGGTTCCTGAGTTAATAACTGGGAATATTAACTCTTACAGTTCTTTTCCTACACTAATTGTTAAGTTTGAATCAGTATGATTGATGCTGAGAATATAGCACAATGGTTTCTCACATTTTGGGGCTCCATTTTGATCCCTTGGTTGAACTTGTTGTTAATGTCTAAATGCTCTGTTAGTTAAAACTTTGCTCAGTATTAGATTTTTGCCACTAGATGTTGCTAAACTTGATGCAATGATGTAGTTATAAAGAACACTGAGGGCATCTTGTGACTGTTGTAAAGTATTGCACAAATACTTTTCTCCCCTCAGAGTAAGTGGTAGACAAAACACGTACTGGTAAAAGAATGAGAATCCTCTATGGTCACAAGAGGCATAATTTTATTCTTAAGTAATATATGTAACCAGTGCCTTGAAACTGAGCTAGGAGAATATTCTAAACTAGTGCTAAAGGTTTTTTTTGAAAAGAAAATAGGGAAAATCTCATTAAATCCAAGTTGTCAAACCCTTTTTATAGATCAGTCTCACCTACTCCTTACCTCTTCGTATTCAATCCTTTTTCTCTTCATAAATGCAGCTAAATGCCCTGAAACTTGTATATACTGTTCATTTCAATGCAATTTCTTATTGTGTAACTTATTGTGTATTTGCGATGTTGAACATGGACCACACTGTGAGCCTAGATATAGTTGTCTCCAACTGCACTCCTTTATGCCATCTAATATGTGATATTTGAACACTTTGGCCTCATGGTGTACCAGTGCTAGAAAAGTAGTCCTGTGGGGCAAAGAACTGAGAAATATATTTAATTGTTTAACATGAACTTGAACTTAACTTCTGGAATTTTGATGATTTAACTTTTTTCAAACAAATGGATATATGGCTACACTCTTGTTTAAAATAGTTAATACAATATCTTGTGGTGAAATATCTGGTCCTGAAAAGAATAAAATGCTACAAAAGTAAGTCTAGTTGGTTATCAAGTGCAGCTTCAGCTCCTTTGGGATCATGGGAATGTATTTGTGGCATGTAACTGAGCTGAATAATCTATGTCATAATGTTTGGTATCCTGCAGCTTTTGTCCTTTTGAAGTTGGAGAGAAATTTCAATTTTGTTGCATGTTTTACCTGTAACAGTCACATCTGTCAAGATCAAATAGGTTCTTGAGGGTCTGCTGGTGCAATTAGATGTGGTGTATTGGGAAAAGTGAACTGTGCTAAAAGGGCTTCATCGTTTCATACTTTGTTCTTACCTGACACTCCTCTAGAGATCACAATAGTGAATTAATATAACATCTATGGTGGCTAGGCATGTATATGCAAACGGTTTAGTTTGGAAGAGCGAGAAAAAGAGAATAAACTGCAGTGCTGTACATTTAAGAGGAGTCTCCAGCAACTTTGTGGGGGGGGGCTTTGAGTAGTTTAAGGAAGTCTACATAGAGCCTAGAAGGCATTTCTAGGCTCAGTGGTAGCATTCCTGCCTCAATCAGAAGGTTGTGGGCTCAAGCCCCATTCCCAGGACTTGAGCACATAATCTAGGCTGGCACTCAAGTGTAGTAGCGAGGGGGTGCTGCACTGTCCAAGGAGCCATCTTGTATAAGGCATTAAACTGAAGCCCTGTCTGCCCTCTCAGATGGACGTAAAAGATCCTACTGTTCAATAGAAGAGCAAAGGAGTTATCCCAGTGTCCTAGCCAGTATTTATCCCTCAACCAATACCCAAAAATCAGATTATCTGGTCAATTATTTCATTGCTGTTTGTAGGAGCTTTCTGTGTGCATACTAGCTGCCATGTTTCCTACATTACAACAGTTATTATACTTAAAAAGTACTTCATTGGCTGTAAAATGCTTTGGGACATATCCTGAGGTTATGAAAGGCACTATATAAATACAAGTCAGTCTGACTTTCTTTTCCTAAAAGTTCAGCGAGCTTTCTCTGAATTTGAAGCTTCAGTTGGAGGTGGATGTACCTAATGGTTTGAACAGCTGGCATTTCCTTCATATTCAGAATGAATGGTAGGAGAGGATGAGCATAACATATATTTACAGGAGAGCCAGTACAGACACGATGGGCTGAATGGCCTCCTTTTGCGCTGCAATAATTCTGTGAATCTGTGAAACCTTGTTTGTGCAAAGTATTGTTTTTCAATTTATTTCCCATTGCCATGATTTATGATGTTTCCCTTTATCCCTTGGAGTCAGCTAACGTGCATAAGAGCAGCACATAGGTGGACTTGTCTTATTCACCTTACTTCCTCGTCTTCCCTTGTTTTCTTCCTCTCCTGTCTCAAAAAATAGAGAATGCCAGGTATCCAGTCTCTGCTTCCTATTAACAGACCCATGCCCTACTCCTCTGTGCACTGGTGTCTTGAACAATCGTGTGCTCTCTTTGACTCCCTCCTACCCAGCTCTGTCCCCATGCCCACAATGCTGTTTTTAAAGTTTGTCACCAACTGCTGCTGCACTGTGTTACAAGTACATTTGGGAATGAATTCTTATTGTCTGGCATCTCTGAAGTTGAAATCTGATAGGTGTCATATTTGTGTTCCTAGCTGAAGCAAAACCAAAAAAAAATCTGTCATAGAAAAACTTCCTTGCCTGTTAAACTCTAATTTTGCCTAATCCTGCCAGCTGGAACTTCACTGTTAGCAGATAAAGCTTCCAAGTCCAAAAATGACATTGCCTTAGTCTTCGAGTTGTGGTTCCAATGTGGCTTTCAACATCTTACAAGACACCGAGACACTTTTTTAAATAGGTAGAGATATTTTAAATTGCTGAAATATTCATTCACTGAATGAAAATGTCAGAACATTAATGTTTTGAAGCAAAGGTTTTTTGAAGCCCATTTCTTTTTCTTTCTGTTGTAGATAAATTTACTGCGCCTTGGCAGAAATTTTTTCTATCAAAACTTCAAACAGTGTCCTTGTGAAATGAAGTGTTTGAGGCCTGGCAGTTATCCAAACTGAACATTTTTAATGTTTAATTAATCTTGCCTTCTGCAGTTGAGGGAGTGAGCAAGTGGTATATTAATGCCAGAATTATAGAGAGGTATTGTAGGCTGATATAGGGGATTAAATGCAAAATATTTTTCGGTAAACTTGCAAAATGCAGGTGTTGAACTAAATACCTTTGCTATGAAAATCTGTCTGCCTGAAGTTTGTATAGCTGTAAAATTCAGTTTCCTCATTCAATACGATGTCTGATGATGTCTGTGCAACCAGTGCAACAATATTTTACAAGATTTCACTTCTCAGACATTTCAGTGGGAAACTTCTAAAAATTATGAAACATTTTATTTTACTCAAAGGTGTTTTTTTTTAATCAGACTCCACCTCTGAAACTGTGAGCTAGTCAGAGGAATTAATCCATTTTTAATTCTCGAATTTTTTTATATATATATTCTACAACACACTGAAATGTTCTGCACACTGGATTATGTTACTATTCGATAGGTCTTGAAGGCACTCTGATGAAAACACATTAGCGTGCTAAAGTCCAGTTCCATGGATGCTGCTAGTTTTCAAATACTTTGGCAAATGTTCATCCTTCACATAGCCGAGAAAGTACGTATTTTCAGATTATGCAGTGTGTCTGTGTATGCCCATGTATATATATTGTACGTCTGCATATGCATCAATAATAAGCCTTGTGACTGCATGCATTTCCTGTTGTCACACTTAGATCCAGCATCACGATTTTTGCACATCTGTCATACTTTCTGAATGCCAGTTTTTTAACTATACTAAGCTAAACTATCTTTGCTTAACTTGGCTTTCAGTACTCACACTTGAGGCAATGTTGTTACTATTACAAATTTACCTCTCACTTTAATACTTCTAGGTGGCATTGGAGGAAGGTTACATTTTCAGTTTGCTTTCTGCTTTTCTGGACCTATTGTCTCACTCTCCAACTTGCTTTCCTTTCCAAATCTGCCACTATCAGTGACCACCTACACCATACCTAACCATTGAGCACTTACAATGGGTATTTAAGGATTTTGGGATTCAAACATAAGTCCAAAACTGCCACAAGTATGTAATCATTCCTGCTTGAAATGGGTCTCTGTGTGTTTCTTTTCTCTATCAGTCTGTTTAAAAAGTGCACTGGAAGTTTATGTGGATTAGGTTTTTCAAATTCCTCCTTGAAGGTTAATTCAAATAATCTTGGAAAAACAACCAAATAGGTAGTGTTGGAATCTGAAGAGCCAATCAGCAGTGCGAAGGCAAAAGTGTAACATTCCAGGAAGTAATTGTGGCACACACAGGAAATGTACAAGGCTCTTGATGTATAGTAGAAACTGGATGATCACCTGTCTTGTTGCTGATGGAAAATCTGAGGAAGCAATGTTTCATCAGGAAGTGATATGGTGATGATGTGGTGGTGATGGGGAGTGAGAGAATTAATTAATTGGCTGTGCTGCTATCCCTGAAGCTAATTTGATCTATTCAGTGGCCATTCATTCAATTAATTTATGGCTGGCTCACTATTCCCGAAGGCCAATTTTCATTTGTTCACGGTATATTTAATTAATTGGCTGGCCCGTTCTTCCCTTTCCTTCCCATCTCTTTCTTCTTCCCTGCTCCTCCAAAGCCCCAGTCTGTGTATTGAAGGCAGATTTCGTTATCTACTGAATTTCCAGCTGGAACACACTCCCCCTGAAGCCTAATCTGAAATTATTTAGGTAGCTTCATTTAATTACTGCGTCTCTTTCCCTCCCATCCCACTCAGAAGCCTGAGTACATTTATTTGCATTGTGTTTATTTACCTAATTACCAGTGAGCCTGCTGACACTAAAACCCGGTTGCATCTTAAGACCACGTTTGTCCAGAAATTAAATGTTAAATTAATAAAACATGAAATTCCAAAATGCCTTATTTCTAATGACCGGAGAGCTGATTCCAGTACTAGCTGGGAATTGTAGTTTGAGGCACAATAGTGCCAACTAATGATGGAAAGAATGTAAAAAGAAAAGAAAGACTTGCATTTATATCGCGCCTTTCCTGCTCCCAAAGTACTTTACAGCAATGAAGTACTTTTGAAAAGTAGTCATTGCTGTAATGCAGAAAACATGGCAGCCAATTTGTACACAGCAAGCTCCCACAAACAGCAATATGACAATGACAGACAATCTGTTTTGTAGTGATGTTGATTGAGGGATAAATATTGGCCAGGACACTGGGGAGAACTGCCTTACTCTTCTTCAAAATATTGCTGCATAATCTTTTACGTTTACCTGCAAGAGCAAACAGAGTTTCAGTTTAAAGTCTCACCCGAAAGACGGCACCTCTGAAAGTTCAGTACTCCTTTCGTACTGTCCAGAACACAGCCTAGATTTTTGTATTGAAGCCACTGGAGTGTGACTTGAACCCACAACCTTCTGAGGCAGCGGCATGAGTGCTACCAACTGAGCCGCAGCTGATGTTTATAAAGTTGTCTATAAGACTGCATTTATGACACAAATTCTGTCCAGAATAGAGATGATTGACCGGGGGAATTACCCAATCAGGCTTGGAAGCTGTGCTGCTATAAGTAACTGGGATTGATTTTATGAACGTAATTTGTCTTGTGTCACTATCCTCCACTCCTGCATTTTGCTGGAGAAGTAGTCCTGCAATACCCAGGAGACTCTTTTTGCTGCAGTTTTGGTCATATTTTTTATATTCCTTCATAGGATGTGAGCGTCACTGGCTAGGCCAGCATATATTGCCCATCCCTAATTGCCCTGGAGAAGCTGATGTGAGCTGCCTTCTTGAACTGCTGCAGTCCATGTGCTGTTAGGAAGAGAGTTCCAGAATTTTGACCCAGCGACAGTGAAGGAACAATGATATAGTTCCAAGTCAGAATTGTGTGTGACGTGGAGGGAAACGTGCAGGTGGTGGTGTTCCCATGCATCTGCTGCCCTTGTCCTTCTAGGTGGTAGAGGTCTTGGATTTGGAAGGTGTTATCAAAGGAGCCTTGGTGAGTTGCTGCGGTGCATCTTGTAGATGGTACACATTGCTGCCACTGTGCATCAGTGGTGAAGGGAGTGAATGTTGAAGGTGGTGGATGGGGTGTCAGTCAAGCGGGCTGCTTTGTCCTGGATGGTGTCGAGCTTTTTGAGTGTTTTGGAACTGCACCCATCCAGGCAAGTGGAGAGTATTCCATCACACTCCTGACTTATGCTTTGTAGATGGGGGACAGGTTTTAGGGAGTCAGGAGGTTAGTTACTCATCGCATAATACCCAGCCTCTGACCTGCTCTTGTAGCTACGGTATTTATGTGGCTACTCCAGTTCAGTTTCTGGTCAATGGCAACCGCTCCCCCCCAGGATGTTGATAGTGGGGGATTCAGCGATGGTAGTGCCATTGAATGCCAAGGGGAGATGGTTAGATTCTCTCTTGTTGGAGAGGGTTATTGCCTGGCACATCTGGACATGGGCTGCTTCAGTATCTGAGGAGTTGCGAATGGTGCTGAACATTGTACAATTATCAGCGAACATCCCCGCATCTGAATTTATGATGGAGGGAAGGTCATTGATGAAGCAGCTGAAGATGGATGGGCCTAGGACACTACCCTGAGGAACCCCTGCAGTGATGTCCTGGATCTGAGATGATTGACCTCCAACAACCACAACCATCTTCCTTTGTGCTAGGTATAACTCCAACCAGCGGAGAGTTTTCCCCCTGATTCCCATCGACTTCAGTTTTTCTAGGACTCTTTGATGCCATACTCGGTCAAATGCTGCCCTGATGTCAAGGGCACTCACTCTCACCTCACCTCGTTCGGATACTCTGTGGCTGCATTAAATTAAAACCACAAGTCCTGCCCCACTTCCAACTCATTGTCTGACACAGTAGTGTCAATATTCACTCTGTAAATAATAACTGCTAGTTTAGTACTTGTAGTTATATCTGCAGTTAGTACTCAGGTATAGTAAGCTTGACCAAGGTGTGAGGTGTGAAAAACCAGTAATAGTGTGTGTTGCCATAAGACTTTTAAAATATATATTATAGATATATATTCATGTTTGTGTCTGCGTGTAAGTAATTTTAAACCTTAGTGCTTAACTTGGGAGCAGGGGGATACAATAATTAATTGAATGTGCGTTTAAGATGTTGAGTCAGTTGCTAAGATCATGGGTAAGCTAAACTAGATGAATCACACTTCGTAATGCAACTTAATTTTAAAAATTGCTCCCAATAACCTAGTTTTACAAATCCTTGACAGTGACAAGCATTGAGTTTCATTAGGCTGGGGGGTTCCATACATCTGGGTATTATCTCAGTCCCCCTCAGGGATGGGAACTGTTACAGTGAGCACCACACCCTGACATGCCTTCTCTGCCAGCACAGACCTGCTCTGACAGCTAGCTGGCTGTGTGAGATGACACTTGCTTGACCTATAGTTTGCTAAATGATTGTGATGGGTGTAACAGGCATCCTTATGTGAGGATTATAGTACTGCAACAATGGCTAGGCACTTTTACAGTCAGGCACTTAGGTTGAAGTTAGTAAGGTTATATTTCTAGCTGTGCAGACTGATTCCTTATGGTTATGTCATTTTTGTGAAATTTTTCAACACCTATCAATGAGGGCTATGGTTTTGGTTCAGCACTGTTTTCCTTCAGCAGCCTGACAGTCTCCACTCATTCCTTATGATCTGAAATCTGTTGCTTTGCTTTCTGCTCTTGCCTTTTGCCTCTGCATAGCCTCTGGGCATTAACACA
Organism: Heterodontus francisci; assembly: GCF_036365525.1. Classification (NCBI taxonomy): domain Eukaryota; kingdom Metazoa; phylum Chordata; class Chondrichthyes; order Heterodontiformes; family Heterodontidae; genus Heterodontus; species Heterodontus francisci. The sequence goes on from NC_090393.1 coordinate 24,139,297, forward strand.
GTTATCCCAACTTGTGTTACTGCCACTGGGTTGAGAAGCCTGTTACTATGGTCCTGCGCCTCACCAAGTGGACAAAATATCACCCACAGACCAGAAATTTGATTTTCCAAAACTTATCTGAATTAATTTATGAAATTGTTTAGGGTTATAAAATACAGCAAGCGAGACTTCTACAGAGCAAAACAACTAGAATCTATAATGTATCAGAGCTCGCACCAGCCCTTATCCAGTAGTTGGGATAGTCTCTTGGAATTGAAACATGGCCCAGGAAGCCAGCACAGTGAATAGTAACAGTCCAACCATTTCGTACCCCTTGGCTAATGTGTCTCACGCTTTATCTCCCAAGTGGGAAGTTTTGTCTAAAATGTGTCTGCATGCTTTTCAGAATCCAATAACGAATTTGCAGATGTTCCCTGCTTTTATCTATTAGATTTTTTTTGCAAAAAGAAAGCAGGCAGATTTTAAAGCTATTACCAAAGAAAAATACTATGAAATCCTACTTTATTAGATTAGGAGATGCCACAGTTACTTTCACAATGGTTTTACACACAAATACATCCAGTTCTGAAGTTTCTCTCAGTTAGTTTGAAATACTGAGTCAAAGCCAGTTGCTCTTTAACAACCCCCTTTTAATTCACACAGTGACCTTCCTTTGGAAGAATACTCTTGTGTCTTTTTTAGGAACGCGAGCAATTCATTCTTGTATCTCCTCTCGCCCACCCCAAAACTCACAAATAATTGTTCAGGGCAAGCTATGAACCTGATTGTGGGGAGGGGGATGTGGTTAGGCAAAATGAGATGAAAAAACACATGTAATACTGGAAATTGGTTTTAGTGCAAAATTTGGGCTTATGTATCTTTTTTCAGAAAGGAACTGTTCAAAGAATGAGCACAATTTGAAGCCTTGCCTTGACCAGACAACCCCCCGCAAAAAGTAAGATTGTAGCTGGTATTAATTTCAAGGATTTGATATGTATCCAATTTAACTTTATTTAGCAATAATCACAATGCTCCGAATTGTTCAGGAACCATTTGCTGACACCGTGCACTCACCCACCAGGTACCAGGTATGCTTAGCAAATGTTCGAGCACCGGAAGAGAACATATTAAAGGCCTGCAATAAAAGAGCAGATGATTTTCATAATTAAACCCTCTAGCCCCAATACCATTCTGGTGAATCTGTGGTCATCTGCTTCAAAGCCAATGTATCCTTCCTGAAACTGAATGCTGCATTTCTGTGGTAGCTTTAAGGGTGAAACGCACTTCCAGATTGATGTACTGGAGATTTATGTCTTGGCATCTATTTTAGAAACTGCAGTTTTGCTACGTGGCATCTCTAGGTCATTTAACAAAACCTTAATATAGGATTCTGAACCAGAAGAGTTATTCGTTCATTATAATCTGTTCTAAAAGAAGTCTGTACAGCACTGTCCCCTGGTTTTGGAACTCAAATGAGCATGCTAGAATGTGTACACATTGAATAAGCAAACTCCCTGGGCTGGATTTTCAAAGGGTCACGGGGTCGGGAACTGGATCAGACACTAATTGAAAATCATGGTCCCAGAGGTTGTCTCCAAAACCCGACACCTCAAGGACTGTCCGCTATTTTCAATGTGAGGGCGGTTGGGAGCTTGAAGGGAGGAAACAGGGAAGTCCCTTGCCTCCAATTAAGAGCCAATCAACCTCCTTTCTGAACTTGCCAAGGGGCTGGGGCATTTGGGAAGGCAATTCTCAATTCTGATATTGGTGATCCTGACCAGCCTGGTGCACGTTAGTACATGGCAGTCAGGTTTGCCACACTGTCAAATAAACTTTATTAGAAAGTGTGATGGAAATAAATTTGAGGGGCTAGCTGGTGCCGAATTGAGTGCTGTATCTCCACTTGACCTCCATGGCCACTTTCCATCCTTGTTATTGTCCTGGCCCTTTCATGAGCTGCCCGCACTCCATGGCAAGGCAGCGGCAGCCCCAAGGCAGGTGGCTCCAGCCTCCTGGAGGTGCTTGGCACCTCTAATTGGAGGCTGAGCTTGCCTCCTGTCCAATTAGTGCATTTGCATTCCAAAATCGCATTGCGAGAGGACACTGCTGAAGCACAGGGTCAGGACTCTGAAGTGCTCCGGCCATCAGGTTCCCAACCCTGGAACGAAAATCCAGCCCACTATATCTGACAGGATGTTATCTGTAGCTAACATGTGGTTAACATCCAGGTGTTCAAATTGCTAGGCTGCAGGAACAGATCTTGACTTCAGTGGAAATTAACATTGGAGATGTAAATCAGAATACCCACTCTCTAACACCTGTTCTACAAAGTCAAGATGAACCTCGCAATAAAAACAAGAGATGCTGGAAATACTCAGCAGGTCTGGCAGCATCTGTGGAGACAGAAGCAGAGTTAATGTTTCAGGTCAGTGCTTCTCTCTCCACAGATGCTGCCAGACCTGCTGAATATTTTCAGCATTTCTTGTTTTTAGTTCAGATTTCCAGCATCTGCAGTATTTTGCTTTTATTATGAACCTCGCAATGTTTGTGGGTCTTAGATAGGCATGCATGGTCTCTTTCAAAAGTCATCAGATGTGCTGGATTTGATCTGTAATCTTTATGTTGGTAATCTGCTTTATTTCACAGCACAGGGATGTACAGAGTGACAGGTTTGATTAGATTCACTTAACTCAATCAGTACAACTTGCCTTCATAGAATACAAAACAAGGGGAGGCGGTGGCGTAGTGGTATTGTCACTGGACGAGTAACTCAGACACCCGGGTATTGCTTTGGGGATATGAATTCGAATCCCACCACAGCAGAAAGTGGAATTTGAGTTTGATTATTAAATCTGGAATTAAAAAGCTAGTCTAATGATGGACAAGAAACGATTGTTGTATAAACCCATCTGGTTCACTAATGCCCTTTAGGGAAATAAAGCTGTTGTCCTGACCTGGTTTGGCTTACATGTGACTCCAGACTCCAGGTTTACTCTGAAGCAGCTGAACAAGCCACTTAGTTGTATCTAACTGCTACAAAGTCAATAACGAATGAAACTGGACGGACCACCCGGCATCGACCTAGGCACTGGAAACACAGCCCTGTCGACACTGCAAATTCCTCCTTACTATCATCTGGGGCTTGTGCCAAAGTTGGGGGAGCTGTCCCACAGAGTAGTCAAGCAACAGCCTGATTGAATCATACCTTACAGAGACCGCCATCACAGTGGCGGCACAATGGTATACAGTCAGGAGGGAGTTGCACTGGGAGTCCTCAACATCAACAGCTCTAGATCTCATGGCATCAACTCAAGGAAAGGAAATGGCAAGGAAACCATCTACTGCCCTCCCTCAGCTGATGAATCAGTACTCCTCCATGTTGAACATCACTGGGAGGAAGCACTGAGGGTGGCAAGGGCGCAGAATGTACTCTGGGTGGGGAACTTCAATGTCCATCACCAAGAGTGGCTTGGTAGCACCACAACTGGCCGAGTCCTAAAGGACATAGCTGCCAGACTGGGTTTGTGGCAGGTGGTGAGGGAAAAACATACTTGACCTCGTCCTCACCAATCTGCCTGTCGCAGATGCATCTGTCCATGACAGTATTGGTAAGAGTTGCCACTGCACAGTCCCTGTGGAGACGAAGTCCTGCCTTCATGTTGAGGATACCCTCCATCGTGTTGTGTGGCCCTACCACTGTGTTAAATGGGATAGATTTTGAACAGATCTAGCAATGCAAAACTGGGCATCCATGAGGTGCTGTGGGGCACCAGCAGAATTGTACTCAACCACAATCTGTAACCTCATGCCCTGGCATATCCCCCACTCTACCGTTACCATCAAGCTGGGAGAACAACCCTGATTCAATGAAGAGTGCAGGAGGGCATGCCAGGAGCAGCACCAGGCATATCTCAAAATGAGGTGTCGACCTGGTGAAGCTACATCCCAGGACTACTAGCATGCCAAACTGCGTAAGCAGCATGCGATAGACAGAGCTAAGCGATCCCATAATCAATGCATCAGATCTAGGTCCTGCCACATCCAGCCGTGAATGGTGGTGAACAATTAAACAACTAACTGGAGGAGGTGGCTCCACAAATATCCTCATACGAAAGATAAGGCAGAAGCATTTGCAACAATCTTCAGCCAGAAGTGCCGAGTTGATGATCCATCTCGGCCTCTTCCTGAAGTCCCCAGCATCACAGATGCCAGACTTCAGCCAATTCGATTCACTCCGCGTGATATCAAGAAACGACTGAAGGCACTGGATACTGCAAAGGCCATGGGCCCTGACAATATTACGGCAATAGTACTGAAGACCTGTGCTCCAGAACTTGCCGTGCCCCTAGTCAAGCTGTTCTAGTACAGCTACAACACTGACATCTATCTGGCAATGTGGAAAATTGCCCAGCTATGTCTTGTACACAAGAAGCAGGACAAGTCCAACCTGGCCATTTACTGTCCCATCAGTCTACTTTCAATCGTCGGTAAAGTGATGGAAGGTGTCATCGACAGTGCTATCAAGCAGCACTTGCTTATCAATAACCTGCTCAGTGACGCTGAGCTTGGGTTCCACCAGGGCCGTTCAGCTCCTGACTCATTACAGCTTTGGTTCAAACATGGACAAAAGAGCTGAACTCAAGAGGTGAGGTGAATTTGACTGCCCTTGACATCAAGGTAGCATTTGACCGAGTATGGCATCAAGGAGCCCTAGCAAAACTGAAGTCAATAGGAATCAGGGGGAAAACTCTCTGCTGGTTGGAGTCATACCTAGCACAAAGGAAGATGGTTGTGGTTGTTGGAGGTCAATCATCTCAGATCCAGGACATCACTGCAGGAGTTCCTCAGGGTAGTGTCCTTGGCCCAACCATCTTCAGCTACTTCATCAATGACTTTCCTTCAATCATAAGGTCAGAAATGGGGATGTTCGCTGATGATTGCACAATGTTCAGCACCACGCGCGACTTCTCAGATACTGAAGCAGTCTGTGTAGAAATGCAGCAAGACCTGGACAATATCCAGGCTTGGGTTGATAAGTGGCAAGTAACATTTGGCCACACAAGTGTCAGGCAAAGACCATCTCAAATAAGAGAGAATCTAACCATCTCCCCTTGACATTCAATGGCATAACCATTACTGAATCCCCCACTATCAACATCCTGGGGTGGGTTACCATTGATCAGAAACTGAACTGGAGTAGCCATATAAATACCATGGCTACAAGAGCAGGTCAGATGCTAGGATCCTGCGGTAACTTGCCTCCTGACTCCCCAAAGTCTATACACCATCTACAAGGCACAAGTCAGGAGTGTGATGGAATACTGTCCACTTGACTGGATGGGTGCCACTCCAACAACGCTCAAGAAGCTCGACACCATCCAGAGCAAAGCTGCCCGCTTGATTGCTACGCCATCCACAAACATTCACACCCTCCACCACCCACGCACAGTGACAGCAGTGTGTACCATCTACAAGATGCACTGCAGCAATGCACCAAGGCTTCTTAGACAGCACCTTCCAACCCCGTGACCTCTACCAACTAGAAGGACAAGGGCAGCAGATGCATGGGAACATCACCAACTGCATGTTCCCCTCCAAGCCACACACCATCCTGACTTGGAACTATATCGCTGTTCCTTCACGGTCGCTGCAATCCTGGAACTTCCTTCCTAACAGCACTGTGGGTATACCTACGCCACATGGACTGCAGCGGTTCCAGAAGGCAGCTCACCATCACCTTCTCAAGGGCAATTAGGAATGGGCAATAAATGCTGGCCTAGCCAGCGATGCCCATATCCCATGAATGAATAAAAAAAAATGAATATGCTACATCTCCCCACATCAGTGTGTGGTCTTGCTTTAAATTTTTGATCCTGGTGCAAAATTGGTGTTGGAGCTTTAAGTTTGAAGATTAGACAGCCTAACTCTGTGGGCGTGTTTTTTTATATTTAATTTACTGCCGGAAAGGTCGATAAAACTATCAAACAATTGGAGTGAGTGTCCATTGATTGTTGAGGTAAACTCGCAAATTTTTTGTTGCTTCCCTGTAGGCCATAAATAATATGAAAACCTAGGTCATGAGCCTTTGAACCTTTATCATCATCGGATCATAGGTTGATACAGCACAGAAGAAAGCTATTCAGTCCATCATGTTCATGGCAGCTCTTTGAAAGAGCTAGCCAATTAATCCCACTCCCTTCATTGGTAGCTTTTTTTAAAAATGTATTTGAATATACTGCTTTAAAAACCCAACATTTAAAAGTGACTTTCCTCCCCAAAAATCCTATGGGGTAAAATAGTCAAAATTCCTGAAATTCCGCTCAAGCTTCTGGCCAAGTCCATGGTGCAGAACACCATCAAGCTACGTCAAGAAATTAGAGAAGAGGCGGGCAAAAATAATGATAAGGTGGCTAAAACGTTGTAGAAAGTAGGAGATAGAAAAGACTGACTGATGTTGAGTTGCATTGTTTTGAGTTTGTCAGAAAGAGGACAATATTGTAATGAGCCTTGATTTCCAGACAGTGGTGCTATCAGGAGGGGGATGTGTAAAAGAAGATGGTATCAGCAGGCTAGAATTTCCTGGATTGCATTTGTGCAGAAAGTAGGCTGAAATATACACTGGTTTCTGCATGATCTTGCGGGAAGTTAGGCCCAAATTTCCTGTGGAGCTCGTATACCTACGATAGAAAGTAAGGGAAGCCCCATCAATTGAGGAAATATTATCAGGCTGCTGTCTGGCACCTCGTTCATAGAGCCTGTTACCTTGCTGCTCTTCTTGTGTTATTATACAGAACAGGAACCGTCTCATTGGGAAGGCCATTGCAGCTGCTTAGCCCTTCTGAATGTCTGGTTAGTGGGGGTGGGGGGAGGGGAGGGGAGGATCACGGTGGAATCGAAAAATATTTTGATGCACTGAGACAGACAGCACTTCGGTTAATTGTAGTCCAGGCCTCAGTCAAATTTTATTTAGACAAAATACATTGCTATCAATCTCCAGAAAGCTTAATTACAACAATATCAGGATGACTTCAGCTGCGCCTAAATCTTTGGGCATAAATCTATAGCAGCACGTTGTTTGCATAAAAGCAGGAAACTCGTGCAAGCTGGTTTATGCATGGAGTTTGGAGCAACAGGAAATTTTAGCAAATGTATCTTGAAAGCGGTGCAAATGATCAAGGAAATTTGCACAGAGCAGTGTTCCAGTGTAAGACTGGCAGTAATAGGTTACGCAAAATTTCCTCTGAGAAAAATAAAGATAGAAATATGCTCTCATGCTGTTGGTTTTTTGAATCTTTGCAGGAAACTGACAGGCAACATGTTAAATAGTAGCCTGTTTAAATTTTGGGAAGAAGAACTGAATCACTTTTAAACTTTGCAGTTTGAGAGTAATAGTGAAAAGTATAAAGTTAATCCACATTCTGATCTTGCAGGCATGGGCAGAGTGAGAACAGGAAAGGGAACAGGGAGGAATGGTACAAAGAACACCTGGACAGAATATAACATGGTAAGGCTGGAGATGGAGTGTCTTGTTAGTACAACAGACTGTCTTTTTATTACTCTTTTATCATTGTCAAAACGTCCATTCCCTTGCTCGGGGCTTATTTTCATATTATTCTAAGCAACTTGATTCCTGCAGTAAAATCAAAACATGAACAATTTCTTTGAATTCCAGGTGAAAGTGAGAGGCATAAACAATCTGATTACTAAGTGGAGGTCTAACCCTCTTAGGGGTACATTGCCCTCCGTCTGGGGCACAAAACTGAAAAGTGCGCTTGTATTGAAAACTGAGATCGATTTCAGTTTGGGAATATTGAATCACTGCAAGGGATGTGTCTGGACCTCCATCATACCTGTAATCTTTATCATTTGTGATATAATTATCTTGAAACTACTGCAAAGGAAACTGCCTTAACAACCCACCCACATCTTATCCTGTGTGGATCTAGTGTAGTTACAGAGGATTTAATTTGTTGCTACATAAGGCCTTCCCTTGTATGTCTGAATAGCTCTATGTTAGTACAAGGCCATTAAATCCATCAGAGGGTCACTCAAACAGATCTGTACTATGTATTTGTTGACTCTGTTGCTATCACAACACTTAAAAAAAAAGAGAAAGGCTTGCATTTATATAGCACCTTTCAGGACCTCAGAACATCCCAAAGCACTTTACAGCCAATTAAATAGTTTTGAAATGTGGTAACTGTTGTAATGTAGGAAACGCGGCAGCCAATTTGCACACAGCAAGGCCCTACAAACAGCAAAGTGATAATGACCAGATAATCTTTTTGGTGATATTGATCGAGGCAAATGTTGTCTAGAACACCCAGGAATAACTCCCCTGGTCGTCTTCGAAATAGTGCCATGGGAATTTTTATGTTCACCTAAAAGGGCATACAAGGCCTTGGTTTAATGTCTCATCTGAAAGACAGCACAGCACTTCCTCAGTAAAGCACTGGTGTGTTAGCGTAGATGCTTATGTTCAAGTCCTGGAGTTCGACTTTGAACCTACAAACATCTGACTCTGATGCAAGAGTGCAACCAACTGATACCATCACAGCTATTTCTTTCATCCATTTCCATGTTTTAGGACTTGGCACTTTTTAGGGATTTGATTCTACTTTGAATCTGGAGTAAATAGCATCCCAGGCTGGTGTTGGAGCATTATTGCCACAATGAAAGAAATATGCTGGTGGCAATTCTATTGCCAAGCGTGTCTGCTGACACTGTTAGGCTAAGTAGTAGTACTCTTTCCTCGGAGGCAGAAACTTGTGGGTTTGAGACCCATTCCAGAACTGGAACACAATTTAGGCTGACACTTTATTGCAATACTGAGGGAGTGCTGCACTGTCTGAGGGGTTGTCTTTCAGATGAAACATGAAACTGAGGCCCTGTTTGCCATCTCAGATGGCGTAAAAGATCGCATGGCATTATTTTGGAGCAGGAGAGTTGTCCCTGGTGTCTTAGTCGATATTTGTCCCTCAATCAAGATCACAGAACAGATTATCTTGTCATTTGCTGTTTGTGGGACCTTGCTGTGCACAACTTGACTGCTGTGTTTCCTCCATTACAACAGTGACTGCAGTTCAGAAGTATTTCATTGGTTGTTAAACACTGTGGGCCGTCCTAAGGTTGTGAAAAGCACTATATAAATGCAAGTTCTTTCTTTTATATGTGCGGTCTTGCTGCATGCTAATTAGCTGCTATGTTTGCATACCCAACAGTAGCGATTACACTTCAAAAGTTATTCATAGACTGTGAAGCATTTTGGGACCACCTGTGGATGTGAACAGTTTTTCAGAGATGAGAAAATGTTTAGCACCTACTTTGGCAGCCAGTTTTAGCTTGAGAGTTCATTGTTGCTACCAATATCACTGGATTATTGATGGGCACTGGATTAACAGTCAACCAGTGGAGGTAATGGGTGTCTCAGTTAAGATCACTTGATTTGTTCTTGTTTTAAAAATATCTTGGTATTGTGATAAACCTGCTCATTGACCCTGTGTGAGCTGAATTATTCCCATAGGATAATTAAGTATTGCTGCTTTATTAAAGCCTGGAGCAATGGGAACTGTTTGTTGTATTTTGCGGTGTCTTTCCCAGGGTCTCTTGTTGGCTTAATGCCAGATAAGGTGTAGATGTGAGACTGCACTCAGGACAGGGTGTCATGTGGACTGTGTACAAAGTACTTTCCATGTCTGGAATTTGTGTTGGTTTACTGCTTTGGAGTACTCACTCAGACAAGTCATTGTGATACAGCCAGCGTGTGCTTTTCACCAACGTGTTGAGCTGCACTGAAAGGATTGATCAAATGGATTGTTGGAAGTTATGTACTTTTACTTGCAAGTTGTACATTCTCAGGTGATAGGTCAATAAACCGTATAAGCTATAGCACCACGATTAACCTGTCATCATTTGCAACTCCTGCTTTGGACTTCATTCACGGTTGTAACAAATGAATTTTGAGCCACTCATGTTTTTATTTTGCCCTGGTTTCATTGGTTCCTGTGTAGTCTCCCAGCAGAGTGTGGACGGAGCGGGGGTGGGTGGGGTGGGGGAGGGGTGCGGTGGTTGCAGATCTGGTATCCTGTCCCAGGACTGGACCGATGTTGAACATTAGCTAAAAGAGGCTTAGTTGCTTTTATGAATTTTACCAGCCCTTTGGAGACGGGAGGGCTGGTAATATGGGAGGATGAAAGCATCAGGAGGGGAGCTTGACATCTTCTTGATGCCATAGCATATTACTGGCAGGACAGCCAATTGAAGGTCCCCCACACCTCTCCCCCCACCCCAATGGCCAGGGCCTGCCTGCCTGGCCCGGCTTGCTGCAAAAAAACTTACCCAGTCTCGAGGGTGCCTTTGCATGGAGGCACCCTCTTCCTTGTCCTGTAGCCTCAGCGGTGGCCACCGCTAGCAGTGGCACGGCTAAGCTGCCAGCCCTCTGATTGAGCTGGCAGCTCTGGGGGGGCCGGCCACCATCCTCAATTGGATGGCAGTCCCGGCGCTGGCTTGTTATTTGGCTGCCGCTGGTGCGATGCCACCCCAGGGTCCTACTGCCCGCTGGCACGAAGCCTGCTCCTGCTTTTTCCCCCAGCAGCGGGACCTCATCAATGTTGGAAAAATGCAGCCCATAGTGTCTTATCATATCTCTCAAACATCTAGGTGTTTTAAGCTCAGTGAATCGTTCCTTAAGTACAGTGGCTGTCACATTTGTAAACCCTGCAGCACTTTTGTGAACAGCAGAATCTCACAAACAACAGTGAGATAAAAGACCAATTAATCCGTTCGTGAGTAGTGCACATGGGTGATCTGTGGGAATCATCTTTCCTATTATTTTAGTGTGTGGATAAATGCCGAGGGGTTGTTTAACCTCCTCAATAGCATGATCAAGATGGGGAATGTTGGTCATGAATTTGCAGCCGTTCATGATCTATCACGTTTGTAAATTATGTTGCACCAACCTTTTTTTCAGTTTCAGTGGGAATACACTTACATTGCTAAATATTTTTCATAAATACCAACAAAAATGTAAACTGTGACAACATGCTTAGCAAAGTGTATCAAATGACTTCTTTCTTGTTCCTGAAATATGCTGGAGTGCATAAGAAGGACAGGCAACTGAGAATGCTTGGCTGCCACTTAGTTTAAAAGGACAAGTTATACCGGAATTCTTCATATTCAAATTACTGCCAATATTTGTCGGGTCGGAAAATGGCCATGGAGCTGTGTTTGAGAGACAGCTTTAGGGTGAATTGTATTTTTCTATCATCTTAAAGTGCAGCCCCCGGGAATTTTTGATGCTTTGTTATAGAGGTGACAATTCAGTCGGTTTTCCTTTTGCACTGATTCTGTCAAGACTCTGTTTTATGTAAAAACTGACTCTTTCATTGCCACACTATCAGTGTCATTTTAGTGTTTTTTGCTTCTTAATGAGCCCATTCTGAAGGAGGTGAATTAATACGCACCCAATTGAAATGGCTCAATTTCAAAGGCCCACTGATAATTCCGTATTTAGGCACATTAACTGCAATGATACTGAACCACACAGACTTGGGAAGGGGTGGGAGGTGGTGAGTTGGGGTGCAGAATGTTTGATCCTTAGTCGTAGATTTGTGGTCTCAGATCAGTGGACTTTACCCTGGAGATGGTTTGCGACTCCAGGCGAACAGGAAGATTACAATACCTAGCATGCATGACTCACCCAATGATAATTTATAACTGGGCTCAAGCCATGCCAAAGTTAATTCTAGCAATATAAATTGTGCTGTCATTCTCGGCTCCCACCTGTCAAGAATGAGGCACATGAATTTTGTCATGAACATTGATTTTAAACTGTTACTGGAGTAAAGAAAGGACTTGTTAAACAGATCAGCGTGGTTGGGAATACATTTGCATATTAACAGAAGTGTTTGGAAGGGCAAAGCAGCCATTCCCTGACACATTCAACCCACAATGGACTTTTGATCACCAGGCATTGAAGGCGGGGAACTCGCATTCCAGATTGACTGCTAAAATGGCTGAATACACAAATGGACATGGTCAAACAAGCTAGTCACATGACTAACCTGCTGGGCAACCTGAGTTTTTTTAATTTGTGCAAACAGTTTGGGCAGAAATGTCTATTTGCTCCTGGACTGAGAAGATCACTCTCCTGTCTGCTCCTATCTCTCTCACAAGCCACACATGAACCCCAGGAGAGAAAAGTCTCTGACAGTAAACAAGGATTAAGAAGAATACTGGGCCCCAATGAAAAGCAAGATCTACCTACAATCAAGGACTGTACAGTGAACTCGAAGAACTGTAACAACAACTCTTCAGATATTGCCTCAAACCTTTCCACTTTATTTTTCATCTGCTCTTTTCTGTCTCTATTTGCATGTGTGTATCATGTATGCATGTTAGCGTGGGGCATGAGTTGTATCCGTAGGTGTTAACTGAATTAGAGTTTAAGTTTAATAAATTACAACTTTTCTTCTTTAAACCTGAGAACGCTTGTTTGTGCTGGTTTCTTTGCCTTATAATTGGAAAGCAGTGAACAAGGATTCACCAAGGGGGAGCTAAAAACAAGGTGTGTTTAAAATTAAACCCTGTTACAGCAAGGCCAGGTGAAGGCTGAAAGGGAACCCTAGACCCCTTTCTCACCTGGTCGTAACAATGTGTAAGAAAATCTGGGTATGAGGAGGGGAGAAGAAACCCATTTGTTTAACCCATTCACTGGCAATATTTAAGCCTTTGCAATGTTGGAGAATTTGAATGAAGCATAATAAGATGTAAAATGTTCATGCTGTACCCATTTGGACTGTAAAGAATACCAATATTTTTCTGCAGAGCGCATTTTGAGGGATTTGGTGGAACAACTGTTGCTTACAGGTCTGCCGTGATGTTTGAAGAAGTTGTAATAATTTATGGTATGTGTATATATGAAAAAATAACTATTCTCAAATGGCTTTCACATTTACCAAGTATTATTCATTTATCTATAATAAATTAAAAATGTAGACTGGTCTCAATTCTAAATTTACTGCAGCTGTAGTGGTGTGGCCAATGTAACATTACGTGACAAAACAAATTAAATAAAAGGAGACTTTTAAACTAGGGATGTGGTGGACTGCAGCCAGTGTGGGTCACCAAGAACAATTGCAATGGGTAAGTGGAACTTGGTGCAGAAAACAATAAGGGCCACAGTGCTTTAGATGAACTGAATTTTACAGAGGGTGGAGGATTAGAAGCGAGCCAGGAGAGCATTGAAGGAGTGGAAGCCAGTGATAACAAAGGCATGGATGAGGGCTTTAACTGGAGATGGGCAGAGGAAGGAGTGGAGGTGAGAGATGCTAGAAGTGGTCTTTGTGATGGAAGGGATATGGGGTCAGAAGCTCAACTCAGGGTTAAGTATGACACAGTCTGATTCAGTGCAAGAGAATGACCAGCGAGGGGGCTGGAATTGGGGGTAGCAAGGCTACAGAGTTTGTGATGGGAGCCAAACATAACAGCTTTCATCTTCTCAAAGTTTACAGAAAGGAATTTGTCATTTATCCAAGGCTGGGTAATGGATGAACAATCTGACAAGAGGACAGCAGTGGAGGTTTTGAGAGAGGTTGCGGAGAGGTAGAACTGGGGGTTGTTAACATATATATGGAAAATGACCCCCATATATGGATGATGACAATGTTGTCAAAGGGTGGTATTTAGGTGAGGAAGTGGAGGTTTACAAGGATAGGTCCATGGAGGATTCCAGAAGCAGCAGGGCTTGCAGACAGGCCCATTTTGTTTCTCTGGCAGAGGCAGAAACCTGGTTGGAATTTTCGGGAAAGATGGATTTGGGAAGTAACAACATGCTCAAGGGCTTAGCGAGGAAAGGGAGATTGGAGATGGGGACAAGATAATTTGCAAGGACAGAGGGTCATATTTTATTTTGAGAATGATCCTTGAGTCATGGGTGGTTTTGGCAGAGGAGAGTGAGACCTGATTAGGACTCATGTGGTCCAGCCAAATCTGGTAATGGCTGGCCATACCAGATGTGTGCTGTACATGTTCAGGGCTGCATCCTTTAGATTTGTGGGGCAAGAGAGAGATCATACTGGGAGTACGACTGGGAAGGGAGAGAGTAAAGGTTTTACTGGGGACAAGAGCATCAAAGGTGGAGGTGAGTTGAGTGGTCAAACAACTTGACAGTTGCATAAGTATCATGGTGAGCGGTGGGTCAAAGGTTAGGCAGTTGGGGGTTTGAAAGTGCAGAATTTGCAAGTGAACTGGGGGACAGTTTTTACCCCAGAAATAGACACACAAGGAGTGGGGTTTGGGGGTGGGTGGGTGGGTGGTGGGGTGGTGATAGGGAGATCTTGGTGGATGGTGAGGAATACACTTAAGTGGTTGGAGATGACTTTGCGAGTGACTATTGGAGTAAAGATGCCACAGGGGTTGGCAAGGCTGAATGGCTGTCTGTGAATATGAGTAGGGGAGTTTGTAAGGAGGGTGAGGGTTAAGTAGGGTAGTGAATTAACAGGAGATTGAAATCACCAAAGAAAAGGAGTCACTCTGTGCAGAGGCTGAGGAAGGATATCTTGGGGAGAAACTGGTGGTGCGACTTAGGTAGAGGGGCAGTAGGCAATGACAATTTTCAAGAAATGCTGACAGTGTTAAACAAGGTGAAGGTGCTCAGAGGAGGAGAAGGTAAAGGCCTACTCGGGTGGGCAAATGAAACCCAATCCGAGCCCAACAGAACCATATCCGACCCGGCCCGAGTCCTTTCATTTTTTCCCACGCCCAACCTGATCCGACCCGACCAGCCGTTAACCTACCTTCCGTTTTTCACTTTGTTACTTATCTGCACAAGCTTAAAAAAACTGTAACTAAACAACCTTTCTCGTCCAAAAAGTACATTAACATTGGAGCCACTTACCGGAGGTGGTGATAGAGTGTGTCCGACCCGACCCGACCCGACCCGACCCGAGTCCGAATGCCGGATCCGGAAGTACGACCTGAACCCGACACACGTCATCGGGTCCCGTCGGGTTCGGGTCGGGTAGCCATGCTCTAGGAGAAGGTACCAGAGGAGAATGGAGAGAGATAAAGGTGTGGCTTAGTGATGAAGGTCACACCACCAATGCAGCAGTTTGGGCAGGGCAGTTGGTGGAATGTATAGCCAATAGCATTGTGCATGGTCAGGGTCTTGTTTGTGAGTGAATTATATGTTCTGAAGGGAAGTGCAGAGAATTCCAGATTCCTTGTACCAGATGGATTAAAAGTTGTTACATTTGTTACCGCAATGTTAGGATAAACGTCACAGTTTCTAATTAACCAACTGTCAGTCCATACGTGTTCAATTTCACACTATCAACAACTTCACCAAGTATAAACGCACGCTACAAATTCAACAGAAATTATCCTTTTTGTTTAAAGTGAGTCATACTTGGTCCTCAGTTCTGCAGTGAGTCTTTCCCCTCTGCCTGCTGTTTAAAACTCATGAAAGCAGCCAGAATGCATTTATTGGCCAATCTGTTTTTGCCTAGATCAAAATTTGTTGAAATATGAAAAATAATTGGTGAAGATGAAATTGAAAATCTGAAATATAGATGGAAAATACTGAAAATTTCTGCCAGTATCAGAAAAAGGATATGTTAATATTTTGATAGAGACCCATTGTCATCACTGATATGTTATCACTCTTTCAACAAAAAAAGTTAGTTGAGAGACATAGGAACATAGGAAAGGGAGTAGACCATTTAGCCCCTCAAGCCTGTTCTGCTATTCAATGATTATTGTTGATCTGTGACCTAACTCCATATATCTGCATTTGCCCCATATCCCTTAATACCTTTGGTTAACAAAATTCTATCAATTTATCATATTTAAAATTAACAATTGATGGAGCATAAGTTGCCATTTGCAGAAGAGAATTCCAAATTTCCACCACCCTTTGTATGTAGAAGTGTTTCCCAATTTCAGTCCTGAAAGGTCTGGCTCAAATCTTTACACTATGTCCCCTTGTCCTAGACTCCCCAACCAGCAGAAATAATTTCTTTCAGATAGAACCTATCTGATCCCCTTAATATCTTGAAAATGTTGATCAAATCACCCCTTAACCTTCTAAATTCCAGGGAATATAACCCTAGTTTATGTAATCTCTCCTCATATTTTAACCCTCAGAGTCCAGTAAACCTACGTTACACTGCCTCCAATTCCAGTATATTCTTCCGAAGGTGTGGTGCCCAGAACTGCTCACAGTACTCCAGGTGTGGCCTAACTAGAGATTCGAGACGATGTCATTCATTTGTAGAAATGCTTGCTTTTTAATACAGAATTTGATGTGTGCGTAAACTGATTTTGCTTTTTGGGTACTTGAGTTATTTTTGATTTAACGTAAGGAAGTTATTGAAGTGAATTGAATTGGAATCAAATGGGTGGCTGGTTGTGCTGTAGCAGAAAATTGATATCAGAAGTGCAAATCTACTGGCCCACCTACCTTATGCATTCAGTCACCCAGAAAGGAGAGCCACAGGAGATGGATATGGGCTGATGAGGAAGGAAATATTGCAGTATGCGTGACGACCAGGACCTGTTAGTTTTTCATGTTTTAATCCAACACACAAAACTCCTCTGAACAGTTTCCGGCAGACAAATTGGAAATAGATTACACCCGTTAATGTCCACTGTTTAACATTTACTAATTTGTAGTTTTCAAGGGTTTAAACTGCTTTTCATTTCTTTGTTAGCATTGTTGTCATGTGTAGTGAATTATTTCACTGCTGAGATTTGCCACAAGGAGTACCTCTGCGTAGGATTTGCTGCATTGTGTGGGTTTACCCAAACAGAAGATAGTACTTTCAGATGTCCTGAGAGCAACTGATCTAAAGGCTTTTCTAGAGCCTTGGAAACTATTAAAATGACAGCTGAGAATCAGATTGACAGTCAGTTTATGGTGCTGTTTCTGACAATACTTGGGGCAACTGGAACTCGGAGCAACCGAAGGAAAGCAGAGTGGGGGGAAATGGAAACAGATGATCCAACCGCAAGAGATGTGCCAAGCAACAGACTAGTAGAGACACAAGTGGCAAAACAATGAGTTTGCTTCTAATTTTGTAGAATATTAAGATTGAGAGAGATAGAAATTTGTCTCAGGTATCGGGTCAGCCACATATTCTACGCAGCTCCTGATATTTCAGTTCTATTGCACACTATGGAATTTATATCGGGTGCTGCCTATAATGGGCGGTCAATCTGGTTCCACCCATTTTGTGCCAGCGCCTGAGATGAATTTCTACCCCAGAGTCCTTACTGTAGGCACGAGAAACATTCCTTCAGGGTAAACATAGTGGGAAGAGGTAAAAGTATCTTCCCCATCTTGATTCTCTACTTTGAAGTCCAGAGTTATGCAGACGGAATAAAATAAAATACACAAAAATAAATTGAGTTTGATGTGCAAGACTCAATACTGGTGCTCTGGGAATTTAGTGAAATCGTTCAAACTGAAAGAGTTTTTTGAAAAATGCAGCATATTGCAAGGGTCGGGTGTTAAAATTATGGCTGAAAATACTAAGGATCTTTCAGTTGCTGGAATCTAGTCTGTGAAGTTGCCCAAAGGCAAAATACTGTGGATGCTGGAAATCTGAAATAAAAACTGAAACTGCTGGAAATACTCAGCAGGTCAGGCAGCATCTGAAAGATCATCGACCTGAAAATTTAACACTGTTTTGCTCTCCACAGATGCTGCCTGACCTGTTGAGTATTTCCAACAGTTTTTGTGAAGTTGCATCTTTTGCTTTAATAATTTGATGCATTTCCAACTTGACGATTCCACAAATTTAGTTAGGTTCTCTCTTGACCTACTGAATTCTAAGTTTTTTTTTCTGGTGCTGATATTTCGACATTAGTCCACTTTTTAAAAATTTTGTTTTTTTTAATGAACAGAAGGAACTGGCCATTGATCCTGAAAGTCCTCGGATGTGAGCTCACAAACTGGTGACCATATAATTAAAATGGTTGAACTTGCAGAATGAAGTAGAAGACTTCATTCACAAGGTATTGCTTAACTTTGAGAACATAAATTCCTAAACTATGCAATTAATCAAGAGCTGCCCTGACTACAGTGTCAGCTGTTTGGCTCAGTTGGTAGCACTCTTGCCTCTGAGTCCAAAGGTTATAGATTCAAGTTCCACTCCAGGAACTTGAGCTCAAAAGTCAAAGCTGCTGTGGCTCAGTTACAAGCACTCTCATCTGTGTTAAAAAGTTGTGGGTTTAGGTCTTACTTCAAAGACTTTGGGAAGGGGAGGGATTGATGGTTGATACATACAAAGATACAAACTATGAGCAGGAGTAGGACATTCAGCCCCGCGAGACTGCTCCGCCATTCTATACGATCATGGCTGATCTGTTTGTGGACTCAATTCCCTCTGACCTGAGTCAGTCCATGTTCGACTGAAAGGCTTCTCCATGACTTTGTCATCTCCAGAATTGTCTATTTCAGTGCTGTCTTCGGCGACCTCCCATTCTCTAAACTTCAGCTCATCCAAAATTCTGCTGCCTCTATCCTAGCCCACTGCAAGGCCAGAATTTTCTCTGAAGGCCCAAGGTCCCGACATCGGGAATGAAAGCGGGTGCTGTTGCTATGCGGGCAGGGACTGTGAACCAAACTTTCGTATTCCATTGGAGTGGCCAATGAACTGCCAGCAGGTGGGGAGCCGTCCACTGAGACAGCACTGGCAGTGCGATGTCACGCCACAAGAGGCACTGGTGTCATATTTAAAGAGCAGCCAGCAGTAAGTTTTTTTTATTCATTTGTGGGATGTGGGTGTCGCTGACTAGGCCAGCATTTGTTGCCTATCCCTAATTGCCCGTGAACTGAGTGGCCTGCTAGGCCATTTCAGAGGGCATTTTAAGAGTCAACCACATTGTTGTGGGCCTGGAGTCACATGTAGGCCAGACCAGGTAAGGACGGCAGATTTCCTTCCCTCAAGGACATTGCTACGGGCCAAGTGCTGGAAAATAGGATTAGAATAGTTAGGTGCTTGATGGTCGGCACAGACACAATGGGCCAAAGGGCCTGTTTCTGTGCTGTATAACTCTATGACTTTATGACATTATTGAACCAGATGAGTTTTACAACAATCGACAATGGTTTCATGGTCATCATTAGACACTCTTTTAATTCCAGATTTACTAATTAAATTCCAATTTCACTATCTGCTGTGGTGGAATTCAAACCCATATCCCTAGAGCATTAGCCTGGGCTCTGGATTACAAGTCCAGTGACATTACCGCTATGCCACCTCCTCCCCAGAGAGAGCAGGGAGGGAGGCCTGGAAACCGAGGCATGTACTGTGATGTCGGAAGGATGATCCAGGGTGGCCCTGTGGTTTATTGATGTCTCCCAGCAGATGCTCCTCCAGGGTCCTTGGACAAGGAGGGAGGTCCTGTTCCCCTGGGATGGGAGCAGGAGACTGGCCCGGCAGACGAGGCAAGCCTGGATGGAGATTGTTGAGGAGGGTCAGCAGTCGTGGGGTAGTCCCTTGTATGTGGCTACAGTGCCATAAGAGGGTTGTATGCCAATGTGTTTGTTGAATGATAATTTTCTTTGGTCCACTGCTGGGATGTGACTTTATATTTTTTGAAGTAATTTAAAAATAACAGTTTTAAAAAGGATAAGCTGCCAGCAAAGTCATCCTTTCAGCTTAAGTTGATCATCTAGTTTGCAGCACTGTATCCTACATTGCAAAGGACTGTGAGGACAGAGACGAAATGTCTGCATTTCCCAGCAAGAACCAAGACCCAGAACGTTTAAAGGAACTACCTGTTCTCTCAGCAAGAAAAAATACTGCTAAATGCTATGTTTGAATCAATGAGTGACTGTCATGTGACAAGCCCATCCCCATCTATGGTTTTAAGTTGGTGTTTTATCTGTAGCAGAGGAGAAGCAACTGGACTCTGAGATGAGCAGACCTGAAGTGGGGAGGTCCCTCTCTCTTTCCATCCCAGCTTGTAAGCTTTCAAATACCGCTTGTTGACCTTTGCATGCTCCGGCTACAATCAGAAACCCCGTTGGAGGAAATCATCTGCATTGCTGTCTCCAAGAGACTCACCAAACTACTCATTTACCTCTTCAAACTGAAAGTCTCAGGACCACTGAATTCAGCTAGAAGCCAGCCAAATCACCAAACTTCACAGACTGTATACCTTTTTTATGGACTCTAACTCAACCAATCTACCTTTCCCCATTCTGTAACCTATTTCTGTGTGTGTAACCCTCTCGTGTGTGTGTGTGAGAGTAAAGTTGGCATGTTGTTTTATTATTTTATTAGTTCAGTTTAAGTACAATAAAGTTAACCTCTTTCTTTGTTAACTCAAGAAAACCTGTCTGGTTGGTTTTTGTTATGATCATAGCAAGTAAGTAATCAAACACCTACTGAATTGGCCACTCCATTCACTTTAAGAAAGAATTAAACCTGTTGTGGTCTAACAAGGAGAGGGAAAAGAGGGAAGACCTTCGACCCCTCCTCACTTGACCGTAACAGGGTCAATGGCCTCAGGCGTTCCAACAAGGTGAGTGCAGCACACAATGTTAACCTTACAGTCTTCTATGTGACTAAGGATGAATGTGAAATTGGTAGAAAGGCCATGCCCACTCAGTCACTGGCAGTGCCAAGGTGGCAGCATTTGCTGTCACAGGCATGTCAGCCTCTATGTGGAGGGCACCAGTCAGTCAGAGTTAACTTCTACACTGCCGCTACTGAGTGGCAACATGCAGGAGGCATTACTGTGCAGCCATGATGGACCGTGTGGCTGCCACCAGCATTGGCAGTGTGCGTGCCTTTGATGGGCAACTAACAATGGACATTTATGTGCTTGCAGGGGAAGAAAGTGCACATCGCCGGGGGAGAACCAAGACAGGTGGCGGCGATGGCCCATACACTCCTAATGCCGATTTAGGAAGAGACCTGGAGCTGAAAGTCCTGGAGGCGGGCCGGTCCACAAATAATGGTGAGAACGGAATAGTGCCCCAAGAGAGTGAGTGGCCGAATAGATGGACACAAGAGTCACTCTGGTGAACAAAAAGCCTAGTGCTCGTGTCCACTATCGGTCACATGAAACTCCAGTGTAGGAGTAATCTGAAGGATGGGATGGAGTGCACATTACCCTCTAATCACTCCTCTCTCTCTCACAGGTCAACGACAAGAGCAGCCAGCTGCTGCGATCGAGGGACAGCCATCCACCTGTGAGGATGAGGAGGGGACCTCAGACGATGCATTATCACATCGTTCCCCAGCACCCTCCACCAGCGCAGATACTCTCATGTTGGTGGGTAGACCTGCACAAGTAGCTATGGGATCACAACCTGGTGAACACACCACAGAGGCATCCGAGTGGCTGACCGAGGCTGTGACAGCCAAGGCCACTCACACTCGGAGTACTGTGGGAGGCCAAAATGATGCTGAACTTCAAGCTGATGACATGCCTCTGGAGCTGTTAACAAGGCAGCCGATGCTGGACCTGCGACATGAGGTTCATGAGCATCAGGTGGAGCTTCCAGAGTATGCGCACCCATGTGCGAACATTGGAGGTGTCCATCCAAGCCATGAGTGCAACCATGCCCCGACATGTGGGCGCATGGCTTCCTCCATTGAAAGATTGGCAGCCCTCATGGAGAGCCATATCCAGTGTGCCACATGCTGGAGATGCATGCGGACCTGCATGCCATCGCCACCTCCATGAGCTCTGTGGAACAATGGCCGGGCAAGAGGGGGCATGAGGTGCCTGGAATCACCGCCAGGCTCTCAAACTCCTCAGGTGAGCAGGACTGAAATGTGCAATGCAGCCTCCCAAATTTAGCTATCTCCCTTATGCTTCCTGAAAGCAATACTTGGCTGCTCCAATTTCAACTATGTTGCTAGATAATGGCTAACAGAAACACTCAGTGAAGATTCTACGTTCAGAGGCAGTTCAGTAAAACTTCCCATAGCTAAACACAAACTCTAAAACAAGATAACAACAATTTACATTTATATAGTGCCTTTGACATAGAAAAACATCCCAAGGCACTTTACTGGCACATAATTGGACAAAAATGAACACGAGACAAAGGAGAGGGTAATTGGGTGGATCAGCTTAGTCAAAAAGGTGGGGTTTAAAGAGAGCAAAGAAGAAGAGGGAAGTGAAGAGTTGGAGGGATTTAGGGATGTAATTCCAGAGTGCAGACTGAGACTGCTGAAGGCATGGAAGTGAATGGTAGGGCAAAGCAATGAGAGGATACATAGGACAAATGCCTCAGGTTTGCAAGGATCCAGAGCGCAACCATTTAGGTTATCTGTGCATCGCCTCTCAGCAAGGCTATATTGGCCTTGAATGGGGTGCAATGGAGATTCATCAGATTGATAGAGGATGAAAAGGGTTAAATTATGAGGACAGGTTGCATAGACTAGGCTTGCATTCCCTGAATATAGAAAATTAAGGGGTGATCTAATTGAGATGTTTAAGATGATTAAAGGAGTTGGTACGGTAGAGAAACTATTTCCTCTGATGGGAAGCCCAGAACAAGGGGGCATAATTATAAAATTAGATCAGGCCATTCAGGGGTGATGTCAGGAAGCACTTCTTCTCACAGAAGGTAGTGGAAATCTGGAGCTCTGTCCTCAGAAAAGGTGTTGATTCTAGGTCAATTGAGAATTTCAAAACTGGGATCAGCCATGATCCATATGAATGGTAGAAAAGGTGCGAGATGCTGAATGGTGTACCCCTGTTCCTATACAACTTCTAATGGACAAAAGTCTCTAATTGGTGTTTAAAATTGCAATGTTAAGGGAGCTGGCATGGAAAATGGAGGTCCTGGAGATTTGTCTATCTTAATTTGCATTATTTTGTCCAGTATTATTTTTGAAAATTCTGTTAAATCCACCACGTTGGCACCCACCCCGAGTTAGGTTCCCTTCTAGGGCTGGTGTTGTGTTCTCTTTCTCAACTGTAGAAAGGGATACAAAGTTTTCATTTAACTGGTCTGTCATTTCCTTATTGCCAATTATAGATTCATCTGCATCTGTTATTTAGTGGACTCACATTCCTCTTCACCTCTCTTTGTCTTAATATATTTATAAAAGCTTTTGCTGTTAAGCTTGATACTCTGTGCAAATTACTTCTCATGTTTCCTTTTTTGCACCAATTTTTTCTTGCATCCCTTTTTATAGCTCTGCCAGTTTGCTGGATTTCCACTTTTCCTCAGTTGCACAAGGCTTTTGTTTTAACTTGATACTGTCTCTTACTCAATCGTTGACCAGAGTTGCTTAACTACACATGTGGAACTTTTGCTTTTTAGGAGTATGTGCGGGTTTTGTATTGTTCCAAATACTTTGAATACTTCCCATTGTTTGTAGGTTTACCCATCAATAGTTCAGCACAGTTTACTGTATTCAATTCACTTTTCATCTCTTCAAAATTTGCCTTACTTAAATTTAGAACCTTGGTTTAGAACCTCCCTTTCTCCTCTCTAACCTAATGTCAAATCCAATCATATTATAGTCTTGATTCCCAAGATGTTCCTTTACTGTCAGATAGTAAAGTAAATCTGGTTTGTTACTCATTGTTAAATATAATGTGCCTTGTTTCCTTGGTGGTTCTACACAGGAACATAAGAATAAAAACAGGACTTTTGGTCCCTGCAGCCTGCTTTGTCATTCGGTTAGACCATGGTTGATCTGTGTAATGTGTTATTTATTCAACTTTGTTCAGCTCTGTGCTGTTTCCCCTTTAAGAAATTTCCTGTTATTTAGACTAGCTGCTTTGACGGAGAGGAGCAGGAGTTTGATAGTGTTCTGTGGTTATCTTGCTTGCTGTACTTAAGCTTGACTGTTTACACAGCTGTTCAATAGGCAGTTCAATTTTTTTTGCTACTGTTTGTTTATGTTCTTCACATTTGAGTGGTTTAATGGGTTAAACTTTGCATGAATGGAGACTCTGCAGTGATTGGGGTTTTCCTGCGCTTTTTGCTATCGGATGCCTCCTGTAATGGCACTACCACGATCAGTGTGAGAGAGGAATTGGGTTTTCCTCGTTCTCTCCCATGGAGCCTTTGGAAAAAAAATGTTAAGCACTTTAAAGCCTGTATTTTTTAAACTAGGATTCCTCAACTGTCGGCACAATGACTAACCCGAATGCAGGAGTTTACTTGCAGCCTGTCGTTCTGTGCTCTGTCTTCTACAGCTGAAGGTAGGTTCTATTTTCTTTCCACTTTTGGGCCAGTATTTCTTTTGAAATTTCTCTCTTATGGCTGTAGGAAGGGTCATTTTCAAAGCTGTTTTAGCTGTGGTCTTCAAGCTTAGAACTTGTGTTTTCACCACAGCTGCAACCATGTAATGAGATTTTTATGTTGTCTGATGCAACATAAATGAGATGTGTGGAGTCCAGTTTGCTGAAGTTCTCAAACAGGTTTATTAACAGCTAAACTATTATGTACAGTACAGAGGAAACTATTTACAGAACCTTCCTCTAGGTGTTAAAGTTGCAGATTGACTCTGGCTTCGAGTCACATGACTACATCCTGGTACTTAACTCATTAGCATACTGAGATCTTAAAGGGATATCACTCTTAAGGCAATCATACAACAATCTGTACGTACCTACCTTTACCTACCTTTGATCCATATCCCTGGATACCCTTACCTAATAACAATCTCTTAATCTCAGTCTTCAAAATTCTAATTGACTCAGTGTCCACAACCTTTTGGGGGAGAGAGTTCCAGATTTCCACTACCATTAGTGTGAAATTAGTGCTTCCTGATTTCACTCCTGAAAGGTCAAGCTCTAACTTTAAGATTGTTCTAGAAATATGTCCTGAAAACTTTCTAGAAATTCATTGTCTTTATTATTTGAATAGCAAAGTAGTTCCGTTTCTCCCAGTCTGCGAAAATTAAAAGTTCCTGTTATAACCGCATTGTTGTTACTACATGCTTCTTGATTTTCATGTTAATGCATGCCTCCCCTGACTACAGCACAGCTACCAAGAAAAAAAAGAGGTCTGTAGACAACTCAACCACAACTTCTATTTATATAGCATTTATATGACTCCTACCAGAGTCTTGGATTCTTTGTTGTTCCTCAATTCTACCCATCATGTGTTCATGGCTTGATCACACTTAGTTGAAAGCCTTTCTTTCTATGGCTGCAATTGTGTCTTTGATCAATTTTGCTACTCATTCTTTCTGAATTTTCCTGTCCTTTCTAAAGATCCTAAACCTTGGAATATTCAGCTCCCAATTATGTAGCTCCCCACCTTGTAGCCAGGTCTCTTATAGCTACTACATGAAACCCTTTAAGCTGATTTTTATTGTGCTTCCACCTCACATGTTTTGTTTCTTATGCCACGTGCATTTGTGCATAGAACTCTTAACTGGGTAACTATCCCCATTCTGCCTGTGTGTCGTGCTGGTCTTTTTCTCACACTTGTTAACCTATTGTGGAAGTTACCCACCTACATTCCCCAACTAGTTTAAATATATCCCACTACCCTACTTACCCTTCCCACTAGGACATGACTGCTTCTGTAGTGTAGGTGACAGTCATGCCATCTGTACAGCCTTCCCTGGCCCCAGAAGTTGTCCCGGTGTCTACATTTTCTCCAGCATGTTTTTCTTCAGAACTTCCTATATTTATGCTGAAATGCAGCGTGATTAAATAAGGGGAGAAAAGTTACAAATTGGATCTTGTTTAACTTCAGTTTAAAGGAATACTGATTGAAGCGTAACATTTCTTGGCAAACTCCATTATGCATTTATCAAGATTGGAATGCAGTAAATGTTAACATGTAGTGTGGGGGCTTTTACGTTTTTCAGGGTAAATGCTGTGTTTTTAATTATGTCTGACACATTCTGCCTATTCTGTTTGACCTTTTAGATGTTTCTGTAACTTTGATCACTTAAAAAAAAATTTTTGTTTGAAAAGTTTTGCGCTGTTTCTAAACATTTCCGAAAATCCGCGACTCCTTTTTTGGGTGTTTGTGGATTAATGGATTACAACCAGTGCTGACTGTATAGTGAGTCTAACTACAATAGAATCATAGAACAGATATTATGGAATGAAGGAAAATAACGGGGTGGTGAGGGAGGGTGGTGAGAAAGAAGAGGAGGGCATAACGTGGTGTAACACGCACCAACAATGCAGTTGGATCACACAGTATATGTTTGACCTTTGGTGGCTTAGGTCCCTGATGTTTTGAGTCCTTCATTGGCAGCATTGTTTGGCTGAGCCAGGATAAATTTGTTCCTGCTAGTTCAGAAGATAAAGCTTCACACGCTTAAATTGAGTATTCATTTCACATTTTTGATACTAGCTGAAGAGGTGGTGGCGTAGTGGCAATGTCACTGAACTAGAGGCCCAGGCTAATTCCCTGGGGATACAGGTTCAAATTCCACTACAGCTGCTGGTGGAACTTAAATTCAATTAATTAATGAATTCAATTAATGAATAACAATCTGGAATTGTACCTAGTCTCAGTAATGGTGCCATGAAACTATCATCGATTATTTTAAAACCCATCTGGTTCAACCAATGTCCTTTAGGGAAGGAAATCTGCCGTCCTTGCCTGGTCTGACCTACATGTGGCTCCAGACCCGCAGCAGTGTGGTTGACGCGTAACTGCCCTCAGAAATGGCCTAGCAAGTCACTCAGTTGTCAAACAAGGATGGGCAACAAATGCTGGCCTTGCCAGTGATTTCCAATCCAATGAAAAGAATAAAGAAAAAGAATGATAAAAACTTGAAATGGTGGATCCATAGCCTGTGTTAGTCAGTAAGCCCCAATAGATGTGCAACAATACAATAAGATGGGAGGAGAAATGGAGTTGGATCACAGGAACACTCAGTTGTAAAACTGTGCAAATGACCGATGCAGTTGGAACAGCCTCGAATTAATGTAGGTTAATATTCCTTATGTCTCTACCTGGTGCAGAAACAGGTTGGATTGGTTGGGTTGTGGTTCAGTAGACTGCAGTATCAAATAAATAGTATTCTTTGGAGAAGTGATGTTATGTTGTACTCTCCTAAACTTCTCTTTTGAAAATGGTACAACCCTCTCAAACTTTTAAATGTCTGTCTGATATTCCACCTGTAAAGTGGATGAGTGTGGGATCAGAAGTTGCACACAAAAGACTGTCTCATATCACCAAAACATCCACTGGATTTTGTGAAAGCCTTCAAGCAATTTGAATATTATAAATGCTTGCGAGTGCTGAAACCCTCCCTATACAATCAAGATTTTGTTTCTTGAGGGCTGGGAATGGAAGAGCTGGTCCCGTTCAAATGTACAGTGATTTTTTTTACATCTGTTTTGCACATTAAAAAATGTCACAAAATAGTGAAAATTGCTGCAATCTAGCTTTAAGATTCACAAACAAAATTACACAAATCAGCTGGTTAAAGTACCTTAAAATGCAACTTTTGACATCCTTTTAATGTATTGTTCTGTGATGTGTACATGTGTAATATATGTGTTACCAGTCTATAGTTGAACAGTTGTTTTGATTTGGGCCATGTGTTTTTTTTTTAAACTGTAAGCTGTATTTACACCCTGTTTCTGGTATGGTGTACTCAACTGTTTTTATTCATGTTTTTGTTCATTGCTATTCTCAAGCTCATGGCAGCTTGAATGTGCGTTTATAATTTGTGATCTAAGATTCTTTTTCGATCTCACTAAGACATTTTCAGCTAAAGCTCAATTGGTTTCCCAATTACCTCATTGTTGGCACTTTAAAGAACTTCTGACTAGTATTGCCATTATGAACATTAGTTATAGATGGCTTGTGTACCGCAATGTAGTAAAGGTGGATTTGAATTGGAATTTTCTATTTGACGAATTACATACCTCGATCATCAGAGATGGTGCAGAGATCATTGGCAGAGGTCTGGGCACTAGCTTGCTTACTGGACTCTTTGCCAGGAAACTAAGCATAATATCAGGAGAGTGGATAGTAAATAAACTGTCAACAGAAGCAACCAAAAGTGGGCACCATAAAGGATATCTTCAAATTAATGCCTGAAAGTGAATTACTGAACGTAGCTACATACTGACTCTGCCATTTTTATCAAGCAATAAATTTTTGGTTGAAATGGATTTTTTGGGTCCCCAGCTTGAAGCACATGTTCCCTTTGAAAGTGAAATGATTTTGCTCAAAAACTTGGCACAAGAACATGAAAGACGATGACATTTGAGAAGTACTGAAACAATGTCGAGCTGAAAAATAAGAAACTTGACTCTAGTGTTACCGCATTGTATATGGGATCAGATATTGCAATACAAGAGGCCATTTAGTCTGTTCTTGTGCCACATCAGAGCTATCAAGTCCATTTCGTTGCTCTTTCCCTGCACCTTTAAATATGTTTCTTTAAGTGCTTTTTAAATTCCTCATGTGAATACAACTGTAGCTTTTTAAGTCTCTACTAACTATAATTTCTTACAGCAATATCACTCTAGTAAACTTACAATGCACGTTTTCCATGGATTCTGTGAACTAATTTGTGCGTGTTCTGATTTGGCATTGACCATAGAATAATAGAATTTTAGGACACAGAAGGCCTCTCGGTTCATCATGCCTGCTCTTCCTCTTTACTATCGATTGAGTCCCGTACCCTTTGAAATAATTGTTTTTCAAATATTTATCAATTTCCCTTTTAAAAATGATTACAGATTCTGCTTTCGCCACTGTCTCTGGTAGGACATTTGTCTATTAAGAACCCTCTTTGTTTAAAAAATATATCTCCTAATCTCTCCCTCCATTCTTTTGGTGATCTCTAGTTACCAACTGGCTGGCCAATGGAAATAGTTTTTCCCTATTTTCTTTATCAAAACCTTGTTATTTTGCACAGCTGTATCTGATCTGCTATTAGTCTTCTCTGCACTCATTATGAAAACAACATTTGCTCTAGTCTTTCTTAATAACTAAAACCTCTTATTCCTGGTATTATCTTAGTAAATCTCATCTGAATTCTCTCCATGGCATTGATATCTTTTCTAAAGTAGGGTGCTCAAAACTGGATACCATTTAGTAACTCCAGCTTAGCATTAACTCGTTGCTTTTATACTCTATGCCCCATTCATAAAATCCAGGATCTCATATGTATTTATTTTAATCAACTCGCCCTTCCACTTTTAATTTTTTTTGCCTCTGTGTCTCTGCTCAGCTGATGGATATTTTTGGACAGGGAAGATGTAAACTGTTGTGATCCCAAGGGTAACACGTGAGGAACTATGATGGAGAAAATGAGTTATAAATGTTTTTTTCTCCCCCCAACCAAGAAATAACCCCCTTTTTGCTAATCACAATGGAAATAATTTGCCTGTTCTTCTTCCTTTCCAGTTTCTGGGATCCTGTTTTAGAATTTGTTGAGATGTCTGGGGTTGTGGTATATTTTTTCTTCTCTATGGGTGTACATCTCTCTTCATATTGTTGCAATGAGCTTTTGTGCACCAAGTGGAGACTAGGCAATTTCTCAGTTCTCGTCCCCCACAAAGGAAAAGGCTGTTGTCCATTTACTATTGGGAAAGTGATGGCAAAATGCAGAGATCTTCTAGACATATCTGTACGTGAGGTTACAAGGGCAGGTGCAGTCGGTCTGCTTCTGATGCAAACCCTTGCTTACAAAAAAAATTCTTCCTATACGAATTTTTGTATTCTGATTTTCAATTGAGCATTCCAAGACAAAAATGGAACAAGACACAAAATGATCCCTATAAAAAAATCCACAAAAGAATTCTGCAGCTCATGCTTGAACTTCCTCAAAGTCCAGTAAG
Source organism: Heterodontus francisci (assembly GCF_036365525.1). Taxonomy (NCBI): domain Eukaryota; kingdom Metazoa; phylum Chordata; class Chondrichthyes; order Heterodontiformes; family Heterodontidae; genus Heterodontus; species Heterodontus francisci. The sequence continues at coordinate 24,169,036 of NC_090393.1, forward strand.
TGCTTGAAAAAAACAGGGAAAAATAATTTGGAGAATCATGAACAGCCTCACTTAAACATAGCTTTTATTGAGCTACATAAATGATGGAGCTAATTGCACTAAAAGATGGCCAGAAGGTTGAGCATTGTGTTGCTCATGTGGGAGTCTGGCAGATATGAATCGCTGCCTGCCCTGTCTTTGCCAATTGCACTGGCCAAAAAAAACCTACATAGTAAATGGAAACTATTAAATCATTCTCAAGATGGTCAGCAGAAAACTTAAAATTATGTTTTCCTGAATGAGTGAATGGGAATGCTGCTGTTCCAGAAGTCTCCCTTGCTATTGTTTTGCCTGTCCCTTATGGTGTATATTTTGGAAGACATCTACTGCCTTTGCTTGACCTCACTCTACAAGTCAATGTGCAATTGTTCAGCGTGGCAGGTTTCCTTCAAGTACTGTGCAGTATTGTCAGCGTAATGTGGTTTTTGGGTCAATGTGCATCATTCCATGCCTTTCATGGACCATAAGATGTTCTACTCCATCAATGTCCAGATGATCAGTGACGAACAACACAGAATCAAGCATGTCCTAATCCCGCTTACACTAAGGCAATCTTCGGTGTAAGCAGCTTAAATGAGTGCTACAGCATGGGTATGTATGGTGACTAGGGAAAGAACTCAGCAAAGTTGGCTGAGAGCTTGGCATGAGCTAGCACTAAATGTGCCCACACATGGGTCATCTACTGGTGTATCTGGAACTGTAGGGTAGTTTTGCTGTAAAAGATTCCTTAAGATCCGTGTATTTTTCCTCATCTGTTCCCATCTGTAAGTAGTATATAGAATACTGATACTGGCAAATACCTCCTGCCACACTGCTTTCCTTTAGATTTTGAGGGCAGAGAAGAGTGCCCATAAGTGCTAAAGAGGACCACCCTCCTCCTGCCCAACTCATGTAACAGCACCTCAACTTTGTCATCCATCAAATAGGGGAATTTGTTCTTGGGCCATCATCAATCACCAAGACTCTTTTTTCTTGTCTACATCAATTTGTGGTCATCCGGGGCTGTGTCAGATCCATTTTGCCACCAGTATTATTTTGTTGGGTAGCAATAACTCCATAGTACCTTTTTTTTCCTTTTAACTGTTCACCTTCCCTTCAATTGGCAGCTGCATCCTATTAAGAACTGCAGCTACACTAGATTCTCCTCTTCTTCCCCCTACCAATTGAGTGAGTAGATTTCTGGCTAGAGGCCAAATGAGGCAGGGAGACTGCATTGGGTAAATAAAAACAGAAAGTGCTGGCGAAACTCAGCAGGTCTGGCATCATCTCTGGAGAGAGAAGCAGAGTTAACATTTCAGGTCAGTGACCTTTCATCAGAACTGGCAAAAGTTAGAAATGTAATAGATTTTAAACAAGTAAAGTGGGGGTGGAGCAGAAAGAGAACAAAAGGGAAGATGTGTGATAGGACAGGGGGCTGGAGAGATTAACTGGCAAGGTCATGTGTCAAAGGCAAAGAGAGTGTGCTAATGGTGTGTTGAAAGACAAAGCATTAGCTCAGAGGGAGTGTTAATGACAGAATATTGAGCAGCCCTAGCCAAAAGCACAAACATGTTAAAAACAGTAGGCAGGCACATGGTAAAAAAAATGGAACAATTTAAAATAAAAATAAAAAAAGGGCCAATCATGCTCTGAAATTATTGGACTCAATGTTCAGTCCGGTAGGCTGTAGCGTGCCTAATCGATGAATAAGTTGCTGTTCCTCCAGCTTGCATTGGTGTTCACTGGAACACTGCAGCAGGCCCAGGACAGAGATATGGGCATGAGAGCGGGGTGGGGGGGAGGTATGTTGAAATGGCAAGTGACCAGCAGCTTGGGGTCCTATTTTTGGATTGAGCAGCGATGTTTTTTTTTAGCTTTTAGAGATACAGCACTGAAACAGGCCCTTCGGCCCACCGAGTCTGTGCCGACCATCAACCACCCATTTATACTAATCCTACACTAATTCCATATTCCTACCACATCCCCACCTGTCCCTATATTTCCCTACCACCTACCTATACTAGGGGCAATTGCTAATGGCCAATTTACCTATCAACCTGCAAGTCTTTGGCATGTGGGAGGAAACCGGAGCACCCGGAGAAAACCCACGCAAACACAGGGAGAACTTGCAAGCTCCACACAGGCAGTACCCAGAATTGAACCCGGGTCACTGGAGCTGTGAGGCTGCGGTGCTAACCACTGCACCACTGTGCCGCCCATTCCGCAAAGCGGTCACCCAATTTGCGTTTGGTCTCCCCATTGAAGTGGAGACCACATTGTGAGCAGCGAATACAGTATACTAAATTGAAAGAAGTACAAGTAAATCGCTACTTCACTTGAAAAGAGTATTTGGGGCCTTGAATAGTGAGGAGAGAAGAGGTAAAAGGGCAAGTATTACACCTCATGCGATTGCATGGGAAGGTGCTGTGGAAGGGGACGAGGTGTCGGGGGCAATGGAGGAGTAGACCAGGGTGTCATGGAAGGAACGATCCCTTCAGAATGCTGACAGGGGAGGGGAGGGAAAGATGCGTTTGGTGGTGGCATCATGCTTAATGTGGCGAAAATGGCAGAGGATGATCCTTCGGATGTGTAGGCTGGTGGGGTGGAAAGTGAGGACAAGGGCAACCCTATCACGGTTCTGGAAGGGAGGGGAGGGGTTGGGTCAGACATGGTTGAGGGCCCTGTCAACAACAGAGCGGAGGAATCCTCGGTTGAGGATAAAGGAAGACATATCAGAAGCACTGTTGTGGAAGGTTGCATCATCAGGGCAGATGCATTGGAGATAGAGAAATTGGGAGAATGGAATGGAGTCCGTACAGGAAGCAGGGTGTGAGGAAGTGTATTCAAGGTAGCTGTGGGAATTGGTGGGCTTTTAATGAACATTAGTGGGCAGTCTATCCCCAGAGATGAAGGCAGAGAAGTCGAGGAAGGGAAAGGAAGTGTTGGAGATAGACCATGTAAAGAGAGAAGGGTGGAAATTTCTGCCACCCCGGACAGCCTGCTTCTACCTCCTTCCTAAAATCCACAAATAGGATTGTCCTGAGAGACCCATTGTTCCAGCCTGTTGCTGACCCACTGAACTTATTTCTTCCTATTTTGACTCTACCATTACTCCCTTGGTCCTTTCTCTTCCCACCTACACCCGTGACTCTTCTGATGCCCTACGTCATTTTGACAATTTCCAGTTTCCTGGCCCTAACAGCCTCCTCTTCACCATGGACACCCAATCTCGCTACACCTCCAACCCCCACCAGGACGTTCTGAGGTCTCTCCACTTCTTCCTTGAACAGAGACCCAACCAGTTCCCATCCACTGCCACCCTCCTCCGCCTGGCTGACCTTGTTCTCGCATTGAACAACTTCTCCTTCAACTCCACTCACTTCCTTCAAATGAAAGATGTTGCTGTGGGTAACCACATGGGTCCTAGTTTTGCCTGTCTTTTTGTGGGGTATGTCGAACATTCTTTGTTCCAGTCCTACTCATGCCTCCTCCTCCTGTAGTGGTGCCGTTTCCTGCTCCCGTCCCGAACTTGAAAACTTTATCAACTTTGCTTCCAATTTCCACCTTCTCTCACCATTACATGGTCCATCTCTGACATTTCCCTTCCCTTCTCTGTCTCCATCTCTGGGGATAGACTGTCCACTAACATTCATTATAAGCCCACTGACTTCCGCAGCTACCTCAAAAACACTTCTTCACACCCTGCTTACTGTAAGGACTCCATTCCATTCTCCTAATTTCTCCGTCTCCAACATCTGCTCGGATGATGCAACCTTCCACCACAGCACTTCTGATATGTCTTCCTTTTTCCTCAACCGAGGACTCCACCACACTGTCGTTGACAGGGCCCTCAACCGTGTCGACCCATTTCCCATACTTCTGCCCTCATCCCTTCCCCTCCCTCCCAGAACCACGACAGGGTTCCCCTTGTCCTCATATTCCACCCCACCAGCCTACACATCCAAAGGATCATCCTCTGCCATTTCTGCTACCTCCAGCGTGATGCCACCACCAAACGCATCTTCCCCTCCCCTCCCCTGTCAGCATTCCGAAAGGATCATTCCTTCTGCGACACCTTGGTCCCCTCCTCCATTATCCCTGACACCTCATCCCCTTCCCACGGCACCTTCCCTTGTAATCACAGGAGATGTAATACCTGCCCTTTTACTTCCTCTCTCTCCACTATCCAAGGCACCAAACACTCCTTCCAGGTGAAGCAGTGATTTACTTGTACTTCTTTCAATTTAGTATACTGTATTCACTGCTCACAATGCAGTCTCCTCTACACTGTGGAGACCAAACACAAATTGGGTGACCGCTTTGCAGAACACCTCCGCTCAGTCCAAAAACAGGACACCGAGCTTCCAGTCACTTGCCATTTCAACACACTTCCCCCCTGCTTTCATGCCCACATCTCTGTCCTGGGCCTGCTGCAGTGTTCCAATGAACATCAATGCAAGCTGGAGGAACAGCACCTCATTAATCGATTAGGCATGCTACAGACAACTGGACTGAACATTAAGTTTAATAATTTCAGAGCATGATCAGCCCTTTTTTATTTTATTTTATTTTATTTTGTTCCATCTTTTCTTTTACCATGTGCCTGCCTCCTGTAGTTTTGCTTTTGGCTAGGGCTGCTCATCATTCTGTCATTAACACTCCCTCTGAGCTAATGCTTTGTCTTTCATCACACCATTCGCACACTCTCTTTGCCTTTGCCCCATGACCTTGCCAGTTAATCTCTCTGGCTGTCTGTCCTATCACACATCTTCCCTTTTGTTCTCTTTCTGCTCCACCCCCACTTTACTTGTTTAAAATCTATTACATTTCTAAACCTTTGCCAGTTCTGATGAAAGGTCACTGACCTGAAACATTAACTTTGCTTCTCTCTCCAGAGATGCTGCCAGACCTGCTGAGTTTCTCCAATACTTACTGTTTTTATTTCAGATTTCCAGCATCTGCAGTTTTTTGCTTTTATTAGACTGTATTGAGTACCTAGCTTGTCCAACCTAAGCACATCCAGTAGCAACCATTTCTGGCACATACAACAGCACTTCAGCTTTGTCATCTATCAAATAGGGGACTCTGTTCTTGAGCTATCATCAGTTATCAAGACCAAGCCAACAGCCTATGTGTAGGGACAGGAGAGTCTACACTTAGATTATTGACTTGAAGACAAACTTGTTACTTTTTGTTTTGGAGATGGGCTGTAAAGGAGGAAAAAGAGTATCTGTTGCTAACCTAGCCAAGATGAGCAATTTGCCACCAGCAGTTATTTCAATGCAATATACAATTGCCTTTAACTAGTGGTTAAACCCATCCAAAATTTTTTGGGTTCAGGTTTTGAGGCGCTGGATGAAGAGAACTTGTGTAACAAGGTACTCAGTGACCCAGAATATGTGGAAATTCCAAATATCCATGTAAATTCCAGAAAAATCCCTATCAATCCATATTTAATGTTATATATAACTCTGATTATGCAATGAGAATACAATCCAATGTCAATTTCAAATCTTAATTATGAATAATTGCAATTAGGAAATCACCTGACACTGCTTTTAATTCATCATAAATACATTTGTATTTTTAAACTTGTTGAATTCTATTCATAGTTTGAATAGTTACTGTATATAATGTGGACTAATTTCATTTGTAAAAAATTGATCTTGAATAAATTACTATCTATTGTTATTATTCCATTCGCTAGATTATGCAAGTGTTCTGAAGACGCAACTGGAACCAGAGATGGAGGGGTGGGGGGTTACTATTTCTCCCAACTTGTTCATTCTGCTTAACCAAGTTTTAGATTATGCCAATTGCAGACACACTTTGTTTCTTGCAGAGATATGCCTGCAAGCACAGCGTAGGTGAATTGTGCTTGGCAGCAAGTCAATCCCCTGTTTAGTTCCATCTGACTAGCTGCAGAGTGTCTGATATTTCCAAATGAGTGCTACATTCTCCGGCAACGCAGCTGCACCTCATGATAAAATCTGTCTGGTGTAACTTCCTTGGTAATGGGACTTGTAAAACAGAAGGAATCCTGGCCATAAATAAACTGAAATTAAGATGCATAAAATTCTCTGGTCTTGACTAATTCTAAAACTTGGGAACACAGAATCTATCATCAGGATTCTTATGCAATCTCTGTTATGGACATATAAAAATGGCGGGCAGGAAAAATCCAGCTGGTGCATAAAGCTTGCCCCACAAATATGGCGACTCTAGCTTCATGACTGGGCACTTTTTAATTCCCCCTCATCACCCACACCCCTGCCGCAGCCACATAATCACCTGGGAGAGGCAAAAAAACCACTGCCAAAAAGCAGCTAAGTACCAGTCCAGCTCTGTTTTGAAATTTTGTTACGAGTTCGTACACTTGGCTCAAGCCTCACATTGCTACTCTCTGAGAAGAACTGCCACCATCTAGCCTATACCTACCTTTGTGTAATTTAACGGCATTGTAATTGTAAAAGTTCGTACAAATATTTGCACATTCTGATTTGGGATGTATATTGTCTGGCAATTGTTTCCCAAGCAAATTCATACATTCTGCTGGGAACTGAGCATTCCTGCACCATTTTGCACCAAATATCTGTGTTTGCAGGTAAAAGTCAGCAGATATGTGAATTCCCCAAACAGGTCACCCTGTAAACCTGTGGGCTAGTTGTAGTGATTCTGCTCCCTTCCAACTCTACCTCTCAGCTGCTCTGAGCTCTCAACAATGCTTTGCATGGGGATTGATGGTAACTGGAAACAAAAGATAGCAAGTAGAAGTGATGTTGAGTGAAAGTGGCCCATCTGCCTGCAATAAATTATGAAATAGATGTTGGCATCTGAGACGGAGAGGCTGGAAACATGATTTTTTTTTAGCTTTGCAAGCCTAGGATTTCCTCCATAGAGTGTGCAGCAATGTTGAATCCCAAGCAAAGCAGCCCGTAAGATCTGGAAGGGGGTGAGTAGAATCTAAAAGAAGCCTGCTGAGTAAGAAGGCAATCAGTAGTAGAAATTTTGCTGAACTGGTTTGGGAGTTGCTGACAAAGTTAAATTGACCACTCATCACTTGGAGTTAGGAGAAAGGTTAGGAATTATTTTAGGTAGTGTCAAAGTGCAGAATGTGTTACCACATTGAGTGATCTTTTAAGGGAAGAGTAGACAAACATATTGAAGCAAGTGATGAAACAGGGCTCTGGGGTGAGCAGTGAAATTTGTTTCTTATTGCTCCAGTGAAGAGCCAGAGCCAGCGCAAGCAAATGCACTGAATGGTCTGCTTCTGTGCTGCAAACTTCTGATTCCTATAGCATATATTGCAGGTGATGGTCATCCCACAGCTAGATGGCAATAATGAGGCAGGTAAAAGGAAACGGGAGACCATCCGCCAGTGAGGGTGGACTGCAAAATTAGCTCACTTCAATGAGATGAAAGCGTACCTGGACCATATTAACTGGAAGGAAAATGTGGTAGATGGCACAGCACGTTAAACAGTGGAGAATGTAAAAAAAAAGATGGAGAAGGTGCAGGTTAAATGCAGTCTGCTTACAGTAAAGGAAGTAGTTCAAAGGGAGTGTTTCCTTTCAGAGGATGGAGAAAAACATGAGGTTTAAAAAAGAAAGTCATGATAAATGTATGAATAATACAGAGGAAAGGCATGAGGAGTATAAAATAAGCAACAAGGGAGGCTGATTGCTTTTATAAACCTAAAGGGGCAGTCAAAAAAAGGAGTGAAAGCACTTGGGAATACATGAGGATATCTTGTTTTTGAGAGTGAGGGAATAGCAGAGTTGTTGAAATATTTTGCATCCGTTTTTCAGAGGATGATGAATACTGTAGAATACAGGAGAAGGATGTGCAAGAGTCACTGGAGATAAGTATTTTTAGCCTCATTAACTTTCTTAATACAGTGTCCTTGAACAGAGATATCACAGATGGAATGCATCCCAGAATACTGAAGGAGGTTGGGGAAGACATAGCGAAGGCACTGAACTAATTTTCAAAAAAGGACGGAGACAAATGTTGCACTTCTGTTTAAAAAAAGAGGAAAAGGATGAGCCAGGAAATTATAGACCAGTTAGTCCTGTCTCAGTTGTGGATATATTTCTAAGGCTGAATTTTCAGGGCCCCCGAAGGTGGGAATGGAGGCAGGAGGTGATGCCCAAAAATACGGGCACTGGGTGGTTTGTCAATTTCAAGGTGCCGATCCCAGTGCCGGCAATAATCACCAGGCCAGGGAGAGGGCAGGACAGGAATCCCACTCTCCTCCCAATTGAGGCCAAGTTATTTAAAAGCTCATTAACAGCTTGTGAAAGTTTGAGATTCAATTTTTTTTAAAGGGACGGTCAGGTTACCCATGCCTTCAGACACTGATCATCTGAAGGGAGGCGGGTACAGAGTGGGGAACCAGCCATGGCTGCCTCAGGGCATCACCCTGGCCTCATAAGAGGGTCATTGGGGTAAAGAGGGACATAGAACTTGGTAATGGAGTGCCTTTGGTGCTGCACAGGTGGCAAGGAGAGTGGGCACTCAGCGCCAGGGCTTTGAACAGGGTTGGCACCCCTGGCATTATGAGGGGCAGAAGAGCTGGGGACAAGGCTGCCAAGGACAATTGGGTGGCTACCTGCCCAGAGGGAAGGCTCCAGCTGGCAATGAGGCCACGACTGTCAGATTTTGGACACGGTGGTGATGAGGGGCAGCACTCTCCGCAGGAAGGGCAGAGCCCCGAGCATCAGGAGGGCATGGGAGAGGAAAGGGGCAGGAAGACAATAGAGGCCAAACCTGCAACACAGGATCTACTGCTGAAGACGGAGCTTCTTGGAGATGACTGAGAAACAGTGCCGCAGGAGACGGCGACACTCCAGGAAGATGGTCACAGACATCTGTGCCCTCATTGCCAAAAACCTTGCACCTCGCAGCACTGATTGCTGTGACCTGCCATGGCTGTCAAAGTAACTGTGGCTGTGAACTTCTTCACTTCTGGCAACTTCCAAGAATCAGCTGTGGACCTTCGTGGCATCTCAAAAAAGGTTGGACACCACTGCATCTCGCTGGTCACTGATACCCTCTTTGCTAGAGCTGGACAGCATATTCTTTTCACGACAGACACGGCCTCACAGGAACAGAGGGCATTGGGTTTTGCCTCCATTGTTGGATTCACTCAGGTGCAGGGCATCATCGATTGCACCCATGTGGCCATCAAGTCACCCAGTGACCAGCCAGTCAGATTCATCAACAGGAAGGGCTTCCACTCCCTCAAAGTCCAGCTGGTCTGCAACCACAACAAGAGCTTCCTCTATGTATGAGCTCACTTTCCAGGCAGCTGCCATGGCTCCTTCATCCTCCGCCAGTCCAGGCTGCCTTGGATCTTCACTCCAACCCCCAAAAGTGAGTGGATGCATCCTGGGTGACAAGGGAGAGCCCATGAAGAGATGGATACTGTCCCTTCTGCACAGGTTCCACACAGAGGCAAAGAGGTGATACAACCAATACCACCTGCTCACTGGAACAACCACTGAGCAGTCCATCGAGCTTCTGAAGATGCGATCTGGTGCCTTGAACAGTTGGGCGTTCCAATACCCTCCAATACCCTCCTGCAAGGGTCTCAGTCATTATGGTGGTCTACTGCACTCTCTGTAACATGGCCCTCTGGAGAGGAGTGGAACTGGTAGGAGACAGCTCATTTGGTGAAGAACAGGAGGTAAGAAAGGAGGAGAAAGAGGAGGCGGTCAGCATTGATGAAGTGAGGGGCTGCCCTGCCCCGGGTGCCAAACCTGCAGCTCCCCTGTAACATCTCGCTTCCCTCTGGTGCAGTGGAAGACTTTGGCATAAACCGCAGATCTCTCCCTCAGGACAACCAGCAGCCAGGAAAGCTGCTGTTGGGGTCTAAATGAGTCCGAAACTTCATCTGACCCATCTCTGTTCCCACCCCCACAGTCCCCATATCAATTAAGGGCTTCTCCAAATGAAAAAATGAACTTTAATCAGTTCCCCCCACCCCCCAGAGGCAGATTTCTGGCCAAAAAAACAGACCTGGCTCCTGTTTCCCACCTCTGTGTTGAAAATTTAGCCCCATGAGTCTATAATACAGGATGAAATTAGTGAGCAGAAAGAAAGGCATGGGCTGATCAGTCAGACACACTGAATTTGCATAGGATAGCTTGTGTTTGATTAGCTTCATTTTTTTCAGGAAGTTACTGTGTTTTGTATATTACATATGCAGGGGTAAATGGATGTATTTTGGAATGGTTGGATGTGGGTACTGTTGTGCCCCAGGGTCTGTTAGGACATTTCTTTTTGTTTTTCATTTATATAAATGATTTGGACATATTGTTTGTTTGCCACACCCTAATCTGGTATCAGCAAACTGAATACAGCAGATTGCAGCAGGGCATTGGTTAGTGAAGTGGATGCAGATGCAGTATAGAGAAATGTAAAGTAATATATTTTGGGGCAAAAGAACAGTGGAAGTATAAAGCAACCATATTTTTTTTTAAATGAAGGAACATAGATCTTTGCAACTTAGATCTTTAAAGGTAGCAATGCATGTAGAAAAGGCCATGAAAACAGTAAGTAGAATTTTGGGTTTTATACCTAAAATGTAGAATTTGAAAAAGGAAATAATGGATGTGAATTTGTACAAGACATTATAAGAACTCAAGGACACAAGAAATAGGAGCAGAAGTAAACCATATGGCCCATTGAGCCTGCTCTGCCATTCAATACGATCATGGCTGATCTTAGGATTCAACTCCACTTTCCTGTCCGCTCACCATATCCCTTGATTCCCTGAAAGACCAGAAATCTATCTATCCCAAACTTAAATTTATTCAACCACAATTCTCTGAGGTAGAGAATTCCAAAGATTCACAACCCTTTGTGAATAGTAATTTCTCCTCATCCCAGTCCTGAATGATCGGCCCCTTATCCTGAGATTGTGTCCCTGTGTTCTAGATTCCCTGACCAGTGGGAACAATCTCTCAGCTTCTACCCTATCAAGCCCTTTCAGAATCTTGTATGTCTCAATTAGATCGCCTCTCATTCTTCTAAACTCCAGAGAATATAGGCCCAATTTACTCAGCCTCTCATCATCGGACAACCCTCTCATTCCAGGGACCAATTTAGTAAATCTTCGCTGCACTGCCTCCAGTGCAAGTATATCCTTTCTTAAATGTGGAGACCAAAACTGCACACAGTATTACAGGTGCAGTCTCACCAAAGCCCTGTACAATCTTAGTAAGAATTCTTCATTCCTGCACCCCAATCTCCCAACATGCCATTTGCCTTCCTAATAACCTACTGCACCTGCATGTTAACTTTGTGTGTTCCTTGTACGAGTACCCCCAAGTCTCTCTGAACATCAACACTTACCAGTTTCACACCTTTTAAAAATATTCTTCCACATTGTGCCACAGTTGGAATATTTTTTGCAATTCTGGCAATCCCATTACAGGAAGGATATTAAAACCATGGAAGGGGGTACATTGAAGATTCGCTAGTGACAACAGAATGTGAGCTACGGTTGTGAAGAAAAATTCACAATTAGAGCTTTTTTCTCTGGAATAGAAAAGGTTAAGGCGGGGAGGAGGGGGGGAGTCTGAGCTTTCGAAAAGGATAGGTTTTGAGAGGGTAAGAAATGAAAAATTGTTTCTGCTGCTTGAAAATGGGTGTCATTCAGGTTGGGTGCAGCAGCACTTCTGGTACTGGGGAAAGTTGTGGGTTGGTGCTTGAGATGGGTGGTTAATGGTCGGCACAGACTCGGTGGGCCGAAGGGCCTGTTTCAGTGCTGTATCTCTAAATCAAAAAAAAAATCAAAATGGGCATCTCATGCTGCCTGACTTTGACTGTTTCCAGAGTTTTCTGGCTTTCCACCGTCTTCTGTATTTTACATTTTGGGAAGTTAAAATAACTTTTTCTTCTTCTTAGAACATGGAATGGTTTACCACAAATGGCAGTTGAGTCACCGGTAACTTTTTAACATTGAACTAAATAAGTATTTGAAAAAGTAAAAAAGATCCTAAGGAGGTGTTGGGAAAATGGAATTAGATAGCACTAATTGAATAGCTGCACTAGCACAGAAGTGATCCTGCTGTGTTGTGAATTCTACAATGTGTGCCTTTTCACTGGAGGTACGAGGAAAGGTTCTTCTGAATTCGAAACCAAAAGCCTTGATATTTACTCAGGGCCATGAAGAGAGTTGGGGTGGAGGCGGGTGGATTTCTGGATGGGAAATCCAGATATGGTGGCTTCCTGGAAGTCCTGTGAAATTAACAACACAATGCCTTTTAAATTTTTTCAGAAGGTTTCCTGCTTGACAGCCAGCTGGGTGGGAAATCTGCCGAGGAGTGCTTGGCCCCAGCTATTTACAATCTATACCAATGATTTGGATGTGGGGACAAAATGTGATATTTCCAAGTTTGCTGATGGCACAAAACTAGCTGGGAATGTGAGTTGCGAGGAGGATGCAAAGAGGCTTCAAGGGGATTTAGACAGACTAAGTGATGGGTAAGAATATGAATATAATGTGGGAAAATGTGAAGTGATCCACTTTGGTAGGAAAAACAGAAATGCAGAGTATTTCTTAAATGGTGCAAGATTGGGAAGTGTTCATGTCCAAAGGGACCTGGGTGTCCTTGTTAATAAGTCACTGAAAGCAAACATGCAGGTGCAGCAAGCAATTAGGAAGGCAAATGGTATGTTGGTCTTTATTGCAAGAGGATTTGAGTATAGGAGTAAAGAAGTCTTGCTGTAATTGCATAGAGCCCTGGTGAGACCACAACTGGAGTATTGTGTACAATTTTGGTCTCCTTACCTAAGGAAGGATATACTTGATGTAGAGAGAGTGCAATGAAGGTTCACTAGACTGATTCCTGGGATGGCGGGATTGTTCTATGAGGCGAGATTGAGGAGGCGGGGCCTGTATTCTCTAGCGTTTAGAAGAATGAGAGCTGATCTCATTGAAACTCACCAAATTCTTATAGGGCTCGACAGGAAGGATGTTTCCCCTGGTAGGGGTGTCTGGCAGAGCAGGCTCGAGCGGCTGAATGGCCTACCACTGCTCCTATGTCCTATGTTCCTATGAGTGGATGCGAGGCAGGTAGATCACGGGGTGGAGCTGACTGTGAAGGGGGAGGGGTTGGAGATTGTGGGTGGGGGAAGCCGGTGATTGAGGGGATGGAGGAGTTCAAGATTGCAGAAGAGAGTTATAGATGGGTGGTGAGCAGTCTGAGATTGTGGTGGATTTGGGGAAGTCAGAGAAAGTGGGGTCCAATTTGTAAAGAGGTAAGTTTGTTTGGCCTGGAGGAAACATTCCTGCGTCTCTTGGCTCACAAGCAGTGCTGTAAATGCACTTACCCTTCCTGCCTCCTTTTACCCATTGTATTTCCTTGGCGCCCGGAAACCTGACCTTCATTCGTTAAAAATAAAAATCCAGTTAAAACTGGCACGCGCAGGCTCCTTAAAGCTTCTTTGACCGACCCACCTCTTGACAGCAGATTGGATTGCCCACCCCCATTTCCCACCACTCCCCCAAAACCTGCCTCTGTTAGAACTCGAAGTGGCAGGTTGGAAGTGGGTTGGAGTCAGATTTGGGTCTTTAGAATTCTTTACTTCCCACTTGCCCTCAACAAACCCATCCTTGGGTTTGAAATTCCCCCGAAGTTTCTTTATGACATTAACAACAATAGAAATAACACATTTTAGCCAGTGTACCAGTAAATATCCACAATAGCCTACAATTTCCTTGCAAGGCATAAGGGAGAATCCCTTCAATTGTTGCCATAGGCATCTCAAACAAATAAGGTTATGCCTTAAACTCAACTCAGGCCAAGCCTGCACCCCATTACACTTTGAACACACCTGTATGTGGTAAGCCTATATTTTGAGTTGTTGTGATGTTTGGGGCTATCAGCATTTCACAATGCTGCTAGTCTACTTTTGCTAGTTGTTTTTGCGGTTGGTATGTATGTATGTTTCCTTCTAAAGTTGGTTTGTGACAGCACAGCCTATTTCACTTCACTGACTGCATTGGGTTAATCAAGGGCTGTTAGCAAATTTTACATCTTTGTGGCAGCTTGAGAATTTTCTGCAATCACATTGCGAAAAAAATACAAAGAACAATTTGGAATCACATACATGATATTCTTAGATAATAAAAACAAGAAATGCTGGAACCACTCAGCAGGTCTGGCAGCATCTGTGAAAAGAGAAGCAGAGTTAACGTTTCGGGTCAGTGACCCTTCTTCGGAACTGACAAATATTAGAAAAGTCACAGGTTATAAGCAAGTGAGGTTGGGGTGGGGCAAGAGATAACAAAGGAGGTCTAGATTGGACCAGGCCACATAGCTGACCAAAAGGTCACGGAGCAAAGGCAAACAATATGTTAATGGTGTGTTGAAAGACAAAGCATTAGTACAGATTAGGTGTTAAAACACTGAATATTGAACATCAGCAAGTGCAAACCTAAAAAAAAACAGTGGGTAAGCAAACTGAACAAACTAAGATGAAATGAAATAAATGCAAAAAAAAGATTGTAAAAAATGTAAAAAAGAATGTAAAAAAAAAGGAAGAAAAAATAACTAAAAATGAAAGTAAAATGGGGGGCTGTCATGCTCTGAAATTATTGAACTCAATGTTCAGTCCGGCAGGCTGTAGTGTGCCTGATTGGTAGATGAGATGCTGTTCCTCGAGCTTGCATTGATGTTCACTGGAACACGGCAGCAATCCCAGGACAGAGATGTGAGCATGAGAGCAGGGGAGAGTGTTGAAATGGCAAGCCACCGGAAGCTCAGGGTCCAGCTTGCGGACTGAGTGGAGATGTTCCGCAAAGCGGTCACCCAGTCTGCGCTTGGTCTCCCCAATGTAGAGGAGACCACACTGTGAGCAGCGAATACAGTATACTACATTGAAAGAAGTACAAGTAAATCGCTGCTTCACCTGAAAGGAGTGTTTGGGGCCTGGGATAGTGAGGAGAGAGGAGGTAAATGGGCAGGTATTACACCTCCTGCGATTGCAGGGGAAGGTGCCATGGGACGGGGACGAGGTTGTGGGGGTAATGGAGGAGTGGACCAGGGTGTTGCGGAGGGAACGATCCCTTCGGAATGCTGACAGGGGAAGGGAGGGGAAGATGCGACTGGTCGTGGCATCACGCTGGAGGTGGCGGAAATGGCAGAGGATGATCCTTTGGATATGGAGGCTGATGGGGTGAAAAGTGAGGGCAAGGGGAACCCTGTCATGGTTCTGGAAGGGAGGGGAAGGGGTGAGGGTTGAGGTGCGGGGAATGGGCCGGACACGGTTGAGGGCCCTGTCAACCACAGTGGGGGGAAATCCTCGGTTGAGAAAAAAGGTCATATCAGAAGCACCGTCATGGAAGGTAGCATCATCAGAGCAGATGCGTTGGAGATGGAGAAACTGGGAGAATGGAATAGAGTGCTTACAGGAGGTAGGGTGTGAAGAAGTGTAGTCGAGGTAGCTGTGGGAGTCGGTGGGCTTATAATGGATATTAGTAGACAACCTATCCCCAGAGATGGAGACAGAGAAGTCGAGGAAGGGAAGGGAAGTGTCAGAGATGGACCATGTAAAGGTGAGAGAAGGGTGGAAATTGGAAGCAACGTTGATAAAGTTTTCCAGTTCGGGGCGGGAGCAGGAAACGGCACAGATACAGTCATCAATGTACCAGAAAAAGAGTTGGGGGAGGGGGCCTGAGTAGGACTGTAACAAAGAATGCTCGACATATCCCACAAAAAGACAGGAATAACTAGGACCCATGCGGGTACCCATAGCGACACCTTTTATTTGAAGGAAGTGCATGGAGTTGAAGGAGAGCCAGGCGGAGGAGGGTGGTGGTGGATGGGGACTGGTTGGGCCTCTGTTCAAGGAAGAAGCGGAGAGCCCTCAAACCGTCCTGGTGAGGGAATGGAGATGTAGAGCGATTGGACGTCCAGAGTGAAGCGGAGGCGGTTGGGACCAGGAAACTGGAAATTGTCAAAATGACGTAGGGTGTCAGAAGAGTCACGGATGTAGGTGGGAAGAGACTGGACCAGCGGAGAAAATATAGAGTCTAGATAGGAAGAAATAAGTTCAGTGGGGCAGGAGCAGGCTGACACAATGGGTCTGCCGGGACAGTCCCGTTTGTGGATTTTGGGAAGGAGGTAGAAGCGGGCTGTCCGGGGTTGTGGGACTATGAGGTTGGAAGCTGTAGAGGGAAGATCTCCAGAGGAGATGAGGTCAGTGACTGTCCTTTGGATGGTGGCTTGATGTTTGGTGGTGAGGCCATGGTCCAGAGGGAGGTAGGAAGAAGTATCCGTGAGTTGGCATTGAGCTTCTGCAAGGTAGAGGTCGGTACGCCATACGACAACAGCACCACCCTTGTCTGCAGGTTTGATGACCATGTCGGGGTTAGACCTGAGAGAACGGAGTGCCTCAAGTTCAGAGGGGGACAGGTTAGAGTGAGTGATATTCTTAGGCTAGTTTTGAGGGCAGATAAGATATTGGAATGACTTGATACCACTCAGTCCCCAGTTGTGTGTCATTCTTGGAAAGGGCAAATGTCTAAGCAGTCGAAAAATGATCTGGATAACTTAAAATCTGAATGAATGGCGATAATGTCTACTGGTACATGCTTTTCATGTGCTAAATGGGAGAGAAATTGAATGTTTCGGTCTGATTTGTTGCTTGTTTCATTTCAGCTGGTCTCGCCTTAGTAAGGCAGGCATCAATTATATTGATGCACTGAAAAGGTTTCACTTAAGTTTAATACGTACTTTGTCTTGCAACCTATAAAATTCAAACTGCGACAGCGGTCAGTTTCAACTGAAACCATAAATGTTGGTACGATTTGGTTTTAAGTTTGGAGTGAAATAGCCTAAGATTCACAGCATTGCTTTACTATTGCAACTGACTGTAGTCCGTCATTTGTGTGATATGCTGGCTGAAACCTGCTGCGACTCTGGATTTCCTTGAGTTGTATCACCGCCCAATATCACACATAAGAGTTTAATAAAAGAAATTCATATTAAGAAAAGGTTAAAAAATTTGGACTGTTTTCTTTTGCAGAGATTTTGAGATGATCTGATCTGCATTTTCAAGATTGTATATTATTGGAATTGACTGATCCAGGCAGACTGTTCACTGGGTGATGGCCTCAATTTCCAGTCAATGCCAGTGATAATATTCGGTCATTTTGAAGATGGGAAGCCATGTAGAATGTGTTCACCCAAAGGGTAATAGTTGTGGAATAATTTACTGAGAAAGACCATTGAAGAAGACACTATAACTGAACATTAGAAAATGAGAAGACGGGTAGGTTTTCATCAATCTCTGAAAAGGGTCTAATTGCTTTTCTTCCTAAAATGGTTTTGTAATGATTGTAATATAGCTGTCGTGAAGGAGTCAGCATTCCACAAGTCCACAAGTGTTGCTTGTAGAAGATGTCTGGCTGTGGAATGGGAAAATCAGAAGTCTTGGGAAGTTGAGAATGCATTCTTTTTGAAAGTTTATACACAATAAACTGTTTGATGTTTATGATCCCGAAACCTATGAACCTCTGCCTTCAATTTTGATGCCCATTTTAACTGGATTCTGTTGAATTGAACAAGTTGTGGTTAATGTAGGATGAGTCCTGTGCTACTTGCATTTTCTGTTAAACACATGACTATCCTTCCAGTGGAATGTTCAGTGCAAGATGTCCCCTACTGATCTATTTTAAATTCCACCTATTGGGATGTTGGGTTTTGATTCAGCATTTTGAACATTTGAGGTTGATAATTGGCCCCCTTGATGCTGTAAAGGATTAAATTTAAAATACATCAGTAGGGGACAGATTGTGACATTTATAATTTTCCTAGCTGAATTGGACAAACTTGACACAATTTATTCACAACTCTTTGTGAAACATAGGTTAAAAGCAAACAGCAAATTTCATTCTACTGGAAGAAGCCGATGTTTCTTTGCTTCATGCTGTAGTTATTTAATGAAAGTGAAGTGTGAGGAGTGAGGTAATAACCAACAAAAGCATATCTGACATTACTATTCAGCTTGAAGCTGGCTGACTGCCCACCCACCCACCTGCTGTCTCAGATAAAGCGGAAATGGACGGGTTGGAGGTGGGTTTGGGTTGGGAAAAAGATTTTCCAGACTTTATCCCCAATTGGACCCAAACCTACTCATTTGTTTCGGTTAAAATTCAGCCTCTTGACTATGGAAATTGGGAAGTTGTAGTGAATCTGTATGCGGTTATTTATTTTTTTCTCTGCACTCGCTCCTATCAACTGCATTATAGACCATGGAACAGAACTGAAAAGATCTAAAAATTATGATATCAAGTAGTTTAAAAAAAATATTTCTTCATGTGATTGTGTCCAAGGTAGAACAGCATTGGGTTTGTCACTCAGGTGGCATTTTGTGGGCTAGATTCTGTTCCCAGTCCCATGTCAGGTTCCGTGGCATGGGTGTGGAGGCGAGGAGGCCGAAGATTCGCAGCAACAGTGGCGCCACGCAACTCGACGCTGGGATTGTCGGGCCCGATCTTCCCGGCGGTGTGGGTCTCCGTGGTGGCCCCTGCGCCGCTCTGTCATGTGACCTGACTTAGCCTCTTTAAATGATGCATTTGCATGAATTAAGATATAAACCGCAGCGATCTTGCCTTCAGTTCCCGATCCTCAGCGTGACGTGCGGCACTCACGCGCCTTCACTTTCCCGTCCAGGGAAAGATGGCACCACCGAGGTGGGAAAGGGATGAACTCTGCTCTCTGATGGGTGTGGGGGTGGTGGGGAAGGGGTGAACTCTGCGTTATGATGTATTGTCTGCAGGGCTGGCAGCCTTTTAAAAATGGCACCTGCACCTGCTACTTCAATAGGTGTTGCCGTGAACGGCGTTGCTCAAGGCTGCCCCCGCCACATGATTGGGGGGTGTGCAGCCTCCATGAATATGTAAAGTGGCCGCCCACCACGTAGTCGTGTCAGCGTGGGGGACGGCTGCCATGTCCTGCGCCTGCTGCCACTTACGGCGGTGGGAATACAAAATCCAGCCGTGTGTGTGTGTGTGTGTGTGTGTGTGTTGCGTATGAATGTCTGCAGGGGAATTGAGATTTTCCATCATGCATCTGGTCGGTATAAAGATATTTTTATGCTGTCACAAGTGGAACTGTACTCAAGCAAAGATCCTTGATCTACAAGTGCTGCTGTCCCCTTTTTATTTTACCAATGTACAGCTGGTCTCTTTTGGAGGTCTAATTGAAAAGACACTGGTGTTTTCCAAGAGTCACTATTGGAATCCATTAACATTTGAGACCTGGAGGCACAGAGTTTACCTTTTACTCTGTTGCACTACTTACCAGCTGTAAAGGATTTTTTGTTGTTGAAAAAAACGCATTTTGGAAGGGTTGATGTGTGTTATTAGTATTTGTAAAGGGAATACTGTTCCTTTCACAGCTGAGTCAAGTGCAATACTGCACCAATGACAGGTTAGTAAAACTATTAAATCCAAATGATTGTGTCCCTCACTAAAGAGAATGAAGAAATGAGAAAAGTAAACTGATAAAGTAATCAGCTCTTTATCGTTTTGGTGATGTTCCTTGTTAAAGCTGAGGGTTAAAATCATTTGAATTCTATGCTTATTTGTTCTTTTTGGACCTGGTCTTTTAAAACAGTAGACTTGAAATGAAACAGTTTTTAAAAATCTATTATAGATATAATACCCTGGCACATCATCAATGTCCCAAAGCTCTTAGTGAATTTTGGGGTGCAGTGACTGTTATGTTTTTTTAAAAGACCATCAAAACATGTCCAGCTCTCTCCATAAACAGCGAGATAATGTGTATTGATGCATCTTCTTTGCTACTCTGCATTCCTGACTCAACATTAGCCCTTATCGTATTGTTTGGTGAAGTTGGGAGATGTTAAAGTAGGATTTGAGTTGAGATAGATGTGTGCTGCCAGAAGGTTCTGGCTCCAGATGTTTAAGATGATGGCAAAGGAAAGCTGCCAAGTCACAGCTGCATCAAAGCTTCCTGAGCCAAATGCAAGGATGCATGTGCTATGATCAGGTGAGAGGTCGAAAGGCTCCCCTCTTGTCCCTCTCCTTGTTTGACCCAACAGGGTTTATTCCCCAATAACAAGACAATCCACAAAGCCAGAATTGGGTAAACCAGTCGGTCACGTGACTACTCTGCTGGCCAACTTGGGGAGTTTTAAATTGTAGAGACAGTTTTTGAACAGGCAGAAAGCAGAATGCTCCTGGACTGAAAAGACCTCTCCTGGTTGGCTCACCACAGCCTCTCCTGTTTGCTCCCATCTCTTTCTCACGGAACTCCAAAACCCACTGAAGACACATGAAACCCAAGAGAGAAAAGTCTTCTACAGTGAACAAGGTTTAAGAAGAATACTGGGCCCCAAAGAAAATCAAGATCTACCTACAATCAAGGACTCTACAGTGAGCTCAAAGAACTGTAACAAAAACTCTTCAGATATTGCCTCACATTTATCCACTTAATTTTTCTTCTGCCCTTTTCTGTACCTATCTGCATGTGTGTATTGCGTATGCATGCTAGCATGGGCGCATTGTGTATACGTAGGCGTTAACTGGATTAGAGTTTAAGTTTAATAAAATTTCACTTTTCTTCTTTAAACCTAAGAAAACCTGTTTGTGCTGGTTTCTTTGCCTTATAATTGGAAAGCGGTGAACAAAGATTCACCAAGGGGGAGCTAAAAACACAGTGTGTTTAAAATTTAAACCCTGTTACGGTAAGACCAGGTGAAGGCTGAAAGGGAACCCTAGACCTCTTTCTCACTGGGTCGTAACACAGTAATGTAGGTGCCTTTCTGCCCCGGGGTCTCTGCCTGTATCAATGATAGACTTGGATGTTCCGCAGTCGCAGACGGGGTTCGTAACTTGCAGCATTACCTGGAGAGGGAGAAAGAGCCACAGCCTCACTGGGGTCCTGCACTGATTAGCTCTCAAAGCTTGTCTCCTGTGTGTAACAGAAACCCCAAGTTCTCCAGAGATTGTCCCATGATTCTCTCAGTGTATTCTATTTTTTCACTTCAATGAGATCCAAGTCTAAGAATCCCAATCTCTCTCAGGTCTTATTGTTTCAATGTTTACCCCCTGGAGGTTCGTCTCCACTAGTGTGAATGCTCCAAGATGGCTTTGAATATCTTGCTAACAAGGGCGATACCAGATAATGCACTCAACTGTTCAAGCCATTGTTCTGGATGAGAGCTATTTAGACAGGCGTCCCCATGTCGATGCCTTGGAATGTGAGGTATTTCAATGCAAATTGTGGTGCCGATCTTAGTTGCCAGTTTTTTCAAAGTTCAATATAGGATTCCAGCTTTCCTTTTTAAAAGTTCAATGTAGGTTTCCAACCGATGAATTAAAATCGTCAATCAGCATAGCACGTTTTTCATGACAGCATGCCACAAGTGTTTCTGCATGATCTTTTAGTCTTTTACTGATACACCATTCATACAAACTCAAAATCCTTTGCAGGCTTACCATTTGGGCCATACTGCAGCAAGGCACAAATACAAGCTGCAACGTTATGTTAAAATCTTATGTTTCATAAAGACACCCCTCGGACATAACCTCACTGCACAATGCAAACTCATGTACTGTGTGCATGATAGAACTTGTGTGCTGCTGTAGGTGGTGTCCGAATTTGCAACATCCCAATATTATTACTCTGGTTGCAGGACAACACCTTGCGTAACAGAAGACCTGAAATGGAGGACAGCCGAGAAAATTCAAGCCCCCGGATTACTTTTGAGGAGGCCATGCTGCACATCACTGGCTATTTTTGTTTATTTTTGTTAATTAAACATATTTAGGGAAATGGGGGAAGGGTAGGTATATGGAGTTAGGTCACAGATCAGCCATGATCTCATTGGATGGCAGAAGAGGCTTAAGGGACTAAATGACCTACTCCTGCTCCTCTGCGATGACCGCAGAAAGGGTCAAGTCAGAACTCTTCCTCAAACTCTGGGCTTTCCTCCGGCTTTGTCCAATTTGTCCTAATATCGTCTATGTGGCTTGGTGTCAAACTTTTGTCTGATAATCGCTGCAGTGAAGCACCTTGGGATGTTTTACTGTGTTAAAGGTGCTATATACATGCAAGTTATTGTTGTATAGTCTTCTCATCTCTCACTCTCAACAATGGGCATTGCCTTAGCTCATACTATGCATTACAATGTAACCCCTATTTGAAGTTATCTCTTGCTTCCAGCAGTATAATGCATTCCTTTATTGTTTTTATAGGCCTGGACAAACAGCTCACCAGTGTCTCACAGTATTCTGTGTCATTCTCACAAATTGTCTTCAGGACTAACACAGCTACACTTAACCTGAAGGTTGTAGGAAGTGAGCTTAGGCAATAGCATCTGGTGAGTCAGTATACGAGTGAAGAGCAGGAATTACTGGGCAGAGATCCAACTCAGTTCTTTCCTCAGCTACAGCACCCAATAATTTGGAAATCACTGAACTTACATAGAAAAAAAAATTCTAAGTAATATCATCCACAGAAGTCACTTGAGCATGTCTGAAATGCCCTTCAATATCAGGCAAGGAGTCCGGAAGAGTACAGCAGCTAGGTTGAGCAACAAAGCAGCACAGTGTATCATGGAGGGCTGAATTTTATAAACCCGTCAACGAAATCGGCAGTGGGTGAAAAAAAATAATGCCCCCCCCCACCCCCCCAAAGCCAAAAAGCCACCATGATTCCAAGCACGTTGGCTCATTTAAGTAGCTAGGGTAGGCCTCCACCTGATTAAGTGGAGGGGTCAGACTGTCCTTCTCTGACAATGGCGTAATTAAATATTTAAAGAAAAATTAATTGAAATAAAATAAATACATCATTTTTGCCCCTTTCCCACCTCCCCAATAACAAATAAATTAATTATTTTCCCTTCCCCCTCCCAAAAATGCTTACCTTTACCATCTGACCTTTGTCCCCCACCAACTGTACAAACTTTAAACTATAACCCTTCCCACCATCCTCTACACCTATGACATTTATTTGATCCCATTCCTGCCCCTCCCCCGCACTGAGAAACTTACCTCCTCCCCGTTCCCACCAGTGTTGCGCTTCATTTCCCTGGGCGGGGCTCTGAAGGCAGGAGAGTGCCGGCCGCTGGGCCGAAATTTGCAGTGGGACATCCGGAGACGAGGTAAGTTTATTTAAATTAATTATTTTAATCGATTTAAATATTCAAATTATAGTCCCATCGCCCAGTGGCGGGGAGGCCACCAGAGTGCCTTGCCACCTCCGGGAGGATCGGGCCGTCTCTGCCGGCGTTGATGTCTCTGGTGGGCCTCATCTGGGGCCGTCTTCAGGACCCCCATGCCACGGATCCTGATGTCGAGGGCTCCATAAAATCCAGTCCGGAGTGTGTGTTGATTCCAGGGGCATAGGATACTAAGGGCAGCTGGAATATCACAGGACACTTGTTCTGAGAAAAGCATTTGTGTATTTTTTTTTATTTGTTTCATGGGATGTGGGCATCGCTGGCCAGGCCAGCATTTGTTGCCCATCCCTAATTGCCCTTGAGAAGGTGGTGGTGAACTGCCTTCTTGAACCACTGCAGTCCATCTGGTATAGGTACACCCACAGTGCTGTTAGGGAGGGAGCTCCAGGATTTTGTTCCAATGACAGTGAAGGAACAGCGATATATTTCCAAGTCAGGATGGTGGCTTGAAGGGACCTTAAAGGTGGTGGTGTTCCCACATGTCTGCTACCCTTGTTCTTCGAGGTGGAAGAGGTCGCGGGTTTGGAGGGTGCTGTCGAAGGAGGTGTGATGAGTTACTGCAGTGCATCTTGTATATGGTACACACTGCTGCCACTGTGCATCAGTGGTGGAGAGAGTGAATGTTTAAGGTGGTGGATGGGGTGCCGATCAAGCGAACTGCTTTTTCCGCCGTATGGTGCAACAGGAAATGTGGTAGCACAGATACAAAGATGGCTGATAGTCAGGAAATGAGGTTAAATGGGTGTTGGTCAGACTTAATTGGCTGGAAGTGGTGTATCCCAGGAATCAATACTTGATTTATTTGTTCTTGATATTTAGCAATTATCTGGGAAGCACCATCTCAAAATTTGTTGATAACACAAAAGCAAGGAGTTTCGCAAACAGCGAGGGTAAAAGATTGTAGAACATAGATTAGTGGAATGGGAGACAGGTGCTGGATGTAATTTAATGTCCATAAGTGTGAGGTAATAAATTTTTAAAAACACAGAATGGAACTTACACAATTTAAAGATGCTGAAGGATGTGGATGAACAGAGACCTAGGGGTTCAAACGCATAATTCCTAGAGAGAGAAATTGGAAATAGATAAAGTCATAGAAGAGGCCAAAAACATCTTGGACTTTGTAAATCAGGGCATAGAGTAGAAGGATAAAGAAGTAGTGATAAAATTGTACTCGGCAGTGGTTAGTGCACAGTTAGATACGAGCTATTTTATTGCTACCGTCTTAAAGGATTTGGAGCAAAAACTGATTAAAGTTCAGCTTGGTTTGATTGATGGAACACTTGATTTTGAGACAGAAGGTAGTGAGTTCCAAAATCCCACTCCAAAACCTCAGTACATAATCCAGGCTGAAGCTAAGTGCAGTACCAAGAGATGGCTATTTTTTATTTAGAGATACAGCACTGAAACAGGCCCTTCGGCCCACCGAGTCTGTGCCGCCCATCAACCACCCATTTATACTAATCCTACACTAATCCCATATTCCTACCACATCCCCACCTGTCCCTATATTTCCCTACCACCTACCTATACTAGGGGCAATTTATAATGGCCAATTTACCTACCAACCTGCAAGTCTTTTGGCTGTGGGAGGAAACCGGAGCACCCGGAGAAAACCCACGCAGACACAGGGAGAACTTGCAAACTCCACACAGGCAGTACCCAGAATTGAACCCGGGTCGCTGGAGCTGTGAGGCTACGGTGCTAACCACTGCGCCACTGTGCCGCCCATTCTATTGCTGGAATGGCAACCATTGCCTCCAATTTCATTAATGACCGGATAAGTGCGCTGCTTTTTCCTGTTTACAGACAGTGGTTAAAAAAAAATCCTGCCTTTTCTGCTCTGCATACTGGAGCTGGTCTCTGAATTTTATGATGTCTCTCAAATTTGGCATGTTCCTTTTCAGTTTGGAGAATCGTGAAGATGGCTTCTTTCTTGATGTAAAATAATGCTTCCTCTTATGGCCGTCTTCATTGCCCACTCCTTCAACAGGGAGAGAACTTCTCAGGGAAGTACTTTCTGATATAAAGTACTTATTCCCACCACTTCTCCGGCCCCTGCCTCACCCCCACCCAAACTCTATCGGAACAAGTTTGCGTATTACTTATGTTTCAGCAAATGGAACTGATTGCCTTCAATCTTTTCCATGAAAAGAGTTACTGAAATCTCCAGAGAAGAATTCTTAATTTTTTTCTTTGAAATGAGTGCAAGATCTCAGCCTTTTTCAACTTCTGTTTATAGTTGGAGCTTTAGCTCTGTGGTCATAGTGGGGTTCCAAACTCTCTTCTCACTTTCACAATCCATTGCACATTGATCAACTGCTGGAATACCAGAGATACCCCTGATAAGTGCATTGGTTTCTGCTTAGGGGCATATATGTTGGCAATATTACATTTATTTCCAGTTTTATCCATTGCTCTCACTATTCTAACTACTCCACCTGTTTTGGATGCAACGCTGGATGTTGAGATTTTTTCCCGAATGTATTCAATCACTGTGCTGTATCTGTTGGAATTTAAAGCTCTCCCCATACCCAGCTCATCTCTCCCTGAGCTTCCTGCTCCTCAGGATCATTTGAGTAAGAGCTACGTCCCATATCTCTGTAGTAAAGTATGACAGAGCTCTTTGCTCTTTTGACCAGTCCATTGATTTCCTTGCATATTGCAGGATAATATTCTAATGTTTTTAACCTGCATTGCACCACATTACTTCCCTGGTAATTGAAGCATTTTTGTAAATCGAAATATTCTGTGTGGAAGAAATAATCTTTAATGGTTTTATTTGACTGCTGATCATGTTATTTAATTGAATTGAATTGGATTGCATCTCTATGCACACCATGCTTCTGGATTTGTATCCCATTAACCCTCCTTCCTCAGGGGAGTAAAATTGCAAATGAATAAACCCATCAGAATAAAACTCTGGATTTTAAGTGCATAAATCTCAGTGCATATGCAGATTTTAAAATAAAATAAATGCATTTTAATAGGGCAGTTTTACACAAAGGAGCCATGGGTCTGGTAAGTGCCTCCAACCATCTATGACCTTGTGCCTCATGTGATCCTCATGATCTGGAAGCTATGGGAGTACCTGGTAAAATGTTAGATTTTATCTGTACTCCAATCTTAAGATCCATGTTAAGTCATATAGGAATCTAATTTAAACCTGTCTATCTCAGAACAGATGTGAAGCAAGATTGTCCACTGTAGTCTTTTCTATTCAATGTTTTCAGTAACGTTGTGTTGGATGACACAGTAAGGGATTGCCTTGGCACGTCTGCCTTAACTCCATGGTAGGACTCTTACCTCTTAGTCAGAATTGGTGGGTTCAAGCTGCACTCCAAAGACTTGAGCATATAATCCAGGATGGCACTTTAGTGCAGTACTGAGGGAGTGCTGCACTGTCAGAGGTGCCATCTTTTGAATGAGAGTCTGTCTGCCCTCACAGGTGGGAAAAAAGATCCCATGACACTATTCGAAGAAGGGCAGGGGAGTTCCCTCGGTGTCCTGGCCAATATTTATCCTTCAAACAATATGAAAACAAATTATCTGTTCATGAACCACATTGCTGTTTGTGGGACTGTGCTGTGTGCAAATTGGCTGCTGAATTGCTTTCCATTACAACATTGACTACACTTTCAAAGTAGTTATTGGCTGTAAAATACTTTGGGCTGTCCTGAGGTCGTGAAAGGTGTTATATGAATGTAAATCCTTCCCTCTGAGCATTTCTGCAAGAACTGCAGCAAGAATTTTGCAGACATTATTGTGTTATTGGCAGGCTTACCTGGGAATCTAGTTCACTCTACCCATCATCTTTAATAATGGGCTAATCTGTGGGATATCATCATGGCTTTCCCTAAATGCAGTATTAAAGTTTTGCATGCTTGGGAGGATCCCAAAATTTTTGATTAGAGAATATAAGGTCTTTTTTCTCCCAGTTGCTTATATCAGTTTGGGGAGCGGGTTGGAGGTGGTGAGGAGGTGGGTAGTGGTGTCCTACTGGATGCCAACAGCCTGAGAAGGGATGAAGGTTTTGATTATCTTTGGTAACAGAAATGTCCGAATGTAGGTTAATATGTACAAGATGTGCCCAAACAGTTCTCCTTCATGGCTCAGTACATCTAGGCATCCTGTAGCTTCTGTGAGTCTTGAAATGGAGTGCTTCTATTTCCTGCCAAATTCTGATCTAGGGTTTGTCGGTTTCTGGCAGTAGCCTCATTAATAAATGTTAATCGGGTCCTATAATTCCATGGGGACCCAATAATATTTTAATCTGCACCTAAGTGGGGCACCTGCAACGGCAATCCCTCCCAGTAAAGCTCTTGGGAAACCCATGAGGTCACTGAAGAAAATTAGAAAATATTCCTGAGGGGGGCCAAGAGGAGAAGGAGTGTTCCTTTGGATTCCACAAGCTATGTATAGGTTTCTGCTGCCCTAGGCTCCCCCCCCCCCCCCCCCCCCCACTCCACAGCCACAAGACCTTTGTGCACCCCCTAACAACTTGCCTTCTCTTGGTGCCGGCCACCCAGCTGCTGCTTTCCCCCCAAAATAGGAGAGCAGTGGATCAGTGGCATTCATAAGGAGCCCAACCATTAAAATCTGACTCAAACGTCCAGACGGGATTGCAGTTCACTCCAGCAGGGTGTTAAAATGGGCCGTTCTGTGCATCTATTTCTCAGTCGCTTGATTTGGAGATTTTTAAACACGGTGAAGGATGACTATGCATGCCTGACACTAAAGAGAACAAAATTATTTTTCAAGTGCAGTGATGCTTTTGTAAGAGAAAATAGTAGTTACTCTGTGCCCATGATGCCCCAAAAATAGATATGTTTTTGTGGTGCCTTTGGTGGAGGGAGGAATGTTACCCAGAACATCAGGGAAACTCATTTATCTATGTATTCAAGTCCTGGTGTGAGACTTCAAGCTTCTAACCACAAGCACCACCAACTGAACCAAGAAGATACAGGCTTATTGTTGAAACTTGATGACCATTAAATGTATAAATATTTCTCCCCATCCGAGATCCAAGTTAGAATTATGAGCATTCAGTAGAACACATGCTTGTTTTAAGCAAAAACCCAGTTAGAATGAAGTTCACAAGTTGAGCATTATTAAATGAATATCCAATGTAGCTTTTTATCTTTTTTTAATCTATTCATTAGCCTTGTCAACCTCCCTTGTACCCTGGTTATCTCACTGCTGCAAGGCTATTTCAAAGATGCCTCAAACTATCTTCTATTTCTGTATAACATCAGTGGTACAGGCCACACTCCTGCACACAGATTTAAAGCCTTCATTCTATAACATATCAGCACATGAAACTGTTCCTTTATAAAATACTGTGAACCCACTTGCCTCGAAGGCAGCTAACTAATAAATTAGACTGTAAGGAGGGTCCTTTCAAGCAGCTGACTTACAAGGTTGGCATGATGGGTTTCAGCGCACATCGATTTTCTTTGGCTAGAGGCAATATTTGCGAATAAAGACTTGCAGCAGGTTTGGGATTACTAATCAGTGTGTTCAACATGTTGTACCACACTGTATTTTCTCTCAGTCTGTGACTGAGTTAAAACAGCCAACCAGGGTACAAGGGAGGTTGGCAAGGCTAATGAATAGATTTAAAAAAGATAAAAAGCTACATTGGATATTCATTTAATAATACTCAACTTGTGAACTTCATTCTAACTGGGTTTTTGCTTAAAACAAGCATGTGTTCTATGGGGAGAAATATTTATACATTTAATGGTCAGTGCTCTTCTTATGCTGCTAGGTTGGCTGTTTTAACTTGGTCAATTGCTGATAATTCCTAAAGTGATTGTCACGATTGTTGATTGTGCAGTGAGATTATAATTGGCGGAGTGTGGGAGCTGATATGCAGGACACTTGAGCTAATGCCTGCATGCAAATGCAAGTTCAAATCAGTTGACTTATTAGAGGTTCAACATTGTACCGTGGGTGTGGCCTCGATTTTAAAAGTGGGGGTTGGATATGGTATGCGTGAGCTCCAAGGCAGTGTCCTTAAGGGCATGGAGCCCTGCCTGATTGGAACAGTCGGGCCTGATTACCATAACTTTCATTGGCGTACCATGTGAGTCCAAAACTACCTGGCAGGAGCAGAAGATCGCAGGTAGGCTATGGCTGGAGACACACGAAATTGGCCTCCACAATTAGGTAAGTGGTAAAGGTGATTGGGGAAGGGGTGAAGCCTAGGGTAAGGGAGGTCCAAGGCATCTGTAATGAGAAGCTTTTTATGTTGTCTGATGCAATAGTAATGAGATGCGTGGAATTCAGTTGATTGAAGATCTCAAAACAGATTTATTAAACAGCTGACTATTTACAGGACTTGCCTCTTGATGGTGCAGTACCAGCCACTGGCTTGTGGTCACACGACTGCATCCTGGCACGTAGCTCAAAGAAATTAAAGGGACATCACTCTTAAATCACACAACATTCCCCTTCTTTCCAAAGATAATCCCGTGTGCTAAAAGCAAAAATACACAAAATTAGATAGCATCAAAATTATTTACACATGAATAGAGATTGTGAAATTTACAAATATAGAGGCTTATGAGTCCATATGTCATTTTGGTGGTTTGACAACACTTCCAGATCTTGTTATGGTATAATCTTTTGGGAATGTGGATCTCACCCTTGGCTGTCCTGGGTTTGCAGGCAAGTTGTTGATGTGTTGGTTGCCGTCTTGTTGATCTGTCACACCCCCACTATCAGAGCGTGCTCCCTCGAGTCTGACATGCACAACTGGAGTACCGCACACCTCTCTCAGTTGGCTTCGATTCCTTCTCAACACCGCTTTGCTAGACGTTGTAATCTCATTGGACCTAGGTTCGCTGCACACTCTGGACATCTCTGCAGGCAACCATCTTTTCATTGTGGGGAGTATGACCCTGACCTTTTGTCCTACATGTAGTTGAGGTAGTTCCACCCCTACGTGTTGGTCATGCACCATCTTCGTTCTCCCCTGTTTTTCGAGCAGTGTCTCCTGCACCACAGAGAATTTGGATAGATGATAGCTTGGCAGAGTCGTTAGCACTTGTTTGTCAAACATGATCTTTGCTGGTGACGGTAATCCCATATCCATAGGTGTAGCTCTGAGGCGGAGTATGGCAACATGAAGATCTTGTTTTGTGGTCCTACACTTTAGGATAGGTGCTTTGACTGTGTGGACCATTCGCTCGGTGAGACTGTTAGACCTAGGGCCATGTGGTGAGGACGTCACATGGTTTATGCCCCATTTGGCACACATATCCCTGAAAGGTTTGCCTGTATACTGTGGCCCATTGTCAGAAATGATTTCTTCAGGTGCACTGAATAGACTGAATAAAGCACAGAGACATCACTCTTAAAAGCAATCACACAACAGCATCTACGTGAGGCTTGGAGAAGCACTCCTGGTGCTGTTCCACAAAGAAACCTAAAATAACATTTTATAATTTACCTCCTGAGTGCCTTCTGGCCCATGATCCCTCCTCCCAGCAGATCTGGCATGATGGGGAAGCTGTCACTGCTCCCCTATTCAGGCTTTCAACTAAGATTGATGTCATCAGGATGCGAACTGTATATTTAAAGTAGGGCCTGCTTCCTTTCTGTGGGAGTCTCACTTATCTGCTTAAAAGAGCAGCTTAACTTCGAGACAAGGCAGAGGCAACAGTATTGGAAGGAGTAAGTTGCTGCCCCATTTTAACTGCACCCATTACCTGTTTTCCACCAAGTTCAGGGAGTTGACATCGAGGCCTATGTGTGGCTCATTTCTAACACTTTTACACATGCAGAAGGCAGACATACAAACCTCATTCAGCTGCATTTCATAGTGTAAGAAAAAATAATCCAGCATGGCTAGCATTTTAGATCCATGGCAATGTGGGTCTGAGAGTCTGCCTTCAGGTTAAGGATTCCTGTTGCAGTAAACACTGGGAGCCAGATCCGCATGGTTACTCACTAGGTCTCTGTCTTTACCAGTGGATTCAGCATGGCTACAGTGATCAGCACCCGATCTGAATGCAAAAGATAAAACAGAGAGGCTCAGAGGTTGTGCTTGGGACGTTTTATTACATTCGGTGCTATATAAATATATGTTGTTATTGTTGTTCTGAAACAAGAGCCCAGAGAGATTTAGGCATACATTTCACAAATTAAAGGTAGTGACACAGGTTAATAAGGCCATTTAAAAAAAATCAAAA
Source organism: Heterodontus francisci (assembly GCF_036365525.1). Lineage (NCBI taxonomy): Eukaryota > Metazoa > Chordata > Chondrichthyes > Heterodontiformes > Heterodontidae > Heterodontus > Heterodontus francisci. The sequence goes on from NC_090393.1 coordinate 24,200,478, forward strand.
CACTGGGGTTCATTTATAGAGGGATAGAACTGAAAATCAGCGAAGTTATATGTAAAACTTGTATTGAATTTAGCTTAGACCACACTTGAGTTACTGTGCACAGTTCTGGACTCTATATTTTAAAAGCATATGGAAGCATAGAAGAAGGTGCAAAACAAGTTACAAGGATGATACTAGGGCTGAGGTTATACCTATCATGAAAGACTGAACAGCCTAGTGCTGTTTTCTCCAGAAAGGAGAAGGCTAAGGGATGACCTGATTGAGGTCTTTTAAGAATATGAAAAGGTTTGATAGGGTAAACGTAGAGAAGATCTTTCCACTTGTGGGGAAGTCCAAAACTAGGGACCATAAATATAAGATAGTCACTAATAAATCCAATTGGAAATTCGGGAAAAACTTTACCCCTTTTTCGGATGAGATGGTAAACCAAGGTCCCATCTGCTTTCTCAGAAGGGCATAAAAGTTCCCATGGTACTATTTCGAAGAAGAGCAGGGGAGTTTTCCCCAGTGTCCTGGCCAATAATTTTCCCTCCGTTATCATCACAGAGATAGATTATCTGCTTATTATCACATTGCTGTTTGTGGGAGCTTGCTGTGTGCAAATTGGCTGCCATGTTTCCTACATTACAACAGGACTACACTTCAAAAGTAATTCATCGGCTGTAAAGCACTTTGGACCTTCCTGAAGTTGTGAAAAACACTGTATAAATGCAAGTCTTTCTTCCTTTTTACAGAGTGGTTAGAATTTGTAACCCTCTACCACAAGGAGTAGTTAAGGTGAATAGCATAGTTGTGTTTAAGGGCAAGCTAGATAAGCACAGAAGGAGAAAGGAATAGAAGGATGTGCTGATAGGGTTAGACAAAGTAGGGTAGGAGGAGGCTTATGTGGAACATAAACATGGCATAGACCGGTTGGACTGAATGGCCTGTTTCTGTGCTGTACATCTGCATAATTCTCTGTAGATTTTCTGATCATGCATGTGATGGCTTGCTCCAGGTGTCAGAAAAGTCTGTGATTGGAAACTCACCTGTTGGGGAATGGAATATTGTGTGTTGTTGCAAGACTTAATATCTTACATCAACTTAAAGGGGTAGATGCTGTGTTGCTGCAACATCAGAAATGTATTTTTGTAATACAATATGGCCTATGCGCCAAGGATGAGTTCACAGACACGGAGTGAAACACTTGCATCTCATTACAAATTTAATGCTACATACTCAAAACAACAGCAAGATTACAAAGGGTGCTTTGCTGCAGAAGATACACACAGTACACTTGGTTAAGCTCGACCCTCCAGATGTCTCCTTTCTTCATCTTTCAATCTCACATTACAATTTTGACTATTTTGTATCTTTCTAAATGCATCATTTCATATGATCTTGATGAATTTTGTACCAGTTTTCACCATTTATTTCGATCTGATGTCCATGGTCTCAAGACTAACAGGGTTAGGATTAGCAACGCATAGAATGTATATGGTTAGTTGTAGATGACAAGGTACATTATAAGAATGGTGAGAGACAGCTTTATTCTGAACCACTCCTACTTAACCTGGCCTGCAGGTGTTTGGTAGAAGAATGTAGGGAAGCTTCACTTTTGTTGGGTACAGTAGTTAGTGGTAGTGCTACTGAACAAGCAATCTATGGGTTCATAAGTTTGTAAGTCCATAATCCTACCAGGACAAATGATGACATTTCAATAAATTTGGTAATTGGGGAAAAACTTTACAGGAAAGAGGATGAATTGTTGCTTTTTCTCAAAAAAAGTGGCCCACCGCCACCACCACCTCAGGACAGACAGCAGGAATGTGACCTTGCCACTGTTGCTACATCTTGAGAATCATTAAAAAATAAAATCTAACCTGTGCTACCCCTGATGTGGGAACGCTTCTTGGAGGAGCTTTACTCTGCTTTTAACCTGTATGTTAGCTGATTTGGGAGTGCTTAAGGCTGACACTGGATTAACAAAGGTGAAAAATAGTTCCATTCTCCAGCATGGATATCCCAAACTTCAACAATAAAAAAAAAATCACCAGATAAACTACATAATAAATCATGTGTATTCCAAAAAAAAACACTAGCCAGCTGCTCTGCCACAATAACTGCCAGTGGGGGAAAAAGCCCTGTGATGACAGAGATTATGTTATCAACTATGATTCAGCTAGTTATCTTCCATCCAGCTTTTCGTAAGTAGAGCCATATTTTGCCTTTTTTTAAAAAAAAATCTTCTGCAGCACATCCCTCCTTGAGTTTGAACGTAACATTGGTATAATGCATTGTGACACTTGCTGCTAATCGCAGCCAGTGGCGTATCTTGCTCTCAGCATAACAGGACATGCTTCAGAAAGTGGAACAGGAAGAATGACTTGCAGTGTTTGTTAACCCAGCTTCTAAACAAAAGCCTGGCCTGTGGGCATCGGTTTGTAGGCTGGGCTCACAGTTCAGAGAATACTGATCACACAACCTCCTGTTTGGAAAGGTTCTCACGGAATGTCTCCCCTGTTTAAGGAGACAGAATTTCTTTCCAGAGGTTGTGTTTTGTAGCTATTGTCTTCTCCTTGTTGAACTTTTTTTTAAGGGTTTTCCTCCTAAGAAAAATGCAGAATTAAATGAATAATGAGATTAATACTTACAATAACCATATTATTACATGGATAGATTGGAGAAGCTGGGGTTGTTCTCCTTAGAGAAGAGAAGGTTGAGGGGAAATTTGATAGAGGTGTTCAAAATCATGAGGGGTCTAGATAGAGAGAAACTGTTCCTACTGAGGGAAAATTGAGAACCAGAGGACACAGATTTAAAGCGATTGGCAAAAGATCCAAAGGCAAGATGAGGAAAAACATTTTACTCAGCAAGTGGTTACGATCTGGACTGCACTGCCAGAAAGGGTGGTGGAGGTAGATTCAATCTCAACTTTCAAAGGGAATTGGATAAACACTTGAAGCAAAAACATTTGCAGGGCTATGGGGAAAGGGTGGGGTGTGGGACCAGCTGGATTGCTCTTGCAGAGAGCCGGCACGGGCTCAACGGGCCAAATGGCCTCCTTCTGTGCTGTAACCATTCTATGATTCTGTTCTATATGAATAGAACAAGAAACTAAAATTGCAGCAAAAAATGAAGGCCAGTGGTTACCACAGAAAAATGGATAGATTTGTGAAAAACAATCTACAGCATACCAGTTTCTGTGTAATCCTGTGTAATAACATGGAATTTGATTTGTTAGCTGCAGTTCTGCAATCTTAGCAATATCAAGGCTGTACACACGTGATGTGGCCATTGCCTGTGCTGCTAGCATAGGGCCAGGCTGCACCAAATGTTATGATGGGATTTCCTCTCCCTTATGTGAGTGGGCTACTGCCATGTGGAATAAAAGTACTGCAGGTGTCAAAGAAAGGGAGGACTTTCAACAGTGTGTCCAGGACTGCTTTCTAGATCAGTATTTTTTAGGAAATAGGTGATGCTAGATATAGTTACAAACATATGAACATACAAACATAAGAGCATACGAATTAGGAGCAGAAGTAGGCCATTCGGCCCCTCGAGTCTGCTCCCCCCTCGAGCCTGCTCCACCATTCAATAAGATCATGGCTGATCTGTTTTAGTCTCGAATTCCACACTTCCATCAACCCCCGGTAACCTTTGATTCCCTTGCCTGACAAGAATCTATCTATCTCTGCCTTAAAAATATTCAGTGTCCCTGCCTCCACCACCTTCTGAGGCAGGGAGTTCCAAAGTCACACATCCCTCTAAGAAATAATTTCTCCACATCTCGGAAATTCTCGGAAATCAAGTGGGCACATAAGTAATGTAAGTGTAGACGAACATCTCATTAACAGCATCCATAACATGATAAGGTTTGATATAAACATTGAAAAGGAGAACAAGGGTACAAGTATCTGACTGGAAAATAAAGCCAGTTTAAATGAGATAGGTTGCAAACCAGCCCAGATAAACTGGAAAGAATAATTGGAAAATAAGATAGGGCAAAGATGTGATAGGTTGTAACATCCTATGATTCTGCTAAAGTAGCTGAGGGATCTTGTCCTGTAGCACATTTGACGAGGGAGGAGCAACGTAGTAGCACTTAAAGGGTTACAGTTCAGCATTAAAAGTAAATTCTAGTCTTGGCAGCAATGTGGATTTCCTGGATAATGGCCACTGACCTGCATAATGTTGCTTCTGTGTTAAGATACCACTCGAACAATAATTGAATGCTGATCATTTACGCCTGTGAAGGGTTAACACAAACAACCTGCATATCGAACATGTCCAATTCTTTGCACTCAGGTGAACCTTACCATGCAAAGAACACAGTGATACCTGTCCAGGTGATGGTCCTTTTCCCGAGGAAAGGTGCTGAATTTGTTGTTGTTTGCAAGCATAGCCTTTGTCAGTTGCTTAGTGGGTTTTCACTGCAGACTACTTGATGTGGAAAACAACTTCGGAGTTGGACTTGGAAAGGTTTAGTAGCCTGAAAGCTTCATGCTGTGGTAAATTTCACTTTTATAGGAAGAGTTTTGCCGATCCAGATGTTGCCAGCAGTAGCCCTGAAAATGGGGAATAGCCTTGTATAATATAGGCAGGGCTACTGGTTTAGATTTTTTCATAGGACAACGGGAAAGAATCATACATTGCAATCCCTGAAACACTGGCAAAAATTCTGGAATCCCAATAAAAACAGAATTTGAATTATTGAATCATCATAAACCAATGGCTCTGAAAATAATCTTTGTACAATATATTAAAAGTCAGGAATGTGATGGAAAACTCTCCACTTGCCTGGATGAGTACAAGCTTGACACCATCCAGGACAAAGCAGTCCGCTTGATCGGCACACCATCCACCAACTTCAACATTCACTCCTTCCACCACTGACGCACAATGGCAGCAATGTTTACCATATACAAGATGCACTGCAGCAACTCAACAAGGCTTCTTTGACGTCACCTTCCAAACCCGTGACCTCTACCACCTAGAAGGGCGAGGACAGCAGGCACATGGGAGCACCACCACCTGCAATTTCCCCTCCAAATCATCCCGACTTGGAACGCTATCGTACCGTTGCTTCACTGTTGCTGGATCAAAATTCTGGAACTCTCTCCCAAACAGTATTGTGGGTGTAGCCACTCCAGATGGACAGCAGCAGTCCAAGAAGGTGGTTCACCACCACCACCTACTCAAGGGCAATTAGGGATAGGCAACAAATGCTGGCCTTGCCAGTGATGCCCACATCCTATGAAAGAAAAATCTTGTTCATGGTGCACACTTCTTGCAATGCTTGCTGTAATACTTTCTTGTCACCCTTTTGATGACAGTAAAACATTAGCAAATCAAACTGAAGATATTGGAAATTTACAAATCAAAAGCAAGGAAAGTGTTTCGAAAGCGATCACTAAGAACTGCTGAGGACTCATAAAAACAGCCAGCAACTGAAGGTCCAGTTGGAATAAGCTATGGAAAAAAGGAAAGGAGATGGAGAACTGATGAAATGGCTGAAAATAAAATACCAGCCACACCTGTGGAACATGACCAGGTGCAGTTAGGGTTTCGCTCCAGATTTTCTAATCGCAAGTTTTAGCTCCTCATTCTCCCACAGACGATCTGTTTCTTTTGTGTATGAAAGTGTCTTGAAAAGCACTCTTTTAACCATGAAATTCAGCTAATCTTTCACATTGAAATTATCATTACATTTTCATTCGGCTTAGGAAAGTTGAAGGTAGTGGAGAAAAAGGTAGAAACAAGAGAGAAAAATCAAAGGAGAGCTTTATTCATGTAATTATGAAATGTGAATTTTAATATTTGCTTATTGTCTCAAATTTATTTTTGAGGGTGTTTTTCTTAAAAGGCAAACAAATTACATTTTGAAAGTTTTTCAGTTAAGTGAGCAGACATGACCTGTGCTTGTTTATTCTTTGGCCTTTGACTTTAAGAAACAAATAGCCACACTTGCATTATTCAATTGTAAACATTGTAATTATTTACTGCTCTGTTAACCATAGCATACATAGAGTTAGTAACTACAGCATTTAAGCATTTCACATTAAAACTAGCTCGGACTGGACTCGCAGGCCACAACAATGGTGGACTGGGTTTACCTGGGTCAGTCCAGCCAGCCCGGTGCAGGTTCTTCCTGGGCCTTCCTCTGTCTCATTGCTGCCAGGTCCTGTCCCAAATAGGGGAAGATTCCACCCCCTCTGTACTCCTGTACTCTGCTTTCCAGTGCTCCATGTACAGGATCCTCTACAATATTACAAGGTGCCAGCCTCTGTCATTGTTGCCAAGCACTGGTCTTCTTCCGGACCTTGGCATCCCCTGGGCAGCAATATTCTATTGTCTGTTACTCTCCCCCCAACCCCTCCCCTAACTTCCCATTGCTGACAGACCTGGACCCACTTGGAATGCTTTCACTCCCAGGGATCTCCTTCTCCAATGCTTCCAGACTCAGGGTCCTTTCTGTCCAATACTCCCCTATTCACACACTGCATACTATCAGGCTAAGGTCTCCCTCCTCAATGCCACCAAAACTCACACCTTTTGGTACATATAGACCCAAGAACCTTCCCCCTCCAACTCCGTGGCACCCCAGACTCCTGCAACCTTTCTATTGCTGCGCAGAGCCACCCCATCCTTTTCAGTGCTACCAGAATTAAAATGCTAACTTAACAGAGGAGCTCAAAATCGCACAAAGTCAAAATGACCCCCTATTAATTGAGGATGGACATTGTTTGTCATGTAGTCATTCTTTATTTTAGTGGCTTCTTCTGTAATATACATTCTCTGGAGGGTTGCTCCTCTTCAGGAAGGAGTTTGGCAGGACAGGATTTAAGCCTATCCCTCCGCACCCACCCCAACCCTGAACTGTTCTCTTGTGTTGGGGCTCATTACATATATGCAATGGATTTCAGGAAGGATTCTCGATGTCAAGAGATAGCCTGCCAGTGTGAGCAAGGGGAAATGCCTGTGTAGACCTGAAGAGGCGGTGAAGAACCTTAGAGATAGGAGCAAACTGAGAATTGCTCTGCAGTCCTTGGGACCAGCTGAAGCGAGAAGGTGCTTTCCGGCCGCTGGGGGACCTCTGAATCTTTTCTGCCATTTCACAAGGCTTCCTGTCATTTTCTACATGGTGGCCTCAGGAAGCGAAGGTAAGTGATTGAAGGAAAATTTGCTAGGAACCTGGGCCCCACAACCTACCGCTATCTGCATGCAACAGGTGAGAAAGGAACGGCTATTGACAGCTCCTGGCAGGGGAGGAAAATCCAGGTCGGGCTGGTGAGGTGGCAGTAGGCCTCACTGCCTGACTTTTCTTACTTTTTGTGTTGTGATCCTGCCCAAAGTTGTGTGTGCAAATGAAATAGAAATCCCCCATCTATGCCAACTGCCCCACAATTCGATAGAGCGTGTTTGCTCTGATGATTGTTGCCTCACTTTACCACATCAAAAGGAGCAAAGTGGCATTGGTTGATTGATTATAATAACAAGGCATTGAAATGACTGCATTACCACTGAATATGCGCTCCAAGCTGATTTATGACTGTGAAATGCAGTGCAGTGTGATCTACTGTATTTCAATCAGACCTGCTGTGTTGCTAAGTATGGGGATGTAAGTTTTCAACCACTTTTCATAAAGTGATGCAGATGAGGTGAGCCCAGAATATTACTTCACGATTATTCAGGCCAGTAGACAAGACAACATAATTTTAAATGAGTAAAGACTAAATTTAAAATGCATATTGGAAATAAATTCTTTACTGGAAGCGCGTAAATCATTTGGAATGATTTAACGGGTAAGGGTATTTAATATGCACTCGGGTGTTAAGTTGGGTGAGTCATAGGGAAAGCTAGAAAGTCAATTGGCCTTTCTCATCCTTAATTATTTTTTCATGTAACTCCACCTGCCATGGGAGAGGCACTGAGCATGTCAGGAATTTCTTCACTCAGATAAAGGGAAAACTGGGACAACAGTCATCCCTCACCCCTTTCCTGGACCCTATCCTCCTGCATTTCCACGTGACCATATTTTAGAGCAATGTGGACAGAGACTGGGAAGAGAGTCACTTGCTCTCCTCTCAGCCAGAGCTGGTCAAGGACTGTGAAGATGCAGCTAAGGAAAGTGGGGGATATAATGATGGAATAATTAAGTGGAGGTGTGAGGCTGGAGTGGGGTCTCTCTCTGTTGGGATGAGGCGGAGGCTCAGCACAGTTTCATCCTCAATACATCACCAAAATCAAATGAAATCAAATCCTGGTGACAGAAGGGTCGGGAAAAATTACAATTCTATTCCATTGTGTGCCCTTCTGCCTAAGTGCCTGGCAGGTGCTCTATTCACCAGCCATGTTCTGTGGATCTTGTGACAGGAGACAGAACCAGGAGGAAGGGCACTGTATTTCCCTTGCTTGTACCCACCCCTCTTTCTCCACCTCCATTAATAATGGAGTGAGCTGTACCAAATAGACCTCAAATTTTCCTGAGCAGCATTTTCATACTCATTAAAAAAAAATTCATGTTCAAATGGTGACACATTTGATGTTTGTTGAACCAATATTTAATTGGTGGAGACTGGAGGACATGCTTTTAAGTGAAATATGTTTAGGGCAGTCTTAAGCAAGTTCCATTTGAGCACAAGTCTACAGCACAAAATTGGATTTAATTTGGCACTAGATTGTTAACTTCAATCCAGGGACACAAGGAAAGTGGTGCAGGAGGTGGAGTAGGGGGAACTCTTCTGATCCTGTGGTTATTTTTTTTTTATTCATTCATGGGATGTGGGTGTCACTGGCAATGGCAGCATTTATTGCCCATCCCAAATGCACTTTGTTTGAGCAAAGTAGAAGAAGCTTTTCACTGCAACCCATATAATACATGACATGAGAATGCTTGAGATGTAGACGGAGTTTTACTCTGCATTTAACCTGTTCTGACTCAGATCTGGGAGGGCTTGAATTTGTCCAACTGACCTTTGTTTTTCTAACCAGCTATTAATTTTAAATGAAGCTTCTATATATTCAATATAATGGACTTGACTGAAAGACCTCTTGTATATAGAGGCAGCTTAATGTAAGTCTTCACAATATATGAATGAATGAGTCTTGAACTGACAGTGAAATCTAGAATTTCCAATATGGTTTTAGTTAGGCCCAAGTTAGACGGACTCAAATGCAAGTGTGCTATTTGTATTGCTTCAGGTACAATGCTAAATGGGTATTGGGAACAGATGTGCTAGGAGTGGAAAATTGTTTGCAAGTGAGATTTAGTGTGATAATCAGAAAAGAGGGACAAAAATGCTGAATCCCTATGGAAAGGCTCAAGCTGCAAGACAACCAATTAGGAGCCTTTGCCTAGGCTGAAGGAAGAGACGGCTCAAAATATAGGCAAGTGACAGAACAACTCAACACCTTACCTCGTGCTGAAGCGGTGGTGCTACATATGTGATTCTGAGGAAGGTGATTCTATGTCACTCCATGACACCTTCTGCATGGGTTCGTGAAGTTTCAGGCACAGTTAATCATTAGTGTCATAGGTAATGGCAGCCCTGTGCTGTATGTTAGCTGCTGGTGACCTTGCAGCAAATGCAGCTGTCTCCCTGCTGACCCAGACCTGAGAAGACAGGTTATCAGGTAGGCATGTCAACTGCAGAATAGTGGGCTGGTTGGTGACTCTTGGTCACCCTGCATACCTTCTTTCATACAGTGTAACTGAAAGCATGGAATATTGTGATTGGGGTTCTTCTAAGAAAGTAGCCAACATTATAGTTAGTCAGGCATTTACAGAGACAGAACAGACTAAATGCAGAGTAAAACTCCCTCTACATGTCAAGCATTCCCATGTCATGTCTTATGTGTGTGTTGTAGTGAAAAGCTCCTTCTACTTTGCTCAAAAAAAAGTGCAGTAACCCCAGGATCTGAAGAGTTTCCCCTACTGCACTCTTTGTATCAGCCAACATTATAGTTAGTCAGGCATTTAATCCTGCCATCAGTCTGCTGTCCCAGCTTCCTTTGAAAAAGGGAGCCTTCATGTGCATTAATTGTCTGCCAGAACAAAGTCTAGTCACCTCTGTCTGCAGATTTGGGTGTAATTGGTGTGCATAAAGCATCTCTGTTGCAAACATCTGCCTGCTCTTCCCCTATTGGTCATCTACTTCAATCCATCAGAAAGGGGACTCCCATTCGAAAACACAATGGTGCCAATAAGGGTACTGCGGCTAAACAATAAATAATATCAACAACTGGTACAAGGAACCGGAAGAATGATGCCAGAATACGAAAACCCCTTCACCAGTGCCTTTTGCCCCATATTGGAAGCTCCAGGAGCCGTTAGGAAAGGGTGGAAGCTTGACGGATCTAGATCATACTCCAAATTCCTCTTCCCTGCCCTTCCCTCACATGGCCTACATTATTTTTAAGTATATAGATCTGAGGAAATTCGGGGTTTAGCTCTCTAGTAAGTCCAATTACTGAGGTTTTGGTGTAAAAGGAAAAATATGAGTTACTTCAATTCTGGTGTTTTGGTTCTGACTTTAAAAAAACTCTCGTACACTCCATGGAATAGTCTGCTTATTCATTAATTGCAGGCGTACCCTGCTAGATTGATTCTCTCAATGAAAAGTAATACATTATTTATATCAATTTTGTAGTTTTAAGTATGCAAGAAACATGTAAGGAATTGGAAGATAGATTATTTGATGTACTTAATTTTGATTTTGTAGAGAGTGTGCCCACTTTCTGATAGTCTCCTTATTTGATAATTGTAGTGTTTTTGACCGCACTCTGAGCTTGAGGTGGTAACACTAGGTGAGTCACAGAGGACAGATGAAGAGCAGGATATGGTGGTGGGAGAGCGGTGAACAGGATCTGTTTGGCCACATGGCTGCTATCAATAACTCCTTGCACTTTGGGAAATGCAGCTACATTGGGCAGCTGCATCATGATTCTATTGCTATTCGGGGAGAATGAGATGAAACTGCTGGACATCCTGACTGATGCATCTATTTGGTATATGTGTATGGGAAAGAGATTGAGTGATACTGAAGATAACCCCTTGCTATCCTGAAAGGAGGTGGAAATGGAAAAGATGAGGGCAGGACATTGGGGCCGAGCGACTGATTCACATCCAACTCGTTTCACAGGAGCCCCTTTCAAAAAGGACTATTTCCTTTGTGACAACTTGGCCCTCTCTTCAGTCAGCCCCCAGCATTCCCACCCTCTTTCCACAACACTTTCCCATACAGGAGCAGGAGATACAACACTTGCCCTTTTACCTTCTCCCTTCCCACCATCCAGGGCCACATTTACTACTTCCAGCAATTAACTTGTACCTCTTTCAATTTAGTATACTGTATTTGCTGCTCATGATACAGTCTCCTGTACACTGGGGAGACCAAATACAGATTGCAAGAGTGCTTTGGGGAACACCTCCATTCAGTCTGCAAGCATGACCCTGAGCTTCTGGTTGCTTGCCAATTGAATTATCCATCCCACTCCCACTTTGACCGCTCCATCCTCCACCTCCTACACTGTTCCAATGAAGCTCAATATAAGCTTGAAGAACAGCACCTCATCTTTTGATTAGGCACTTTACAGCCTTCCCGCTTAACAATGACTTCAATAATTTCAGATCATGACCACTGCTCCCATTTTTCTACAAAAACTGCTGGTAATGGTTCTACTTTTCCCATTTACATCTTCTGTAAACCCATCTTCTGTTTCTTTACTTCTCCCATTACCATCCTCTTTTGCCTTGCACCAGAATTTGGGGCTTAGTTCTTAGTAAGTCCGATGGCTGAGGTTTTGGTGTAAAAGGAAAAATACGAGTTAATATTTTCTTCAGCTTTGGTATTTTAATTCTGACTTTAAAAACCCTCCATGGAACAGTCCCTTTTGTCATTTAATTTCTTGTTTCCAACCTATTACAGACCTTCCTTTTTGTTCTTTCCTCCCCTTCCCCTTTTCCTGCCTCTGCGCTTGCTTAAAACCTGCTACATCTCTAACTTTTTCCAGTTCCGCCGAAAGGTCATCGAACTAAAACATTTATTTTTTTTTATTTAGAGATACAGCACTGAAACAGGCCCTTCGGCCCACCGAGTCTGTGCCGCCCATCAACCACCCATTTATACTAATCCTACACTAATCCCATATTCCTACCACATGCCCACCTATCCCTATATTCCCCTACCACCTACCTATACTAGGGGCAATTTATAATGGCCAATTTACCTATCAACCTGCGAGTCTTTTGCTGGTGGGAGGAAACCGGAGCACCCGGCGAAAACCCACGCAGACACAGGGAGAACTTGCAAACTCCACACAGGCAGTACCCAGAATTGAACCCGGGTCGCTGGAGCTGTGAGGCTGCGGTGCTAACCACTGCGCCACTGTGCCGCCCTATCTCTCTCTCCATAGATGCTGCTTGACCTCTTGAGTATTTCCAGCATTTTCTGCTTTTATTTAAGATGAGAGCAGTCATGAAATTGGCTGTCATTAGCAGTGCCAACGCTGTGATGCAGACTGATCAGCTTTTAAACCTGCTGCCAGTTAACCAGGAGTCTGTGGACCCAGTTGTCCTTGGGCATTTCAGGTAGGTGTGCCAATTCTGCAGTTGTGGTTGATGGCAGAATGATAGATACAAGCATTCCAACTCCAATTCCTGCTGATCTACTTGAATTCTGGCTGAACTCACCTACATGTCTTCCTTCAGCTTGAATCACAATCAAGGAAGTAATATTGGCCAGAACTTCTTTTGTAGCTATTCCCTCTCCACTGCCATAACTCTGCTGGAAATGCAGCAATGTGTATAAATGGGGTTTATGCCACACCTCTGAAGGAATTATGGCATTGGAGTGGAAGTAGCTCTTCGGAAATTCCTGACTATTGTATTTGGGAGTCTTTAAAGTCAAGTCTCATCATTAAATCTAACTTTAGGTGTCAGCCTAAAGTGGTACCACTCTTGAATCTGAGCCAGTGGACTGTGGGTTTAAGCCCCCACTCTAGAGACTTGAGCACATAATCTAGATTGGTGCAGGGAGTGCTGCACTGTTGGAGGTGCCGATTTTTGGGTGGAATGTTAAACTGAGGCCAGTCTACACACACAAAGGATCCCCTGACGTTATTTGAAGAAGAGTAAGGGACTTTTTCCGGCATCCTGGCCAACATTTATCACTCAACCAGCACCAAAGAAACAGATGATCTGGTCATTTATTTCATTGTTGTTTTGTGGGAGCTTGCTCTGCGCATATTGGCACCTGCATTTCCTGTATTACAGCAGTGACTACACTTCAAAAGTATCATTGGCTGTAAAGTGCCTTGGGATGTACTGATGATGTGAAAGGCCCTGTATAAATGCGTTGTTTCTAAATCAAACTTTACATTAGTGGCCATGCGGCAATTTACAGCTTGCATTTAATTGTCTTGTTGCTATCAGCACTGCTGTGAATATTTGTCTTGTTAGAGCACCTTTAAATGCCTCCTTTTAAGGATCTTACTGTTTTGAAGTCTAATAAATGTTTCATTTACAGTTAGCTTTTTAGCCATTTTGGAAATATTTGGCTCTTTTGACTTCAGAATTAATATTCTCTCTCTGTTCTGATCCCGATAACTTATACAATCCAAAAAAACAAGAAAAGCACTATTAAAAAAATGGGGTAAAAGAAGTGTCAGGCCCTTTAAGAGCTTCATTGTTCATGGAGCTTCCCATTATGTCCACTCCAGTTCAGTACATATTGATCCTGTAGGATATGGATGGGAAATCACACCATGGCTTTATTAACGTTAATTGAAATGATTAGTTATATTTAAATTAATCTCTTGTACATGTAGTGTGGAAATACTTTAGGCTAGCCCAGAAGGCCAGCCAGATTTCTTGCCTTCTTTCCTGGAATCTGCATACATGTTTTGTGCTGGTGGGACCAATCATGGAGGCAGAAAAATATGCCTCTTAATGGTAGGAGAGAGTTGGTGGAAGGTTCAGTTCATGATTTTAAGAAGAACATACAACATGATGTTCAAAGAGATCCCAGGCTGCACATTAGATCAGCCGGGAGCTTTTTAAACACACTGGTGCCAGTAACACAGCAACAACTGTGATGTTGGAGTGGTATGAAACTATCTCTCACCAAAGTAAGTTTCAGGTGATTTTGCACCTGAATTACAATGTACCGTTTGTCTCTGTGAAACTGAAACCACCTTCCATTGATGTAAAGTGTAATTGTCCTTTCCTGTAGCTACACTGAGTTTGTCCAGTTACCCATGATTAATCACTAATCTTGCCGACAACACCTCACTATTCACTAACTGTTATCACTTCAATCAATCTGCCTTGTCTAGAGATGCAGGGAAGTGTTCTGCTTTGTGTGGTTAATTATTGTTACTTCAGTTCAGTGAAATATTGGGTGGAATTTTGTGTTGCTCAGTTGCTGGCTTTTGATTGGAACAATGTTTTTGAAAAATTGCATCCTATGATACAAGTTCTAATATTACAAGATGTTAGACAAAAAGAAGGGTTTGTTGGTTGTAAACAGTGAAGTACTGTTGAGAGTGCTCCTGATGGGCCAGTTGCCAAATTCACCACTGAATTATAGAACCCATGGGTGACAAAATGGTCCTTGTTATACCCAATTTCCAGGCAGAAAACGGAGGCACAAAGGACCAGTTTCAGGGTGCAATGTCTGGCACCCGATCTGCAGCTGCGTTATAGTCCACGGCCATATTGATATAGGTATCCTTGCTGGGTGTGCTGGTGACTGCCTGAGAGAGGTGTTTGGTCCCTTGAATATGTTATTGAGGGGCCTGACACCTGCTTAAGGAGATTTCTAGCAGATGTGTTGCCACTGAGTGGAGCAGGTGCTGGGCCTGCTCCTCGCAGAAGTTTGGTTTTTAGTGCGGCCCAAGTTGAGAACAAGATTCCATCCTCCGGCTTCTGGCGTGCACTGAGAATGCACCTCCTAAAAAATGGGCCTGGACCGATTTCTCGCCGCACGTGTCATTTGGAAAGTAGTGGCACACTTTGAAAAGCAGTGCTGTCAGGTGTACGCCATAAACAAGAAAAAGGAAGACTCATTTGGAACCCCAACTTGCCAGTGTTGATTCCAGAATGCTATACATCACAGTGTCATGTGGCATATATACATATGATATGGCATAGATGAATATGCGATCCTATTTCTGTCACTGTCTTCACTGTGGGAGGGGAATAAAGAAATGTCTTTTGTTTTCAATAAGGTTAGTTTGCCAAAGCAGAATACTACATGTTCACTCTCCGAAGAGTGGAGGAACACCCCAGAAATACACTGTCATGCTAGGCCCCCACCTGCCAAGAATGAGGCACATCAATTTTGTCATGAACGTTGATTATTAACTGTTGTTGGAGCGAGGAAATGACTTGTTAAACAGATCAGCCGTGGCTGGAACAAAACATTTACATACTAACAGACATTGAAGGTGAGGAAGTGCATTTCAGGGCCTGCTAAGGAGGATACTGGTTAGGCCAGGACTAGTTAGACCAGCTGGTCACATGACTAACTGGCTGTTCCAGGGTTTTCTTTTGAACTAGCCACAGAGAGTTTGAACTCAGAAAGACTGTTTGCTCCTGGACTGAAAAGATCTCTCCTGTCTGCTCCCATTTCTTTCTCACAAGCCTCTGAATCCAGTGAAGCCACATGAACCCCAAGAGAGAAAAGTCTCCTACAGCGAACAAGGTTTAAGAAGAATACTGGGCCCCAACAGAAAACAAGATTTGCCTACAATCAATGACTCTACAGTGAGCTCAAAGAACCGTAATAACAACTCTTCAGATATTGCATCAAACTTTTCCACTTTATTTTTCTTCTGCTCTTTTCTGTCTCTGTTTGCATGTGTATCACATATGCATGCTAGCGTAGGCACGTCGTGTATCCCTAGGTGTTAACCGAATTAGAGCTTAAGTTTAAGTCTAATAAAGTTCAACCTGCTTTTCTTTAAACCTAAGAAAACCTGTTTGTGCTGGTTTCTTTGCCTTAAAATTGGAAAGCAGTGAACAAGGATTCACCAAAGGGGAGCTAAAAACACAGTGTGTTTAAAATTAAACCCTGTTATGGTAAGACCTGGTGAATGCTGAAAGGGAACCCTAAAACTCTTTCTCACCAGGTGATACATGACCCTGTCATCCAGTCACTAAGTGACACCAATGGCAGTCATCGCACTTGGGGAGGACCTACCACCCAGTACACTTTCTTTTAAACTCTATGCTTAGATTTGGATTAAACGTGATTGGAAGGCCACAATTACACCCTCTCATGCTGCTGTTGGTTGGTCTATAGGAAAGGAGATAAAATTGCTTACACAAGCAAATAAAGCATCGGTTACTTGCTTTACATATTTATGGACTGCTGATTGGCTTACATTGCTGATTCCACCAATGGAAGCCCGAAACAATGGATTATGAAAGATGATGAAAGAGATAGAGAGTAAGATGAAGCAGAAAAGGGTTGCATATGACAGATCTCTGGTGCATAATACAAGTTAGAACCAGGCGGAATATGGAAGGAGCAATGAAAAAAGGAATAAGAAAATCAAAGAAAGAGTATGAGAAAAGATTGGCAGCTAACATAAAAGAGAATCCAAAAATCTTCTATTGGCATATAAATAATAGGGTGGTAAAAGGAGGGTGGGGCTGATTAGGTATCAAAAATGGGATTTAATCATGGAATCCGAGGGCATAGCTGAGGTACTAAATGAGTACTTTGCATCTGACTTTACCAGGGAAGAAGATGCTGCCAAAGTCGTGGTGAAAGAGGAGGTAGTTGAGATACCAGACGGGCTAAAAATTGATAATGAGGAGGTATTAGTAAGGCTGACTGTACTTAAAGTTGATAAGTCACCAGTTCTGAATCAGATGCATCCAAAGATACTGAGGGTATGAAACTGCAGAGACACTGGCCATAATCTTCCAATCCTCCTTAGATACAATTGTGGTGCCAGAGGATTGGAGAATTGAAAATGTTACATGATTGTTCAAAAAAGGGTGTAAGGATAAGCCCAACATCTACAGGTCAGTCAGTTTAACCTCAGTGGTGGGAAAGCTTTTAAAAAGATAATCCAGGACAAGATTAACAGTCACATGGACAAATATGGATTAAGGAAAGATAGTATGAATTTGTTAAGGGCAAATCATGTTTAACCAACTTGATTGAGTTTTGGATGAGGTAACAGGATTGATGAGGGTAATGCAATTGAAGTGGAGCACATGGACTTCCAAAAGGTATTTGATAAAGTGCCACATAACAGGCTTGGCAGCAAAGTTAAAGCCCATAGAATAAAAGGGACAGTGGCAGCAAGATACGAAGTTGGCTGAGTGACAGGAAACAAAGAGTAGTGGTGAACTGTTGTTCTTCGGACTAGAGTAGGGTTGTCCAACCTTTTCGTATGGGGGGGGGGAGGGGGTCACATTACAATTTTTGTCTTACATGGAGGGCCGGTAAGACAATTTTGTAAAGATAAAGGCATGAAAAATTTTCTTACTATTAAGCAAAACAACAACAAAGGTGCTTTTTGTGAAGAAGCTTTAAATGCGAAGATTAATTTATTGACTTACTTTCTGGTCATTATATTCAACATTAATTTAGTGAGATACCTGGCATTTTTTTGCTTGCACAAGTAGTTGATGTTTGTCTGCACACTTGTCGTGATGTAGAGTATTCAGAATCAATGTCATTCTGTTAGGAGTGATCTTGATCACTCTCTCTCCCTCTCTCTGAACCCCCTTTCCCTCTCTCTGTTCCCCCCTTTTTCTCACTCTCTGTCTCTGTTCCCCCTTTCTGTCTGTCTGTCTGTCCCTCCTTTTTCTCACTCTCTCTGTGTTCCCCCTTTCTCTCGCTCTGTCCCCCCTTTCTCTCTCTCTCTCTGACAGCAGCAGAGGGTGAGAACACTTAGCAGATGGTTGAATGGGTTTTTTTAAAATCTCAAGTCAGTTTCACAGCTGACAGATCCTGACATTGGGAACAGCAGTTTCTGAACATCGGACAGACTCGGGGTTTTCTGGCGGACTTTTAAAAAACTCCGAATCTGCCCGAGATTCAGAAGCGACTGTCCCTGATGTTAGGATATGTCAGCTGTGAAACTGACTTGCGATCTTTTTTAAAAGCTAGTCTGACAAAGGGAAATTTCCCACCTGCAGTCACGGACCCCTCGCGAGGTCGAGAAACGGCCCTGGTAGAGTTTACAGCCGTGGGCCAGATCCTGGCTTACGGGCCATATGTTGGACAACTCTGGACTAGAAGAAGGTTATATATTGGGGTTCCCCAGGATTCAGTGTGAGCACTCCTGCTTTTCTTGATCTAAATTAATGACTTGGACTTGGTTATGCAGCACACAATTTCAAAATTTGCAGATGACACAAAATCTGGAAGTTTTGTGAACTGTGAGGAGGATGGTGATAGACTTCAAAAAGACATAGACAGACTGGTGGAATGGGCAGACACATGGCAGATGAAATTTAACGCTGAGAAGTTTTATTTTAATTAGTTTTTTCTGGGATATGGACATCACTGGCTCGACCTGTATTTATTGCCCATCCCTTATTGCCCTTGAGAAGGTGGTGGTGAGCTGCCTCTTGAACCGCTGCAGTCCTTGGGGTGTAGGTACACCAACATTGCTGTTAGGAAGGGAGTTCCAGGATTTTGACCCAGCAACAGTGAAGGAACGGCGATATAGTTCCAAATTAGGATGGTGAGTGGCTTGGAGGGGAACTTGCAGGTGGTAGTGTTCCCATGCATCTTCTGCCCTTGTCCTTCTAGGTGGTAGATGTCATGGGTTTGGAGGGTGCTGTCGAAGGAACCTTGGCGAGTTGCTTGTAGATGGTACACACTGGTGCCACTGTGCATCAGTGGTGGAGGCAGTGAATGTTGAAAGTGGTGGATGGGGTGCCAGTCAAGCAGGTTGCTTTGTCACTTTGTCCTGGATGGTGTTGAGCTTCTTGAGTGTTGTTGGAGCTGCACCCATCCAGGCAAGTGGAGGGTATTCCATCACATTCCTGAAATGTGGCTTGTAGATGGTGAACAGACATTGGGGAGACAGGAGGTGAGTTACTCGCTGCAGAATTCCTCTGACCTGCTCTTGTAACCATGGCATTTATGTGGCTGGTCCACTTCAGTTTCTGGTCAATGGTGACCCCCCCCAGGATGTTGATAGTGGGGTATTCAGTGATGGTAATGCCATTGAATGTTAAGGGGAGATGGTTAGATTCTCTCTTGTTTGAGATGGTCATTGCCTGGCACTTGTGTTCCTTGTCACTTATCAGCCCAAGCCTGGATGTTGCTCAGGTCTTGCTGCATATGGACATGGGCTGTTTCAGTCTGAGGAGTCGTGAATAGTACTGAATGTTGTGCAATCATCAGCGAACATCCCCACTTCAGACTTCATGATGGAGGGAAGGTCATTGATGGGTTGGGCCGAGGACACTACCCTGAGGAACTCCTGCAGTGATGTTCTAGGACTCAGATGATTGACCTCCAACAACCTGTGAGGCGGCACAGTGGCGCAGTGGTTAGCACCGCAGCCTCACAGCTCCAGCGACCCGCGTGCAATTCTGGGTACTGCCTGTGTGGAGTTTGCAAGTTCTCCCTGTGTCTGCGTGGGTTTCCTCCGCGTGCTCCGTTTTCCTCCCACAGCCAAAAGACTTGCAGGTTGATAGGTAAATTGGCCATTATAAATTGCCCCTTGTATAGGTAGGTGGTAGGGGAATATAGGGACAGGTGAGGATGTGGTAGGAATATGGGCTTAGTGTAGGATTAGTATAAATGGGTGGTTAATGGTCGGCACAGACTCGGTGGGCCGAAGGGCCTGTTTCAGTGCTGTATCTCTAAATCTAAATCTAAATCAAAACTACAACCATCTTCCTTTGTGCTTGGTATGACGCCAACCATTATAGAGTTTCCCCCCGATTTCCATTGACCTCAGTTTTGCTAGGGTTCCTTGATGGCATACTCAGCCAAATGTTACCTTGATGTCAAGGGCAGTCACTCTCACCTCACCTCTTGAAGTCAACTCTTTTGTCCATGTTTGGACCAAGACTGTAATGAGGTCAGGAGCTGAGTGGCCCTGGCAGAACCCAAACTGAGCGTCAGTGAGCAGGTTATTGCTGAGCAAGTGCCGCTTGATAGCACTGCCGACAACCCCTTCCAACACTTTGCTGATGATCGGGAGTAGACTGATGGGGCGGTAATTGGCCGGTTTGGATTTGTCCTGCTTTTTGTGCACAGGATATACCTGGGCAGTTTTCCAAATTGCCGGGTAGATGCCAGTGTTGTAGCGAAGTGTGAAGTGATATATTTTGAGAGGAAAAACAAGGAGAGGCAATATAAAATAAAGGGTACAATTCTAAAGGGAGTGCAGGAGCAGACGGACCTGGGGGTATATGTGCACAAATCATTTGAAGGTGGCAGGGCAGGTTGAAAAAGCAGTTAATAAGGTGTGCGGGATCCTGGGCTTTATAAATAGAGGCATAGAGTTCAAAAATAAGAAAGTTATTGTGAACCATTCTAAAACACTGGTTCAGCCTCAACTGGAGTATTTTACCTAATTCTGGGCACCGCACATTAGGAAGAATATGAAGTTATTAGAGCGAGTGCAAAAAAAGATTTGTGAGAATAGTTTTAGGGATGGGAGTCTTCAGTTAGGTGGCTAGAGTGGAGAAGCTGGGGCTGTTCACCTTAAAGAAGACAAGATTGAGGGGAAATTTGATAGGGGTGTTCAAAATCAAGAGGGGTGTGGGCAGAGTAGATAGGGAGAAACTGTTTCCATTGACGAAGGGTTGAGAATCAGCGGGCACCAATTTAAGGTGAATGGCACAAGAACCAAAGGTTAGGATCTGGAATGCACTGCCTGAGAGTGTGGTGGAGGAAGATTCAATTGGACCTTTCGTAAGGGAATTGGATAATTATCTGAAGAGAAAAATTTGCAGGGTTACCAGGAAAAGGTGGGGGAGTGGGACTAGCCGAGTTGCTCTTGCAGAGAACCGGCACTGACATGACCGGCCAAACAGCCTCCTCCTGTGCTGTAACCATTCTATTATAATCAATGTGATAACCATCAGCTAGACCATACAGAGCAGGAAGCTCCCAGGTTCTCTCCCTGGTCTTGGCCACATTAGTTAAGGTATTGAGTTGTTGAGTTGTATGGGGCAGGAAGGTCCAGAGTTCAGTTTCTTTTCTGTGCTGACTTAGTTTATTCCAGTCAGAGCAGTAGTAGATGAAACCAAAAATAAAGGAATATAAAAAAAACCTTTGAGCTACTTTGGAATTTTCACCTCCCTAAAAGTTTGTCTGATGAGATTACTTTTTAGGAACGTTATCAGTGGTTGCAATTAAAGAGGAGAAGTCAAAGTTTGAAACGCATCTGTCAAATTTAGCAAATAAATAATGTTGCAATGTGGTGTGGTCACATGTTGTGCTCCTGGTCCTGCCACAAGGATACGGAAACATTTCACCGAATCACTCGCTCACAATGCAGTGACAAGGAAATACGCTTAGACATCAATCAACCAAAAATAACAAGGTCTCTAATCTCACTGAATGCATTGTGCACTTCCTCTAGTAGAATGAGTCTGCACCAACTTTATAAATAGCATTGCACCACAGTTAAAAGCTATGGTGTGCCTTTCTCTTAGCTGATTATTAAAGCAAGCATGCACTGCAGAGTTTCAAGACACAAAATTCCATCTCCTCAGCAATGCTAATCAATGCTGTATACATATAAAGTGACCAGTAAATCTACAGCTGCAGATTATATTATACGGATATTTGGGGTATCCTTGATGGTGCAGCCAGTACAGCACCTGCCTCCCAAAGTTGCATAAGGTTTGAAACCTATTGGTCATTCTCGTCACATGAACTGTCTTCTTGTTTATTGGGTGGGAGATAGAAATGTCTTTTATTTTCAATAAGATTTGTTTGCCAAAGCATAACACGACCTGCTCACTCTCCAAAGAGTGGACGGACATCCCTGAAATACACTATTTATGTTATTGCAAAATATAACCCTGTCATCCAGCCACTGAGTGGCACTGATGGCAGTCATAGCACTTGGGGAGGACACACACTTTCTTCAAAACGTTAAGCTTAGATTTGGGTGTAAATTGACTGGAAGGCACATAATTACATGGCCCTCTCATGCTACTGGAGGTTGGTTCATAGGAAAGGAGTTAAAATTGCTTGCTTGAGCAAATAAAGCACCGGTTCTTACTTTGCGTATCTGCTGATTGGCTTATGTTGCTGATTCCACCAACTGAAGCCTGAAACAATTCTGAATCACAAAAGGTAAAGGTGATTGTGACCTTGACGGCCAATGAAGGCTTTAGGTCTGGTTGGAATGTGAAGCATATTTCTGTCATTGTATGCTTTGTAAATTGCAGCCACCACAGGCACTTTTTAAAAATGGAGATGCTTGTGCCTCCAGCTATAGATTGTGGTGACAGGCTACACTTTGGTACAGAGTGCTTCCGGTGCAGGCTAACTTGCCTGACATCTCTGCTTTAGCTGTTGGGCTGAATTTTATAAGCCCCCTGACATCGGCAGGGTGGCCCGGAAAATACTTCCGGGAGAGGCCCACCATGGCCTCGATGCCAGGAAGGTGCTGCCCCCTTTTACCAGCAGCAGCGACAAGGCTTCAGGGTGGCACCACCCCCCGCCCCCTCCCCAGTACCCGCCACTTGGTGAAAAAAAACCACATTAGCATATAGCGGCCAGAAGTCCTGCACCTTCGGATATTTGTTCGGAGGTCTGAGGCGGAAGACTGGGGGGGAAGGGGGAGGAATGAAGGTTTCAGGGTGGGGGGAGGGGGGGGAAATGACAAAAACGAATGCTATTGGTTGAGTGGATCATGGGAAGGGGTTAAATGTCAAAGTACAGAATGTTTGGGCGGTGGGGGGGTTGCGGGGGGGGTACAGGTGTTCAGGGTCGGGAATTTATTTTTTTGGGGAGAGGAAAAATAATTAACTGTTTCTTCATTGGGGGGGGGGGGGTGTGGGAAAGGGGATTGCAGGTGTGAACAAATATATTTTTCAATTTTTAAACAAACCTGTGCCTTTAACCATGGAAATGAAACTGAAGGGCCTGAAGCCCGTTAAAAATGGCACCAGTGCCTGCGCGGTGGCGCCAGACACCGTTGCTTGGGATGGAACGCCCACCCCATCTACATCATCGGGGGCGGGTGTTCCGCCCCCTCCATATAAATGAGCCACCGTGTGAAATATCGTAGCAGCTCAGTGGCACACAAGTCGCGCGTGCACCGCACCTTTTTTCATGCTAAAATTCAGCCCGTTGTCGTTCATCGCTATAACATACAGAGCCAGAGGGAGTTCTGTGTAAAGAAAACATTGTGGGACTATTGGAAAAGTTCGGGGGGGGATGAAAAGACCATAAGACAATGGTCATAAAGGCTCCCGAAAACCTCTGTGAAAACAGTGAAACAAAGAAAAACTATGCAGAAATGGTCAATGCAACGAATCTTCTTTATTTGTCTCTTTTTGAGATACAGCTCTGTGCCAACTCATTCCTTTACAACCCTGGATGCTCACTTTATACAGGATGGGTTAATGGAATGCACACATGAACATCAGGAAGTTGTGTGCATTTCAAAAAAACATCATTGCAACTTAAATTTAAACAATACAAAGATGCTCCTGCCTGGAAAAAATTGAGCTTTTTTACTCCTTTGCCCTCCATTAAACTCGTCATCAGAAATAGACGTGCTGTGCAAAATGGGTAGGGATGGAGCACGACCCATTTCCACCCCATCTTTTGAACAGTAACACGCACTTAATAACTGAAGATCACCCCTTACTGATTGGAAAATCTATCCTTGTGTGTCCTGAGTCTTTAGTCACTGCAGGCTATGACATACTCCAGTGTCTCAACAAATTGGCCACATTTCATAGGTCAACAGGCTGTTCAACTGAATGCTGATGCTCCCCTTATTCACAATCCACACACCCACTCTTTCCAGCTCTGGATAACAACCTGGAGCATAAATCTTGGCTGATTTTTCCTCTCCTTAGCTTAAGATCATTGAGGCCAAATTGTGATACTCAAAGCCCAGCCAAGATCAGCGAACTGAATACACATCAGAAATAAAACCTGGGAACTTCTGAGCTGGATGCTTTGTGCTATGCTGTACATACTGGAGTCCTAAAACACGATTTGCATTCCATCTGTCTCAGTTAGATTCAGTGGTCCATACTATTTCCTAACACACTATAAAAAGAACTCAAGTAACTCTTAGCTCTCAGAATTCATTTTTCCAGGAGCTGTTAACAGGATCAGGCTGAAAAGAGAATCTACGGAGGGCACACTTAACACTGAGTTAACCTATTACCACATCTAACTCCCAGTCCTTCCACTTCTCTCTCAGTGTGAACTGGTCCGTTCCTGACCCACTCACCAGCAATTCAAATGAAAACTATTTAAATATCAGATGCCCTCCCTGGGAGGCTTCTAAATACAATCCCAGTTGCATCCCACCCTGAGCAATGAAAGATGTAATTAGGGTCAGTTTGTCAGTGAGACACAGATTGCCATTTTCATTTTAATGCCAATTACTGCTGACCTATCAATTATGCTTTTGTAGGATTTAGAAATGTCAACCACACAAACCACTAATCCATCCAAGGCAATACTGTACACACGGCCATCTTACCAGAGCTGCAGGATTGCAGTAAAAACATGATTTTATGAAGGTCACAAAGGCAGAGTTTTATTAATGTTTTAGCTGCTGCACTGTTATTGCATGTGGGCAGAAGTTCAATAAATCTATGCTCCTTTACAAGCAGTGCTCAAAGGCTGCAGGATCTTTGTCCAAATCAATTGACATTTTTGTTTGTCCTTTCCTTTAATAAAATATTTCTTCCTTACCAATTTTCTTCCTGAAGGTGCTGCATGTTGCTGCATACAGGCACCAGCTGCCCTCCAGGACTTTCTTCACCCATTCTTCAAGTATGAGCCTAGACCAGAGGTGCCAAACAAACAGGGTAATCAGGCCCATGGTGCCCTGCACATAGCATTTAACATTTGTCCCGAAATGGAACACGAATATCATTGGGCACTACTTCTTATTGCCAGCATGGAGATGTGAGGCAAGGCTGGAAGAGGGTGACTCCATGGCAGGAAATTGGCACTCGGGTTTGGGGAAGGTTGTCAGGAGCAGTTGACACCCACCAACAACAGCAACTTACATTTATATCAGCAGTCGAAAGATTGAGGCTTGGGACAGGTAGAGAGGGTATAACTGACTGATGAGGGTGCAGCAGTTCTGATGAAAGGTCACAGACCTGAAACGTTAACTCTGCTTCTCTCTCACAGATGCTGCCAGACCTGCTGAGTATTTCCAGCACTTTTTGTGTTGTGTGTAGCTGACTGCACTGGGAGTTGGGGAAGGGTTTGCTGGGAGACTGGATTTGGGGAATGGGGCTCAGGAGAGAATGGGAGACTGGCATATAGGGGTCAGGAGATGGCTTGGTGTGTGGGTGGGGGGTGGTTCAAAGACTGGGAAATGGTGACTTGGGGAGAGGATGAATCTAGGGATATTTGAGATCAGGATTGTGGGAAAGAGGCAGACTGTAAAAAGTGGATCGAAAGATTGGGGCTTAAGTGGATGGAAAGACTCAGACGGATGACTGAGGGTCAGGGAGGGGGAGGAATGGTCTTTGGTGAGATGGGGCCTAGCATCTCTTGCAGAGCAGGGAGCAGCAGCAACGTGGTGAGTGGGAGCAGTGATGACAAAGAAGCAGCCAGTGAACAGCTGAATGTAACTTGGGGACCCTACTGTAGGCAAACAGTGAAAGATTGTTTCCACTGGTTGGCAAGTAGGGAACAAAGGGATGGAGACAGAGGCTTCTCACTGGACTCATGGAGCATCACAAGCTCCAGTACATGGAGAAGGGCTGAGTATGGATGGAAGTGGCCCATAGAAGTGCTGTGGAGCTGAGAGGTGTATTCCTGTTCTTCCACATTCCACAGATGGGAAGTAAAAAAAACACTTCCCCTACTATTTCTTCAGCAGTCTCCAGTGATCCCTTTAAGGACTGCTGTTTAGGCCACTGTAGAACTGGAAAAACTAGTTGGAGCTTGTACGTCACATGTTCCACCTAGTTTTTCATGTATTTTGCAGAAGGGTCCTGAAACAGCCCAAGTCCCTTCTTTGCATATTTAAACTGACCCAATTCTGATTTCAGACGTCCACCATAGATACCTAAAAATGGTGAGGGCCAATAATGGCGGCAACCCTGCCAGTGGCACAGATTAGGTGCAAGACCTTGCGTCCAGAAATTGGTAAACGTTGCGCTCATTTTACACCCAGAAAATGGGCAAAACACATATTAGTAATTATCTCCAGATGACTTTTTCTGAATGTGGCCCACACCAAGTACTGGGTTGTCATTATCAGGCCCAACATGCAAATTGAGTTTGACACCACGGGATTACAATGGCTTTTAAACATTTACCCTCCCCCCACCATCACGGTCAATTACAATACTGGACACCAGGAATGGAGCACAAATAATGGGAAATATGTTGAATTGCATCATACTATCATTTATCTTAAATCTTAAATAGTAGAATCACTTTCCAGTGGAAAATTCTGAAAGTAACACAGTTGATGACGAACTGGTGGAACAGGTCCCCACCCAAATTTTCTCCTCTGCTGACCTGGTTCATTGGTTGATGGCTACAATTGAAGAAGAAAGTCTTGTTTGCAAGTGGCTACCTGTTCCAGATTTTCTATGTGAGAAGCAAGCATCAACTTGAATTTTTCCTAGGACTGCATGAGTATGCACTGGTTGTGCATCTTTGATGGGGCATCCATGCAGGTATTGAAGTTTGACTCTGGACTACCATCTCCAGTCAAGCAAGGTTTACTGCTATCCTCTGGGGAGAGTGCCCTGGAAGGCTAAATGGAGTGATCCTGCTCACACCCACCTTGTGCAACAGCACATCCAGGCATCAAGCATAGGCTGGGTGAAATGCCATTCCATTTGTGGGATCTTGTGTGCGAAATGGGTCTTGCAAATGCTTACTAGACTACAATGAATGTGAAGTATTTTGAGATGTTTTTAAGAGCTGTGATAAGGTTTGTGATTCTGGGGACAAGTTTTCCTCTCTCCAGTGTGCAGCAAATCCTTTTTTAGTTTAGTTTAGTTTAGAGATACAGCACTGAAACAGGCCCTTCGGCCCACCGAGTCTGTGCGGACCATCAACCACCCATTTATACTAATCCTACACTAATCCCATATTCCTACCACATCCCCACCTGTCCCTATATTTCCCTACCACCTACCTATACTAGGGGCAATTTGTAATGGCCAATTAACCTATCAACTAGCAAGTCTTTGGCATGTGGGAGGAAACCGGAGCACCCGGAGGAAACCCACACAGACACAGGGAGAACTTGCAAACTCCACACAGGCAGTACCCAGAATTGAACCCGGATCGCTGGAGCTGTGAGGCTGCGGTGCTAACCACTGCGCCACTGTGCCGCCTTTTACCAGCACGTTCTTTATAAAAAGGTTTGTCATGTTGTTACAAGTAGTTCACAGACACAATCTACCCACAGGTTGTTTGCGACCCTGTTTGGATTATGGTGCAAAACACACCACACCTTTTTTGATGAATTGCTGTTCACCTCAAGGATACAAAAATAAGAGTCTCTGGTCAGTGCAAGTTTTTGCTGGAGCTGCTCTGTGGCTTCTGGACTATGCCTACAACTCTCTATTAATTTGTAACCCGGCTCATGTACCACTTGGCCCATCTTGCCTTCAGATAAGATTACATCATTCCAAGTTGCTCATAGCTCAAGACACCACCTGTCAGCTTCAGAGCTCCCAGACTGTGGTGGGAGACATAAATGAGATGTGAGTGCTTGTCTTCACAAGTACTGTTGGAGCAAGCACTGATTAATTTGATGCATTTTACTTAAGGAAAATGAAACCACTGACCTCCCCACTCCACCTCCCCCACCCCCACCCCACACACACTTTCTGACTGATGTCTTATTACAATTTGAGAGGCCATGCAGAAATGAGCTTCCCTATTAAAGTACATAAGAATCACATCTCTAACAAATCGATAAAAAGCCTGAACAGTGCGAAAAACATGAGTCAATTCTAAAATTTCCTGGTTCCTCTCCTTTAATGCCATTTGTCTCACAATTCTAGGGAACCTGAGCTAAGGGATCATTTTCTGCGGGAGACTTCAAATTGACTGCTTGAAATAAAAGGATGCTAATTTTAGGCTCTGTTTGGAAAAAAAATGTGAATTTAGAAATCACTCTGTGAGATACAAGTATACGAACCTTTAACCCATTTGTATGGCATTATTTTAAGAGGGTTGTTGTTCATTTAAGATAAACTGATTTAAAGCAGTGGGCAAAGTAATTTATGTAAACATATTCAGCACCTGGTAATTTCCAGACAAATATTCCTAATTCCTAGTATTCTGAAAATTAATTGGAGAATAAGACTTAGTTTTGACTCTTCAATTTGGTGAAGGAATTTCCTGCAGTCTGGTAACTCAGAGCTTAGCTGGCATATTCAACTGTCGCTGTTTCTCCAGACAGCTCAAGGAGAACTTCTTAAAAAGGTGCTAGCAGATATCCCATAATTAGCAGCTTTTCCAACAGAATTCTTTTCTCCAATCAAAAGGTTGTATGTGGGCGAAAACAATCTGCATGTCCCAATCAGAAAACCTGGATATATTTTTAAGTTCCAGAATTTAATTTTTATATTTAACAGCAAGTCTGTTCATTTCTACAATGTGCAATGACTTTCTGGGCATAAGTCCATGGTTAACCTGACAAATAGTTGTTATTTGGGCCAATTATTAAAGTGTAATATTTCCTGTGCTTCAAATAGATTTAATGAGCCATCGTATATGTAATGCACAGTGGAGCTCATTTTCATATTGGTTATGCCCTGTGTGAAAATAGGAGAGAGACCCACAACACTGCTTTTGAACATTACATGGACTTGAGATGGGACTGGCAATGGGTGCAGGAATCATAACATTGCAATGATCTGGAAGTGACATTATTATGACTTCTGCATCTTTTCCCAGCTGTTACACTGCTTTCCTAATCTTGTTCACATAAATTTGGCTGTTGACAGCTGTTTGGTGACATCTTAACATAAAAAGTTAGTTAAAGGGCAGGCACAAGCTTACAGCTGCAATTTAAATTTAGCTTCTTCAGTTGTGGGTGAGTTTTTTTGCATGCTATTTCACTTTCCGTAGAACTGTATGAGATTTTACGGCCTTTGTAAAGTTGCCCAGGATGCACACCTAACACAGGCTCACTGGTTGTGGGACCCCAAATTGCAAAATTCAGGGACAAATAGGCAGATCTTGCACCGTGCCTGCTCTGCCCAGCTGTGCTAGGTCTTCAGTG
This sequence comes from Heterodontus francisci, assembly GCF_036365525.1. Lineage (NCBI taxonomy): Eukaryota > Metazoa > Chordata > Chondrichthyes > Heterodontiformes > Heterodontidae > Heterodontus > Heterodontus francisci. Next base: position 24,229,875 of record NC_090393.1, read on the forward strand.
ACATATCCAGTGGTCTTTAACGGGACCGTTTGAGGCTGTACAAAAAATGACCCAAAAATGTGTTTCTTTTTTATTATTGTGCTCCCAGGAGAAGCTGGAGTGCTCATCCTGGATCATTAAAAATACTCCGGTCTGCTGTCATCATGTTGCAGGCACTCTCACGCCACCCCCCCCCCCCCCCCCACACCCCCCCATCCCCAACCTGGCAACTAGTTCCACATGAGAGCCAGCTGATTTCCCATTCTCTCCGTCTGGTGAGCTGCTGTGGTGGACTTGGTTGGCACCAGCAGTATTTAAATTAGACCCAAAGCAGAATTTGGCTCTGGCCTCAGTCTGACACAGATTCTGCTGACTTTGCGCCCATTTTGGATGCAACTTGAATTCCGCCCTGCCCCGTCCCACCAGGTGTCCCTATGAGAATACAGTTTTATTTGCGTTACTTCAATTAAGAAGATGAAGAAAATTTGAGGGAAGCCAGGTTATATTACAGAAAGAGAGCTCCTACTTGCCATTAGTCTGCCAACTACATGTATCAGCAGTGGTTGTGATTAACCAGCATCCGTTCATTGTGATGCAGGCAGCACGCTAAATTCGTGGTGTTCATTGGCTGCACACAACTGCACAGGGGCCCAATATTGCGAGTAACGAGCCTTACTTAAAGGCAGCCTGTACCTCTTAAAGGGGAAGGTGCATTGTGGCTACGAGAAATGCTGGGATTCATTTGATAACTGAATACGTACTCTGAAGAATGATTAAATATGCATCAAGGTCAGTGCAGGCTTGGAGGGCAGAATGGCCTGTTCCTGTGCTGTACTGTTCTTTGTTCTTTTTTTGTTCATCAGGGTTTTCTGATAATACACTGGAGGTCTTGGTGCAAGACATGGAGAGAAGGAGAGTATCCACAGTGGAGCAGGAGGCCCTCCAGTTATATACTCAGGAAACAATGGGAAGAAATGGGCGGCACAGTGGCGCAGTGGTTAGCCCCGTAGCCTCACAGCTCCAGCGACCTGGGTTCGGTTCTGGGTACTGCCTGTGCAGAGTTTGCAAGTTCTCCCTGTGACCGCGTGGGTTTCCACCGGGTGCTCCAGTTTCCTCCTACAGCCAAAGACTTGCAGGTTGATAGGTAAATTGGCCATTGTAAATTGCCCCTAGTGTAGGTAGGTGGTAGAAGAATGATGGGGATGTGGTAGGGAATATGGGATTGATGTAGGATTAGTATAAATGGGTGGTTGTTGGTCGGCACAGACTCGGTGGGCCAAAGGACCTGGTTCAGTGTTGTATGACTCTATGAGTAAATAGTGGCAGAGGTCAATGCTAGGAGTGTAGCTCCAAGAGAATGGATACAGTGCAAAAAGAAGTTTAAAGATCTGACATGGTTTTTCAAGGTGAGCAAGTCTATCTTCAAATGGCATATCCTACAAACTGCACCACTAGCTTCATCTACTGCTCAATTCATTACACTCCCATCTACCACCTACTGACAATGTCTATCACTTAGCACTCAACCCTTAAATTCAAATGTTTTACCTCACCCTCACACACTTTGCAAGCCTCAACACACAGCTGACATGCAATGGCAGCTATTCAACCTTGCCAGCCATAGGCAATACTGTTCTTGCCCATTTTGAGGCTGCAGTTCTGGCTGCAGCAGTTGGCAGATTTCAGCCACAACCTTTTTTTTTGTAAGCAAAGATGTCTCATGCATTGGCTGTTGCTGAAGTTGAACTAAGAGAATTGCTCCCCGGAGACCCTCGGTGATTATGGCCTCCTGCTGAGAGCCCTTCTCCCCATCCTCCTCCTCCCTCTTCGAGTAACGTGTCCTGCTCTGTGTGGCTTCTCTTCATTCTCTGAACTCTCATGAGCGTTCGCATGCTCATGCATAATTTCCAGAGGAAACCCTACCAAGTCCCAACCTTACCCAACCTGGAATCAACTTCTTTCAGCACAAGATTTTAAATGACCAAAAAACTACAACGCTAGCCTAACCGCTCCCTGTAGAATATTCAAACCTGAGCCAAGTATAGAAAAGCTCAAAAAACACATATTTGCCCCAGCAGACAGAAGAAATAATCCAGCAGCTAACCTGTAAAGAGCTCATTATCCTTTTAAATAGCACTGATTGGGGTGGGATGGGGGTGAGTCCTTCATTTCATTTAATGTCATGTTCAGTTTTTTTTATTCATTCATGGGATGTGGGCATCGCTGGATATGTCAGCATTTATTGCCCATCCCTAATTGCCCTTGAGAAGGTGTTGGTGAGCTGCCTTCTTGAACTGCTGCAGTCTATGTGAGGTAGGTACACCCACAGTGCTCTTAGGAAGGGAGTTCCAGGATTTTGACCCAGCGACAGTGATGGAACGACGATATAGTTCCAAGTCAGGATAGCATGTGACTTGGAGGGGAACTTGCAGGTGGTGGTGTTCCCATGCCTTTGCTGCCCTTGTCCTTCTAGTTGGTAGAGATCGCGGGTTTGGAAGGTGCTGTCTAAAGAGTCTTGGTGTGTTGCTGCAGTGCATCTTGTAGTTGGTAGACACTGCTGCCACTGTGGTGGAGGGAGTAAATGTTGTGGATGGGGTGCCAATCAAGTGGGCTGCTTTGCCCTGGATGGTGTCGAGCTTCTTGAGTGTTGTTAGAGCTGCACCCATCCAGGCAAGCGGAGAGTATTCCATCACACTCCTGACTTGTGGCTTGTAGATGGTGGATAGGCTTTGGGGAGTCAGGAGGTGAGTTACTCATCACAGGATTCCTAGCTGCTGACCTGCTATTGTAGCCTCTGTATTTATATGGCTACTCCAGTTCAGTTTCTGGTCAATGGTAACCCACCCCAGGATGTTGATAGTGGGGGATTCAGCGATGGTGATGCCATTGAATGTCAAGGGGAGACGGTTAGATTCTCTCTTGTTGGAGATGGTCATTGCCTGGCACTTGTGTGTCGCGCATGTTACTTGCACGTATCAGCCTAAGCCTGGATATTGTCCAGGTCTTGCTGCGTTTCTACACAGACTGCTTCAGTATCTGAGGAGTCGTGAATGGTGCTGAACATTGTGCAATCATCAGCGAACATCCTCACTTCTGACCTTATGATTGAAGGAAGTTCATTGGGGAAGCAGCTGAAGATGGTTGGGCCTAGGACGCTACCCTGAGGAACTCCTGCAGTGAAATCCTGGATCGGAGATGATTGACCTCCAACAACACAGTGGCAGCACAGTGGCGCAGTGGTTAGCACCGCAGCCTCACAGCTCCAGCGACCCGGGTTCGATTCTGGGTACTACCTGTGCGGAGTTTGCAAGTTCTCCCTGTGACTGCGTGGGTTTTCGCCGGGTGCTCCGGTTTCTTCCCACAGCCAAAGACTTGCAGATTGATAGGTAAATTGGCCATTATAAATTGTACCTAGTATAGGTAGGTGGTAGGGGAATTGAGGGAAGGTGGGGATAGGGTAGGAATATGGGATTAATGTAGGATTAGTATAAATGGGTGGTTGATGGTCGGCACAGACTCGGTGGGCCGAAGGGCCTGTTTCAGTGCTGTATCTCTAAATAAATAAATAAAAAACCAAAACCATCTTCCTTTGTGCTAGGTATGACTCCAGCAGAGAGATTTCCCCCTGATTCCCATTGACCTCAGTTTTGCTCGGGTTCCTTGATGCTTTCTCGGTCAAATGCTGCCTTGATGTCAAGGGCAGTCACTCTCACCTCACCTCTTGAGTTCAGCTCTTTTGTCCATGTTTGAACCAAGGCTGTAATAAGATCAGGAGCTGAGTGGCCCTGGCGGAACCCAAACTGAGCGTCACTGAGCAGGTTATTGCTAAGCAAGTGCCGCTTGATAGCACTGTCGATGACACCTTTCATCATTTTACTGATGATTGAGAGTAGACTGATGGGGCGGTAATTGGCCAGGTTGGACTTGTCCTGCTTTTTGTGTATAGGACATAGCTGGGCAATTTTCCACATTGCCGGGTAGACTGTCAGTGTTGTAGCTGTAATGGAACAACTTGGCTCGGGGCGCGGCAAGTTCTGGAGCACAGGTCTTCAGTACTATTGCCGGAACATTGTCCGGGCCCATAGCTTTTGCAGTATCCAGTGCCTTCAGTCGTTTCTTGATATCACACGGAGTGAATCGAATTGGCTGAAGTCTGGCATCTGTGATGCTGGGGACTTCAGGAGGAGGCCGAGATGGATCATCAACTCGGCACTTCTGACTGAAGATTGTTGCAGATGCTTCTGCCTTATCTGTCGAACTGATGTGCTGGGCTCCCCCATCATTGAGGATGGGGATATTTGTGGAGCCACCTCCTCCAGTTAGTTGTTTAATTGTCCACCACCATTCATGGCTGGATGTGGCAGGTTAGATCTGATCCGTTGGTTATGGGATCGCTTAGCTCTGTCTATCGCATGCTGCTTACACAGTTTGGCACGCAAGCTTAAGACAGGGTCTGGACTGTGGAATTTGAAAATGGCAGTCCTGGCAACAAATCATCATTGCACACTGATTGATGTCATAATCTTGTTGCTTTACATGCTGCTGGCAATCGTTAGGCACCTGCACACAAACTCCTTTACCATAATGACGCCCTGCGCACTTCCCATCGGAAGTGTGCGTGTGCATCTCAGACCCAAATTATGAGTCTTTTATGGTCGTGTAGCTTCTAAAAAAAGGTGCTACATGGCCCAATCTAGTCTCCTAGGTGTTGCCCAAGGAACACTTGCTGATTTGCAGCAAACCCCATGGCAGCAATGGCATTTTTGAAGTTCCCATCAGTGATGCTTTCCATTGATCATTCAATATATCTAGGAAGGAGCTGACAGTGCAGCTCAATGATATTCATGAGAGATGCCAAGACTGCCATTAGGGTTCCTTCCATTGGGTCTCCCATGCTGTCATGCAGTCCAAGGTGGACCGCATGGTATCTGGAATTGTCCACACCAACTGTAATATGATGAAAGCAGGTTGGTACACTCCCCATTGACTCCAACAATCTTTCATGTTCAGAAAGCATCCTATTTTTAAAAGCTGGGCTCCAGAGATCAGAATCCTGTCCTCATCAGCCGTGGATGGAAGCAATCTCACCCTCCAGCCAGCTGCTTCGTGTGCATCTTGTGCCACCTCCACCTGCTCCTGCTCATTTGTGCTCTGTGTTTCACCAAGTGCACTGTTCACAAGCTCATAATTGCTGTTCTAGCCTGAAAAAAGACATGCTTCATATTGCTGCACAGCATAGTTGAGCGAGTCATACAAATGCATGCTGGAAGATTCTCCGTATTGCACACAGTCAGACTCCGGTATTTTGGGAATTGCAGGCACAGATGTAGTTGTTACCTCTCTTCGGCTGACAGAGTAATAGCTCTCAGAACAATATCAACTTAAGCCCGTGGTTTGTCAGAAGGTTGAGTTCTCTGAGTATTTACGTTAACAAACATACTGAAACATAAAAGACAATTTCATAGGTAAAAGTAATCTCGTTATTGTTAAATAGTTTTTATTATATTCCAACCTTATTTTTAACATTTTTTCCTATGCTTAGCTTGCCAGGCTAAAAGGTATTGTGGAAAATGTTTTCAAAAAATGTTTTGCATGACGATACATCAAATTTTTAAACTGAGCTTTTGGGATTAAACCATTTTAAGTCCATTTCTCCATAAGACTTGTTTTAGGAAGGGTATTTTAGGGAGATTTCTGTGATTTCATCACACTGCATGGGGATGAGATATGATGTCTGATCGGTCTAAGTTGAGTTGTTCCTCACGTCTGGCAACACCGAGGTTGGCAGTTGGAGAGAGGAAAGAATTTTGAAAGAAGTTGTAAAAGATTTGCTTTGAGATAGTGAAGTAAATGTTTTGAATAACCAGATCGCTGTTTCAAGAAATGTAGATTGCATTTATAAACAACTCCTGGCAGAACTCTGCAGACATGAGTTCAAATCCCAACACGGCAGCAGGGAATTTAAATTCAGTTAATTAAGCAAGCCTGGAATAAAATGCTAGTATCAGTAATGGTGACCATGAAACTACTGGATTGTTGTAAATTGTCTGGTTCACTATTGTCCTTTAGGGAAGGAAATCTGCCATCCTTACCCAGTCTGGCCTATATGTAACTCCAGACCCACAGCAATGTGGTTAACTCTTAATTGCCCTCTGAAATGACCTCGTAAGCCACTGAGCTGTATCAAAACTGCTACAAGAAAACTATAATAAGAATAAAAGCAGACGAACCACTCAATGTTGACCTAGACATCGGCATTGGATTCGGACACAACAAAGGCACACTTAGCCCATCCGACCCTGCAAAGTCCTCCTCACTAACATCTGGGGATGAGTGGCAAAATTGGGAGAGCTGTCCCACAGATCAGACAAGCAACAGCCTGACATACTCACGTTCACAGAATCATATCTTTCAGTTAATGTCCTAGACTCCTCCATCATCATCTCTGTCCCACTGGCAGGACGAACCCACCAGAGATGATGGAACAGTGGTAAACAGTCAGGAGGGAGTGGTCCTGGAGTCCTCAACATAGACTCTGGACCCCATGAAGTCTCAGGGCATCGGATCAAACATGGGCAAGGAAACCTCATGCTGAATACCAGTTATTGCCTTCCCTCAACTGATGAATCAGTACTCCTCCATGTTGAACACCACTTGGAAGAAGTACTGAGGGTAGTAAGGGCACAGAATTTACTCTGGGTGGGACACATTAATGCCCATCACCAAAGTGGCTTGGTAGCATCACTATCGACTGAGCTGGGCGAGTCCTGAAGGACATATCTGCAGAGGGTGGTGAGAGAACCAACAAAAGGAAAAAAATCGACTTGACCTTGTCTTCAGCAATCCATTTGTCGACGATGCATCTGTCTATGATATTATTGGTTGGAGTAATAAAAGCACAGTCTTTGTGGAGATGATGTCTTGTCTTCACACTGAGGACACCCTCCAATGTGTTGTGTAGCGCTACCACTGTTCTAAATGGGCTGGACTGGTCCACAAGCTCAAAATTGTGCATCCATGAGGCGCTGTGGGCCATCAGCAGCAGCAAAATTGTATTCGACCACAATCTGTAACCTCATGGCCCAGCATATCCCTCACTCTACCATTACCATTAAGCTAAGACACCAATTCCAGAATTAGAATTTTTTAGAATTAGAATTAGAATTAGAACATTACAGCGCAGTACAGGCCCTTCGGCCCTCGATGTTGCGCCGACCTGTGAAACCATCTGACCTACACTATTCCATTTTCATCCATATGTCTATCCAATGACCACTTAAATGCCCTTAAAGTTGGCGAGTCTACTACTGTTGCAGGCAGGGCGTTCCACGCCCCTACTACTCTCTGAGTAAAGAAACTACCTCTGACATCTGTCCTATATCTATCACCCCTCAACTTAAAGCTATGTCCCCTCGTGTTTGCCATCACCATCCGAGGAAAAAGACTCTCACTATCCACCCTATCTAACCCTCTGATTATCTTATATGTCTCTATTAAGTCACCTCTCCTCCTCCTTCTCTCCAACGAAAACAACCTCAAGTCCCTCAGCCTTTCCTCGTAAGACCTTCCCTCCATACCAGGCAACATCCTAGTAAATCTCCTCTGCACCCTTTCCATAGCTTCCACATCCTTCCTATAATGCGGTGACCAGAACTGCACGCAATACTCCAGGTGCGGTCTCACCAGAGTTTTGTACAGCTGCAGCATGACCTCGTGGCTCCGAAACTCGATCCCCCTACTAATAAAAGCTAACACACCATATGCCTTCTTAACAGCCCTATTAACCTGGGTAGCAACTTTCAGGGATTTATGTACCTGGACACCAAGATCTCTCTGTTCATCTACACTACCAAGAATCTTCCCATTAGCCCAGTACTCTGCATTCCTGTTACTCCTTCCAAAGTGAATCACCTCACACTTTTCCGCATTAAACTCCATTTGCCATCTCTCAGCCCAGCTCTGCAGCCTATCTATGTCCCTCTGTACCCTACAACATCCTTCGGCACTATCCACAACTCCACCGACCTTCGTGTCATCCGCAAATTTACTAACCCACCCTTCTACACCCTCTTCCAGGTCATTTATAAAAATGACAAACAGCGGTGGCCCCAAAACAGATCCTTGCGGTACACCACTAGTAACTAAACTCCAGGATGAACATTTGCCATCAACCACCACCCTCTGTCTTCTTTCAGCTAGCCAATTTCTGATCCAAAGCTCTAAATCACCTTCAACCCCATACTTCCGTATTTTCTGCAATAGCCTACTGTGGGGAACCTTATCAAACGCCTTACTGAAATCCATATACACCACATCCACTGCTTTACCCTCATCCACTTGTTTGGTCACCTTCTCGAAAAACTCAATAAGGTTTGTGAGGCACGACCTACCCTTCACAAAACCGTGCTGACTATTGCTAATGAACTTATTCTTTTCAAGATGATTATAAATCCTATCTCTTATAACCTTTTCCAACATTTTACCCACAACCGAAGTAAGGCTCACAGGTCTATAATTACCAGGGCTGTCTCTACTCCCCTTCTTGAACAAGGGGACAACATTTGCTATCCTCCAGGCTTCCGGCACTATTCCTGTCGACAATGACGACATAAAGATCAAGGACAAAGGCTCTGCAATCTCCTCCCTGGTTTCCCAGAGAATCCTAGGATAAATCCCATTTGGCCCAGGGGACTTATCTATTTTCACACTTTCCAAAATTGCTAACACCTCCTCCTTGTGAACCTCAATCCCATCTAGCCTAGTAGTCTGAATCTCAGTATTCTCCTCGACAACATTTTCTTTCTCTACTGTAAATACTGACGAAAAATATTCATTTAACGCTTCCCCTATCTCCTCTGATTCCACACACAACTTCCCACTACTATCCTTGATTGGCCCTAATCTAACTCTAGTCATTCTTTTATTCCTGATATACCTATAGAAAGCCTTAGGGTTTTCCTTGATCCTATCCGCCAATTACTTCTCGTGTCCTCTCTTGCTCTTCTTAGCTCTCCCTTTAGATCCTTCCTGGCTAGCTTGTAACTCTCAAGCGCCCTAACTGAGCCTTCACGTCTCATCCTAACATAAGCCTTCTTCTTCCTTTTGACAAGCGCTTCAACTTGTTTAGTAAACCACGGCTCCCTCGCTCGACAACTTCCTCCCTGCCTGACAGGTACATACTTATCAAGGACACGCAGTAGCTGCTCCTTGAATAAGCTAGTTCCATGAGGAGTGTAGAAGAGCAACACCAAACATACCTAAAAATGAGGTGCCAGCCTGGTGAAGCCACACCACAGGACTACATGAATTCTAAACAGCGAAAGCAGCATGCAATAGAGTTAAGCGATCCCACAACCAATGAATCAGACCATAGCTCTGCAGTCCTGCCACATCCAGTCATGAATGGTGGTGGACAATTAAATAACTAGTGGGAGGAAGAGGCTCCATGAATCTGTCCATCCTCAATAATGGCAGAGCCTGACATGTGAGTGCAAAAGACAAGGTTGAAGTTTTTGCAACTATCTCCAGCCAGAAGTGCCGAGTGGATGATCCATATCAGCCTCCTCCTGAGGTCCCCACCATCATAGAATCCAGTCTTCGGCCAATTCAATTCACTGCACGTGATATCAAGAAACAGCTGAGTGCTGTGGATCCTGACAACGTTCTGGCTGCAGTGCTGAAGACTTGCGCTCCAGAACTGGTGGTGCCTCTACAAAGCTGTTCCAGTACAGCTGCAACACTAACATCAATGTGGAAAATTGCCCATGTGTGTCCTGTCCACAAAAAGTAGGAGGAATCCAATTCGGCCAATTACCGCCCCATTAGCCTACTCTTAATCATTAACAAAGTGATGGCAGGGGCCATTGGTAGTGACATCAAACAGCCTTATTCACTAAAAGCCAGCTCACCAATGCTCAGTTTGGATTTGCCAGGACCACGCAACTCCAGACCTCATTACAGCCTTATCCAAACATGGACAAAAAAGCTGAATTCCAGAGACGAGGTGAGAGTGTTCAGTTCCATTCACAACTCCTCAGATAATGAAACAGTCTGTGTCCACATATAACAAGACCTGGACAAGCAGGCTTTGGCTGATAAGCAGCAAGTAACAGTCACATCACACAAGTGCCAGGTAATGAATATCTCCAACAAGAGAAAGTCTAAACATCTCCCCTTGACATTCAACAGCATTGCCATCACTGAATCCCCACCTTCAACATCCTGGAGGTTACCATTGACCAGAAACTGAACTGGACCAGCCATTAAGCACTGTGACCACAAGAGCACGTCGGAGGCTGGGAATTTTGTGGCAAGTAACTCACCTCCTGACTCCCCAAAGCCTGTCCACTATCTACAAGGCACAAGTCAGGAGTGTGAGGGAATACTCTCCACTTGCCTGGATGTTGCAACTCCAACAACAGCCAAGAAACTCAACACCATCCAGGACAAAGCAACCCACGTGATTGGCACTCCATCTACCACTTTCAACATTCACTCCCTCCACTATGGGTGCACCATAGCAGCAGTGTGTACCATCTACAAGATAAAAATCACCAAGGCTCCTTCGACAGCACCTTCCAAACCCGTGACCTGAAGGACAAGGACAGCGGACTTATGGGAATACCACCACTTCCAAATCCCCCTCCAAGTCTTACACCAACCTGACTTGGAAATATAACGGCATTCCTTCACTGTTGCTGAGTCAAAATCCAGGAACTTGCTCCCTTAACAGTACTTTGAGAGTACCTTCCCCACATGGACTGCAGTGATTTAAAAAGGCAGCTCATCATCACCTTCTCGAGGGCAATTATGGAGGGCAATAAATGCTGGCCTTGCCAGCAACACTCACATCCAGTGAATGAATAAAGGGTTATGTTTTTATGTCAGAGATTACCTTTAAGAAGTGCAGGCTAGCTGTGCATTGTGCTAGCCACAAACATACCTGGGCCCCCTGCCGAGCGTGCAGCCAGTCAGCAGCGCATTTTACACTGGGCTGCATGCTGCAATCATTCGGAAGTTCATGCTTTACATTGTTCTCATGTGGGTGCGAGGCTATGGAAATGGAGAAAGATGGCACATTCCCAGTGAAAGAGCTTGGAAAAAAGCTTGTAAGCTGAACAGAGTCAGTGAATCGAGCACTTTTTGATTGGTTCCAGGAAAATAAATAATTTGTCCCACACAGCAGAGTGAGGACAACGCTGGCTATGGCCATCAAGATCACCGTGGCCCTAAATTTCTATGCCAGCAGTTCCATCCAGGTGGGAGCAGACAACATTAGCAATATCTCAGTTCGCCATCGATCGCTGCAACAGGGAGGTGAAGGAGACCATGTACAGAAGGAGTGGCCACTTCCTTGTTTTCTCAATGTCCAGAGAGAAGCAGGAGGAGCAAGCATGTGGCTTTGCCAATCTGACGGGATTCCCATTGGTGCAGGGTGCAATTGAATGCATGCATGGGGCTCTGTGGGCCCCACGTGTTAACGGGGAGATGTTCCATAATCGCAAGGCTTACCAGTCCATGAACATCCAGTTGGTGTGCGACCATGACCAGAAGCTCCTCTCGGTGAATTGCTGCTATCCTGGCAGCAGCCACGATGCATTCATCCTGCGCAAGTCAGCCGTACCCACCATCTGTAACTCACCACGAAGAACCAGAGGCTGGCTGCTGGGTGACAAGGGATACTCGCTCTACACCTGGCTTATAACTCCCATCTTTCACTCAACTACACGAGGACATGTTCTACTGTGAGAGCCATGCAGCCACCAAGAACGTGATTGAGTGAATCATCAGCGCTGTGAATCATCAGCAATCTGAATCAATCGTTCCACTCTCTGGACCGCTCAGGAGGAGCCCTCCAGTAATCACCAGAGGGTGTCTCCACGTTCCTGGTGGTGTGCTGCATCCACCACAACTCTTCTATCATGAAGCCACCAGGTCTACAGAGGTCACCAGGGGAAGAGAAAGGAAGGAAGCATCCAGGAGCCTTTTGCTCTGGACGGGCTGTCCACGAGCAGATACACAGATGCCAGTTCACCTGAAATGTCACCTGCTCCCATTCTCTTCTCAGGGTGTGGCTTGAGGGCCTTCTGGCCCTCTGTGAAAACAAGGCATCCCTCCTCCTTTTCACCTCCATCACTAAGGACTCCAACACCATATCCAAAAACCTGGCAGCCCTCTCTCTGACTTGTTACTCCATTTGCTGTCCTGTACCTTCTGTCTAAGCCTTCCTGAGGGTGTTGCAGCAGCTGCTGTAGCCTGAGTGCACCTCCCCTTTAAGAGGGGCAGGCTGCCTTTAAGAAGTGCAGGCTAGCGAGGCAGCGTGCTTGCCATAAACACACCTGGGCCCCCTGCCGAGCGTGCAGCCAGTCAGCAGCACGTCTCGTGCTGGGCTGCATGCTGCAATCATGTTGACGAGCAGACGGCAGGAAATTTGAATCGTGCCTGCCTCAATGGGACCGGGTGTGCGGTGATCATGCATCCTGATCTAGGCCTAATCCAACTTTTCCCGCCGGGAACTTTTCTCTCACATTCTTGCTCATCAATTTGCATACTGAACCTGCATCAGATTACAAAGTTATAGTGAGTAAAATGTGAGAACATGTAGGGGAATTCTTTAAAAATCTCTAAAGCCCCAGTAATTCATTACTAAATTGCACCTCCCATACATCAGAGTCTGTGCTCTACGGGCTGTTCCCAGGGACGCACACTGAGCAAACATCAACTGCTGCTGGAGGACTATCAACTCGGTGAAAGACGCCCTTTGGTCTGCCCGAAACATGCTGGTCTTCCAGTGCAAAGAGTTGTCCATGACTGAATGTTGCAGACTGGCACATTCCAAGGTCCAGGACTACGTGCTGAGGGACGCACTAAAGCTTGGGCAGCCGCGGCAAAGGCTCAATGGGGAAAGACCCCCCACCAAGGTGAACTGAGGGGCTGGACCAATGAAAAACCCCTCAACTGTATCCAGAAAGTATTTGGTTTGCTGTAAAATGTACATAGCATGTAAAATGAAATGGAAGGGTTGTGAGGCAACTCACTCCTGTATTGAAGGAAACTGATCTCCTTTGCACTCCTTGCATTTTTTGACTTTGTGCTTTTTGGAACTGTTTTGTAATGTATTTTTTACAGTTTTTTTATGAATAAAGTATATTTTGGAAATAAAAAAAATAGAAAGGGAAAGGAAAAGAGTTTTTTATTTTACTCATGAAACAAAAAGAGTGAAAATGTGTTTTGGACTCATTACTTTGCACCTGCAAGTCTTGTCTGGTTAAGGACCTGATGCACAGGTCATAGATGGCAAGATGGTTATGCAATTTGCTCCTCCTAACAAGGACAATGAAGCGGACAATAGGCTCTCAGAAGCAAACGAGTGTGGAGCAAACACAGCCACAGAGCACAGACAAAACTCAAAGTGTACAAAGCCGTAGTCCTCACCACCCTTCTGTATGGCGCCGAGTCATGGGTCCTATACCGTTGCCATGTACGCCTTCTAGAGCGCTTCCATCAGCGCTGCCTCCGCAGCATCCTCAGATCCGCTGGCAGGACCGCATCTCAAACATTGAAGTCCTGGAAACAGCCAACATCGCCAGCACTAAAGGCCATCCTCCTGCAAAGCCAACTGCGTTGGGCGGGTCATGTTGCCGGATGGACGACAGTCACCTGCCCAAGATCGTGTTGTATGGAGATCTGACCACGGGTAAAAGGAACAGAGGGGCCCATGCAAACGTTTCAAGGACTCCCTGAAGAAGTCCCTGTCTGTGCGCCACATCAACCATCGCCAGTGGGAAGTGCAGGCCATAGATCGTGATACCTGGAGATGCTACATCAGGAGGGCTACAGACACCTTTGAGACTGAGCGAAGAATCAGCATGAAAGAGAAAAGGAGGAGAAGAATAGATCCAATTACTCCCAGCACGACTACACCTTCACTTGTACCTGCTGTGGGAGAATCTGCCTGTCACGGATAGGCCTGACTAGCCACCAGCGGGCCTGCAACCGATGAGTACAACCTTCCTAAAATCTTTGTCCATGAAGAAATGCCAACAGAAGAGAACCCTCGAGTGTTCGCTCATGTGGGGTTATGGTATCACCAGCGCTGCAGTATCTCCTCCAAATAACCATTCATCAGGTGTGATAATGGATGGTGAGTATTGCATCATGACCGAACCTGTCATCATTTTGGAGTCTTTTGTAGCACCCTACTGCTGTCCCAACTAAAACCAGCTAACTTTATAATAATAAATGATTGAATCTGGGACCTCCCTGATCTGCATTATCCAAGTAACACACTGAACCAACTGAGCAATCAGGTGAGAGAATGACTTTGAGTCCACTTCTTCTCAACCTGGCAATACTCATTGTCCATGATCACAATTGAAGAATTACTGTTATATCCTATGGTCTGTTAGAATGATACAGTGCAGAAGGGGGCCATTTGGCCCATCATGACTGTTCCAGCTCGTTGGAAAGCTATTCAATTAGTCTCACTCCCCTGGTCTTAGAGCCCTGCAATGTTTTTCTCAATTATTCATCCAATTCTCTTTTGAAAGTTATTGCTGAATCTGCTTCCACCACCCTTTCAGTCAGTGCATTCCAGATCACCACAACTTGCTACGTAATTTAAAAAATGTCCTCCTGTCACCTCTGGTTCTTTTGTCAATCACCTTAAATCTGTGTCCTCTGGTTACCAACCTTTCTGCCACTGGAAACTGCTTCTCCTTACTTGATCAAAACCCTTCACGATTTTGAACATTTCTATCAAATCTTCCCTTAATCTTCTCTGCTCAAAGGAGATCAGCCCCAGTTTCTCTAGTCTCTCCATGTAACGGAAGTCTTTCATCCTTGGTAGCATTCTCATAAATCTCCTCTGCACCGTCTTGAAGATCTTGACATCCTTCCTAAAGTGTGGTGCTTAGGATTGGCTACAGGTAGGGCCTAATCAGTGTTTTATAAAGGTTTAGCATAACTTCCTTGCTTTTGTACACCATGCCTCTATTTATAAGGCCAAGGATCCTGTATGCCATTTTTAACAGCCTTTGCTTACCGTTGTCATTCACTGAAAAATCTGGCATTGGGTAATAAACAAAATTACTTTCTGTTTTCATGGCTTGGTACTAACATATAATGATTCCAATTCAATATAACACCCTGAACTGTCAAATCTTCATCTTATCATGGTATGAGCCCCATCACTAACCACAGAAAATCCTTCCTACCTCAGTGAGACAGTCAGGAGAGTGCTGACGAGGTTAGTTGGAATTAGATCAGACTCTTTAATATGATATTTACACAGTTTAGATTATGCAAAAGTGCTGCAGGTGTCACTGGCTCTTGTTTTACCTTCAACCAATTTGGTTGAAAATCCATTAAAGAGGGCAGAACACCCTCCTGGAACAAGGCAGAAGAGGGTGAGCAGTGCAGGCAAAATCATGTCTTGTAAATGTAAAATATATGGTCCCAATCACAGGAATTCTGATGTAATTGTATGGACTTCTTTCTTGTTCAGTTGGTTAAAGGCTTTGTTCTATATAACTATACAGAATGGCTATTTATTTAACAGTGAGAGTTATTTGCTGTGCAGTTATGTGGAATTGCTGTTTATTCACCTAGGACAGGTTTACTCACTATGCAACTGTAGAATTCTGGTTTATTCAACTAGACAAAGCTTTACTAACTACGTCACTATGCAGTGTTCCAGTTTATTAGCTGGGTAAGGGTTACTCACTGAGTCACAGTGTTGAGTTCTGGTTGATTCAGCAAGTTAAGGGTTACACATTGTAAAACCGAACTAGGTTTTTTCTTCAGGATAAGTCTATTCACTGTGGAACTGTACTGATTTCCTATTTATTAACCAAAGCAAATTTGTGTGTAAGTTTAACTCAATTGGTAGCAATTTTCACTGGAAAATTCCTTTGGGCTTCTACCGATTGGCTGCTGTAACTCCAGTGGAATGTGAGCAGACCTCCATTTTCACAGTTTATGCTGGGTTTTGGTCGATCTTTGCTGAAGAACAGACTGTAATTTGTTCAGTTAAAAATATGACAGACAATTATTTTTGAGTTTTGAGTGTCAGTTAAGAAAATCCAAAAAAGCTATGACAAGTGGTGAAAAGGTATATAAATGACAGGATCTGTTTTACAAGCTGCGTTCAACTAAGATAATTAAATTGGAATCTTCACAGGAAAAGATAATAGGCTGGATTTTCAAATGATCCCGACTCTGTGCTTCAGCTGCGTTGCTCTCACGATGCTATTTTTAAATGTAAGTGCCCTAATTGGGCAGGAGGTGAGCTCAGCGCCCAATTAGTGGTGCAGAGTCTCTCCAGGAGGCGGGTGCTGCCTGACTGACATCAGCGGTAAAAGCAGGTGACAGCCATGTTGGGGGCTGCTGCTGCCTTGCTGAAGAGAGCATCAATGAGGATGAAAGGGGTCAAACGGGAAAAATGAAGGTCCAGCACTAGCACCGGTACAAGAAGGTCCATTAAATTAACAGTTCGAAGACAAGGAAAGATAAACTTTATTTGGCCCCACGGTGAACCCAACAGCTGTGCACGACCGTACATCAGACTGTTCAGGTTCACTGAAATAATGTTTAAAAATTCCATTCTGCACTGGACTGGCTCCTTAAGGTGCTTAAGGGGATGTTAATTGGCAGTGAGTGGGTTACCCTTTCCCTCCCCCCACCAGCCCTTTGAAAATTACAAACTGTCCTGTAGGCATCGGAATCCCAAGACGACCTCTGGGAATGCAATTTTGAAATCGTGTCCGCACCGGATCCCGACTCCAACGCCCTCTGAAAATCCGGCCCAATGTGTCTGATTACAAGAAAGGAAAGGACTAGGTATACACAAAAGGTATTTATAGAAAAACACTTTAGCATTAGATAGTGACTCTCATTGAAGAGTTAGATAATAGGCTTTCTACTGCAACATATAATTGTAATATATCATTATTGGATTATTTGCTTATTAATTATTTTAACAAATTTGCTTAATAATGTAAACTTAAAACAAAGCCTCATGTGACACTCTACCATTTTCAAAGACTGGAGAGACGCCTATGGAGGTATAGGCTATGTTCCAGTAGCTTTAAAATAATGAATTACCAGAGTTTGCTGTTCATTATCACTTATGATGGCTTAGCTAGATCTCAAGACTAGAATATGCATAATTGGATGCATGAAGAGTTGAGATTTGCCCATGAGCAAGATCGAAGATATGAGAGCCAAAGTAATTTAGAATAAGAATGGGAACGTGCAAAAGTGCCAACCTGCTTTTATACTGGCTGGAACTCCACAATTAGAAAATTCTGAATAAACAGATGATTCTCTATTTTCCACAGTTCTCTAGAAACTATCCAGCATACCTCAGAATTGAGGGGAGACCTTTGGTTCCTCTTTTTGGGCTGTATTTGAATCCACCCATCAGTTAAAATCTATTATAAATAAAATAAAGTGCTGGAAATACTCAACATCTGTGGAGACAGAAGCAGAGTTAACGTTTTAGGTCTGTGACCTTTCATCAGAATGGGTTCTGATGATTGAATATTTTGAGGAAATAACAAGGAGGATTGATGAGGGTAATGCAGTGGATGTGGTTTACATGGATTTTAGTAAGGCATTTGACAAGATCCCGCATGGCTGATCAGACTGATCAGTAAAATGAAAGCCCATGGGATACAGGGGAATATGGCAGGTTGGATCCAAAATTGGCTCAGTGACAGGAAACAAAGGGTAGTAGTCGACAGATGTTTTTGCGAATGGAAAGTGGTTTCCATTGGCGGTCCACAGGGCTCAGTGTTGGGTCCCTTGCTGTTTGTGGTATATATTAATGATTTGGACTTAAATGTGGGAGGCATGATTAGTAAATTTGCTGATGACACAAAAATTGGCCGTGTAGTTGATAGTGTGGAGGTAGCTGTAGACACTAGAATGATATCAATTGTTTGGTTGAGTGGGCAGAAGAGTGGCAAATGGAATTCAATGCAGAGAAGTGTGAGGTAATACATTTGGGGAGGGCAAGCAAAATGAGGGAATACACAATAAACGGGAGGATATTGAGAGGTGTAGAAGAAGTAAGAGACCTTGGAGTGCATGTCCACAGGTCCCTGAAGGTGGCAGGACAGGTAGATAGAGTGGTGAAGAAGGCATATGGAATGCTTTTCTTTATTAGCTGAGGTATAGAATACAAAAGCAGACATGTAATGCTGGAACTGTATAAAATGCTGGTTAGGCCACAGCTGTAGTACTGCGTACAGTTCGGGTCACCACATTACAGGAAGGACATAATTGCTCTGGAGAGAATACAAAGGAGATTTACAAGAATGTTGCCAGGGCTTGAAAGTTGCAGCTCTGAGGAAAGATTGGATCGGCTAGGGTGGTTTGCCTTAGAACAGAGGAGGCTGAGGGGTGACTTAATTGAGGTGTACAAAATTATGAGGGGCCTAGATAGAGTAGACGGGAAGGACCTGTTTCCCCTAGCGGAGAGGTCAATTACCAGGGGCACAGATTTAAGGTGATTAGTGGAAGGATTACTGGGGACATGAGGAAAAACATTTTCACCCAGAGGGTGGTGGGTGTCTGGAATTCACTGCCAGGAACGGTGGTGGAGGCAGAAACCCTCAACTCATTTAAAAGGTACCCGGACCTGCACCTGAAATGCTGTACCCTGCAAGGCTATGGACCAGGTGCAGGAAGGTGGGATTAGATTGGGCGGCTAGTTTTTTCAGTCAGTGCAAACACGATGGGCTGAATGGCCTCCTTCTGTGCCATAATTTTTCTATGGTTCTGTGGTTCTATGGAAAGGTCACAGACAGACCTGAAACGTTAACTCTGTTTCTCGCTCCACAGATGCTGCTTGACCTGCTGAGTATTTCCAGCACTTTCTGCGTTTATTTCAGATTTCCAGCATCTACAGTATTTTGCTTTCATTTTAGTGAAAATCTATGATTCCACTTTCCTGGCTGTCTCCAGGTTCATGATAACTTATCTCTGTAAATGGCTGGTTTTTACCATGTCCAAAACTGGATTGGGTTCTGATGTTTTATTGCTGAAAGTTCTTTGAAAACCTTAAATAATGGGCCGACCTTTCCACTTTTTTAATGGCGTACAGACTGTGATAGCAGTTGGGCCAACCATTAAACACCCAACCTAAACTTTCTTTCCATTGACCAAAACTAGACAGGCTGTATCATGGGCAACTGATTCACTAGCATCTGTTTTATGCCTGAGCAAAGTTAAAAGTTCTTCCCAATGTGTCTATATCATTAGAAGTGGAAAATTATGGAGCTATATTTTAAAACTGCATTGTGTGGTATCTAATGTTCATTTAGGTATTATGGACAGTCATTCAGAAATCTTACTGTCTGGGCCATAATCAATGGATAGCCATAACTATCCCATAATCAGATGTGCTCTACTCACGATAAGGCATTGGCAAAGTTGTTATCACACCAACACTGTCCTGTGGAGCTATTAGATGCGTCATCATGTTTGAAATTCCTCCTGCAGGATTTCCAGTCAAATCATGAGGAGAGAAAGTGTACAGTATAAAGGCAACTATAGATAAGAGGGGAAAGTCAAAGGTTAGCAAGATTAAGTAAACAGGGGACAGAAGGTGGTGGGCAAGGAGGTCAGAGATTTGTTCACATCAACGTTTTGGCGGACAGCACTGGTAGAGCCTGGTAATGATGGAGGGCACAGGTTGGGGTCAGATCAGAAAATCACAAGTGGACTGCTAAGATGGAGAATTCGATATGAAATGCAAAGTTGCATCTAGTGGATATGCACAGTAAACCATCTGCTTCATTTAGCCTTATAAAACAGACTGTGATACCTACAGACAAAGCAATTGCCAAAATTGTTTTCTCCGTTATTGGTGCTTTAACATCTATACCTAAGGCATGTTCATTAAATAACATTTAAATCATTTAACATTTTGAATTCCAGCTCTTTGTTCATATCTTCAGGGATTTTTTTTAAGTTAACAAAGGAGGTTTTGTTGTTAGCCAAGGTCTCAGCCATGCATTTTAAATGAGGTGGAAACCTGATCCCATGAGGTCGCCTCTCATGCACATGAACTGTCTGCAATGCACGTTAAAAGAACAGTTTTGTCCAGAGCTGGGCCAGCGATCACATGATACTTAAACAGCATTCATTATAAATGACAGAGCAGAGTTAATGGGAATCCATTACCATGTATAAAGAGGCTGCTAGCTTTTTATTAGGAGTTGATATGTCAGAACTGTATAGTTTAATTTTTAAATATAAGAAAACAGAGAACTAAGAATTCCCTTGATGGTTCAGTTGTTCAAAGCAATGAAAAATTGACCTATATAGTCCGGAAGGGTTCCAGGTTCAACTGACTATCTGGCTAAGCTAACAGATCTCAGTCAGGACAACAGTAGGGGCTATGATTGGCCTCAGTGTCCCTTGGTTATGGAACTGAAAAAAATAATCCAAAGGTCTTGCTCCTGATTGTGACATGCCAGGATTTTTATGTCAGTTCTTCATGCACTTATTTTTAAGAAATTGAAATGAAAGATGTACTTTTTCACCCATATTCAATGTGGAGGACCACAGATGATACTTTGTCTACAGAAATGCATCAAGTGGCTTTATTGAGAAACCGATTAAGTCAAAGTTGTTCTGGTAGCTGGAACAGTTTATTTGAGATGTTAATATATGCAGATTGACAGACAATGGAGTAGAGCAACTCTATTCATTTGAATACTGAACCATTAGGGTTATCCATTATAGAGGCAAAATTCCAACTAGGGGCTTTGTATATTTAAGATGGCAAATATCCAGATATTAATACCTCACCTCGCAACATTTAAGATTTGTTAAACTCCCAGCTTGTTTGTTTACTTGAGAACAAATGGCTGAAACATAAAGACATCCATTGTCACAAGTCAGAGATCAGGCTTTAGTTCTGGTAAAGATATTGAACTACATGGGTAAGCTAGAATTCATGTCACCTATGTACAACATCTCATCCTGAAAGTATACAAAGAGATTAACCCCCAAATCCTGTAAGAACCCACATTTTACAAATTGACTGTTAACCCCTTGTGGTCTAATTCTAGTTTCATTGCTTTTTTAAGTATGGTGATATTTAACATCTTGCAATGTATTTTTGCTTTAATTTAACCAGTAAATAAATCTGACTAAGTGGTTTCATCTTGAATGCACTGGCATGATGATATTTTCTGTCTTTAAAAAGGATGGGAGAACTCGGTGGACATCCCATGCTTTAACTAGTGAGCAATTAGGAGTTACATTTCTGTTCCTTGGTACTATGAAAATAGCCAACTAACCATGAACACAGGGTGAAAGTGTTGGGGGATAACCTGAACTGTAATTCTGATTATCCTGTGACTCTTGATGGATATTCAATTCAGGTGAGGGCAGGGTCGGTTGTGATGCATCTCATGATGGATTTCCTGCTGACACTTGTTGCCCAGGCTCACAAATGAAGAACAACCACTTAGGCAAAGTACTGGAGGTGGCTGTCACCCATGGAATTGCAATCTAGTATAGATCTTGACTTTCAGGAATAGAGGGGGAAAAAACAAGTAAGAAGATTGTAGAAAACCAGAAAAGGATGGAATAACTTGGAGATCTAGTATTCTGGCTGAATCTTGCTACCTTATATGACTTTTTAGTTATAACATGCTGATTACAATATAAGGTGACAAGTGTAAGCACCTAACACTGAGCAATATCCCATTCAAAGCTACATCCGAGCTTACTGCCTCCATTCATCGCACAATGGCCTCAAACCACTTTTATCATAATGTAAACCCAGCTGATCTCTGATAAAGATATTGGTGTGTCACTCATGGATGTGACAGAACGCTGAACAGTACTGTCAGTGAAAACACTTTATTTAGCATCAGAATAGTTTAAATACATCATGATGTCAAATCAAAATGATGCATGCTCGTAATTGGATGGCGACATTTGCGCAAGCAGGACATAGCTTGAAACTAAATGGAAGGAGACAAAGAAGCTGGTGATACAAAGCATGATTGATAAAGCAGTTGCATGGCGTAAGTTTGGGCACAGCATTTACTCGCCTGTAGCCTTTCACAAAATATTATGTTGAAAATACTGGGGAAGATGACATAGTAGAGTTACTAATCAGAATTTTCTATAATTCTTTGGAAACAGGAACTGTACAGATTGAAGAGTTGCAAATAAAACACCTCAGTTTAAGAAAGGAGAAAGGTCTTTGTCTCAAGCATTTTTTGGATGCTTTTTAAATTTTAAAATGGACATTCCAATGGGGATTCCACTGGTTTGTGCTATTTGGAGGGTGAAGAAGAATGAAATGAAATGAAAAATTTAAGGCAGATCAGAAGTGGATAGCCTGCATATACCTTATCAAACAAGCAGGGGTATACCTACTTTGAAGGCCAGGAGAACCTGCCTTTCAAGCTCTGTTTCACCAGTGAAATGGTAATAGAGGTGTGTCAAAATCTGATTTTCAGTCAATCTCCATCACAAAGATGACACTTCCAATTGTGGTTATGGCCACCACAGCCCTGAACTTCTATGCAGATGGTTCATTCCAACCACCAGCAATGTCAGTCAGTTTGCACTTCACAGATGTACCAAGCAGGTGACTAATACTTTAATTTTCTTTCACCATGGGCAGGCAGTAGAAGAATGAGAGGGCTGTACAATTTTCAGAGGATAGCCTGATTCTCCGAAGTCCTTGGCCTAATTAGTGAAATTATGTGGGTTTCTCAGTCAGCAATCATTTTAAGACAATGCACAGTGATCGGATTATTAGAATGAGAAGACAGACTGGTTGGTTTCTAGGAGATCAAGACCACCAACCTCAGCCCTGTATATTGACACTATTGAGATAGTAATAACCAGCAACTTAGTGAAGATATAATGAGGCTCGTGCAGGCACCAGGATCAATAACAAATATGCTTCAGAGGCCTGAACAGATTGGAAGCACATTACAATACAGTCTGGCTAGGGTCTCCAGATCATCATATTCTTTTGCGTGCTCAGCAACTTTGTCATCCAAGGAAGCATAAGAATGGATCAGGTGGAGGAGGAAAGTATGTCTTCCAGCTGTCAAACAATGTAAGATACAGATGATGCTTTCTTCCACCTCCAAAACATTGTCCTGCCTCAACTCTGCTGCTGAAACCTTTATTCCTTTCCTACCTCTATACTTGATTATTACAGTATTCTGCTGGCCGGCCTCACATCTTCCACCCTACATAAATTTGGACTCATTCAAATCTCTGCTGCCTGCGTCCTACGTCACACCAAGTGGTTCTTCAGCTACCGGGTTCCAGCCCCTCCTCTGCTGTCACCACCTCCCTCATCCAGTCATGCTTTATGTAGTACTCACCTCAAGCTGGTGGCCTCCCAGGGGGGAGGTACCTGTGTGGTGCTTTCCATGAGTGGATTGAGTGTACTGAGCATGGTGTGGTGCTGGCTTCATGGTTGCCATTGGGGTTTGGGACGGATGTTCAGAAACACCTATAGGTACAGTAAAAATATTAGAATAAAATCTATTATTCAGGTACATGCCTCTGTTTAGGAGCCCAGAATTTAATAGGTAGGAATGATGCATGCACCCTTTCATTCTTCTGCTCAGCATTTTGATTTGGTGACATTTTCTGGTTTGGGATAATACTTCACGTGACTCTCTCTCTCTCTCTCTCTGTCTCTCTCCAGCATCTGCAGTATTTTGCTTTTGTCTACGTGTGAACCCGTTGCTCTATAAGGTGCACTTAATTCTTGTTTTCTTTGATTCCTATTGAGTACGCTGGATTTATTGGTTTATGTTGGTATCGTCAGGTCATCAGTTGGGGGCACTACATTTGGTCTGAGTGACGGTGAGCTAAGGAGGGGAACTACCATCTTTCCCTTAATTGTTATCTGTTAACATCTGATTGAAGCTGAGGAGAGGATCAGTCTTGCTATGATACCTTGATGATCAACCAGGCTGCCGATATCCACTGTCAAGGCTCATTTGGGTAAGGTACTAGAAGATTAACAGCAACCATGGAAGAAAATTCCGAGCAGCCATCTGCAACTTGAGAGCAGGGGGAGAAAAAAAAGAGAGGCAGGAATTAATCCCATGCGAGTTTCTAATGAATTTGGATTTGAGTCTTAGGGCTCAAGGGATTAAAACCCATCACAGTGAATCTGCTCTATATTTGTCTACTCTTATGTTTAGCAATTACGCACTTAGACCAAAATTCTGTTTGAAATTAAAAAAAACAGGCCTAACTTTGAGGTCAATTGAACAGGACCATTGATTTACAGTAACCTGGTTATTCAAATTCCACTTTTTATTATGCAAGATGTTGCAATTTTAACCAGTGTTTTTGCTGATTTGAATATGACCATTTACCCATGAAAGTCATAATTCAGTGGACTTGCTCATGAGTAATCTGGATGCTGACTGGCTGGAGCATTGAATGACATCTGCTCAGAGAGGCGGAATGACGTCAGACACCTGGCACTACATGAGACTTACTCAAAGCTCTGGCTCATGTCTTGAATTCCTTGAGCTGTTGGGATTTTGTTTTACTGTTTGTTGATTTCTGAGGAACCATTCTGGGTGACTTCAGTTTATTGCTATTTTCCCAGTTGTTCTTTCCAAGAAAAGAAGTGAACAGCGGTGAAACTGTATTAAACTCACTGTCTATGACTTGCCAAGCATTCTGCAGTAATATAAGGTGTGGGGTTGATGCTGCCACTTCTCTGTGATGAATGTGAGAGACAACACACTCACGAGGATGGCAGCGTGAGTGATGTGTGCAGTTCCCTTTCGCAAGGACAGTAGTGATTCAATGTCACCACTGCAAACTGTTTTTAAAATTTGTCTGTTGTTTTGCTTTGTTTTTTTAAAAAATACAGGCAGAGGGACATTGTGGATAGGACAAGGTGTGATCTGGGTGCTGGGGGTGGGGTAGCTGGATAGTAATTTATTCCATATTACTGGAATCTGAGAATTCAGGAGTGTAGCTCACTGAAGGGAGCCTAAAAATCATAACTTATTATAATTTAATAATAGCATACTGAGTTACTTACCTTTCTGTTGAGACTGTGACTTTCTCTTGTCACCTGGAACTAAGGAAGAGCAGAAATATGACTCTGTATGAGGGTAGCAGGACAGACTGACCAGGTGGTGAAGAAGGCATATGGAATCCTTTCCTTTATTAGCCGAGGCATAGAATAGAAGAGCAGGAAGGTTATGCTGGAACTGTATAAATTATTAGTTAGGCCACAACTTGAGTACTGTGTGCAGTTCTGGTCACCTCGTTACAGAAAGGATGTAATTGCACTGGGGAGGGTACAGAGGAGATTTACGAGGGTGTTGCCAGGACTGGAAAACTGCTGCCTTGAGGAAAGATTGGATAGGCTGGGGTTGTTCTCCTTGGAACAGAAGAGGCTGAGGGGAGATTTGATTGAGATACACAGAATTGTGAAGGGCCTGGATAGAGGGGATGGGAAGGGCCTATTTACCTTAGCAGTGGGGTCAGTGATGAGGGGGCATAGAGTTAAAGTGATTGTTAGAAGGATTAGAGGGGAGATGAGGAAAAATCTTTTCACCCAGAGGATGATAGGGTTCTCATACTCACTGCCTGAAAGGGTGGTAGAGGCAGAAGCCCTCATCTCATTTAAGAGGCGCCTGGATGTGCACCTCAAGTGCCGTAACCTGCAGGGCTATGGACCAAATGCTGGAAAGTGGAATTAGACTGGGTGGCTCTTTTTTTTTCAGCCAGTGCAGCCACAATGGACCAAGTGGCCTCTTTCTGTGCCGTAAACTTTCTATGATTCTATGGCTTTCTCTGATTCTAAATGTTTTGCCCATGTCTTCACTAATAACTGTGAGGTTATCCAATGAGTTGCTGAGCCACACAGGCCCAGAAGATTCTAGGTTTCATTCTCACTCAATCCTGTGTTAGCTCACCTCAGCCAGGAGAGATGTTGGGGTGCAAGAATTGTCCTCAGTGACCTTTGGCTAGGGAGGGAGAAAAGAAAAGCAGCCAGGATTCCTATCCCTAGTTACTATTCCATGACTTCAGCTGGAGAGAACAGCGGTGTACCCCATTGTTGAATAGCCTCTTGGAAAATATTGGTAAGGAATTGGAGGACCATTCACCATATATGGAACTTTATCCCAGCAACAGATAGCTCCTTTACTTGTGGATGGAAGAACATTCTCTGCAGTGTGTGTATTTGTGTGAAATAGATCACATCTGTAATGTGGAGAAAAGTGAGAAATTACTGCACAGGGAAACAAGGTGCAGAATCCCACACTTAGCTACCCACCAGAGCTGCTTTTCAGTGGCATGTAAACCATTCTATGCGCCCCTTTGCAACATGTTACATTCCACATATGATGGATCATTAAACACTGCCTATGCTGTACTGCATGGATAAGAGTAGTTTCCAATTGAAACTCCCCAAATAATTACAAATGAAGAAGGCCATTCATCCATTGATAGACATCATGCTTCCCATCCAGTTGTTGCTTAGCTGGTTTCAGGTTTGTCTCCACTTTTCCATATGGCATTTATTCCACAAGTTGATCTATCTGTGTGAGGAGGAATTTTCTGATACCAATCCTAAAATGACTTTTTGCTAGTTTGAATCTATATCCCCTAGTTCTCCTGTTGTTTAATTTAAAATAAGCTTCTGGGTTAACTTTCTATACACACTTAACAATCCAAAAATAACTCCCAGATGGCTCCTTTCCAGATTGAAAAGCCTAGGTTTTTCCAGTCTTTCCTCAAAACTCAATGCCCTGACACTAGGAATCAGTCTCATGACTTCTCAGCACTGCCTCTGGTGCTGTAATGTGTCTCTTATTCTTTGATGACTACAACTTGATGCTGTATAAGGTTTGATTATCACTTGCTCTGACTTATATTCCACTGCGTTGATGATGTAGTTCAAAATCCTATTGGTTTTGTCGGTTGCTTCTCTGCTTTGATTGGACATGTTTAGCATTGAGTGCTAAGTCTCCTAACTCTCTTTCAGATTCATCCTTAGCTAATTTAACACCATTCGTGGAGTTTATTTTGTGTATTTTAATCTGCCGTTGTTCTGCCCATTTGCATATCTTGTCCAACTCATTCTAAAGTTTCTGAGCTGCCACTTCTGATTTCATTGTCCCCTCCTAGGTTTCTATCGTCTGCAAATCTGACCACTTCCCATTGAGTTTCTGAATCCAGGTCACCAAGCATTGATGTACCCCGTTAAGTACTTACCAACTTCACTCTGACATCATGCACTCTATGTTTTTCTATTCTTTAGCCAGTTTCTTATCAATTCCCAGAGATAACCTTGAATCCCTAGAGCTTTGAGTTAATAATTATTAGCCTTTCCTGTGGCACTTTTGTCAAAAGCTAGGTTGTCCCTTCCTCAGTAGGAGAGGTTGGTTGGCAGGATCTTCCTTCTGCTAAATCCATGCTGGCAGCTCTTGGCTAGGTTATTGCTGTACAAATAACCTTTAAATATACTTCGAATATGGAAGTAATTGCTGTGTAATAGCCGATGCTGTTTTGTCATGGGTTTTGTGAATTTAGGCACCACATTAACCTGTTTACAATCTACTGGTCTCCCCGACCTCGGCTCGTGTTCATTGATAGTATCATCATGATTGTCAGTGCCTCACACCGAGGTACTTGGCACTCGGGGATAAATGCGATCTATCCCTGGAGAATTGATTATTTTAAGCCCATTTAGCCAGATTTGTTAACCAAATAGTGATATATCGGTGTGGGCCCTGCTGAAGGGGGAAAAGCTCTTTTTTAAAGAACCAGGCACCGACAGGTCAGTGCACCAGGAAGTTGAGCGATGATTAATATTCCCTGCCCAGCAAGAGGGCAATGTCCCTTTAAAAGATCCCTCGGTGCGCGCCTGTCCGCCCAAAAAACTAAGCAAAGCTGCCGGAGCTCCCAGAATGACTCCTTCAACTCGTAAAATTAAAGATGATGGAACATCACCTTCGGGCCATCCTGCGTTTTTTTTTTCTCGCTTTCACAAATTTTCATGGAATAACAGTGTTTGCACACATTGCGTCCACACTCTTTCTCCGGATTGTTCCAAGCAACACCACAAGATGGCAATGTCCACGTGTGCAAACCTTCACATCCTTGTCCAAACCACAAAGAAGTAGCTTTTTGTATGTGTGTGAGAGAGGGGGGGGGGGGGGGGGGGGAGGAGAGAGAGGGGGTGAGAGAGGTGGGTGGGGAGAGAGGGGATGAGGGGGGTAGAGAGAGGGGGAGAGAGAGAAGGGTGAGAGAGAGGGGATGAGAGAGAGGTGGGGGAGAGAAAGAGAGAGAAAACGGCGTCTGGACTCAAAAACGGAGATATATATTATGTTCTAAAATTGTCTCCCGCCTAAAGATACACGTATTTATGTGTATTACATTTCATGAGCAATATCCCAGGCCATAATCTAGGTTCAATAGAGACTGGAAGACTTCAGGTGATCTCGTAGCAATGGACAATTTGGAATGAGTGAGGAATTTAGAACTTTTGATTGAGAGGAAGGGATTGCAGTTAAACTTCTCAGACTGGGGGAGGCTGGCGATTTTGTTAAAAAAGAAAAAAAAAACTCCCTTTCGTGCTTTACAACTGGTGTCCGAGTGTACCTGTGAGACACAGTACACACAGTCTGGCTGTTTATTTTTTTTTGCATTGTTTTGGTAATAAATTTATCTACAAAAATTATTTCATAAAATATATTTTTTTCAGCCCCCCCCCCCCCCCCCCCAGCCCCAGAAGAATATTTGAAGCTATTCTATTATTTCTACGCAAATAAACTTCAAAGCGCTAAATATATACGAGGAACAGATTGTTCATTTCTGCCCGCGTCGGAACGATTTCATCCCCGTTCTCTTTCTCTCTCCGAAATCACAATGCAAATTCGTTCAAATCTCTCCCAGCCTGTCACATCCTAACTAATAATTTCAGTGTCGAAGTTCATTTCAACGCTGTTACTCAATACCTAAAAACATCACCACGCGGATGGCTCACATGAAAACTAATTACACAGAATCAATATTTAATCACCAGCTCCAGCTTCTTGGATTCCATAGCAGCCAAAGCACAGATTCTTAAAAAAAATTACTGCAATACATTAATCCCCCCCCCCCCCCCCCCTCCACCTCAACCCCCCCCCCTGCCTCCCGCACTCGGCCACTTCAGGTCATTTTAACTCCCAATTCTAAACTTTTACAAAAATCGGTTTTGTTTTACAGCCGAGGTGAAACTGACTTGAAATGAACACGTATTGGAGAGAATTGATTGTAGTGTAGAAAAAAAAAATGAACACAACAGAACTGGGAGTATTTAAAATCACGAGTATTATTTTATTATATTAATAGCTGAGATTATTGAATGGAAGGCGATGCTTTTCGCCTTGATATCCTCGCTGTGTGTGTGTGTGTGTGTGTGTGTCATTCGCAGCAAAGCTTCTCTTTCTGTGTCTCGGAGGAGGATCGGGTTGCCCGTGAGGAAGAGGAGCCCCTTCCTTGTGTCTAATTGCGGGATGAATTTCAACCCCCGCCACTCCGCGCCCAGATCACATAAAGGTTTAAACATTTTAACTAGAGATTATTGGCATAAATATTTCATAAAGTGAAGAGGAGATATTAAATTGCACTATTGATTTTAGCATCACAACAGAGTTAAATTCGTTAAGCCCCCGAAGACTAATTGGGTTGTTTAAGGAGGCAGAGCCGGTGCTCGAGTCTGTTACCCGTGCATTTGTACCTTTCGGTTTTTTTTTGTTTGCTTGGTGAACAACCATCGGAATGAAATCTGGGAAAGGTCGAGGGAAGATTTGGGATAACTTGATTAGACGGAGACAGTGAAGATAGGACTGCATGTACACTGCCTGGATACCATCGTTCTTTCTGAGAGAACACCTTTATTAATTCCTCGCTAAAAGTTCTACAATATTAATGCATTCCGACATGATTTAATTCACCATTTTACAACTCCATGGGAAAAGCCGCCGGCAGAGCAAAACATCATTTCTGCCTCTTTTTCCCTATGTGGTTGCAAATGAACTGATATTAGAGCGGAGTGGTCTGCTGAACTCTCAGCCACAAGCAGCAATACTCCCCTTTTAACTTCCTTCGCAAACAGATTTCGAAAAATATTGTTAACTTGACAGAGTGCTATTTAAAACACGGAATCGAGTGAATGCATTTGGCAAATGATTTCCTAAATGCAGTTAATTTAAGCCCTTGCTTATCAATTGGACCCGCGGTCTAGATTCTACACGTACTTTGTAACCCACCTTTTTCTCTTTTTTTGTGTGCGTTTTCCTCTTTGTCTCTTTTTTAAGGGGGGGGGGGGGCTACCTCAGTCCACCTTAACTCCAAGCCCCGCCTTCTGGCCAGGAGCATGCGTAGCAATGATTGGTGGAGGAATAATGGCTGAAATTGATTGCAGATACCAGTATGCAAACTTGTTGCTGGCTTTCCGGGGGATGAGATCAGGCTGTGTTCCTCAAGCCAGCACTAGTGATCGAGACAGAGAGAGGGAGAGAGAGGCGGACAGACAGACAGAGAGAGAACAGAGACAGTGTTAAGCTTGCACTCACTCACATGTGCTGGATTAAGACTTTTACAAGGGAACGAGAATTGCAACTGAAATATTGCAGCCAGGATTGTCTGCTTCGGGCGACCTCAAGTCAGTGGATGGATGCAAGTTTGGAGGCAGTGTAACGGGGTAACGGGTGCGGAGTCCTAGCGCCTGCTGCCAGGTCACCCTTCCTCAGGATTATCGCTGGACAGTGAGACCAACTCAACTCCCCTTCCTGATCAGAACAGCGCTGGGGAGATTTCATTTCTCCTACCAAAAGGAGGAGAACAGAGGGAGGAAATTAAGAATAATTAATAAAACCCAAGAATTTATTTTTAAAACAACCGAACCAACAAAAAAAACCCCCTGAAGATCTGAAGGCTGAAATGACATTGTACAGAGTGTGCCATCACAATGTGATCCTGACAGGGTGAGTTCCTCTCTGCAAACCTTCCTCATTGTCTGTGAGCAGCTTGGAAATCATTTTTGGACTTCAGATACTGAAGCAACTGCTTTCTTTAATTTTTTTTCTTCCATTTACTTTTATTGTTTATTTTTGATTTGGGGTTTTAAAGTCCTTTAAATATTGTTTTATTTTTTTCCTCTCCGTTTTGCGATTGAGAAGATCAGCTCCCGGGGCTCGGCTGTCATGCCGTATTGATCGGGGCTTTGGGAAGTATGTTCGGGCTGGATCAATTCAGCAGGACCGGTGGCCAAGGAGGGGAGAGAAACTTCGCTCAGGCCGCCCTGGGGATGGCGGGGCACTACAAAAGCCCGGGTTTCCCCGGCGGGAGTGGCAATGCCCTGGGCGAACAGGGCATCAGTGCCCTGAGCGAGCCCCCAATGCTGGCGATGGGTATGAGCCCGGCTCTGGGAGGTGAGCAATACCCCTTCCATCCCCGGGGACACTCGGAGCTGCACGGGGCCGGGAACATGCAGCAGCAAGCGGCGCCTCCCCAGTCCCAGCCTCAGCCTCCTCCTCCTCCTCCTCCTCCCCCTCCTGCCCCCCAGCCTCAGCCCCCGCCGGCTCACGGTTACTTCCCCAATGGGCATCACCACCAGCCGCACCCCCACGCCCAGCACCACTTCAGCGGCAGCTTCTGCGGGACTGAGCCCGGCCCTTCCTGCCTCCACGGGGGACGTCTCTTGGGGACTCCCGGCTACAGCAGCAACTCCCTGAGCGGGCAACAACCATCTTTTGGAGAGAGTTACGACCCCATGGCCGAGAACCAAGGAGGAGGGGGAAGCGAAGCTTTTGCACAGCAGCAGCCGCCACCGGGAAGATCAGGTAACTTGACGGAATACCATCAGCACCATACCCCGTCATCTAACCACACTCCCTGCCTCCCCCTGGACCAGTCTCCCAACCGAGCTGCCTCTTTTCATGGGCTTCAATCCTCCTCCTCATCCGATGCACATGGACTAGAGCAGAGACGCCTGCAGAATCAGCCAGCAGTGGACTCAATGGAATACAACTACCAGAACGAGCCCCCTTCAGGGCCCTTTGACATGCCAGTGTTTTCCCCCTCAGAGTCCAATGCCCAGCTCCCTCACTATGGCACAGGCAGGCAGGTGCCCAGCAGTAACTTTCCTACCAATCCTGCCATGCCCAGGACGCCAGGCCTGGTGAGCATGGGCAAAGTCCACCCTCAGCAGCAGCATGGTGTATTTTACGAACGCTTTGGGAACGCTCGGAAGATGTCTGTGGGCATGGAGCCCGGGGTCGCTGCCAGGAATCCTTTAATGCAGCAACAGGCAGGTTTGCTTGCTCGACAGAACTCTTGTCCCCCAGCGATACCTAGGCAACAGCAAGTAGAGGCTGGGGCTCCTAACTCCAGTCTGCAGGACAATGGAGCAGTGATGCAGAATCAGCATGCTCCTTTTGAATACCCAATTCAAAGATTAGAGAACAGAAATATGCACCCTTACAGCGAGCCTATGTTCAACATTCAGCAGCAGCCAAATCAGAGACTCCAGCATTTTGATGCTCCATATCTCAATGTAGCAAAGCGGCCAAGGTTCGACTTTCCAAATAACCACAATGTGGACAATTGTGCTACTTGGAGTAGCAACAGTATGCATAATGCAATGGAAAACCATTTATCACCCTCTGCGTACCCTGGTCTTCCCAATGAGTTTTCGCCGCCTGGTCCAGAGGGCTTTCCCCCAGGTCCACCTCTACAGCATCCAGGGGCAGATCAACAGTCCCTTCAGCAGCGCCAGAACATGTTGATGATGTTTAAGCAAATGGTATCGAGAAACCAACGGCACAGACTGAGGCAACCTGATCTCCAGCACCTAGGTCACCACGGAGACATCAACCAAAACAGCATTGTGCACAGCAACCCAGTGGGAAATATGTCACAGCCAAACTTTGAGAGGGAAAGTGGTGGGAGGATGCCCAGTTTTGATCCTCAGAATCCACAGATGGGCCAAGAAAATGCCTGGTTTCCAGGCCACCACCCACCAGGAGATATACTTCAGCGAAGGATGGGTGGATCTGCTGTGCCCCCTGAAGGGAGCCCCCATGAATCTGTCCAGATGAACTTACAGCAGAATGGGTCAAGTATGCTGTTTAGGCCAGGTGGGAATGGATTAGGTATGCAAGAGCCAATGAGAATGCCAGGCGATGGACATGTACAGGGTTTGCACTCTCCTGGGATGCACTCTCAATTTGGCAATAATATGGGCAATGTTACACAGATGCAGTCTCCTAGTGGGGGCCTGGGCCTCCCCAACACTACAACTGACAGAAGACCTGGCACTGATTTCCCAGGTCCCCAAATGGGTGGACAACCGGGCTTCCCATTTGGGGGACCAACGCGACCAACAAACCCACACAACAATCCCCCTGGAGTACCTCCATCTCCTGGTAACTACCCACCCCAGTCTGAATTTCAGCCCAACCAACGTCCCTCCATGAGTAAGATAGGGTCCCTTTCACTGGGCTCCTTCAGCAAGCCTGGCACAAAGGATAATACCATTTATGGACAGAGCTGCCTGGCTGCCCTCTCTACGGCCTGTCAGAACATGATTGCGAGTTTAGGGGCTCCAAACCTCAATGTCACATTTAACAAAAAGAATCAGAATGAAGGGAAACGCAAACTGAGTCAAACTGAGCAGGACAGCAGTAGCGGTGGGCCAAATAATGGTGGTGGAGGTGGAAGTGTTGGTGGCACCTCCACTGGGAGCAATGGCAATGGGTCAGAATACTTCCAGACCAACACTCCTCAAACTAGCCAGATGGGCATCCCTGGAAACGGGAGTGGCAAGCTCGCCACACCTGCAGCCCAGAACAGCACACAGGTGTCGAACCAGCCATCCCAACCAGAGTGCAACCTATCCCCAAACTATGCCTTGGAGGCTATCCCGAGTGAAGGCAAAGGACAGACAGGGAGAGGGAGAGGGAGGAGAAAAAGGGACAGTGGCCACGTCAGCCCAGGGAATTTTTTTGACAAATATTCTGCTGAGAATGTGAATCCGGGGGTCAGTCCGGGGCAACAGGGTCAGTCCACACATGCCGGAGATCGAGGCGGGACTCCGCAGGATAAATCTCTCACCTCTCCATCATGGGTAAAAGGGACTGACCTCCTACTCCCTGACCAACCTGACCTCATGTCCTCCCTAGACAGTGGGATTCAAAGTGTGACAAAATCAGATGGCAGCTCGCCTCAAGTCGACTTTTCAGACGACGTCAGCAACAACTATGGGAATGAAGATGAGGTGTCTTCAAGCTCTGACAATAACATATCCAAGGCCACGCGGTTAATGACCAGCTCCCCCAAACTGCAGCGAGCTGACCACGGGCTGATGAGCAGCCAGAAGCAGATGGGTCACAGCATGCTCAATGCACACCCTAACAGCAACACTACCTCCAACACTGGGCCTGTCACTGACAGCTTTGGGCTTAGCAGCACTGGGAGTGGGCACCCGGGCACACCAGGCATGGAGCAGGTTCGCACTCCAACCAGCACCTCAACACAGGACGAGATCCACCCGCTGGAGATCCTGCAAGCACAGATTCAGCTACAACGCCAACAGTTTAGCATATCTGAAGACCAGCCTCTTGCCATGAAGAACAAAAAAACTGAATGCACCGGGCAGAATGGGGACACAGAACTGGCTGCTTGTAGCACAGACAATAATAAAGCTGCCATCAGCACTATAGACATTGAGTCATTGATGGCAGAGCATAACTCTACCTGGTACATGCCTAACGACAAGGCCATGATGGATCCACAGGATGAAGACAAGCAAATGGCACCGTGGGAAAAGGCCAAGTCTGCAAGTACCAACAAAGAAGGTAACTTTCTTGTTTCTCCTTTACTTGGATCTACATACCACATAATAACGTGCTAAATTGACAGTCTGTTTGATAAGAGCTTTTGAGGTTCTGATCATTTTTAGTGCACACTGCAAATCAGAAAAGAAACATGTAAAGGGAGAAATTGCGACTTGTTTCCCCATGGGAAAGGTGGTTACAGGACATCTGTATGAGTCCTGAAAGGAAACTGTGCCCCTAAACAGAAAGTGGCCGTGGAGAGAAGGACAAGGTTTTATCATGTTACTGAGGTGTGATCACACTTTCAGGTTGAAGGACAATACTTGTAATAACGTGAAGCCAATGTTGCTTGTATTTGAGTGGGGAAGGTCCTAGCGCTGGTGCATCAATTTCAGTCTGATTCCGCTGCTTATTGAGCAACAGTGAAAAGACCATTACAGAGTTTTGTTACAAACTGAACTAATTCCATTCATTTAATGAACAAAAATATTACTTCACCTATTACTGAGCCCTTTAAAAAGCAAATGTTTACAATCAAAAGAGCACATTTTCAGTATGAAATGAAATTGAATGAGAATTTGTAAGATATGTAATAAATGTAGAATTGCGAGGGAGCTCCTCAGTGTTGTACTTGAGTGGGTCTGTTATTTCCCCCAGCGTTAGCTTGTGAGCTTTCCACAACATTGATTTAATTAACCCTTCAACGACTGCCCTAGCGGTTTTTGCATCAAACCCCAAGGCCAAAAGAAGACACAGGGTTGATTCAGATTGCTCTTGAGTTACCTGATAGGTGTTGCTGCACACATCTCCAATTCTACTTCAATAGTATTCATTAGAAATTCTCAGAATGCTATTGGCGCGGATCCTGTATGAGGGGCAAGGGGGCTGCAGGGGACTGCCGGGGCTCGAAAGGTTACTGTTAATCAGCTGAGCGCATAAGTTTTAAATGATGTTTAATTTCAAGACACTCACTGTAAAAAAAAAGATTCATTCAGTCTTCCCCAAGAGTTGCTCCCGTTGGGGTTAATATATCATGACATTCTATTCCACCTTTTCAATCTTTTTTTGTCAAAAGTTTGTTTTCTAATTTAATCATTTTTTGAGAAAAAAAAGAACTTATGTTGGAGACCAAAACTGCGTTGGTTTGTTTAAAGCTGACCACCCTTGCAGCTTGTCAGTGAAACGACACAACAGGTTCTTTGCGGCTCTGTGTGCTGGTTGTTTGAATTAGTTCCCAGCTCACATCTGTAGTTTGCCTGCCTCCCTACAATACATAGACATGACTCGGGTTCTTGCACAGATACGGGGTGGGGGTGGGCGTAGAATTTTCGAAGGCATAATTTGATAGCCACAGTCCGAATGGCATTCCTGCTTCTGTGTGGAAGTGTAAAGGTAGCCCTGCTGATAGTTCCTTTGTTCTATTTAATACTCAGCCCAGGCGGCTTGGAATCTGGAGCTGGCGTGTTTAACATGCAAGGCTTGTATTGGCAAGAAGCGCATCAGCATTCTGGGAGCTTCGCGCCGGCAAGGACATAAATTGGGTTGTTGAGAACCTCCTTTCCATTTTTAAATGTAGTTGCATGGCGTCCTTCCCGGCACTCCGTGTTCACAACAGTTAAGGCCAACTGGATCAATAGCTAGTTAGCAGGATTCCTGTACAGCTGCCTTCTTGGTTTGGCCGAGAAAAGTATTTGAAATAAACCTTCACCAGGTGGACTTATTGACCTGTAACATTCACTATTGACAACTACTTTGTTTATATGTTTCGCCAGTTTAACACGCACTCTCTGACATACTCATAAACCCTTGCACAAACTCAGAGGTACACCCACATCCGTACACACTCAGACACATGTACTCTCAGACACACATTCAAATACATTCATTCACAGATACTAACAGTTACATATATACACATACACACACTTACAGATAAACATTATCGCAGATATACTAACACACTCAGACACAAATATCAATCCAGACATGCAGCTACCAGTCCACGTTCAAACAGCCGCAATGATAATGCACTCAGATAAATACAAACTCAAACTCACTCACTCACACTCACTCACACACATATTCACAGTCAGACAGCTGTACTGTCCCACACTCAAAGGCTCTGTACTTCTTCAGTTACCCTCTTTATCCTCCTCTCGAGATGTTTCATGCTCTCCAAGGACGGACACGTTGAAGCGTTAAAACATTTAAAATCTTTTGTTAACTTATGAATTATACTTTCTAAATAATAAAACAAACCTTGAGTGGTTTACCAGAATCGCGGTGAGGCTTTGACAAACGTGTGAGCCTGCGCTCGCACTTGGGGAAGGTTTTTTTCTCAATTGTAGATTTTAATGTACGAATATTCATTAAAAAGTTGGGATGATAAACGTATGAAATAAAAGTTGATTTCCGTTAAACCAGTTAACCGATGGCGGCGTTTGTTACAGTCCTTTCAGTTCAGTCCCAGTTGGTTTTAACTTGTGCTTTGTGAGTGAGGAGCTGTACTTCTCTATGAGAGGGTAATGGATGTTTTCGAAGCGATTGATATTGCCAGAAAACAGGCCGAGGACAATACAATCAATAGTACAATATAGGCTGTGACGTTTTCATCAACATCCAAAGCGATTCGATTTTATATTAACGGCTCTGCTGCCCACTGTTGAATTGGGAGTCAAACCTACCTCTCAGACACACGGAACAAACTACAACACACCGCCCTTTTTATCAAAACTCACACTGAAAGCGACCAGGGACCTGGGGGTTACATTAGCAGCAGTTGCCTTTTCTAAGGGGGCTCCATTTACTGATCCGGTGCTTACCCACACCTGTCTGCGGTAAGATTGTTCACTTCACTCGCTTCCCATAACTTCTTCCAAACATGAAGATGCATCCGAGCTGAAAGTGTCTCACTATTTATTAATCAGAGTGTGAAACCTTCGCAGGAGAGTCGTTTTCTTGTGTGGGAGGGAGATTGCTGGGTTGGTCGAACAGACAGCATTCTGTATATTTGGTGATAGAATTGGGAATAATTGGGGAATGTTTCTGTCTGGATTCTTGCTTTGTGTAGCTTAGGAGCTGTGTTGTGTCTGGATTCTGTACTTGGTACAATAGGAGTGAATGGACGGGCAGTCCGACCCGCTGTGATCCTGTGCGGAGATAGGCTCCGTGTTTATCTGCGCTAACTGGATGACTTCGGCATTGTCATTTGTGGTACAGTTCACTGAAACTGGAAACACACTCAGTGTCTGCAAAGGATGATAGCCACAGTTTGTCAGGTGGCGTGGAATAGTGTGATAGATGGCATTCATAGAACACTATAATGTGTTATTAGAGTCCTATGTTCAGTGTTAACCGCGGTGTCAGCTTCAGTAACCTGATTGAATTTATTGTAAAATTCAGACCGTATTCTCGAGGTCTAGATAGGAGTACACGGCTGTGTGATCGAGCTCTCAGAGTGTGATATTCTGGGTGTGATATTCAGATCATGCTGTAATGTGTTATAGGTTTAGGAATAGTGAGACTTGAGGTACTGTACACTGAAGTGTGATGCAGTTGTATTCAGTGTGATATTCCAGGTGTGATATTCCGCACCGGTTGATTTAGTTTCGGCCAATGGAGTGAAGGGAAACACATCTGTTTCTCAGGAACTGAAACATTCCTGGAGTCCTCCGAGGGGTAACCCCTTCAATACTGCCAGACTTTAACCTTAAAAGCTGCCTCAGTGCTAGACAGTGTCTAGGGAACGGGCTCCTGGCAAACCCATAGTAATGAAAGGGGTAAGGAAACAATTGACAAATGCGAAAGAGCAAAGAGCAGATACACAGAGAAATTAATCTTATTAGAACAAAACATTTTTTTCACAATAGAGTGCTGGTGTTTGGGGTTTTGCAAACATCCTTCTTTTGGTTAGCAGATTTCCAGTAATGAATGCGGATTAAATATTTTGGGGTGGGAGGAATTTGCCGAGTGTTTTAGATTTAACATGAATCCCGAATCTCTGCCAACAACCGGAACGTGAGAACCGAGACTCAAATCAGCTTCTTAATCAACTTTAGTTGTTTAAACTTAAACATTCGCCCTAGTAATTGCAGTAATCCCGGTGAATTTCTTGTTTAAATTGTCTCTTTGAATAATGCCATGCATCGGCTATCACATAACAGGATTGCTGATTAAAACATGACTAGCAACTTACTGAATCTGAAATTCATGAGTTTATTTAGTTATTGTAAAGTGATATAATCAGATTAAATGTATTTAGAATATAGAAATATAGATTTCAATATTATGACCTTTTTTGGTAATTGAATTCAGGGTTTGGGATTTCCACGGTGTCTCTGGTTTCCTGGGCATTGTGTGCTGAGGTTGAACGGTGAACCTTTGAATTAACTTCATATATAGTTGAAAATCCGAGGAGTCTTCATATAATCTGCAATCAAATCAATGAACTTCTCGTGTTAACCCGAGTCCCCAGGTTAATGAGAGAAAGACCAGTATAAAACAGTTTCCTGCAATTTGCTGCTCTTTTGGAATGACTCGGGGTAAAAAGCCAGGAACAATAGGTAAAGGTGTGAGTACTTTCTGCGGGCGCTCGGCTCAGCTCCGAGCAATTGTTTGAATGTAACTGGACTCGGCTGTATGTCCCGAACTTGTGTTCAGTGGCTGGGGGAGAGGTCGCCTCTTCCGTGACGAGCTGCGGATTTGATCCGTGTCAAGGAGCGCAGGGGTCGGGGCTGGTTCCTATCTGGACCTCCACCTTCTCCTTTACCCAAGCCATTGAAAATCGCTCTCCACTTATTCTGGTTTAAATGCAAAATATTCGGGTGTATCGTAAACTAACTCAGCTCCGTCTGTCTAAAGAGGTTGCTTGCAATTTGTAACTCTGAGCTGAATGTCACTTCTCACATTACACCGGGTTGTTGGCTGTGTATGTGAGTATATGTATGCATGTGTGTGAGTGTATGTATATGTGTGACAGTGCGATATATGCCCCCAACACAGATATAAACATACGATTACAGACACTTACACATCCCATTCTTAAACATACACAAACTGTCACACAAGACACTCTGCCTTTATCTCACACACTCCTGCACTGACCCACCCACACAGTTATCTTTTATGCAGATATAGCTCACGGTGTGAATTCAAATACAGGAATTATCTCAGGTTGGTGAAGCTCCCCGCTTCCGTGTAGGGGCTGAAGTGAACACAAATTAAAAGTAACAAACTTTTCATTTAGCTGCATAACCACACCTTTGCATTCAATCTCCGGCGAATATTTGTTTCCCTAGTAGTTGTGTATTTTAACTTGCTTCACAATGTTAATTCAATGCGATTATAATCTGAACAAATTGCAATGCGATTGAACAAGCTACACAACACAAAATAGCTGAGACTGGAGGAGAGGAAGACAGACAGTCTTTGAGTGGAGACTACACTGGTGAGAAAACCAAGTTTTTTCTGAGCGACATAGGAACGAAATCTTTAAAGCTCACGCCACACAATAGTAATCAGTAAATAGAGATGGGAATACGAGCGTGTTCAGCTTTATATTAAAGACCTTTTCATCTATTGAACGGTTGCTGTAAAGGAGATCCCAAGTAATGGTCTGTGGGGATATTTGATTTTCTCTGAATAAGGGACTATTCATCTGCAGAAATTGTTGCAGCCACTCTGGGCTTGATACAGGTTTTGCTGATCATTTGTGTCAGTGTGTTGGGCTCTGTTAGATTTTCTAATTAATTTGTTTCACACCGGCAGTCATTTTAAAAACAAAAATATAAAGCTTATGTAATTTAACTCTGTCAATTTTGATCTATTGATGTTGCAAATGGCTCATAAAGGCTTTAGGTATTTCCATCACTTGTTTACTGCTAACAGAATGGGTTCATGAATGACATTTATTGAAATAAATAAATAAGTACATTTGTAGTGGGATCTGCCCTGTGTAGAATGTATGAGGTTACTATGCTGGTGAATTGATTCTTTCAGCTCTTGGATGCACTCCTTTCTTAGTCTTTCCCTCTCTTATAATGCGGATATTAAATCAGAAAGCTCCTACCTAACTACAGTTTGAAAACTTACCTTCTCAATTTGCACAATTACATTTTAGTGGGGAATCTCCACATATTGTCACTAAAATGCCACTATCAGAAAATAAACTTTTGTTTAATTAAAACATTATAAAGGTGTACACTTTGGCATTAGAATTATATGGTGCAAAAATTAGATCCACATGCTTTATACATTTGTATGAAGTCCTTTATCTGGTGCCTTAATTAAAGCATTAACCCCTTTAAAATAAACGAAAAGAAATGGTAATACCTCCAATAAAATACTGCAACAAGGCGCTTCTTAGAGCTGCAGGGATGCAATCATGTCCTGATCGTCACATGGCGTGATGGAAGGTCTGCGTCATGCTTTTCATATGAAATTTAAAAAAATATTGCTGTTGTCTTTAATTTAATAAATCTAGTCAGAAACCCCTCTCTTTCCCTCCAGCCTAAAGTGCCTTGCGTTCTTGTCAGTCAAATGCATATTACAATCAGACATGTTCAGTGATAAGTTGGAGATAGGACAGAGTAGTTATTAGGAACAGGGAACTTGTCAACAGGCCCATTAGATCGACCCACTAAACACTTTTTACCATATTCCTTAATCCCTTCTCTTTCAGGAAACATCCAATTGTTTATCCTATCTGCGACAGTGCCCTTCAGTGATAATTCATTCTAGAACTTTAATAACCTATGTCTGAAAAAAAGTTTTGTGGAATTTTCTTTTTCTACTAATGTCCTCATTTCTTTTTACTTTTGTGAACATTTTACCTGAATCAGTTTCATAATTTTCCCTTGTACTGTAAATTATAAATCATAGAATCTTACAGCACAGAAGGAAGCACAATTTTGAAAGAACCATCCAATTAATTCCACACCTCTGCTCTTTCCCCATAATCCTGCAGATTGTCCCTTTTCAAGTATTTATCCAATTTCCTTTTGAAAGAAACTATTGAATCTTCTTCCGGCAATGCATTCCACATCAGAACAACTTGCTGCATAAGTAAATTCTCCTCATTTCCCCTCTGGTTCTTTTGTCAGAACTCTGATTTAAACACCTTGCTGTTCCTTTTACAGGAGACTGACCTATGTTTGTTTTTTTTTTAAGTCTAATTTTTAATAAGGTAAGATATCAGTTAGGTTTACAATGTGGCTCACTTACGCTTGCTAGGATTTTCATATATTCATACGCAGGCAAAAGGAACATGTCCAGGCGTTGTGCCTTTTTTGAATTAAACAAAAGTGTGGGGGACCGTAGTTCCCTGATGCATTCTCCATGGCAATGCCTTGACCAATCAGAATCAACTTGCCAAACAATCAGCACCCTTTTCTGATGCAGTATAAATTGGTACTCCCTTTGAAATTTGGCATTCTTGCCTCTGTCCTGATGAGTGCAAGATGAAAAGCTTCGACAGCATGTGCACTGATCACCCTCTCACCTTGAGATGTTTCTCCTTAATCCTTGCTCTAAGTGAGAGTGAGAACTGCCAGTGTGAGAAGCTTCTTGGGGTTAAAGGACAACCCGTGCCCTGCTGGTTAGCAGTTTGATGCCTTCATGCACTGATATCCTGAGCCACCAAACCACCCGATCCTGACACTTCTAATCCTAACTGCACGCCATCAGGAAAATGTGGATCAAGTTGCTTTGTGGAGGGTGTATAGAGGAAAATCAATGATATGCATCACCTGCAACTAATGCAAAATAGCATAGTTGGCAATACTGGGGAGGGCTCTTTATATTCTTTTTTTTAATCTAAGATTTTTCCCAAAGTTAAAATAGGTGTGGTAGATTAAATACATTTTAAATGCCATTCTCAACACCACTGCTATATTGGTGACTTGGAGTTGATAATGACACCTCTGTGAGGACTGTATTTCTGAGCTGGATATCTTATTTCAGTCTCACTGAGGAAGGCTGCAGTGAACGTGTTAATTACTCCTGCTGTAAATAGCTCGCTTATTACAAACCAATTAAATGAATGCTTTATTTGGAATTATTTTGAAACCAATGTATATTTAGTTTTTTTTTAAATGAAACCCCTGTTCAAAAATATAATCATTAAGAGTTTCCACCTGTAGTTTTCCATGCACTGGGAGATCAGGCATCATGCAAAGGTGGAATGGGATGGGGGCTGTTGGTAATTATTTGAAGAGTTTAATATGTTGAGATTAAACATGGCTTTAAAAGGCTTCCTGAAGGCTCAGTCAGTTCATTCTGGGAACTAGCTGAAATGTATGGATCAGTAAACTCCCAGGTTTGATCCCCTCGATGTTGAGGTTGCTGAAGTCAGCTAGGTTGGTGAGGGACTACAATTTGCCTCAGCACCACTGGGTCAGGGCATGGGCTCCTGACTGCAGTCCAGAAAATGCATGCATATGTGATGAGAAGAAGATTATCTGTGAAACCTTTCAAGTCTCCTATCCCTGCAGTCAAAAAGCCTGCTGAAAGTCACTGCTTCGGTCCACATGTGAAGAACAGCTGTTTGGGTGAGGTGCTTGAAAGATGTTGATGTCATGGAACTGTACCACCGAAAGTCAGTGCCTTAAGTAGAGGCAGAAAAGAAATGTTTTGGGGTGGGGATACAAAATGTGCCATTTAT
This sequence comes from Heterodontus francisci, assembly GCF_036365525.1. NCBI lineage: Eukaryota > Metazoa > Chordata > Chondrichthyes > Heterodontiformes > Heterodontidae > Heterodontus > Heterodontus francisci. The sequence continues at coordinate 24,273,381 of NC_090393.1, forward strand.
TAGATTGAAAAAAAAACAGTGAATTGTATTTCAGAGAGCACAGCAAGTGTGGTTCACTGCTGACACACTCAGTTTCAATGACTATCTCAAGATGTAGATCGTTTGTACCCCACCCACCATGTCAGTAATATATGAGTACAACAGTGAGGACATCAGCAGTCTCATTTTCTCATATCCATAGGAAATGGTAGACAAGGGTAAGCATGACAGCAGTAATATGTTTAGAAGTGAGGAATGCCACTTGTGCCCGTCCATCTTGGAGACAGTCCTGCTACAAGCACTGTCAGCCCTGTTGCAAACTTTGACAATCCTCTGGGGGTAATTATCAATGTCTCTCACTGGGCAGTAATCTGGTGGAATTGACCACCCGTCTGTTGTAAACCTGTCTGATTTTCCTTTTCTCGATTTCAATGGAATGACATTGTGTGGTTTCTGTAAACAGGTGGCTGATCGCCAATGACAGATTATTGCCCAGGTTGTAAGTTAAACCATTACCCGTGTCAGTTTGTTAAGGACACAGAGGTCTAGATTTTCTGGTCAACATTATTTTAACACCTGCTGGAACCCATTTATTTTAATTAACTTACTGCTGACATTAGAATAACAATTCTTGGAAAATCCAGGCTTGTCAGTTCTTTATTGGCCAAAGTCAGACCTGTTAAAGACCCTGCCAGTCATACTACCAATACAATCAGTCCTATTACAGACACCATCGGTCCGGTCACGGACACTGTCGTCATGTTATGGATACAGTCAACCCTCTTACAAACACTGTCAGTCATGTCATGAACACTTGTCAGTCATGTTATGGATGCACTCTGTCCTATCATGGGCATCATCAGTCATATTACAAATACAGTCAGTTCTCTTACAGACACAGTCAGTCCTGTCATGGACATTTGTCAGTCATAATATAAATACAGTCTATCCTATTAAAGGCACCATCAGTCATATAACGAATACAGCCAGTCTTCTTATAGGCACCATAAGTCCTGTCACAGACTACCTTTTTGTGGATTATGACCTAATATATAGGATGCAATGGTATTTAACATCTATGTACATGGTTTTGATTTGCGTAGACTCTGCAGCTACAACATAAATGTATTGCTGAAACAGGACTCTGGGCCCAACCTGACACCTGTACGAAGTAGTATGAGACGCCGTGGGGGAGCTAATCTCACTCTGCTTCACTCTGTGGGCTTTGACACCTTATTTGTACTTCATAAGTTTAATGTCAGTGCATAGCTGGAACGGCCTCCGCTTTCCTAGATATATGGAAGGATTCAGGGATTGTGGTCACATTAACTTGTAAACAGAGCAAGGAAAATTAAAACTGCTGGAAAATAAAGATCTGGCTCTTTCAAATGGTTCAATGGAGAATTATATTACCTGGTATGGTACTAAGCCTTACAGACCAGGAAGATCCCAGATTCCAACTACATCCAGATAGAATGGTGGTACGAGTGTTACAGTTGGCCTCAGTTTCCTAGATTAGGGAGGGTTCTTGCTCCTGATCACAGTCCAATTACCCCTGAAAAGTTTATATTTGGGGAGGTTTGTGGCTGACTGCTTTGTGATGTCACATAGTCAAATAGCCTGTCGACATTCATTGAGCGCAAACAGGAAACATGATCATTTGGGCAAAGCAGTGCAGAGTGGCTGGCATTTGAAGAACCAGGGATCAGCACCTTCAGAAGAGGTGGGATCCTTGTGAGAATTCACACCTTCAGAAGAGGAGGGACCCCAGTGAGTGTCAGTGCTTTCAAGAGAGGAGAAACCACAGTGATTCAGTGCCTTCAGGAAAGGATTGGAAATAATTGGAGTGGATAAAAAGGAACTGTCTGAATACAATCATACGCTGGAGGAGTAGTTAACTTTAGTAGATGAAATGGTGCAAACATGTCCTGCGCATGAGTCTTATGGTTCCCATTGCAATCACCAGTTCTGTTTATTTTTGTATGTTTCTAATATCTGTGACTAGCATGTTCAGAATAGCATTACAGTTGTGCTTTTGTTTTTGAACTGGTGATGAATAACTGCTGAGTACAATTATTAATATTGGATTTGATTGGTGCTGTTACTGCCAACTCGATGAAACTCTGAATATGATACATTGGATAACGATGTATGTACACAACAGTGTGCCTGTCCATCTGCCTGTGCCTATTGTTCTGTGTATGTCTTGCTAAATCCGTCTGTCTGTGTTTTTTAAAATCTATTTCTATCTGTTTTCACCTTATACATCTATTTTCACCTCCGTGTTTGTGTTTGTCTATCTATTTGTGTCCTTCTGTTTTTATTGTATCAATCTGTCTTCATTTGTCTTTCGGCATTTGTCTTTTTGGGTCTGTCTGCATCTGCGTCCATCTGTGTTTGTGACTGTCTCTGTCTGTCTATTTGGGCCCGTCTGTCTTTGTTCATCTGTCCATCTTTCTTTGTTCATCTGTTTATGCTCATCTCTCAGTGTCCATCATCTTGGCCTGTATATATGTGTCCATTTGTCTATGATCGACTACCTGTATCTAACTGCCTGTATCTGTCTGTCTATTTATGTCAATCTATGTACCTGTCTATCTTTGTTCATCTAACTGTGTCTGTTTATTTATGTCCATTTATCCATGTCCATCTATCTGTGTCGATATATATGTCCGTCTTTGTTTACCTATTTGTATCTGTCTCTCTCTCTCTATCTCTCTGTATCTGTCTAACTGTGTCTGTCTGTCTTTGTTTGCCTATCTGTATCTGTCTCTCTGTCTAGCCTGGCTTTTCCAATTGGTGTTATCTTAATGTTGGTGTTAACCTTTTTAAAATCTACATCTCTGCTTGTATGTTTGATTATTTATGTCTGTTGGTGCTCTGGCATATTTTATTTGACAGGCTGGTGGATGGAATAATTTTTTTAAAGTTTGCATTCATTAGAGCTGTTTGGTGTGTCCATCAGTTGTGTGTTGTGTGCCCCATCTGATATACGGCAACTGGTGTAAAATGCTTTGTGAGTTGCTGTGCTCCTATCAAGCATGTTCCTGGAATCATCTTCATTCCATCACTTTCCTACTGCCATGTGGGAAGGTTTACGTTTTTTTACTGATTCCAGACAAGGCTCATGGCGGCACAGTCTGACGGTGACGTCTTTAAGGTGTTTCCAAATGTAACATCTCATAAAGCTTTGGCTGCCTCAGTAAAAGAATTAAAAAGTTTCCTTATCTGTGGCAGGGATTAATATGTGACTTGTCGAAAAAAAATATTAAAGAAATAACTTCTTAGCAAGCAGCACTTGTCATATATTCTGCTTTGCTACTTTGACAGCAAATGTGTGGGAAGAAGGTGTGAATTTCACTTGTTTCCTCCCCCACCCTCCATCCATCTCCTGAAGGTATTGATTATAGGCTAATTGTCTGTGAGGACCATCCCAATCCAGTCATCACCAAATTTCCACACAGAAATATTTTCCAGAGGAAGCCTTGGGAAGTGACTAGGAATAGGAACCCCGGGGCCAATGGGAACATTTGTAGTGCTCCCATTTCTCACCTGGCTGGGATCATCGAACTCTGTGCAAAGCAGGGAGTATCTGGGGCTATATGGTCAACACCACACTCGGTGTTTGCATTACAATGCAACAATCAGGATACCATTTACCTGCCTCCCTCTCCACTCTCTTTCATACTGTGTTTTTCCTGGCAGAATGTGTGCCCTAGAGCTTGATAAGTGCTGGAACCTTGTACAAGAATCACTTCAGTTTTCAGTAAGGTCCCTGTTGCACTCCCATTAGCATGCTCCTAACCTGCAGGGAACAAGCCTACAAGCCATTGGATATCCCCTCTCACCTGCTGGCAGCCAAAGTGGCAGTGGAAACTCAGAAATGCGTTTCGAACTCAGAGAATCTCTTCCGTTGATAGTTCTGACTATGAGTAAGGATCATTGACTATTTAAAACTACCAATCTGGGGCGCCCAGCACTGATTCCAAATTCGGGTGGTTTTGGCAGGGGGGCGTGGTGTTGGTTGGGGAGGGTAACATGTGACCTAGTCCCAGGCCTTCATTGAGTTGGGAGGAATTCATGAAACTACTCTGACAATTTTCAAATAAGAGGGTAAAGAGAAAGCTCAGTACACAGCCTAGGTGCCTGACATCAGGGGTGTACAACTGTAAACTAACCTAGAACTGCAGTGCTTAGCACCGCAGCCTCACAGCTCCAGTGACCCGGGTTCAGTTCTGGGTACTGCCTGTGCGGAGTTTGCAAGTTCTCCCTGTGACCGCGTGGGCTTTCGCCGGGTGCTCCAGTTTCCTCCCACAGCCAAAGACTTGCAGGTTGATAGGTAAATTGGCCATTATAAATTGCTCCTAGTGTAGGTAGGTGGTAGGAGAAAGGTGGGGAATATGGGGTTAATGTAGGATTAGTATAAATGGGTGGTTGTTGGTTGGCACAGACTCGGTGGGCCGAAGGACCTGTTTCAGTGCTGTATCTCTAAATAAATAAAAACCAATCCTGCAGATCTCAAAGTGGGGTGCAAGGTTTTGGAGTGGGGTTATCAACCCTCCAGGAGTGTCCTGCGGTCTCCAGGAATTCAAGATTAATGGGCACAGCTGTGAGCCACCCAGGAGAAAAATCATAGGGGATTTAAAACAAATTGTGTCTTTTCATTTTCTTTGAATACTGTTGTTTAATAGTTATAAAAATGTTGGAATGGGGGAAGAAAGGCTGTTTGTCTAGGGCAGGAGGATTGGAGGCATGAGGTCATGTGAGGAAACCTCCAGGTATGCCTCCAGCCAGAATTGGCAACGCAATATTGGAATGGGCATTGGGAGTCAAATAATAATTTTAAAATGATGCTGACGAGGAAGTAAACAAAGCCTATTGAGCTGTGCGATGATTATAAACTTAAAGAACTTGAAAATGCACAGAGTAGCAAAGATCCTGTCTTTGTTGGGAGCATTTTGTGTTGATTGCATTTGTACAGAGCTAGAAATGACTGCTGTAGTCTCTTAAACAGCTAAATTCCATCAGGCAAGTTGGTGGTTTGAGCTATTGTGTGATTTGCAGGGGGGAAAGAAAGGACTTTCTTCCCCTCTTCCCACCACGATTGACCCTGGGTTGTATCTTCTCATTCAGCCTCAGCTTGCTGAGATGGGAAAGGAAGGTTAAGGAGGGCAGGGCCTCTTTCAGAAGCAGCCGAGTAGAAAGACCAGTTTCTGTAGGCTGTTGGTATCCAATCAGCTCAGAATATGCAGCTGGAACAACCAGTTTATTTGTTAAAGAGAGAAAAAAAATCTCAAGCCACATAAAACGAAAGGCCCAATTCTTGACTCTTTGATTGTTTAAGTACATGGTGTATTTCCATTTTGTTGCTATTCAACGCAATAGCTTGGAAAGTGATTGGATTGCACATATTCTGAGAGGGGCAAAGAGAGACAGACAGATCAGGATCTCATGCTTGGCTAACCATCGAGAGCGGTCGTCTTCATATAGGGCTCATGCTGTGTTTGGTGGATGGAACTCGGGCAGTCGTGCAGCAGTTGCTCGCAGTTTGTCAGCACGCTCCAGTAGGTGAAAGGGACAAGCCCGGCGGCCACGGCAGATATTCAAACTCTGTCCTGTCACTTAAATTCTCCCAGTTGTGCTTAACTACAGTGTACATCTGCTTCTCAGGAGTGACCCTCGGCAGATTGCAATTTCAAATAACTTTCCAGCACTGAAGGAAAAAAAACAACAAAAAAGCCCTCACACACAATATCACACAGTAAAACAAGCCATGTTTCCCTGAAGTAAAGCCATTACAGAAGGTTTCTGTTGGAAGGGTTCCTGGTTGTGTTTTAAATCCTTGGAGTTTGGTGCTTTTTTTAAAGTCCTTATGATACTGTATGAAAGCAGTCAAGGCGTGTTTTAAAATGAGAGGTAAATGCATCTTTGTTTTTTAGATAAAAGATGAAAAGTGTGAGGTATTGAGTTTAGATACAGTCCTGGAGGCTGGCCAACAAAGGGACCAAATCTTACATGCTCAATTTCACCGATTGTAGCTACCTGATAAGTGAAGATTTTAATGAAACGAATTGAAATATAAAATTGATGTATTGTGGTTCTGCTCTTGCTCAATTTAATTATTTTTATGTAGGGCGGGGATGGGAATTAGATTTCACACTTGACTGTTTTTGCAGCACAGAAATATGTGCACCCAGCATTTAAAAGGCCCATTTATTTTTCTTCTTTGTTATATGTGACTCCCCCTCCCCCTTACATTCCCCAGTTTGGTGAAGGGAAACCGGAATACTTTTGCAATTTGACCTCAATTTTTTTGTGTGAAGATTATCTTTCCCAGTTTGATTTCTCTGTGTGCTAGCCACACATCCCCTCCCCCAACTCCACCACCTATCCACCCCACAAGAGGTACTAACTCTCCCTGTAATGGGGTTCCACAGGCATTAGCTGCCCTCCATTACTTCAACCAATCTTGGGTGAGGCCTAGACAACAACAACTTGCATTTTTATAGCACTTTAACGCAGTAAAATGTCTGAAGATGCTTCACAGGGCAATTATCCTCCAAAATTTGACACTGAGCCGCATGAGGAGATACTAGGACAGATGACCAATAGCTTGGTTAATGAGGTCAGTTAAAGGAGGAAAGAGAAGTAGAGAGGTGGAAAGGTTTAGGGAGGGAATTCCAGAGCTTAGCGTCTAGGTAGGTAAGGGTACGGCCTCCAATGGTGGAGTGATTAAAATCAGGAATGCACAAGAAGCCAGAATTGCAGGCGTGCAGAGATCCTAGAGGGTTGTAGGGCTGGAGAAGGTTACAGAGATAGGGAAGGGAGAGGCTATGGAGGGATTTGAAAACAAGGTGGAGAATTTTAACATTTTAGAGACAGTCAGTGCCAGCAGGGTATTCAGTTGTGGACTGAGGATCAGCCACTAGAGAGCTGCCTGGTTTGGAATTTTCTGTGCACTATGTTGTTTGAAAACACTTCCATAGTTGCTGGTATTTCAGACTTTTGCTCAAAAGTGCCCTGGTGAATCAACTTTTAAGATCCTAGTCCTCGCTTTCCAATTCCTTCATGATATCACTCCACCCTACCTGAGTGATCTTCTCCAGCCAGATATCCCAGCACCTGCTCTCTGCTCTGACATCGCTTTACTCTTTGTTTCACATTTCCTTCTTGCAGCACAGGTTGGTGCTTGTTCAGAAATTTCCTTCCTCACCAGTGGAATATTTTCAGTTTTTTAAAAATAAATTCCATATCTTAATTTGCATTAGAATAAAACTAACTCCTTGAAAAATATCACACATTGTATGATTCCTACTTTACGCAAAAGTGGCAACAGTGTGGCTCTTCTGGGCTTTTGTCTCTTCCCCCAAATTGGGGCGTTTCCTGCCTTTGCAAAAATTTCACATGAAAAAAATATTTTGACTCGGTTATTGGATCTGGTCTGCGTACACTATGATGGTTACATGATGGTATTGCAATGGATATGCATGTGCAGTACAATTTATGTGCCCACATAGCCATGTGTAGGCATGTACAGTATGATCTGTAAATGTGCACAGTGCATTGTCTGCACGTGGAGGGCAATCCATGCCCTTGCACAGCCTTGTGTGTGAGTGTATACAGAATAATCAAATAAGATGGTTGTGGTGTGCGGAAGTTAAGGTTCAAGTAAACGCGACCAAGCAGCAGTTGGTAGTTTTACATCATTTTAAGAACAGTTTTAAATTGCTCTTGTGTGTCAGTTTCTCAGGAGTGCCACAGTGTTATTGATGGGGAGTCCGTGTTTAATGCCACTAATGCTGTCATGTTTTATGGTTGTATTTTCCTGTCTAGTTGTTCAGCACGTCTGCTGGTGTCCTTATAGTTGCATTGCAGATTTCTTGCTGCAGAATCTGAGTAAAGATGCTGCTTCTTATTCCCAGCTAATTATTTTCCAATCACAAATGTTGATAGGTGAAGAGAAAGGTTTCTGTGTGTGTGGAGTGTGAAGGCACTAGGGCTGAGGGTACTCAGATGAGGGTTCCAGATTGAGAGTACTAGAGGTGAGGGTACTAGGGGTAAGGGTATTCAGGGTGAGGGTAGCAGGGGTGAGGGTACTTGGGGTAAGGGTATTCAAGGTGAGGATAGCAGGGGTGAGGGTACTTGGGGTAAGGGTATTCAGGATGAGGATAGCAGGGGTGAGGGTACTAGTGTTAAGGATATTTGGGGTGAGGGTAGCAGGGGTGAGGGTACTAGTGTTAAGGATATTTGGGGTGAGGGTAGCAGGGGTGAGGGTACTAGGGGTAAGGGTATTCAGGATGAGGGTAGCAGGGGTGAGGGTACTAGTGTTAAGGGTATTTGGGGTGAGGGTACTAGGGGTAAGGGTATTCAGGATGAGGGTAGCAGGGGTGAGGGTACTAGTGTTAAGGGTATTTGGGATTAGGGTACTAGGGGTAAGGGTATTCAGGATTAAGGTAGCAGGGGTGAGGGTACATTTCCTGGAGTGATGGAAACATGGGCCCTAGTTTGGCTGTTTTGTGGGATTTGGAAGTGAGGGGTAGAGGAGGAAGAGGAAAGAAAATTTAAGGTTGAGGTCGAATTGTGTTGCTTATACACAACCCCTGGAAGACCTTAACTGCTGGTTGAACAATAGATAATGAAAGGTGGAGTGATGATTTAATCGGTGTCCTCTAGACATGATATATTTCTAGGTTCAATCCTTGGCCTGTGTGGAGTTAGTTAGAATCATAGAATGGTTGTAGCACAGAAGGTCATTCAGCCTGTCAAGTCTGTGCTGGTGAGATAATCTCACCTGGCAAGTTGAGGTGCTACAACTCGCCCCAGAACGCTGGGCTCGGGTCGATGTCAACAAATAATCCAATTGCTATTCAGTGACCGTCCTCTGGAAAGTGCATGTGTGTGGATGTTGGGTGAGGTTCAGAGCAGAATTGGCTATGGTGCCTCCCGGCAGTGAATAGCTTGCTGACAGTCACTGTCTGGGGCCACACATAATGAATGGCTACTTGGGTGAGGTTCTACATGGTGGCTGATGTCCGTGGGACTTCATTTCAGGAAGATTCGGCAACTTCGGGAGATGAAGGGAGGAAATGGGTGCGAGAGACTTGATACATTCATGTTGTAGCTGCTAAAGGCTGTGGTGGCTCACGATTTTATCGCAGGTGGTCTTGTAATGGAATGCGCTGCTTTTTTTGGAGGGATGGGGAGAATGGAAGAGTATAGCTCTGATGATACGTCTGACTGCCCTCTTTATTTTTTTTAGATGCCGTTCTCCACGAGGACAGCTGACACAATGTTGCGATAAAGCAAACGTGTTACTTGTAGTCTGTAGCTGGGCAGTTGGCGTGCGCATGGGCTGAAAAAAAACGTAAAGCTGTTCGAGGTGTTCAGCGTGACATCGGCGCGCGAGCGCGCGAAAAAAAGCACGGTGCGTATTTCTAACCAGGATGTATTGTGCTGATATCAGTAGAGCTGAATGTTGAGTAGTCATTTAATTGTGCAGCAGATGACCTAAAGGTTGAGGTTGATCTAGCAATTGAACCATACAGTGGAACGCAGAGATACATGCACTTTGTTGGAACAGCCACCATTTGGGGTAAACAGGACCCTGTTTTCCCAGTCTTCATAAACTTTTACATTAAGCTACAATAATGTATTATATTCTAGGGCAGGGGGATGGATAACCTCCTGTCAGTGGTCACAATCCTGATCTACGTCTTGCTCAGGACCCACTTTCAAGTATGCTCCAAATACTTCACAATGGTATGATAGCATATGGGTATTAGTCGGTCATTCTCTCATGCGATCTCAGTCATGGCACTGGAGACAATTGGTAAGTGGAGGCCAGGTACTCCCTCCCAATCCCCTAGCTCCCCCCAAGATATCCCCCACACCGATACCTCTATAGTTCCAGTTTAAAAGATCCTTTCACTTATGTATGGAAGCTGGGATGAGCCTTCCTCCTAGTAACATTCACTTACTTTGTTTTTCCGGAGAGCAAGAATGAGGAATAGCACCAAAACCCAGTTTGCAATTGGGTAGGTTGTGAGTGGAAGCCCAAAGGCCCTGGAGGAGAAAGCCAGCCGAGGGCTGTCGATGCAGGTAGGGTTGCCAACTCTGATTCTAGGAGGTTTCATGACATGACCTCTTCCTCCAACAATCCTGACCCCATGCTCCCACCATTGGTTACCCGACATGTCCATTCATGCAGTGCATCGCTTTCTGACACCAATTGGAAAGCAAACAGACTTTGTTACCTGACTGGATGATTCTTGTCTATCAGTCAAACAGCCTTTTCTCCTGTCTCTGGTGTTTTTCATGCCCCTATAATCTTTGTTCTGGTTTGCTCATGGGAGATTAATCTTGAATTCCTGGAGATTCCAGAACAATCCAAGACTATTAGCAACCTACATAATGGGACAATGGCTTGCATATAGTTTTCATGCCATATTAGTCGTCCCACTATCCTAATGTTTGCTGTGGTGTACTGTATGTTGTTATTTTGATACGTTTCTACATTTACTGAATCCGAAAGTATGCTGTCTTGCAAAAGTAGAAATTTTAAAAGAAGATTTCCATCATTAATGTACTTCATAGGGGTGATCCTGCAACCCTATACTCACAGGGAGCGTGGGGTCAGTGATAGAGCTACAACATTGCAACTCTGATTCAGCAAGCCACACTCCTCCTGAGTGCAACTTGATGTTTGTTGCTGGGATTGCAGAATCATTCTTTGCATATTCACTAGATTGGTCCCTGGGATGAGGGGATTGTCCTATGATGAGAGACTAAGTACATTGGGCCTGTATTCTCTGGAGTTTAGAAGAATGAGAGGTGATCTCATTGAAACATATAAGATTCTAAAGGGGCTGGATAGGATAGAACACTGAGAGATTATTTCCGCTGGTCGGTTAATCTAAAACACGGGGGCACAGTCTCATGATAAGGGGCCGATCATTTAAGATTGAGATGAGGAGAAATATTTCACTCAAAGGGTTGTGAATCTTTGGAATTCTCAACCCCAGAGGGTTGTGGATGCTCCATCATTGAATACATTTAAGGCTGGGATAGACAGATTTTTGGTCTCTCAGGGAATCAAGGGATATGGTGAATGGGTGAAAAAGTGGAGTTGAATCCTAAGATCAACCATGATTGTATTGAATGGCGGAGCAGGCTTGATGGGCCATATGGTTTACTCCTACTCCTATTTTTTGTGTTCTTGTGTATATTTCCCTTCAGAGTTACAGGTACTTTCGTGTAACGGACACCCTTGCAGTCCCAAGATGTTCTGACACTTGAGTTTCTGCTTTGGTGAAACTATCAGGCTCAGAAATAAATGGGAGATGTGAACTCCGTTTCTCAGTCACTGATCACTATTCCTGTTACTACACACCTTCTCAAGTTCATGGGTACGAGCTATTAGGAGAGTAGCTGGATCTGAGCTGAGTCCTGTCATAGTCTGTGTAACTCATAATCTCACAAATGGTTTATGGCGCTAAATATAAAGCCTTCTTGTTTTGTACCTCCTGGATCCCAATTTGTTGGACAGGTTGACATCTTTTGAAAGATATTAACTGTGAAATACCTCTTTCCATCTGATGCTGGGGGTAGGGAAGAGGATTATATTTGATAGAAGAATTGCATTTTTCTGGTTGTTTCAAAATGATGCAAAGATGAATGATGTGGTTGATTTAAAGGAGGTGGTATCTCTTTTTTTCTGGCCTTAAGTACACTAGAGGATAATTCTTGTTGGTTTTGCATTTCCAGTCAAAAACATTGACGGGGCTCTTTGTAAAATTGGGCTTGTCTCACAATGAGTAATGCTAGTGGTCCTAAATAAAGAAGGTGATGAGCCTTATTGTTTCACCTGGAGGACTGCACCTTACTTTATTCCAAATAAGCACTGACCAGTGCTGGGTATCTTCCACAGGCAATGGTAGGTGTGGGCTACTTAGCTCAAGTGCCATTTTTCATTGTGTGAGCACAGTGTGTGTCGATATTGCACCACGAGGCGTCACAACTAAACCCAATCCTGCCATTGGCTGACATGCACATGTGATCAGGAATGGGAACTCTGGCAGATTTTTACCCTCCTTAACTCAGGGGTGCGTAAATTAGCTGCAGAACCTCCATTGCTGCAGCAACTGCTATTCACTGGCACAGCAGAGAACAGGGATCAATGTTCTGCACCCTTTGCACGTGGAATTGCCTGATAATTGAACTGAGTGGAATCCATTCTCTGTAACCATGTGTTCACAAGAAGAATAATAGATTAAAATTCTAAAGCAAAAAAAAATCAAATAATCTGCAGGGTGTGACATGTTATAGATACTAGATGATACAACAATGACTCTCCACCCCAAGAGAGGACAGAATCAGAATTTTGTGACTGGTTGATATGCTTGCCATGTCTTTAGGGTCAAGCTCAGTGTACTTCACTGAAGTGGAGACATCGGAGGTGAAATTCATTTTGGGCAGTAGCGAATTGACAGCTTCATCTTTTCTAAGACAATCGGATGGAATGTAAACCGGGCTGCCAATTTGCTATCGCCCATTCCGCGTTACCGCCCAAAAGGCATTTCACCTCCATGGTATTTTTTCTGAGTGTTGAGTGATTGTACTGTATGATATGAAACGGACACTGGAGCAAAAAAAAATTGCACTTGCCTTGTTCAGGAGGCAAGACCATGCGGCTTTAAGAGAGCAAATCCTTTGATGTCATCGCGAAGCGTTTTGGCCAAAATGAATTATTTTTTAAAGAAAAGATCTCTTGCTGCTTTTTCCTTCATGTCAGGATGATTTACCTCATGTGAAGGAAAGCAACAAATGTTAATATCTGACATTTTTGCTGAAGAGAATTCCAAAATATTCCCTTGCCCCATATGTGCTGTGAGTGACACCCCTCCCCAAGGGGGAATTCTGCAAAATCTAAGGGTTCCAGAGTTACAAAAGGAATGGACCCAATTGGGGAGAGATGGGAATACTGTTCTTGTGAAAACCATCTTTAGGGTGACAACAGAATGATTGACGATCCACTTTATGTGAAAATGTTACAAATTCAGTGTTGGAAGAGACAATTTAAGTCTCATCATAGAAAGACATTAAAGGGAACTGTTTCAAACTTAGTTCAATCTGATTTGCTTGGTCACCAATGGATATAATTGATGGGTCATTCACTTAAAGTAAATACATTTTCCCATTTAAATTATTCACAACTATAATTTTCCAGCCTGTAATTTCTTGGTTGGAGGATAGTTATTGCATTGATGATCTCACATTCTGCTGTTCAACTTCTGACATCCTCGAGCAGAGCAGTTCCCTCGAAAGGTTGTCCACCACAAAGTATACAGATGAGTATTTACAGGGCTGCTGTTGGATTGATGATTTGCTTTAGCTCAAAGAGAAAAATCAGATTGTTTTTGAAAAAAAGAAAGCGAAATGATCCTTAATCTAGAAAACTAAAACTTATTCTGTTTATTAACCCTTTCCAGCCCACGAGTTTTCCCAGAACAAGGCTTCATCAGTCCAGACTGGCAGCCATTTGCAGTGCCTATCAGTTCACTGCACAGACGACCTTACTGACTCTAAAGGCCGGAGCCCCATGCAAACTTGGAGATCTTTGCATTCGGACATCTCTAATCGATTTGGAACATTCGTGGCTGCTTTGACCTGAACAGAGATGAATTTTCTTTTGATTTCTTTTTTTTGTTTTACTCCTCTTGTCTGCTGCAGTGCGACAGACAGACAGAGAACATCAAAACAAGTAAAAGTTATAGTCACGAAAGCATCTGGGCCCCCCTGCTGGCACTTTGCCTCAGTACCTGCGACGCTGGCTGGTGGCCTGGAAAGGGTTAATTCCAAGCCCGTGCCTCCCTGGCTTTTGCCGCAGTGGCTTGCCCTATACCAGGCCTGTTGGATTGCTCAATAAAGCTGCAGAGACCAATCCTAAACTGAGCTGAACAGACTGTTTGTTATTGGAATTGTACAATGCTCTCCTCTCTGGATTCCTTGCACTTATACCTGATTCCTCCCCCAGGCCTCCCATGCTCCCCAGGCACCGGCTTCCCAGGCAACAACCCCGCAGTTAAAAGCAAGGCATTGTTGGCAATATTTTTTTCAAACCTGTTCACCAGGAATCCAAAGTTTGTTCTATGTAAACCTCAATCAACACTGGCTTGAGCTGGGTTGTCACCTCGACCAAAATCAGGCGGGGAGCAGGAGAGGAGCAGGTTAAGGGGTGGGATTTTGGCTTGAGTTTGGACGTTTTTCTTTGCTGATGTGATAATTTGTTGATAACCTCAGTTACTAATGGCTCCACGTCAAAAGACACAGAAGTAAACATGGGTGAATGGAAACTCAAGGGTTCTGATGTCCGATTCACATTTAGAAATTTCTGGACGAAGAAAAATGGACAGGTGGTAGCCCTTGGCTTGAATCAATCTATTCCACCAAGTTATATACAACTATAGTGGTCCTGGATCAACCAGAGCTCCTTATGTTTGAATTTCTGCATAAAAAATGTATTAAAAAAAACACACAAAACGTCACTTGTTTCCCATAACCTATGAATCGCTGTGTTGTTTTTAAAAGTACGTTTCTTTCACTTGGAAAATGTTAAAAATGCCTTTGTTGAGGCAGAAAGGCATGCAGCGCCTGTGATGAGAACATCAAAACAAAGTTTACAAGGTACAGCAAGAATGAAAAATAAGGGTGATATTTTCCTCAAAGTGGCTTCACTTGTCCCTGATCTGTGCAATATCATTTGCACCTAACACCATCTCCCACAACTCCCACCGAGGTACCGTCACATCATATTAAGGGATGGGGCAAAGGTGAGTGGATGGAGTTACATCACAGATCAGCCATGATCTGATTGAATGACGGAACAGGCTCGTGGGGTTCGTTCCTATGTTCTTATTACATATAAAGAGTTGGAAGAACATCAAAAGCAATTGCAGTATTGGGAGTAGGGTAGGGACAATAACCCATGCCAAAAATAAAATGTGGGAACGCATCCCTCTTATCCATCCCTTCAGCTATTGCCTCTCCACACTCCTTTACATGTTCTCAAATTAGCGAGTGATCTTTTTTTCCTGTATGGGTCCCATCCCCAGCTTTGATTTTTCACTGACCTCAGTGGGCTGCATGCATGAATGGATAAACCCCAGCTACACCTTGCTATGGCTATGTCTAGGCACTTTCTCTGTGCCCAGCAATCTATCATTTAAAAAACTAAATCCTGGCTGGGTAGTCCTGAGGACAGCAGCACGGGATAGTGCTCGTTGTTGCCCAAACCCTCTCCCAAGTGTTGTGCAATTGAAAATAACGGAAAAAAACAAAATGGGGAAGCCAAGATTCAGAAAGACTCATGGGGTGTTCACTGAAAGGGAGATGGGCAATATCTTTCCCTGTTTCAGTCTTTCACACGTCCGTGAGAGTGACGCAAATATGCACAAGTCCAATTGACATGATGTAACACCACTGCAATAATGGGCTTGATGCTATAATCTGCCAATTGTGCGTGTGGTCGTGTACTCAGGATTTAGTGTGCTCCCCCCACCCTGTTTGCATGGGGTCGTGAGTTGGGTGCAAGCCTGAGATGTTTCAGAGTTTATGGGAACTAAGATTTTTTTGAAGCTCACATTTAAGGTGTGAAGCCAGGGCTTGATTCTGTTCACAGTTTGTCCGCTCAAGTTGATGCATCACTCTGAGGGGAACTAACCATGGCTGAGTACTGCCTGGAGTTCAGCCCTTGTGTGTCAATTGTAATCTTCCAGTGTAATTCTGTCTACAGTCAGTCAGACAATAGTTCATTTTCAGGCAAAAACAGGAGCAAGGAATCCACAAGGTGGATTGTCTGAGTGTGCTGAAAATATGATGGGAACTGACTCAATGGGTAAATGCTCCACCTTGTGTCAAGTCCCATTTCTCACATATCCTGAATTAGCTGAGCTTAGCTAGGGGCAGTAGTGGGGATGCTAAATGGGCCTCAGTGGCCTTGGAGGTGAGAGTAGGGAAAATCAACCAGAGTTCCTGCTCCTGATTCCATGCTGGAATACGAGTGCGCGTGTGCATATATATGTATATGCGTCTGCAATCATTGGATGAGGACAAGATCAAACTTGGCTGTGATATTCTCCTTTATGATTTGCTGACATGCACGGGTGAGGTGCATGTATGAGAAATGACCACTGAAACAAAGGTGCTGGAGGGTAGTTAGATGGAATGGAGAAAACTGGAAAAAGACCCAGCCATCCGACCCTCATAGCACACTTCAAGTGTCACACGTGTAACTGAAAATGCTTTTCACAGTGGAGGCATGGCATGGGGTGGCAGGGTACGGGAACCTGACTCCGGTAAGACATTCTCCCATTTGTGGACTGTTAACATTATGTTCTGCATTATATTCTACCCATTCCCAGGGTTATGGGCCAGCAGTCCTCTCCATCACCACACTGTTCTCGGTGCAGTGAACCCTTCTGGTCCAAACTGAGGGGGAAAAACAACAGCTTCTGCTTTTATCTGTTGGACAAGTTGGGAGTTGCACAGTGGGCTATTTCTCCTATCTGCCACCGCTAAACCCACTCTGTATCACTCCACAAAAAAGAGGTGCTAAACTGGTTGAAGAGTGAGTTTCGTGGTTTCCCCATTTAGACCTGCATCTGTTAGCCCCATCAGAAGTTGTACCATTAATGATTGTTGATCAACAGAAAGTTTTAGAAAGATAGTTTGATCTTTTGGAACCCCTGAACACATTAATTAATTGATGGCTGGTTCACATGGACTGAACAATATGAATGACACAATGGGATTCCATAAAAACGACTTCTGGTGCTCAGATTACGTAACCCACTTAGATTTCAGTGGTTAAGTTGTTCAATTTCTGGTAGTTTTCTCCCCCCCCCCGATTTTCCAGCTTATCTCTAGTTTTGAATTTTTAAGTTTATAATTTCCATTCCTACTCCAACACTTTAAATTGTAGAATTCAAGTTCATTCCTTGACACCTCCGATAACAATATTGCTGTCTTTGAAAGTTATAGCAAACTGGGATGGGTAGGGGGAAGGGGTTAGGTGGGAAGAAGGCAATAAATCAATTAAACTTTTTCAAATATAAAGACTAAAAATCCCAAACCAACAGTTGCCTTTATTTCCATCTTCTATTTTGAAATGGGTGAAGCCACTCAGACTTAAACCTATTCTTTTCTGAATTATTTTCTACAATTGGTTTTAAATGAGTGAATTTATCATTGCTGAAACATTGAACAGACTAAATGTTCCCAAGGGCCGTTTAGAGATGGTGTTTATTTTGAACGCCAAGAAGCACAGTTCTGGCTTTACACAATGTTTTGTTCGGACTGTTCTCAGGAATATCCTATGATTCTCAAACCTGTTTTGAAGCATTTTGCAGTGAGCCTTTATACTGGGCGTGACTTTTACACCAAGATACTTCACCTGCTTTAAACCGCTGTCTTTGGGAAATACTGACCAGACAAGCAATAAACTAAACCATGTGTGGAATGGTTCCTTTATGGTGCTGCATGGGCAAAATAGATGGTAGTTTAGCTGTGATGTTGTTGAAGCAATCTGCAATCCCAGTGCCACTCTGAATGTGCCAGCTAACCACAGTATTTCCAAGTGGAAGGGGCGGCACAGTGGCGCAGTGGTTAGCACCGCAGCCTCACAGCTCCAACGACCTGGGTTCAATTCTGGGTACTGCCTGTGTGGAGTTTGCAAGTTCTCCCTGTGTCTGTGTGGGTTTCCTCCGGGTGCTCCGGTTTCCTCCCACATGCCAAAGGCTTGCAGGTTGATAGGTTAATTGGCCATTATAAATTGCCCCTAGTATAGGTAGGTGGTAGGTAAATATAGGGGCGGGTGGGGATGTGGTAGGAATATGGGATTAGTGTAGGATTAGTATAAATGGGTGGTTGATGGTCGGCACAGACTCGGTGGGCCGAAGGGCCTGTTTCAGTGGTGTATCTCTAAACTAAACTAAACTAAACTAAAAATTCTGAATATCTGGTCAAAAATCAATGAAAAACAAAAATCAATGAAAAACACTTGAACTTGGGGATATTTCCTCTGAGCACTGCATATTTGTAACATGGTGAACCTAGCAGGAACATTTCTTATTGCCCTTTCCAGCAAAATAATAAATATTTTCCTGTAGAATACTATTCCAATTTTACTGGAAATTGCGAACAGACGAAATCTCCCCTCTATGTTTATCAAGATGGCTAATACGTAGAAGTATCAGTGATCCCTTCTGGT